>NC_092632.1:33552902-34302626 GCF_039555335.1 Amphiura filiformis
TGTTTTGTGGTAATCAAGAGTTAATTACTGTGTTTCAATGTTTGTCTTATTTGTCCTTCATTACAGAAATTCAAGATACGCATTGAAGATCCACCCAGGCGTAAGCACATGGTGTTCTTAGGTGGCGCCGTGTTGGCCGAAATCATGAAAGACAAAGACACATTCTGGATGACAAGAGAAGAATATCAATAAAAAGGCATCAGATGTTTGGAGAAATTAGGTGTTAGTGTGAAATAGATACACCTTGCCCTTGACCCTACCAACAGACCAGAATTAAGCATACCATAGGTTGACATATTTTGTATGTACATAGACTTATTTTTCATTATAGATATATTATTATTACCCATGGAATGCCATCATGTGGAGTAATTGGTGGGTATTTTGCCAAAAGTATCACCAGTTTCACCAGTATAATGTTATCCAATACAGGTATTACAAAAACACTTTTTAGTTTTACATGAAGTTGCTTTACTGGGCTGGAAAAATGTGTTATTCCATTTGAAATCCATTCACCCTTTGGTATGCATGACCATAATCTCCTGCACAGGGGGATGAATTTCAACTGGGTTACCTGAATGGCAAGGGTGAAAATAAGAAATGATGAACCAGGGCTCCTTTTTACACAAAATGGCCCCTGGTTCACTTCATTCAACATGGAACTAGGGGCTACTTCTAATCAACAAGGGGCCAATATTTGTTCTGAATAAGTTCATCATGCATTAATGGCTATGGAATTGAATTTTTGTGTGTAGTGTCCAGGGGCCAGTTTCTGAAGAAAAGTGTTTCAGCTTAAATTTAGATGGGACCAGGGGCCATTTGAGGGTTTCTGGGGGCTAAACGGCTCCCGTCTCCCACTTATTTTCACCCTTGCTGAATGGGTGACTCCGTCATTTCTTCCATAGGGGCGTATGGATTTCAAATGAAATAGCCCAATGTTTAAAATTTTCCAGTAAGATGAGCCAGATTTCACTCCATGACTAAAATAATTACCAATAATATCTTATATGTATTTCTTATATGGGGAAACAAAATGTTCCTTCAAATTCCAAAATATCTCTCCAACTCCCATTTTTTTCCTGGGAATGAGCTTCATTTTGTCTAGGCTTGTTTCTGTATGACAACACTTATTTTCTAGCACTTCAGTGAAGCTCTTCATGGTGGGTGCATTCTTTTGAGCAAGATGTGCAGAACACTGAAGGGAAAAGTTCAGTTACTGGTAAATTTTGTTTTCTTGCACCAAATATATTCTGCAATAAATAAAGTGCACGCACTGCTGTTTTATGGTTTATTTTAAAAGAGCATGTATTTTGATTTCAGCATCAAGTACATTTTGACTACATTATGAAATTGTTAGATTTCTTGTGAAAATAGTTTGAGAGATGAAATGAATAATAAAGACTCTCTTAACAAATAATGTATATCATGTATATTAGAAGCCTTTTTAACAGTGAAAAGAAACTTAGTGGTCAAAATGTCTTGATATGAACACAGTATGCATGCATAATATTGAATGGCACCATTTGCAGCTTTGGCTAATCACTGTGAGGTCCTTCACTTGAAGGTCCTGCTATAATAGATTCCATATTATATTGGAGTGTTGGGGGGAGGGCATTGTACCTTGACTGCTGCCCGAAATAAGAAAACATAGGAAAACTATTGCTCATTTGAATAGGTAATTTGTACAAAACAGGTTACTCCAAATGAATGTGGAATGTATCGGTCAATGTATAATAAACGGTAACCGAGGCAGGTAAAGGGAGAAACTGGTATGGGCAATTGGATGAACACAGTGTGGCAAATGTCTGTGTTCACTCATATGACAATGCGTCCACAGGGAGGTTACAGCACATAGCAGATGTGTGCAATTTACCCACTCGTCTAAAATGGCACGTTTCCTACATTCAATTGCCCCATCAGAATGTAATTGTCATCGGGAATAGTCATAGTATAGCCTAGTATGACTGAGCTGTGTGGTCCATGATGGCGTTCCACAGTGTGTACGCTATCATGGTATGTTAACACTGGTCAATGTAGAGGCACATGTGATGCAATCTAATTCACTTGAGTCTGATTTATACCACAATTTGAGCATTGTAGTCCCAGGAAAATATCTCCATTTGTGCAAAGTTCTCTAACTATAATTCAGACCAACTTTGATCATTTATCTTTAAATGGCCAAAATCTAATGACTTAATACTGACTTTGTATCTAGGTGATATTAAGAAAATCCTACATTGTGAGAATGTCAACTTGGGAGAATACAAAGTCATGCTTAACACTATAAAGCTTTTATAAGCCACCATATTAGCCTGTATTATGTTTGATGTACATGTACAACAACTCTACTTATTTATATCATGTTAAAACTCCAAACTCTATTGTTACCTAAACAGCATTTGTAACCATCCACCAGAAGGGGCTGCAATGTCGGCAAAACCTTTCAATGAACAATTTAAAAAAAACAAAGGATTTCTCAACATATTTGTTGATTTTTTTACTACCTTCCTAACAAGCAATATGGACATGCAATATATCATTGTAAATTCTGATATATCGAAAAGTGGAAATGCCAACTTTACAGCCCATTTTGGTGGATGGTCACATTTAAGACATGGCTGAGTTGTCCTAATGGGTTCAAATTGTTCTATGGTTGTAATATGACTTGCACTATGGATCAGTTAAACACTAATGATGATATTAAAGTGGTGTCGATGGCATTATTTCCATGGCACAAGAAAAATATAAATTTTATCCCCCTTAATTAAATGGAGAAAACAAAATCCATGAGAAATAAGTGTTCTATTGAACAGGACCATTTTTATATGTCAAATGTAATGGGATTTAGAGGGGTTATAATGATAATGGGATGTTAGATTTAAATGCATGCTGTAGGTACTTAACTTGTACTGTTCATATGAGGACACCTGTAAACTATTCATTGAATATAGTTTACATAGAACTTGAGAAAATAATGGTTTCAAGTGAATTAATATATTATATGATTTATGTAAAGAATCATTTGTGTACAGATATTTTAGTTTGAAATTATATAATGAAAAAAGGATGAAATGCTGTCTTCAATTTCAAACCAGGTGATGCTTAATAAAGGAATAGTAAAGCTGGAATTCGGACATTTGAGGTGGATATAGTGCTACAGTATGAGATAGTATGCCTCAGTAGGGCTTTCCATAGATGCATTTGGATCAATCAATATTCACTATAAACAGCACATGTACTATTCAGCAAGGTCCTTCAGCACTCTGCCGATTTGGTGCTGTTAACACAGAAGTGGGGTTCTGATTGGCTAATTGAATCACATCATTATCACATTGGCACCGAACAAGCTGCATTTCCTAGTTCTTATTAAGCAATAATCAGGAAGAGCATTCGGGCAGTGTTGAAGTACCTTGCCATTGGCTGGAATTAGTCAGTTTTTATGTTACACAATGCTTACCTGTTGGTAATTGAGTGGGTCAAGGCCTGTTTGATACTGATCAAAGTATAGATGAAATATAAGAATTCAAACAGGGATCAACATCAACTTTACATGAGCCAAATCATATCTTCAGTAAGATAAAAAGCTTACATGTGCAAGTGCATGTTTTGGATTGTTTTTTGATTTGATATGGAGCTTGACATCCAGAACAGTTGAGATGAAAGTGAGCCAGTTGCTTCATATGGAAAGCCCTCTGAGTGTACAAAAAGGAATGTAAATATTTTCATAAAGGCTGTATGAGATCCAAGGATTTTGACAAGGAATGCTGGGTCTTTCTGACTGTTCGAATTTCAGTAGCTGGATATCTTCCAAGATGTTACTTTTCACAAAATCAATAATTATAGCACCTCACAATAGTACAATTTACAATATAATGATATGGTGAGCACACAATGCATGTGAAATTTATTTGAGACTGGCAAATTACTAATTAAATGGGTCATAGATTCTTGCATTGGAATATTAGATAACTTCAGGTAATTACTCTACATTTTTGGTACATATTATTCCTTGTGTCAGAACTGCATGTCCAGATCTGATATATTTGACCATTTCTAGTGAGTGTTTAAAATGGTGAGGTATGCAATATTTTACACAATGATAATCATGATATGACTGTAGAAATGTGTTCTGCTGGTAAGCATTACTTGGACAAAAGTGTGCACAAATTTGCACTTTAAAAAAATAAAATGGATCAAATGAGGTCCATTTTGGCCTAATCAAGACCAAAGTTAGATGAACAGCAAACATTCTGCGGTCAATTTTGTCCTGGTATTATTTGGAGCTGCCCCTGCCATTTCACCTTTGACATAGGCATATTTTGCAGTCAAGCTACTGAAGAATCCTTTATAGTTGAAAGTGTTCTTAAAAGTGATTGAAATACACAAGACAATGACTTGAAATAATGATAGAACCAGCATTCATGTCATGATTTCTACTTTTTATAATCCATTCTCAAGTACACATTGCTTGTATTAAATAATGAAGTTTTTTGTACCCTTTCACAGCATTTTGACCAATGCTTTGAAAGAACAGCACTTTCATTTCATAAAAGCTAAATAGCACACTTGGGAGCATTTTTTTTTATAAATTGCAATCAAATAATAAAATATTAAACAAAAAGTGACAAGTGTTGAATTGCATTATTATTGTTCGCTAGTGCTAACTGAACACAAATGAAGATAAGTACAGGAAGATGTACCTTTAAATTTTACTGAATTTGATTTTTTTTTTTTTACTTTTTTTTGTTAATTTGATTATTTTCCAATATGATAATGACATTCATTTAAAATTGCCTGACTTGGAGAAAATTTACACGGGTTATGTCAACAGAAGTGATGTGACAAAAGTGAGTAGCCAGAGAAAGATGCCTCCCCGTGTGATATCTTGCCTCTGCCCAATGTGCGTGGAAAGCTGGCTACTGTGATATTTTGGACCATTTTCGTCAAACTATGCCCCTTGAAAATTGCTTTACCCCCTGCCTGTGTGTCAGCTTTATTTTGCCTCAATATTTGAGTGCAAACACCACTAGGTCATACTCCCTTCGACCCGCCTTAAGCAACACTTAATTTGCCTAAAACTACTTGAGGACTTCCTGCACCAATGTCTTCAATTATTCTGATCATAAGATAACCGAAACACTTCTTATGATCATCGTTAAATTTTCAAACTGAATACATTGTCGATTTCAATTGTATTCAAGTCTTTTTAAAACTCGGAGGGAAGGGGTATGAACGTTTGGACAGTATTTATTGTGGGACATTAGAGCACATCAGACATATCGAATTGCATTCTGAATACGAAGAATGGCCTTCTGATATCAAATAATTTTGATTTTTTGAAATTCGCAATGTAATACACATTTTAATTTTTATGGCAAATCATTAAAAATTGATATTTTTGATATTTAACAGTACTGGAAGTATACTTTATAAATCGGATGATTTCTACCTAAAATGTATGTAGGTGGGATGAAAAGCCGATGATCAATTGAAAATTTTGACCTTTCGTATTGAAGATATGGATTTTTTCCCAAAACATCAAAAAAAAATGAGGTCTTTTGGGGAAAAAAAATCCATATCTTCAATATGAATGGTCAAAATTTTCAATTGATCGTCGGCTTTTCATCCCACCTACATACACTTTAAGACTACCGGTATATCATTAAATTTATAAAATTTACTTCGAGGACTGTTATATCTCCAAAATGTGAAAAAATATCAAATTTTAATCATTTGTCATCAAATTTGTATTATATCGTGAATTTCATAAAATGAAAATTATTTGATATCAGAAAGACATTCTTTGTATTCAGAATGCAATTCGATAGGTCTGATGTGCTCTCATGTCCCACAAAATGCTGTCGAAACGCTCAAAACGCTCATTCCAGTTCCCTTAAGGGCTGGGGTATGAACGTTTGGACAGTATTTATTGTGGGACATTAGAGCACATCAGACATATCGAATTGCATTCTGAATACGAAGAATGTCATTCTGATATCAAATAATTTTGATTTTTGAAATTCGCAATTTAATACAAATTTTATGGCAAATCATTAAAATTGATATTTTGATATTTAACAGTACTTGAAGTAAACTTTATAAATCTGATGATTTATACTTAAAGTGTATGTAGGTGGGATGAAAAGCCGACGATCAATTGAAAATTTTGACTTTTCGTATTGAAGATATGGATTTTTTCCCAAAACACCATAAAAAAAAATTAGGTCTTTTTGGGAAAAAAATCCATATCTTCAATATGAAAGGTCAAAATTTTCAATTGACCGTCGGCTTTTCCTCCCTGCTACATACACTTTAAGAATATGTCATCAGATTTATATAATTACTTCGAGGACTGTTATATATCAAAATTTGAAAAATATCAAATTTTTATAATTTGTCATAAAATTTGTATTATATTGTGATTTTCAAAAATGAAAATTATTTGATATCAGAAAGACATGCTTCGTATTCAGAATACAATTCGATAGGTCTGAGGTGCTCTCATGTCCCACAAAAAATACTGTCGAAACGCAATAAACGCTCATTTTAGATCCCTTAAGTGTGTTGGAGTTGAATCCTATTCGAGCAGTCTCCTCAGCCAGACAGTTATAAATAAGAGCCTTGTGGTTTTATTCATGACCAGTTACGTGAAGTCAAATATTTGAAAAAAAACCCCGAATTTCTAGATTTAAGTTATTTTAATAAAATGTTTATGTTTGGTGTTTAAAAACACCAAACATGCAACAAATTGTGTTTCTAGCGCAACATGAAGAAAATGTCATATCTTCACACGCCTGACACGTGTGAGTGACTGTTATAGCGCCCTCTAAAAAGTTTGGAAAGTTTGTCGACTCGTTCATTCTGATCGCTTGGGGGTGTCATGATTCACTGGTATAGAGTGATATACTGTTAGGTGGGTGGGTAGACTCAATAATCAATTTATAAATCCCATCGGATAGTTTTATGATAAGAAATCGGGATCAATTAATTAGAAAACAATGACAAATGGTTATTCACGAGCGTTAAATAGATAATAAATAGCTAATAATAGATTTCAAGCCACACAAAATTAGGCGCTTCAGATCCACCTTCGAAATTAAATGATGAGAAATGTCAGAGGAATTCATTATACCAGCTTGTGGTGGTGTGTATAGGTAGTCAAATATCTTCTAAATAGTTATCGTGTGGTTATAGGTCGTTGCTAGTATGTTAATTACATTAATGTATTCATAACTTTGTCATGTAAAGTTGTAACCCCTTCAGGCTGATAATTCGGGCTGAGTAATATCTGATATGAACTTCGAATGGCCTCTCCCTGCAGTCTCCACGTTACCAGGAGCATTTTGGGCTTGATTGGCTAAGTTTACTGCCAAATAGGCCTATATAATAACCATAGAAAGCATAGGCATACATAAATAAGCTGACATGCTATGCGTGTATACTCATACATTCTTGGAGAATTTCCCAGTATCTATTTTAGTCTTCACCTTTCAGCCAAGACTTTCTACCACAGGAAACGGTAGACCATTTACGCCCCCGCCACACGACGATCAGCCTTTCCGCTCGTCGTATCAAATTAACCCAGAGGGCAGGCGCACGAAAGCACTGATGGGGCGAGCTTAGTGGCGACTGGATACCATCAAGCTATATAGTGCTCCGTAGTTTACTAACAGCATTCACCGTTCAGGATTAACTGCAGACAACATGTGTAACCCGACTGTGAAGATAACTTATACCTGCAAGAAAGCTAGTTTATCATCTTACTGAATGAATGGATGCCAACCAGCCAACACCCAAATTGGAATAATATATTATAAGCTGAGCTGTTGTCATTATTATACTGCAAAGAGTTACTGCTCTAAGGAGCCAGCCGAAAACCAAAGAAACAAGAAAACAGTTCATCTGTTTTCTTGTTTGGAGTTCAGTACTTGCGTGCAATGATCCCAAAGATGCCACGACTGTTTTCTTCGTCTTTGTCGTCGTCGTCGCCATCGTCGTCGTCAACGTCATATACGTACAGTTTTATCATGTCTAAACGGATGTTACCATTTTTACACATATTGTTCATATATTTTTTATTGGATTCAACTGTCTTACAAATCACTTTGGGAAACCAGTGCAAATTAGATTTTCAACAGTACGAAAAGCGGCGCATTGCCGCAATCAAGGGGCAAATTTTGAGCAAACTTGGTCTAACTGCTCCACCACCAGACGAAGGCCCCGACGAAGTACCGAGGGATGTAATAGAGGTTTTTAATGATACAGTACGACTTTTGGAACAAAAATATATTGAACAAAATACAGCTTGTGAAGCTCAGAGGACTGCTGACTTTTTCGCCAAAGTGCCTATTTTGTACCACACACAACCAGATTGGCGTGGGCCAGGTAGGTATAGTGAATTGAATTGATGGAGTCTACAGTCATATGACCTGTGTGACTCTGTGAACCCCACGAGATGGGGAGAGAAAGAGGCAAAATTTGGGGTTGTAATCATTGCATTAAAATACAGGGTGTTTCAAAATTATTGACAAAGTCATGAAAGTGAAACAATCGAACATGAGAATGAGTTATCGGGTGGTTTTTTTCCCTGCACTACATTTAACCAAATGTAACGGGATATTGTTAACGGTTTCACGGACTCCCATGCATCATGACATGACATGGACTCATGGACCCTGCTCGTGTTTTAGATATTATGCCATCTGGTATGTTCATAAGCTGGCCATACCGGGGGACATGTGCACATGAACAAGACATCAAAAGAGTTACATTGACAATAGTAACATTTTAAATTATATTCAGCATGTCCTGCAGAATGAAGGCACATGTTGTGAAGAATATATTGAAAAACTTGCCGCGACAAGATATAACTAGTTATAACAACCAGTAAATGTCAAGAGGTGTGAATTACATTCATATATCTTTCGTTTTTATTTTATTTTCATTCTTTCAATTTTTGATACCAATCTAATTAAAATGGTTGATTACATTAAAACGTGTAGCCAATGCAATGAATGAACTTGCGACTCAACATGCATGTAGCAAACACCTTTACGGGAAATTTACTCTGGAGGTGAACAAGTCGGTCAACTACTTCCGTTGACAAACAAAATCACACCAAAATCATATTAGTATTTCACACACTTTAAGATACCATCTTCTCGCTATATCCCTGAAAAACACTTGAAACCATCTTTGGCACAGACAGATAATTCGTTGATCTTATTCCCACGACTTGGTTGATCATCATAACAATATAGGGCAAAAGGGCCAGAAACTACTAAATCATATGGGACTGCCACTATGCTACATGTACATGTACAGATCATCCTGTTTTGGGGTAAATACATGTTCACTCATTTTGAATACACTGAAGTTGTAGTTTCTAGGCCTTGTTTTGACATCTTCTGTTGATATTTGCCAAATGCTATGTATGGTTCCCCTATATTACCACGTACGGTTACCATGGTTACGGTACCATTTGTAAATTGTAATACTCAAGTCTTCCAGGAAAAAACTAAATACCAATATCATAAATACAAAGTAATTAACAAATAATTAGGCCTGCAGCTTGAAACTGCTTTAAAATGAAACGGTATAATGAGACCCGTTCCTTGCGATACACCATAACCAACCTTTTTCCAATGGCTTTGCAACCATGTGCTTTAAAATATCTGATCGTCCGATAGAAATTGAAAAGCTGTTGGAGGAAACTAGAGCAAGGTTTTATCACTGGAATAGTAAGTAAATTACTATACTATACCATTACGATTGACGAGTGAGTGAGTGGAGTAAAGTTGTCCTGTCTGGTATTCGTGTCTGAAATACCAAAGGGTCTTCTGCCTGCATGTGATCAGTCCTATCGAATGATAGTCCTCAAAACACTCAAATTATGTATTTAATTTGATTAACATAGACCTACATAATTACTATGGATATGTACTTCTAATGTCAATTAAGTGGCGTTTAAAATTTGGATTTGCATTTTGGTTAGGCCTACTTTGTTTTTTGTTGCATTAAAATGAAAAAGTTACAAATCAATCAAATAGATTCTGCCGACAAGAGACTCCTTTCATTATGACTGTTTGCTTTGTACAACACGTCAGTAATTTCTGTGCAATCGATTAGAGAAATTAAAATAGGTAACATTGACCTTTAAGCGAAAATTAGCATCCGGCGGCATTTGAACATTAACGTTATCATGGAAGTGTCATGGTTTTATAATCACGATTGTATCGTGTTTATCTCAAAAGCCTCGGGACGAATAATGTCCTTAAAAGTTTACCGTATTTCAGAAGTGACGAAATTTTGCTATGTGCACATGCATCAGTGAATTGTTTTATCGTTGTCGCTCACTTTTCTCTCTTAGGCCTAAAGGAGCATTTCGCGATCCACTTTTCTAAAAAAAAAACCTTTCTTATTCCGTGCTGAAAAAAATTCTTGCATATTTAATAGTTCGTTTAGCAGAAATACTGTCAAATTTGTATTTACCTTTAATATAACGACGTTTTTGCACAGTATTTTTGTTGGACCAGAGTGAGAGTAATGGCATTCTGAATACGAGGAATGTCCTTTCTGGTTTTTTAATTCGCGATTATGGCAAATTATTAAAAATGTGCATTTTTTATATTTTCGATCGAAGTAAACTATGTCCCATATCCCTACGATCGGCTTTAAAACCACATGACCAGAAACCCTTCCTGACACTTGAAGTTGTAGCTTATTTCATAATCTTTGGCAACAAATAAAAATAAATAAAGAAGAGATAAAATTGACTGAAATCGTACATTATGACTTTAAGGTTATACGGTACACCATGCATATATAGTATTATGCAAGTTGCAATTATTATTTTTTATTCATACTAACTTAGGTAAAACCTGTTAAAGTGGCCTACATGTTAACATATAAAAAGTCAAAAGGGTATTTTTCTATCTGTTTAATTTAGTTTTTAAAGGCCTACATCATAGTTTTGCTCTGATCTGCTTTTGACCGGGAGTCAACTTTTGAGCCCAAATTGTGAGTTGAGATGTTTGATGGTTAAATATTTGCGTTGTACTTTCATACATGTTGAACAAAGTTGTATGGGTTAACATAGAGGTCACGTTTACATTCATACCTGTTGTGGGCCCGCGATTAGGCCCATACGAGCGGATTGGTATTGAACTTGTTCATTATTTTCAGCTGTTCAATATCTGTCCCGTACCTCATGATCCCGTTTATATTCTGGTGAACTCATTATGTCAAACTCGGCACGGCCGCCAGACGTTTGTTCCCGCGAGAAAACCTAAACTTTTCCTCGGGGTTTATCTGTATTCACATTGCTATGCCAGTTGACTTTCAAAACAAACAATTTCAAATGTGCACGCGATCTTCACCAACTAATTGTTTCCGAAAAATAATGTAAAAAATCACGTGATAAAACTTTCCACCAATTAGGTCAACGTTTGATGTACAATGTACTGCATTCCCGACTGCATTCCATATTTTATGATATGAGATATGACGTCCTTCTCAAAGATGTTAAAGTGATTCTGATGAACAGGGCTGGATATAACACATGATCAGGTCGGGCCTGAGGTCCCAAGATCCCGTGCAGGGAAGATAAAACGATACAAACAACAAATGATTAAAAAAAGGAAAGTGTGAAAATTTAATGAAGCACTGGTGAATGATCAATTGATATAAAATACAGGTACAGGAATGGAGGAGGAGTAACACATGTTTGTGAATAGCCAGGGGCTCCTAAATTATAGTCTCTCCCAGATGAAAAGATAAATCCGATCGTGATTTTCATATACGACCGAATTGTTGTGCTTCATTGCTGCATGCTGTAGCAGGTAAATCTGCAATTTTAGAACAGGGAACCGAAATACACATTATGGACCAAAATGGTCTCGTATCCAAATCTTGATGGTTGGCATAATAGTTCAATAACCTCTATATCTTTACACAAAATTTGACCTCAAGTTGTGGAGAATAGTTTCTGTCTCCAATACATTCAAAGATCAAAGGTCATTTGATGGGTGTACAAGGATATTGTGTTTAAGGAACTATGCCTTGGTAGGTGAGCATAATTTTATGAGATCCTTGGTAAAATTGGTATGGTAGGCCTATATAAAACCGTACTATTAAACAACGGTTTAACCCAAATATTACTCACGTCACTTTTGAGAAATGACAATCGGGTAAAATGAAAAGATTAGGCCTAGAATGTGTTTGAAGCCTATAGAACGACGCTTTGTCCAAAAATGTGGCACAAAAACCTTAATTTCCACGATGTGGCCTACATTTATAATGTTAGCAGACGGTAAATAACAGCTTGACAAAACATGTTTGTACTGAATCCAAAAATGGCCAAACCTAATAAAGACCTGCAGACAGTGCCAGCACGTAACTTTCTCCGAATACAAAAATCCGGGACAAAAATATTGCTGAGTGCATCAAATGGTGGGTTTCATATTAGCATTGAATATTATATTTAGTGTCGTCCTTTTTACGGACAAATTTTGAATTATATTATTGAATGCAATGCATGATGTCCTTTCCAGGAGTTGAAGATGTATGCCTACGTCAAAACTCAAAATGATTTAAGTTAATATTCTAACTGACCACTATGCTTTGTCAGCTCAGTAGGCCTACATTTGATCTTCTCTTTTATAATGCAATTCAGGGCCGGATTTACCATTAGAGCACAGGGCCAAAATTGCCCTGCATCTTCCTCTTTTTGCCCGAAAAGCACCATATTTTGAGCCCAAATAGGGTAAAATTGCACAATTTTGCGCGGTTCGCGCGCACTGGTTCGTTATGTAGCAAAATTCAGCTTTATTTTGGGCCAAAATAGTCTGCAGTCGATTTTTTTTTGCGCCCAAATGTCCTAGTAAAAGCAATGCTTGTTTCCCTCTAAATTGTAATACTCCCGCCGCCACTGTCGATCTTATACCTAAACCAAAACGTGGGCTAATTGAGCATTAAGCGCACATGCCTTCCTGATGGCGAGTTTGGGGCCCTCCAAAATATGGCCTGGCCCAGGGCCCCCAAAAATTGAATCCGGCCCTGATGCAATTACAACATTTTCCCATTAAGAAAACCCAACATCACCAACGCACAGTCACACCGAAATGATATGCTTTTATGCCAATTAAAATTAGCAAAAATTAATTAATTTTGCGCAACCTGTTGCTCAACTGTTGCTTTGTGAAAGGCAAAATACAATAGTATTTTTAAAAGTTTTTGTAGATCCTATAGGCCTACTTCCGTGCTACACATGGTTTCGTCTAGAAGAAAAAGTATAGCCCCTATGTAGTACTGATATCGATTGACAAGATATAGATAAATAGGCCAAAATGAATAATAATGATGAGAACCATCATGTTGACAAAAAATGTGCTGATTTCATTGCTCGTCGAGACGTCTGCTAGCCTGGGGTCAAATGCAGGTTCAGATGTCACGTGATTTCATCATGTTTTGAATCGGTTAATTTCATCCTTAATTTCTCCGGGAATTTCTCCCGGGTGTTTTGCACAATGATGTGAATCACTACAAGCAGACTTTTATTAACATGATTAATGAATGATGAATTTGGGAAGGAAGGAACTCATCGCAAAGGAGTTCAAAACCCCGAGAGTCGTAATTGTTACGCTGGTTTCCGTCAAGTGGCCCAGATTGACTGAACTTCCCTCAGATCGGGTGTTTGTGATGTTCTACATGTTTATTCATTAACAATTTTAAAACATTTTTTTTTTTCCGCTGAACTTTCAATACTCTTCAGCGAAATTGACACCAATGAGCCCAAACTCTTTTTCTACAATGCAAACTAAATATAACTTGTCTTGCATACGATTGCAATGGTATAAAGCTGAAAAGCACGAAAAAAACGTGTTGGTAATTTATATAAGCTCCATTCAAATAACTCACCAAACATTCAACAAAACATGACATCTTTTCACTTTAAGGGTTAGCAGTTAGCACACACATTCTCCCGAACTCCTTACAAAAATGCACAAATCTGATTTTGGATGATTTTGTTAGATTTCTTGATTTAGCCAATCACTTGTGATCCCTGCTTGTGTAAGTGTATATGTGTTGTACATTAATATAAGGCCCTATTCATACTTCTATTCGACGTCGTATATTCGATATAACTATCTAATAATTATTTCCAACAGATATTCCACATTAAATAATGTTAAGACGTAAAAGATGAATTGAATCAGAATTAATATTGCTGGTTGCATGGTATCCGGCGTATAAAAAGTATCAATCATGCCTAATGATCTGATCTCAGGGAATGAATGTATTATTATAATACATAGGCCTAATCATTAAATCAACGGAGACAACTAACAGAGACGTATTCATGGCGTAAATATACAAATTGGCCTTCTCTCTGAACCACAAAAGTACATACGACTGTCTCAAACACAGGGGGATAAATAAATTGGGATAAATTGCAGGCTTTTGAGAGCTTTTTTTTTCTCGCATACACTTTTATACATCCGAATTCTCTTGATGTCGACAAACTTATGGGTATTTCCTGACCATACCGTAATTTTAAAATTGACATAATATTTCATGCAGTGCCTAGATTAATTTTAGGCTAGATTATACAAGTAGGGCCTACTTTCTTTCCATTTATATGAAACATATCGATGTCATAATACTAAGCTCGAGGCAGTACATAAATGTATATCAATACACATGATACAGAGGTTTTTAAAAAAGTTTCTAATTTTAACACGGATGGTTGAAATATTTCATTTATAATTTAGAAACATATCCGTCAAACAACAAAGATCAAAAGTATTAGTTAAAAGTTATTAGTAAGCATGTTTATTACAATGGCATTCTTTCGTCTTATTTTGCAGATGTTACGTACAGGAACAGAAAACGCCTTATATCGAAGTTTTATCGTTTTCACCTCACGAACTATCGAACAGACACAGGGTCAGAAGAGCTCACCGAGGCTGAATTAAAACTTTATCAAGTGACTAACAAGAGAAAGAGGACAGAACAAAGATTTTCTATTTATCAATTGATACCAACACAACATGAACCTAGAAGAAAACATCTTTATAGTAAAACAGTGAATACGGCAGATGAAGGATGGGTTACATTTGATATAACGGAAACCATACGGGAATGGATAGCAAGTCCAGGTATGAATGTCATGTCTCAAATCTGATTGCCTGTATTGATCCTTCCGGTCGATCCCTATGCTTCAAAGCAAGGGGGAAAATAAGCAAGTTTTAAGTTCTATTTTCCCACCGGTTCACCGGTTTATATCATGAAATAGCTCCCAGTTAAGTATCTTGTATATACATGTAGGCCTATAAAAGCTACTTTTAAGCTGAAATTGGCCCCGGCCATTTTGCATGCCATACTTGAAGCAGTGTGTTTTCAGTTGGTCTCGAGTGACTCCGGTTTACAAAAGCTCTCCGCACAATACATTGTCTGCTCGACTTGTAAATGTAGTCGTACGAGATAATTTACTAGATTTGTTGTTACATGATATGCGATTACAAGTGTTGACAAAATGTTGATAAAAATCTTCAAAAAAATAACGGAAACAGAGACAGATCATATGATGAAGTACTGTTAAACATCGTCAGGGTTTGTTTTATCAAATTATTCTTGAATTTTCACTGACGCACAAAGGAGACTTTCAAAAGTACAAATCACAGAATGTTATCTATACCATGATTCATCAGATCTCAAGGAAATACAATATTGTCTGTCTCTACTAATCGGACTTTTATACTGCTGTCTTGAAACATATGTATAAGGTCAAAGGAAATACGCCCAACCGTGTCTAAGAACTGGTGTATGACGTTACCTGAGATGAAAAAGGGAATTCCCGAGTATCGACTGCGGTGACACACGGTGCGCCAAGGTAGCATGAACTTTGAAATGCACTGGGAAACGAAACGAACAAACTAACAAAACGTGTAAAAAACCAAACCAAATTAATCCTCAATGTTTTTATCTTTTGCCTGTAGGTTCTAATCTCGGATTTGAGTTGAGTCTAGATTGTCCTAATCACCCCGATGATCCGGACTCCGATAGACTTCATATTTTATTTGCAGGTGAGCGTCTTATAAAAGTATTTATTGCAAACAGACCTTCAGTCAACATGGTCAAAGCATGGGATAAATTACATTAATATCCCATATTTTACACACACAATTATATTATTATTGTATCTATACTATACAAGAAGTAAAACTGTGTAGTTTTATACCTACCTGTCTGCAACCCATTGATGTGCTCAATTTCGGCATTCGACAACATGAAAATTCATTCCGACGTTGTCTTATGTTGATATATTTCATTTAACGTTGTAAATGTTAACGTTACATGTGAAAATATAATCTATTGAAATCCGGCAGTTTGAGAGCTATTATCTACTTTTAAGTTTCGGTTTACCAAAATTCGGCATCATGCCAAATTTCGTCAACCGAAAACGTCTAAGTTCATTTCAACGTTGTCCGATGATGATACAATTATTTTTACTTCGTTATGTTATCGCTTACACCTGAGACTGATTAGTCTCAGGTGTAAGTGATAAAAAAATCTACCACTTTAAGAGCTAAAAACTGCTAATTTTGGTTTGCCCAAATTCGGCATTATGGGCATTATGCCAAATTTCGGCACTCGACCACGTCGAAGTTCATTTGGATGTTGTCGTTGATTAATACGTTTACATTGTACAGTGTTATACATTAACCTCACATCTGAGACTATATTGCTATCGAAATACACTATTTTGAGAGCGTAAAACTTCTTGTAAGTTTCAGTTTGCCCAAAGTTGGCTTTATGCTCAATTTCGGCATTCGGCAACGTGCAAGTTCATTCCGACGATGACGACACATTTTTAATGTTACATTGATAACCTTACATCTGAGACTGCATTTCTCTCGCAATCCATCACTTTGAGGGCCTAACACTACTTATAAGATTGGTTTGCCCAAATTCGGCATCGTGCCAAATTTCGGCATTCGACAACGTCGAGGTTCATGTTCATTCAACGTTGTCCTATATTGATATAATTATTTTTTACTTTCTTTATGTTGTCGTTTACATCTGAGACTAATTATTTTGTCACGAAATCCATCACTTAAAACTATTTGTAAGTTTCGGCAACATCCACTATATTTTTATCGACATCCATCGTTTGGAGAACTTCTTTTATTTGCTCAAATATCGGCATTATACATTGTATATCTGAGACTAATTATTGTGTCTCAAAACACGTCACTTTGTGAGAGCTTAAATGCGTCTAAATTTCGGTTTGCCCAAATTCGGCATTATGCAAATTTCGGCACTCGACCACGTCCAAGTTCATTTGGACGATGTCGTAGATGAATACGTTACATTTTACATTGATAGGTTAACCTCATATCTGAGACTACATTGCTATCGAAATGCACCACTTTGAGAGCGTAAATCTTCTTGTAAGTTTTGGTTTGCCCAACTTCGGCATCATGCCAAATTTCGGCATTTGACAACGTCCAAGTTAATGTCTACGTTGTTTTATGTTAATGTAATTATTATATTAGTTTTAAAATGTTATCAGTACATCCGAGACTATCGAGTTCATTCCCACGTAACATAGTAACATTTGAGACTATGTTTCTTTAAAAATCCATCACTTTCAGAGCTTAAAACTACTTGAAAGTTTTGGTTCGCCCAAGTTCGGCACCATGCCCAATTTCGGCATTCGACAATGTTCATTTCAATGTTGACTTATATTGATACAATCTTGTACTTGTTATGATATCGTTGAACTATTTTGTCACGACATTTATCACTTTGACAGCTAAAAACTACTTGTAAGTTTGAGCTTGCCCAAATTCGGCATTATTATGCCAAGTTTCGGCATTCGAAAACGTCAAAGTTCATTCCGACGGTGACGATACATTTAATTTTACGCTGATAACATTATGATAAGCTTACATCTTAGACTATATTTCCCTTGAAATCTGTCACTTTGTGAGCTTCGAATTACTTATAAATTTAGTTTGCCCAAATTCGGCATTCAACTTGGGAACGTGCCACTTTTCGGCATTTTGTTGTGACGTCAACGAAAGAAAAAAAACAAAACCTCAAAACCTTAAACAAGAATCGTTACTGTTGATAAGTTTCGGTGCGTCATATTTGGTCTTTCAGTGAATCGTGAATTCTTTTAATCAAACTTAATTCTGTCGAGTTCTGGTAGCACCGTACCCTTATTTTGTGTATATTTTATGATACAGTATAATATTAATTAAGGTATTCATGTTTGTTAACTTTTTACATTTGACAGATCGTGAAGGAAACATCCCAACAGTACCAAATAATAGAGGGGATCAAAATGAAATGCCTGATCATTATATGACGGAACAATATCCCAGACTAGTGATAATGGCTGTCGGTGACGACTCGTCACAAAACTCTGTCAGTAACGGCCACAATAGGCGGCGACGAGCAGCGACAACACCTGCTCCGTCTGAGACCGGATTGTGTAGAGACGGCAGTGAACCAAATTGTTGCCTTAGAGCACTTTATGTCAATTTTAGGAAAGACTTAAGGTGGGACTGGATACGACAGCCCAAGGGGTACTACCCTGATTATTGTGCGGGGTCCTGCCCGTATGTATGGGGCGCCGATACGCAACATTCATCTTTATTACATATTTATAAGGCGCTAAATCCGGACGCTTCACCGTCGCCGTGTTGTTCGCCTAAGTCTTTCAAACCTCTACATATTCTTTATTATGAAAATGGCAGCCCCAAAATAAGGCAACTTTCAAATATGATTGTAACGTCATGTGGATGTAGTTAGCACAAGCATATTGGATTTATTGGAATTTCTTACTTGCTTCATCCATCAACCAACGGCAATGTTGTGTCGCGACATTGAGACCATTTGGGATTATGCAGATGGTTCGTACGCATACCGTATTGTAGCTTGTCTTATTCTCTTCTTGATCACGCGACGACGAAGAAAAGAGATCAGCAAGTCCACCAGGCAGTCATTGACTCAGCTGATACAAAACCAGAAAAAGCTGACAGAAAAGTCATCGTATAGACACGTGAAGTAAACCAAAAGAAGGACACTTTTCAAAGAGAACCCAGCGCATCAACGTGGAACAGTAAGACTTGCCCCTGATACTAAAGTAAAATAAAACAGCATTGCGTTTTCCAAGCAAAGGAAGTGCGCATAGAAGCAGGGCTCCAATTAAGCAGGGGCAATTTTAACCCGACTGTCTGTTCCTGACATTGCTTTCCTTCAAAACCAAGGGATGCGTGATATAAGTACTTGGCAGCAGATTGAACTAGATGGCGTAGACTTGTTAAGACTACAGCAGCGCTCTGCGCTCCATAGCGTCAACTGACAAAAAAGGGAGAGGTCCTGACAATGCTCCTGCTAACTTGTATTTGAATTTTCATCCCGGGGAAAAAATAACCCCCTCCGTAAGCTACATGTATCTGTGTACAGAAATTGATTTTAAAAAAAAGGCGCCCAATTCAAACACCACAAAGCACACCGTGGCTTACCATTTCCCTGTGCATCACTGAGTGAATTAGCACTAGTTGTATGATTTGGATTTGATATTAAAACAATGCTGTATTTGTCTGTAATCAGAGGGGCAATGCTCTATATAGGCATACATGTAATCATGCTGTATCTCAACTTACACTATAGGCCCTATTCATACTTTAATTAGTCAGCGAATATTCGAGACAACAAGTAGTCGTTATTTAATCTATTTCTAGTCATTTTATCTTCTAACGAATGTTTGCTGACCTAAAATCGATATTTCTACCAGCTATTCGTTGATAAAAGATAATTCATGAAATAGATTGAATAACGAATGATTCTATCGAATATTCGATGTCGCATAAAAAGTATGAAACAGGCCTTAGTCTGAGCACCAAATAAGGGTATAGATATTGTATCTTCAGTCCATGAATTGTATTATGCAGAATTTGACTGTTCTTTTTGTATTAGTGGGCATTAAACTGTCTGTATGTAAGAAATTAAGACCAAAGAAAACTAAACATGGTGCATGCTCAAGGGCTCTGGTATGAACGTATTTTTGTGGGACATGAGCGCTCATCAGGCATATCGAATTGAATTCTGAATACGAGGAATGTCCTTCTGATATTAAATAATTTAGATTTTTTTTTAAATTCGTGATATAATACAAATTTTATGACAAATTATTAAAATTTGATATTTTTATTGATATTTAACAGTCCCCGAAGTAAACTTTCTAAATCTAATGAGATGTACTTTAAAAAGTGTATATGTAGCTGGGATGAAAAGCCGACAATCAATTTTGACCTTTCGTATTGAAGATGTGAATTTTTCCCCAAATCGTTATTTTTGTTTTGTTTTGGTGAAAACTTCTAAGTGCATATTATTAGAGTTAGAAAGTTTACTTCGAGGACTATTAAATATCAAAAATATCAATTTTTAATCATTTGCCATAAAATGTGTATTATATCGCGAATTTCAAAAAAAAAAAAAATTTGATATCAGAAATCAGAATCACATACTTCGTATTCAAAATGCAATTCGATATGTCTGATGTGCTCTGATATGCCTATCCCACACAAAATACTGTTCAAACGTTCATACCCCACCCCTTAAGTTTTTTATTCATTTTAAAGTTTATATTGGACAAATTCACTCAATTGAAAAGGGTTATAAATTATTATCATCCGATCTATGGAACCCTGACTTTTGCAACCCTTGAAAACGTTCTTGAAAATTAAAAAAAAAAAAGAAAAAAAAAGAAAAAAAAAAGAAACCCAAAACAAAACAAAACCTCTTTCGAGAAACGTAAGGGTCTCTCATGGTTCTTCAGGCTTTGTGGGGTTCCTTGCTTGAGCACCCCTTAGAGAACCCTTGATGGTCATGAGGAATAATTTTAGAACCTCCCCTTTATTTAGAATATAAAGCTAGTTACAGTTTCAAAAGCTCCACTTCATATCCATGTGGCGGCTTGTCTTGTCGCCAATTCCATAGGATAGAGGCTATCCCAATAACCCATACGGAAGACTGGGCTTAAATCTTCCACACATGGAATATAATGTGAATTTCAAATGGAGGTACCCGAATGGGTGACTCCATTTGAAATCTACACCCCTGTGTGAAAGATTAATTTAGGCCATATCTTCCGTAAGCATGCATGGAAATGGATTTTAACTGCCCATTTTCGTTTTGGAGAGTGGGTTCACTGGGTTGCAATGAACTTAATTAATAATCCAGCATTTACAGTTGATTTAAAAACAATTTCATACTACTATATCTACTAGTATTTCCCTTTGGTTGATATACACTCTAAATATTGCTATTCCATTTCCAGACTAGAAAATTATTTGGAAAAAAATCCAGGTTGTGTTTTTATTTACTGGGGAGGGGGATTCTAGGATATTCTGACGTGTTCTTGGAGTGCCAATTATTTCTGGAATAGCCCAATGACCCATGTTGCTTCATTGATCAGATCGATTGAAATTTAAAATTCAAGCTTTTATTGCGATCTCCACCATTTGTTGTATGGAATATTTTTAAACATTATGAATAAGAGTGTAATAAAATGTACTTTTGTATAAAATAAATTCAATGATAAAATCGTTGAAATGGTGTATACATAGATCAGATGTTACCATAATATTATTGTTATTTTATCACGTGTATGTGTGTGCAGCTATAGAAATATATTGGCACTAAGTGCCTTATTGTCTTCATTCATCGCAACAAAAATTAGTAGGTTCCAAATTAATTCTAGGATTAGCCAAATTAGCCTCATTGATGGACATTTTTTCTCTATTTTTTAATTTTCTAACATTTACACGAGCAAAGAAATTGATCAAATTTTTCGTGAGCTTTTCTATGGGCTATTCCAGTTAAAAATCCACATACTCATGGAAGACATGACTTTAATCTCCCACACAGGGGAGATAGATTTCAAAATGGAATTACTTGAATGGGTGATCGACTCCATTTGAAATTCACACTCCTTGTGTGGAATATTAAGGTCGTGTCTTCCATAGGGGTGCATTAAAATAATTGGTTGTTTTAGTTGCAATGGCCCTTTCCATTCCACACAGGGAGTGAAGATTTCGAATGGGGTTGGGTGAGACGTGAGTGGGTGACTCCATTTGAAATATACACCCTTTTGTGGGAAATGTCTATATCGGGAGCGTATGGATCTTAACTGGAATTGCTAAATGAAACTCAACGATGTTGATATCTTGAATAAAGAATGGAGCAAAGAAAATTTGGCTGTTCAAAGCGGGATTCGAACCGGCGACCTATGGATTGCGAGTCCAGTTTCGTTTGCTGAAATGTAATGTGTACGAAAACAATCTTATATGAGAGTTAATTGGAACTTCCAATAACAGCTTGTGATTTGACAGGAAAACTCTTGGTTTTGTACAAAATAATCACGTACCTTTGTACTATGTAGGTAAAAGATTAAAACCGCGTTCTTTTAGTCATTAGTCCTAAAACAAACTAGCTCCTATTAGACATGTTCCCATCTATGTGTTGTTTGTTTGTAAGTCTTGAGAG
Source organism: Amphiura filiformis (assembly GCF_039555335.1). Lineage (NCBI taxonomy): Eukaryota > Metazoa > Echinodermata > Ophiuroidea > Amphilepidida > Amphiuridae > Amphiura > Amphiura filiformis. The sequence continues at coordinate 33,575,466 of NC_092632.1, forward strand.
TTAAATGTTACAAATTTGACACATGACCTGCACATCTAATGTGAAGAAATGATAGTTCATGTGTTGCGAACCATTCAGGTATATCGCCCATTTTAGGTATCAGCACCTAAACGGGACGGAGGTCATACGATGGGTTGCAACACGTGCGTTGAACATGCCCATCCATGCATTGTGAATCACAAGGGAGGATTGAAGATTCTACCCCTGCGAGAGACACTCAAATAGTAGAGTGACACATATGTGTGCGGCTGCAACTCAACATGGGGATCTTATTGGGGGGGCTTGTGTGAAAAATATATAGGTGTTTTATTACGGGCAAATGTTCAAAATTGGGGGTCTTTCAGGGAGATTTGTGGAAATTTAGTGCAAAAAGGGGTCGATTGGTGTATATTTTGTTTTAAAAGGGGTCTACGAGGTGCAAATAATGGGTTCTTTGGGCGGTGGTTAAGAAATAGGGGGTATCTTGGTCGACTCATTAAAATAGGGGTTATTGAGGACCGCAAAAAATTACCCTCAATATTGACAGTTGAGTGTTGAGTGCCCCTATAGGGGCAATGTCATTTACGACGTCTCTTTCTGGGATACGAGCATTGATATCAATGTTGTTATTTTAATGAATCTCAGTACATCTTATCATATTATTATTTATTTTTTATTTCTGATATGTTGTATTTATTTGTTACAATTGAATTATAACTTTTGCCATTGACTATACCCATGCATGTGACATTTTAAGCATGATGCAAATACCAAATCTATTAAATGTATAAAAGTCGTAATTTACGTCTGTACATCTCGCCAAATAACAATGCAGTATCAATTATGTTACTTTACTTACGTACAGTGTATTTTCTTGTGTTCAATTCTTTAATATCCCAAAGAAAAACGTGGACTAAAAAAATGAGATTTTATCACCCTCAAACATATAGTTTACACAGCGATGTTTACTATTAACTATTATAGCAACCATATTTTGTAACCATTCAAAAAAGTAAGGTCAATTTTACCAAAGTTGTGTATCTTTGTATATATTTAAACAACATATACCAGGTTACATTATAGTAAACAGCGCTGTGTATTTTTTAAGGAACAATTTCAGCAGTGTAATCGTTTAAAATATTCAAAAAAGAATCTTTGGAATTTCACTGAAGAAAGAGCTCTGCGTCCTGTTCTGTATGCGTATAATGTATTTTGCATTCGCATTTTACAACGTTGCAAAACGAACACACCATGAAACGATGTTCCTCAAATCCGCAACAATTGAATTCTAAGTGGCCGATGAATGTCATTTTTAAAGGATATTCTTGTTAATGGAATAGTGGTATGGCATATGATTGAGTTGAAATTTCGGCGATGGATATCTCATAGTTCTGTTAAGTTTATTGTTAAGATGATCATGAATGTGCCTGTCATTTTTGATGTAAAATTACAAAGTCACTATTTCTTCAAATCGTTATGGGCCTGTAATATAGGCGAAATTTTGGTCAAGAACAAAATCATGAGAATCGTGAATCGGGAATAATTAATGTGCCCAAGTTTACGGGCCTGGTTTTTCACTTGTGACATGACACCCATCTAAGTAGAAGTAAAATTTACCTTTCCCATTAAATCGTGATTATGATCAGACTATTTGCTGACTACACGCTTAAAGTAATAAGAGAAACTAAAAATGGGTTCTTTAGTTGTCCTATACATGTATATGACCTATACGCTGAAAAGGCTCTGTGACTCCCCAAAAAACACCCATATTGGAGTTCTTTCAATTTTCAAGAACCTTTTCCTCTTGACTGAGGGTTCATACTGGACAGCCAATATCCTTGTTGACAAAGAGTGTAGGCATACCGCCGATGTATGGGTGGCCGTTATAGACAAAACAGCATATACGCGCGGTATACCTGATAAACACGAACATTATCCTATTGGCCAACTAAGATACACTTCAGATATAGGCTATTGTGCCACTCGTCATCTATATTATTATTGAGGTTTTAACATCTTCAGGTCTTACGGCGTAATTTCGCTTATCATTCTTCTGAAACTTTGTCGTAAGGCGTAACCCACAGTGGTAAGACATGTCTTTTGAAGTCAAGTGGCGTTTTGAAGTTCACGATCTTGCATACTCCAATTATTGTATAAGTGCTATCAAAACAGTTTATCAAATTTATACTAAGGTTAATATTTTCATTTGTATGATTTGTTGTCATAATGTGTTGAAAAATAAAGACCCATTTGTATTTGCAATGAAAACCAGTGTTTTAACTAGTGCCTTTAATATATTCTTGTCAGGATAAGCATTATCGTTTCGGGTTTTCGGATATGTCACGTGTGGGGGTGGGGGGGGTGTGAGGTGTGTGTGGGAGGAATGAGGTATCATATACATCTGAGAAAGCGAATTGTGCGTTCGTATGGTCCTGTTGCATTTTTTCTGGGGTGTGGGGGTGTGTGTGTGAGGGGGGGGGGTGGGAACCTAAGGAGTGTTTGTGGCTTTTCATGTTGAATATACTAAACACAACTTTGAAGATTTTTATAGGCCAGAGAACAACTCACTTAGGTCACTTTTTACAGTTGTTTAGGCCAAGAATTTCAAATGATATTTAGGCTGAAATAACTAGGCCTAAAATAAACAAACGGGTCAACGTCACGCGTTTGCTCACTCACAGTCACACGCGCGCAGCAAACCACGGAAACCTTCCAAAATCCCCTTGATACGAGTACTCGTGGGACACGGTCGCAAATGGTAACCTTTACGATCAAAATACATTAAAATGCTGTCAACTTGGATTGACACGTAATATTGTCAAGATGATTCCGTTTTAAAAGCTGAGATGAAATCTTTGACAATATGATCACAGGTTAAGAGACTATAGATTGCATTACCGGATGTCTCTACAAGTTCTCATAAAAACGTCTGCTAGGGTAGTCAACATTGGCAATGGGAACAAGTTGTGGGCGGTAATATAATATCATACAACACGCAAATAGATGTTTTTGTAGCAAATATTAATAAAAGATGTGTTTTAACAAATTTTCTGTCATTTTGGATATGTCAAATTGATACTCAAATCTGAGCCTTTCTATCAACAGTCCGCTGTCGTTGCATTGATAGCCAACGATTTGTGCCACAAGCCAACACCAAACAGATAATTCAATCAATCGATCATTCGATCGACAATCAATCAATCAATCAATCAATCAATCAATCAATCAATCAACCAACCAACCGATCAACCGATCGATCAATTAGTCCATCAATCGGTCGATTGAACCAATCGAAGTAATCGATCAACTGTACTGGTCAATCGATCAATCAACAAGTAGATCTATACATTGTTCCATCAATCAATCAATATAATCAGCAATTCAATTGAATCAATCAGCCATTCAATTTAATCAAGTATATTAATTAATCGCCTAGGAAATCGATTGGTCGATTGATCTATAATGTTCGATCAATCAATTAATATAATCAGCAATTCAATTGAATCAATCAGTCATTCAATTGAATCAAGTATCAATTAATCGCCCAGGCAATCTATTGGTCGATCGATCATTCATTAAGTAGATCTGTCGATCAATGAACTAATCGATCAAGTATCTGCGAATGATACGTCAAACTATTTTGTAAAAGTAGGCTCATACTTTTTAAAACGTTGGCTCAATTCCTGTACGGGTTATAACTTTATTACCTTTCAATCGAAACTGTGGTGAGAGAAAAATCTTTAAAAAAGATTGAATATTCCAATATTTTTTTATATCTTTCTCTCGCCACAGTCTTTAGATTTTCATTTTAGAGAGCAGGTTCAAGTCAAGTCATTGCCGCTGGAACGATAAGCGGATATTAGGTTCCGTCAGCCCATCTGTCAGACAACATTTACGAAAAATTCCAAGGAAAAATCGGCAAACAAGGGCAGCTTTTGTCTTAAAAACAGAAATTAACCCGAGATTAAAGATAGGTGATTTAACTTTTAACTTTTCCATGATCGCAAGGCAAGATGAAATTACTAAATCGGCGAGTCAGAGCAAATTGCAGACTACAAGGGTTTCATGTTTCTTCAACAGGTTTCGGTCCATTTTAAACACAACGTTTTGCACCTGTGTCTTGGAACAGAAACGTCGAGTTTCATTTCGACGTTTATTCCTGCTATAAAACAGGAGGGTCACAGCAACAAGCACATTTGCTACGAACCCAAACGACTAGATGCAATAACTGTGACGGAGTTGTACAAACAGGTGGTATAATGCTATATGAAAATTATTATTTTGCCTTTGGCATTGAAATTATTAAAATATAAACTTATTTTATGGAGATATATGTTATAAAATACATTTTGCGCAGTTCCTTCAAAGTATAGTCCAAGTATTCTGTTGAATCACAGAGATGGGCAATATACCGGTGTCAACTCAAATGGTGTAAGTTCGGACTCAGGCCTATAGGGGCGCGATAGCACACGTCAAGAGAGACTAAAAGGAAAGAACATGCCTTTTAAATGCACATTCAAAAATATCAGTATATCGCGCGCATTTCGTAAACAGTGGTGCAGGGCTTTTCGTAGACCTCTGTATTTTTATTTCGAACTTTGTATCATTCACGTGCCTGCTCTTGGCGGCCTTGTATTTGATGTACGGTAGTTAGCCTTGTTAATTTTACTGAACCATGAAATTGTATCAGCCTATATCTATCTGACTGACCTTTAGGTCTTAAATGGACACATCTCCAAATGCCAAGAAGGTATGACCCCATCAGTGGTGTCAAATGAAAGAGAGAAAAAAGTAAAGAATATAATAAAAAATATTGGGATGACTCTCATCATTTGACTCGGATCAATATTCATATTTCGGTAACCACTCTAGTTTGTCAAAACATTTGAAATTGTTTTGCTCAATATGCAACAAATTATGCCAACATGACAGGCAAATTTCGGTTGTTGTGCATCAAACAAGCGCCTCAATATTGGCCTACATGCATCACACGTTGTCCTGTAATGAATTTGTTTATGCTCATTGCTGTTTTAGGCTGGTCGGAGGGAAACATGATGTTGCATAGGCCTACTGGTGTTTGCACTCAAATATTGATACAAATAAAGCTGACACACAATAGGAATGGTATGGGTTCTATTAAAGTATTATAGGAATCCCAAGACTTGATTATATATAGGTGTCATTTCTGCCCAATATGCAAGAGTTTATTTCGGGAAGGGTAAATGCCCAAAACTTTGGTTTTGATATAGCATTCGTCTTAATTCAAGAACCGCATGCAAGACCATGAATATATAAATGCGATTATTGGCTTTCTAGATTCATTTCCTGTAGTTCAATATGATCAAAAGAAGTACTATGGGTAAACCCCTACACTCAGGCAATGGCAAGGTTGTATGGAGGCAATGGCAAGGTTGTTTGGTTAGAACGGATAGAAACCTGATTTTGATGGCGGTAACAGGTCAGGGGTGCAAATTGTGATTTCTTCCTCAGGAGCAAGGTTTTTAGGCTCAAGATTTCCTCAATCATACCAGACATAAAATAGGTTTGTTCTGCACTTCGAAAGATGAGAATAATATTGTAACTTTACATAGGATGTTTTTTAAAGAGACTAACAAGTAAAATCTTCGAAATTTCAAAAAGGGGTTTATTTGGGAAAGTGTGCGCGCGTAGCGCGCAAAAATTTGGTATTTTATACTAGTTTGGCCAATGATTGGTGTGAATTCACTGGGACATATGGGCTCCTTTCCTGTTGCCCCCCCTTCATTTTTTTTTTTTTTTTCATTCGGAGGAAGCACTTTTCTCTTTCATTTTTGTCACTCTGCCCCCCCCCCCCTTCTGACAACTTTTCATTATCTTTTTTTTTGGCGTTTGGAATGATCTTTCTTCTTATAGGCCTAAGTGTTCTTTAACAATACAGTGGAAACTCGTTAATACGAGATCGCCGGGGTCGGCATGTTTAGCTCGTATTAAGCGGAGTTCGTTTTAAAAGTCAGGTACAAAATGTGTCGGAAGACTGCATGTGTTTAAGCCTAAAGTCGGCTCAGTGGGCTGTACAAGCAAAACTTCACTGGTCGAGTCTGCATAGCCGTCTTCATTATTTTATACTAGATTTGCAGCCTCCGAGCAATGTCACAGTTCGAAATTCCCTCAATCGATATGATAGGCCAATAATTGTTTTTGATTTTCGGTAAGAGGCATTTTTCTCACAGCTTTCTGATGAAATTCAGATGATTTTCTCAAGCTGATTATCGTAAACAAATAAAACAATTATGCCTACGGCGATATCGGGATTTCCCCTACTTCCAGCAGCTAGTAAAGAGTGCACTACACTAAATCCTTCCGCATTTGGTGTAACCCTTCATAGTTCCGGTAAAAAATAGCGCCTATGCGAAATATATCGGCGTCCCAAGGGAACCAAATTTGAGTGACTCTTGGTTGTTTTGATAAAAACGATAGAATAGGAGCTCAACATTACAAATCTGTTCAGAAAATGTTCCGAATCGAATGTACATGGGCAATAGGCCCTCGGAACAATATCATGGCCGGAACTGGTAAGGAGGCGAGAGAGTCGGCTGAAATTCGGGATGGCGCTGTTCAGGAGTTCGTATCTCTTAAGCTTGTCTCAACTTGTCCCAAAAAATCAAATTTAAATAAAAGTTTAATCTTTATTTAAGACGTTGATTCAATCAAAATATTAAAAATGTTGTTACATGGGGTAGAAAAACAAACTTACTTTCTTGTATTTTCCCGTGTATTTCAATGGGACGATTATTTAGTGGTGTGCGCCCTAAACATGCCTTGAAGGGTTTCCCACTTTCGATCCAAGGGCGGACTTCCGCGTTTGCGATTGGCTAGTTTGATATGTCGTCAGCAATAATTGGCCTTATATGGCAAATTTCGTCATGACTTGATTTTATAACATCTAAAAATAGGAAAGGGAATCCTCATTTGCCGCTAAAGTGATGTCTCGAGCGAGTATTTTGTCAACTTCTCACATGATTTAAATCATAAATTTACCTTGGGAAATTAGCTCGTTTTATCCATCATAAAAACAATAGAAAACAAAAGCTTTGACTGACAGCAAGTGCTCGTATTATGCGGATTTCGTATTATTTACCTTGTATTAAACAGTTTATTTTGTACAGTAAATAATAGGGGAAAATCGGGACCATGTGTTTCTGTTCGTAGTAAGCGGTTTCTCGCATTAAGCGATCTCGTATTAACGAGTTTCCACTGTATCATTTGAAATATCATTTGAAAGGTACAAAGATTGAATTATTTTATTAGCACTAGCATCTGTTTGCAACATGCCCTTAGTTTTAACGTCCTCAATTTTTGCATCAATAGGGAATCAAATTTGCATATCATGTTTGATTGATTTGGCCCTCTCAATTTGTTTCCCTTTAATTTCCTCAAATCGTGCTGGTCAGTAGCAGCCACTTGCTGACCGCTGTATCTCCATATATGCGACCAGATATGTTTACCTCTTAATGTTGATGAGTCCATTTCACTATCCTTTACATCTTGTTCAGTGCTTTATGTTCTCTAAAATTCTCTCAAAATTTTCCAGGTTGTCATCTTCTCACTGGCACTTCTGATTTTTTAATATTGATACATTGAATTCCTTTATGACTTTTTTTCCATACAATCCTCATTGCCTCACTTTATAAATTTCCTTGTGCCTTATTACCACCTGCCACCGATTTCCTCAAATATGCATTGTTACTAATATCCATATTCTGACACCAACACCTTCCTCTTTTAATACTTAAGGCTCTTATTTCTTGAACAATCATTTGAATTCCTCAATATTTTGCACAAGTGTCTTCCTCTCTTCCATTCAGTAGCTTCACTGCTTCACCTATTACTTATTATCTGTTTGCTGAGATTGTTTTCCTCTTCTACCTCCTTCTCCTCTTCTTCTTTCCTCTTCCTCTCCTCTTTTTTTCTCCCTTCCTCTTTTTTCCTCTCTTTCTTTTTTTCTTCTAAAGGCATTGTTTCCTCAATTTTGACTGTCATTTCCTAGGAGCGGTGCTCCCCGCTCCCGCACAATTTGCATCCCTGTAACAGGTATTGCAAATGTTTCTTGACTGTCACCGGCGACATCATTGCCTAGATCATTATTTAAAAAAGAATCCCTTTAAAAGGAAGGCTCCAGATTTCTACATTAACTTCAGTCCGCAGAGAGACTTATAAGTCGACTACTATAGCTGTCGAATCGGCTTCTTCTGATGATTTTTATCAACAATTTTTTATAAAATGCTACTAGTAGTGCCATGCCGGCGCTTTGGCCAAAAAGATTGTTTGCTTGCCCTCCATGGAATTTCTGGGGTGGGTTGGTCGGTCGGGAATTTGTTTTTTAAAGACGCCAAATTTATTGGTAACATTGATGCAGGAATGGGCAGTTATAAATGTTATGAGTTTACAGTAACGATTTTCTTCTTAAGAAAAACGATAATGATAAAATTTGATGGTTTATACACAATATCTAGATCTAAATATATAATTGGTCTCGCTATAGTTAAAAATTATTTTTAAACCCATAGCTCGACTATATAAATAGGCCTACGGGCTCAATCGATCCAATTTTATATCAAACTTGGCAACAAAAAACACCTAAGCTGTAAGGATAACTCTGGCAATCACAACATTATACCTTGTTAGAAAAACAATTATTATCAACCACGAATCACGTGATTTTAATTGAAACAAACTCATATTGACCATAAAAATGAATAAAAACAGCCAACTCTCAACACGTGATATTCAAAATTCCCGCGCCGAAATTATCTAGTGCAATGACGTCATGGTTACTTGTACTCAGTTGTTGTCAGCCTTCATTTATTTACTTGGACGTCATTGCACTGGACAATTTCAGCGCCCGGGAATTTTGAATATCGGGTGTTGACAGACGGCTGTAGTAATTCGTTTTATGGTCACGAGTTTGTTTCAAATAAAACCACGTGATTCGTGTTTGATAATTAATTTTCTATCATATAATGCATTATTTTAGGCATATATTGTGATTACCGGAGACATCCGTTTATAAGTTAAACACATAGGGGTCAAACGTCATGTAGGTGTTATAGGGGACCATTTAGTGGAAATCATCAAAATGCTCCTGCTCTATAAAATTAAATGCTAGGACCATCCAACTTGGTTGAAGTTCGCGGCTCTTCTTCGCCGCTCTGTTACGCCTTCGGTGCCCCCTCCCCGGTATCTTTGGCAGACTTAAAAGAGTTAATCGGAGAGTACTAGTAATAGAGACGGGTATGCTGGCTTGCAATGAATTATGTTCAGTGCATACATCAAGCCCAAGTATATCGCGTCGATGTATTCAAGATGTTCGTGATCTGGCAGAGTCATTTTTGTTCTTTAATGTATTAGAAAAACTCCCGGGAAGTTTAAGAGCCATACTGAAAAGGTTAAAATACTTAAGATATTAGGAGACGCTAATAGCTCTAATGAACTCTTGCAACGAAGGGATGAGATTGACATGCTCTCTTACACAGAATTGTTTAAGCCAGGAAAGCATGTTAAAACTGCGAACGTAAATGGTGTTTGATCGGTTGATGAGATGAAAGATTTTGTCCGGCGGGTTCGTCTGTCCACGCGCGTGACAAGCACGAGATGTACCGTAGCGCATTCTCTCTTATGTTTCATCTATCTATAGAAATTAATAGTTAAATTAAAGTGAAGAGATGTTTATATTCTATAAAGTTGTCTAACACCAATTCAGTGAAAAGATGCTATTCTGCTTTATGACATTTAATATCCTAGCTGCTCTCTCTTCATAAGCCCAATGTGAAATTAATAGCTGTATAATAGTCACGCTTGATAGCTGTTTTGAAGCTTTTTGCGTTAATTCACCATGATTAGTCTTGATCAGCAGAAGCTTTTCTACTTGGTTTAATAGTTAATTTCCAACTTAGAAGAAGAAAGGCGAGATGACATAAGATGCGTCTGTCACCAGTGTATTCCTGATGCCCGGCAGACTTTGGGATGATAGTAGCGTATGTGAGATGCTGCTGTACTTGTCATCAAGGCTTAATCCTTGACAATATGAAAGATAAATGCACTTTCTTTGAACTTTACAAAACTTACGGTAATTAAATTTGCAAGTTTTTTTTGCTATGTGATTTGATTTGTCTTTTACAATGAAAACCGTTTTAGGGCAAGTTTTGAACAAGTTCCTGCCTGTGGGCGTACCCAGTTTTTAGTTTTAGGTACTCTGTGAGGGTGCAATTGCAAAGAAGATCATCTACAACCGCCATATTACCAGAATCGGAATCATTGATAGGCCAAACTACGAAATACACAAGATCCAATAATTATAATTATAAAAAGCATCTCAGAACATCGACCCTTATGGTACACCGTATAACCACAAGACGAGTGCAATTTTGCCCGATTTGGCGTTTCCATTTAATACATTCGTTTACCCTCCCTTTACAGGTAAACAACCGTTGTACTATATTGGAAAGAAAAACAATCTTCTCGCACCAGACGTACTGAGCAAATGTCTATTTTGGAAGAAACTATTTTGACTAGACAAAATCGTTCTATACTCAAGCCGGATTCAGCTCAGCACAAAATATTAACGATAGGATGTGCGAGGGTCATTCAAAAAGTTCTACATTCACAATCATATCTCAGCTTTTGCATTGAGAAGTCCTTTCATCATGTTCATATTTTCTATGATTAATAACATAGGGTCTCATTTGTTGTAGGCGATGTAAAAATAAAATCAAGATTCAGAGTCGCGGAAATGATGAAAATCTGTATTTACAAAGAAGACACGAGTATATACCAAATTTAAGTGACCGTAAAATACGATTTGGTCACTTCAGTTGGCTTAGATTGAAGCTATCATAAAGTCAAATATTGAGAATTATACAAATAAAAAAAATGCAAGTCAGTGCTCTAATAGCAAATAAAAGATAACAGCAGATTAGAACTGTACACAAATTTAATGTTTTACTTAAAATATGCTCAAAAGACATAATGCTGAAATTGCATTAGAAAAAGGGCTAACTGGGAACTTTTTAAACATGATATGGAAATGGCAATTGGTAACTAAACATTAAGGAAACTAAATTGAAAATAGTAAAGTGACAAAAAGTGATTGGGTGTCTTTATTTTTTAACTTTCAGCTCTGAGACAGAGCTTAAAAGTCATTTCATTTAGATGGTCCTCTTGCAGATTCTCATGTTCTGAAAGACCACCAGATATAACAGTCAAAATTGGATGTTGTTATTATTTTTTTAAAGTTAAAATGCATATTTATTACTGGTCATCTTGCTGTATGTTTACACATTTGATGTTATTTCAGTTACAAACTGGTAGCATAATCATAAAACGCACAGGAGGGATATATACATATTTTCATGTAAATGTTTCACAATTTTTTTTATTACCATTTCCACTGTCAAATCTAGTTTTGGTTCTGAGGTCACCTACAAAAATCTGAAAAGGATATCAATATTGTAGGTGACATGTCAATGTATAATCATGTTGAGTTTGAAGAAGCTATCATTTACAGAACCAAAGTAATAAGACCAGAGGTAGAACTTACTGAATGACCCTCGTATATATTAATATGCTATCTTCTAAAGATAGCACTCGAGGCTGGGGATCATTAAGCAACGTAAAATAATCTTAATACGCGGTTACTCAAGCGACAAACATTTTCGCCATAATGGTTGACGTTGAAAAGCTCATTTAAGAATGTGAGTATCAGTATACTTTCGTCAAATTGTGAGGATATTTTAAATCACAGCATAATTAATGTATGCTTTTGAATACTATGGTTTTTTTTTTTTTCAGTTTTGTTCTGCAATCATGATTATGAAATGTGTGGAATTCTCGCCAACGAAACACTATTTGATTAATTAAGAATTCTCTGATTCTTGAGTATTATGTAACAGAGTTCATGAAAACTAAAAAAGTCCAAAACGAGGACAAATCTTTTTCGATATGCAGAACCTTAACAAGTTATAGCAACAGGAGATGATAATTAAATTTACCGGTAAGGTGAATTAAGTCGCCAGCTTTACCAAAGATACTATTACAAGAGTTGTGGATGAAGAGGATCATGCGTCTCCCTCCGGCCAACTGATGAACAAACATGTGTATGACTTTCAATTTCAACATCAATATCAAATTGATAGAGTTTGAGTTTTCTGTTACATCATCTGCAGGCCTTTACTTGAAAAAAATGTAGTCTTGTACAAAAAAAGTTGAACAGCAACCCAAAAATTGGGCGGAAAATAATTAAAAATGCGTAACCTTAAACCGTCAAAAAAGCCTAATTTAGCTGTTCAGCCGAAAATTGAATGTATTTCACGATGCATGTAGGCTTGTCTTTTCAGCTTAGTAAAACGAAGAATTAAATGCCTTATAGCATATTTTGTTATCATAATGGCGGTTTATTAATTAGGCATGGCAAATTATTAGTTTGGGAAAGTATGCAACAACAATATTTTAAGTGGGCCTATATATACTTAGTTGTTGGTTTCCATGATTCAGAATTAGTCTCATTCAGCAAACATATCCCCAAGAAAATTGACTTCTAGGAATACGATATATATAGTTGTCATCAGTGGTCATGATGATGTTCACACTCTTGGGAACGAGTGCAACGACCTCAACATTGAAAAGACAAAATACAGGACCTTTGGGCGGACACACACCAATTTAATCCAAGTTCACTGTTCTTTCTGTATCTATTTCCCCAATGTATTTTCAACGACAGTAAGTTTCCTCTTGAGATTCTGACAAATATGTAGTGTTTGATGTTTTCGGATTTCAATTAAGATGCAAGAGAGATAGTGTGATATATGGTGCTGTCTTCAAACTGAGTAAGGTGATTATGACAAGACATTGCACATCCATTTGGGACACAACGTTGAACTGCATGAAGCCCACAAGTGGTTTTCTCGATAGCTTGTGAAATGGTAAAACACAAAAACGTTTCTTTTTTGGTCAAAACGTTTTAATTAACATTAAATGCCGGGTTATAAAGAGCGCATGACAACATTTAAAATGTTTTTAACGCTACAACATTATTAAGGGCTCGGATAGCAACGTTTACACAATGTTTTTTGGGACAAGAGACATATCAAACATGTCAAATTGCATTATGAATGCGAGGAACATCCTTCTGATATCAAATTATTTTTTTTAAATTCGCGATATAGTTATACAAATTCGATGGCAAATTATTAAAAATTGCAATGATTGTAAATAAAATATCAAATTTATTATCACTAATCTGCTATTTTCTTGGAAACTATGGGTTCAATATTTAGGTTACAAGAGCTACTTTATGCATGCTCGTATTAAAGTGAATCAAGGGAATCAATCATGTACAATCTTGGCCATTTTACATGCCTTTTATTTGACAAAAATCACAATAATTTTACATCATTTGCATTCAATTCACAATGATTACATTAAAGGCACACATAAAGGTTAGTTATTGCATTGGAAATTCACATACAGACATGACTTCCATCAAAGCATTACAATGATATATCCAATGAATAAAAAATAATGTAACTTTTTATCCAAAATATATATTAGTAAATTCTTTTACTATTATATTTACTAATTTCATGTAAACAATAAGTAAATAATGAACAAACTCAAAATACTGGTAGTCAATATCACTCCTTGATAAAGGAAAGGCTGCCTTTAAAAGTATCTTCACACCAATTCCGTTTCTAGATTCTTAATCTTCCAATATACCAATAAACTTGCAAAGCTTGCAGCCAAAATCTGGTCATTAATTATTATAGAGAAGTGTATATCCATACCTTGAAGTGAGAATGGGAGTCTAGATTATTTTTAATTAGTACGTTATGACCAGATTATTATTAATTTGTATGTTATGATTAAAAATATGCTGGTGACATTGGAGCCATTCTTGTCAAGTTGCATATCAATTTTGTTTGTCTCTATATCATATGTATAGATGTTATTGAATAAGAATAAGTAACATTGCATCTACTGAGTTACTTTATAAACATGTAACAGAGATCTCCATTTACCTTATATACCTGTAACTGAGATGGCTTCAATTAATTAAAACTCAGCCGTGCAAACTATGCAACATGTTGGATTTTCATGCGCCCTTAAGTAAGCTTGTAACATAACCTTTATTGAGAATTCTCTGACTCTTGAGTTTGGTTTTCTGTTTAAAACAGCTGGTTTTCTTTTTCAATATTTTTTACTAATTCTATGCTTGTCATGAAGAATGTTTCAACTACAAGTATAGAAAACACATTAAATTGATTCAAAATATCTTCCATAATTTGAAAATAAATACATTAATACAAAAATATCATCTTATAGCATTAGCAATTAAGAAGTAAACATTGATGAGAAAGGCACTGAACATTTCTTCACAAAAGGAAAAAGTTTTGTCTCAAAGCCCTTGGAAAGTTGGAAATTTTTGTGATATGCAAATAAAAATGACGGAAATCAATGTTAATCAACATATTGATCAACTAATCAACCAGTCAACTGAACAATCAATTAGAATCAATCAATCAATCAATCAATCAATCAATCAGTGACTTGCAAATAGGGGAAGAAACATCTTGCACAGTATGCAAACTGGCAGAAAAAAAATCTGGAATTTACGGTAATACTGTAAGAAAATAAATTTTAATACACAGGAGTAGGGCAAGGGGTGGAGGGGGCTGGCACCCCACAATTCACCCAAGGTATAAAGAATACACTCAAGTAGCATCAAGTCCACTTTGTCAACACTCTGCCCAAGATATGTCCACTTTTTCCACCCCAAAATAATTCCTAGCTACAGGCCTGTACAGAAACTTTGAGACAACACTAGTCCTTTTAGTATTATAACAGAATGGTCTTATATAACTAATGATAAATGTAAATTGTTTTTGAAACAAGGTGCTAATTTAATTGCTTATACATATGCATAGAGATACTATATTAAACATTATTGAATATTTGACTTCATTTTCATGTATAAACAACTTGGCACTTACAGTGTTAAACATTGAGTTATGGCACACACATAGGGATGACTGACTGACTGACTGACTGGTGTAAAGGTATATACTGGTCTGTGAAAACAGGGGGCTGTCCCAACTTTCATTATTGTAGCAAGTTACAACTGGGTCATACGAACCCTCAATATCTATATAAATTAAAGATAGGAGTGCAGATAATTATGTATTCTCCATTTCCTATCAAACTTAAAGTTGAGGCAACCCTCTCCCAAAAACTGTAAATTATTATTACAAATAAAGGTATGAATGACAGAACAGTTATTCAGATTTCATTTTGAAATGACATGAGAGTTGGCAACACTTTGTATGCATCTCAAATAGATGTGTATAATCTCTAATGACATGATCAGAACCCTTGTGAGATGGCACAAGTCCAGTAAGCACAAAAGTCCAGTGGTGAGCCATAGGAGAACCAGCATCCCAGAAACCACAAACAACAATGTCTTAGGTGGGTTTAGTTGGATTCATGTGAAATATTAGTATTTCATACCAGTATCAGTAAGTCAAACATTTTATGTTGACATATTTAGTAAATTGATCGTAAAACTAGATTTTTCTCGCATGCATACATTCGTTAATAATGTTCACAATGGGGCATATCATGTACCAAGTTTTACGGGACCACAATTACAGCTGACCAACACATTTTTCTCTTGAACATGAAATGTGAAAACATCTTTCATGTTGAGATATGAAACCTATTTATGCTACCAATAGGTTGCCACTACATGCCTTTAATTAGCCACATGTCTTGGGTGAAATAGAAATCATTATATACAAATGAAATCCATGTGTCAACAAAATAATTTCAAAATAAAATGTGTTCACGGTGCAAAATGTACCCTATTACATTAAAGAGAATAAGCAGGGTGGAAGGCTACATATACTCTAAATGACAACTTATCTTTTGTTCAATTATTAAATTATTTATCAGTGACTTCTTTGTACGATGGTGCAAGGACTAAATGATAATTGAAATTAGAAAAATTTGTCATCAAAATTGTCTGAATGGTGGGTTTTCAATTTACAATTCCATTAGCAAAGATCAGTGGAAATGGAAAGTGATAAATTTGTTTCAAATATTTTATATCTAGATTAAATAACAGTTTTAATTGTGTGTGTATTACACTGCTCCATAGGCCACTGTTGTAATTTTGTTCTGGTATACCAAAAGGAAATTAAAATTTGACGATATTTTTGCTAAAAGAATGAATCTGCAAGAAATTTTTGGTACATAAACATTATGTAACTAGAGGTTTCCAGTGGTATAAAAAACTTTTTTTGAAGAAAGTGGGGGATGAGGTTGTGGATCACGAAATGCCCCTTTAAGGCCCATATTTAGATATATGCTAAATTTATTCTTCTTCTCAGAATAGATCACAAAATGTTGATTCCGAATCCTGAGCCAAGGCTCTGTACTTTATACAAAATCATAGCAACATGAAAACAGTGGTTGTCATTTAAGTAACAACAATACATTGCTTCAAATTTAGAAAAACCAAACTGTATGTCTTGGTGATACAACAGCATGAGGTTGGTTCAGAAAATAACTTTTGTGTTAAACTGAAACTACATTATTTAACCTCACAACTGAAGCTAATAAAAAGGTTACTTAATTTGGAGTTTTATATAAGTGGAAAATTTCGTACTATATCGTCTGGTTTTTCTTTTTTCCACTCCTTTCTCTTAGTTTGTAGCTTTATGTAGAAAATCCAAATATGAGCAAATCCAAAAATCTAGCATATTACAGACTTAATAGGAAATAATTGCACACACATAAAAAAACAAAAAACAAAAATGGAACACTTACATATGTTGTCATTTGGGAACAATTTTAACCCAAAAGACCAGTTTATCGTTCCTGTAAATGAGCATAGAATTTGGTGAATAGATTACAGTGAGGGATTATGAGCTTTATTCCATGATCTTTTGTTGATCCCCCGGTTGATCCTCTAAGGATAAACCAAGAGATCGATGACGTCCTACAAATGAAACTAGAATCATTATGGAGGAGGGAGTTAAAATGTCAATTACATTTCTTCTATGCCCTGATGAAACATTAATGTTTATTTTGAACCACTTCTGGGTTTTGTTATAGACAGGGGGTAAGCTATACTCGTGTCTCGTTTCAAGTTGAGTAATGCCATGTTGAATTTCGCAGTGGCAGATTCAAATTGCGCGCACTAATCTAACCCTGCAGGTCATATACACATTCATAAAGGGTGATTTGTCCATACGCTGATGATGCAACCACATTAATGCAACTTGAGACCAGACGCACTTTATGTAGGACATCATCAATCTTTTGGCTTGTTGCCCTCTGATACAACATAGGTGGATCCAGAATATGAAGGCATAAAGTGTTTCTTTTTTCTCTTCTCTTCAATTTCCTCCTGTTTTGTCTTAAGGGCTCTGGTAGCAACGTTTGGACAGTATTTTTTGTGGGACATGCATCAGGCATATTGAATTGCACTCTGAATACGAAGAATGTCCTCCTGAGATCAATTGAAAATGTTGACCTGTCGAATTGAAGATATGGCTTTTTTCGCCCAAAACACTTTTGTAAAAAATTTTGTATCATATCGTGAATTTCCAAAAATGTAAATTATTTGATATCATCAGGACATTCCTCGTATCCGGAATACAATTTGATATGTCTGGTGTACTCTCAGCTCCCACAAAAAATACTGTGCAAACGTTAATATCCGATTCCTTTTAGGGTTTTATGTGCCACATTTGCTTCTACATGAATCTTCCCTGTATGAAATCATATCCCTGATGAAATGGAACTGATACAAACTCTGCTCATATTATACATGCTGTAAACATTGCTGTATTTTCTTTACCAAGTCCCAATTTGATTTGAGCTACCTGCTGATGCTTACACCTTTTGATTTGGTGGGTCACATTTGAGGGCAATGCTGTAATTTGCAACTGTGTGGTCCTCTCAGTTTGGTGGATCTTGTGTTTTATAGTTCACATAAGTTCAAATGTTACTTATGTGCTCTCTCTAATACAAACTTACAATTCTTTACATGGGTCATGTTTTAATGTAAAGACTATTTTTGTGATTTTGACCTTATCAACACAGTCGTCCCCCTTGGCAACCAATGGAAAGTAAAACTACACTTTTATTACATGATTTTACCTTAGGCCTCCACAATGCTGAATAGGTTAAATTACTACATAGATGTTAGAAGGCGTAGCCAGCACTTTTTTAGGGGGTGGGCAAAGCGGGCGGGGGAGGGGCAAGCGAACTTTTAAGGGGAGCAAACTTACACAAAAATGGTCAAAAATGGGCTAAAAAGTACAAAAAAAGGGCCAAAAATCTTGCATGTCAGGGCGGGCAGCCAGCATCCCACATGGCGGCAAGACGTCTCACAGGGGAGGCAGCTTCCTCCTTTGCCCCTGGCTACGGCACTGGTTAGAAGATGAAGCAGTAGTGAGGTAGCTTGGGAAAAAGGTGGCTAGGAGCCCCCAGTGGCATAGCCAGGACTTTTTGGGGGTGGAGGTTGCAAAGGCGGCAACTTTCAAGAGGGGCAAAATTTGACAAAAAAGTACAAAGAGCATAAATATCAGGGCAGCCAGTATATCATGGCAGACTTCCCATGGGGGAGGAGAAGGGCAAGACCTCTCACTGTCAGGCAGTTCCCCACCCCCACTGTGCTGCCCCGTCTTGTTACACCACTATGAATCAGTTACCTGTATCCTGCCATGTATAAGGTGTTTCTGAGAGATTGGTACTGATGCTAGTTTAGGTTCATTTGCCTACATGCAAAATCATCAAATTTACACAAATTTTCAAAATAAAAGCCATTTTTGTCCATGGATGATTAACTATTAAATACACAGAGCCTACATGATGTTAGAAGAAATTGTTGTGTTTCCTAAACAACAAAAGTTAATTCAATGATGTTAGGATACTATTGGTAAACCGGACTAAACCTCCATACTTTGTGTTTAAAAGTTTAGATATTTATCCTTGCAAGTAAGCTAAGGAACCCAAATTTCTCATCTATACTACTTGCTTTATTTATTATTGTACATATAATTTACTGAATAACTGAAAGTCACAATATAGATTATTTGTGAAAAGTCACTTATATAATGAAAAACTTAATTTATAGAAAGACATTTTCTATTAGTTTACTTATTACAATTAAAATAACTGCTGAAAGTTACAAATTATTTCCACCATCCAGTTAGAAATAATAGAAAGACACTGCTTTCAATATCAAATGAGGCATATTATTACGATCAATTTATTTGTCAAAGAATATGACATAGGCAACCAATTATAAGAAATATATTTATTCACTGAAGTTTAGTACTGGACGACACATACTAATTAAGGACGGAGCTTTGTTTGGTCATTTAGTGTAATGCACTTGGAATACATTTATAATTCAAATGGAATGTCTGATGAAACAATTACATGGATAAAACAGTTTTTTTACAATTAAGTCCAATTAAGTAGAATACTATATTTTGATGAATCCAAGTGTGTGAAAATATTGGATCCAAAACATAATAACAATGATGATAAAATTGGATGCTTTACGTCCAATATTTATTGATCTCGCTATGAGTTTTGAAAATTGGAACTCAACTAGATCTCATCTTATATTTAAAACTCATAGTGAGGCCAACAAATATGGGCTTAATAATTGATCTAATTTTATATCAAACTTCTCATTTTAGAGATTCAACATATTGAGCCAAGAACAATAAAATTACATGATTAAATTTTAAGCATTGGACCATTCTAGCCAAACTGATATTCTGAACCTTTTTTGATTGTACTAGTTTCAGTTAATACTACAGTCAGCCATCTTGGTACACTCCCCATCACATCCTTATCATCTGGTTACTTGTATCTAGGCCTGTGTTTTCTCCACCATACACCACACACACATCTCATTCCATCCTGACCCTCGTTGTCACAGACCCCTACAAGACTAGGGTCAAAACTTCCATCAATGTCTTATCACTGTAGCCTGAAGGGTACCTGCATTTATCATACATGTAAAAGAAAATACAAGAACATAGAGGTTATAAACTCACAGAGAAAAAATAACTAGGCTGCGTGTTAAACCGCAACTGTCATATTTTTTGCACATAACATAGCCAATATGAAGCAGACCATGGAAAAACACAACTTGATGATATGGTTCTACAGTCCATGATAAAACCATCCAAATCAGAATAGCTGCTTCATATTTAATTGACATATGGGGGGGGGGGGCACTATTTTGCCAATGCGGGATTATAATTTATAAAATAAGTGAACAAAGAATTAGGGTACCATGCCAATTGACTGATTTTTTCATATCATGGGTTACACCAATGGTTATTTGGAAGACAAAAAATGTCATACGGTGAAACCAAATTGCTTGTCTGTGTTGTGTAGATGATACTTTATTTTTGGGGGCTGAGGGCAATTTTTCATCTTACTAGTACTCCCCAGACCACTAAGTGGGGGAAGGGAAAGTCCCATGAACATTTTTGCCTCTGTGTTTGCTTTTCATACAAGGCAGCTCTCTGAAAATGATGATACAATAACCATCACTGCAATATGATATTATGCTGCAGGTAAAACCATAACCCCAGGGTTATGAGGCAGCTATCAAATAATGGCTAGTGTGTGGTTTTGTGTGTGCTTAGGGTAGGCTTGCATCATTTTAGTAAATAAGCAAAACATAAACCAAAAAAACCACCTAAAGTACATTGTATGTTGGGCATGTAATTATATGTAATGAGGTAACTGTAATTATAAGTTTGCAATTGCTATAATAAACTTGTAGAGAGCAGATACCCTATCTATCAAAAAATGTCAAATTGGCCATATCTACTTCTAATACATAACACATGACTGTATCATTATGATCATTGACATCAGACCGGCTAGTTCTTCAGCTGTACAGCATACATTCCCATATTTTATAGGCATAGATCATGTTGATTGGTTTGTAATCTTTTGAAACTTGTACTGTATTGCTAGAAATTTTAACGAGGTTTTTATTTTTTTAGAACCACAAATTTAAAAGCCCAAAAATATTTTTGACCATATGCTTTTTACCCCTCAAAAAATATCTCGCTATACATGACTAATATTGCACCATATTTTTAGTAGGGGAGTTATTCAATAGAGGGAGGAAATCAGATAACTGGCTCTACAGTATAGCTATACAAATCCAAGATCATGGACAAGTTTAACATCTTCAATTACTAACTCATGTGATAGTAAAAATTCCATTAATACTTTGCACTGAGACCAGGCATCTTAATATACCCAGATATGAGAGTATTATAGACATGATGATATAGTGTGGCATCACCAGAAGTGTTATTCCATTTTCATCATGGATTCTTTTCTGACATGATTAAAGCACTACAGTCTCTGATTAAAGAGAAGTAATACCACAGATAGCGATATCCATGTAATAAATAAACTAACAGACCCTAGGCGGGCGGGCAAGACCTGGCCAGCTATCAAACCAGTCTAGTCAGTCAGCCAGGCGGGGTTCAAGCTATTTAACACCACTTACAATATACAAATATACCTTAAGTGTCTGGCATATTAGATGGCAGTATGGGGCCCCAGCCAGGAAAGGAAGGGGTATCTATCTGTTTTTATCTCTCACCAAGTACGCTTATTGAAACTAATACAATGCTGTAATTCTGAGAAATGGGATTTCCATTCAAAAGGTCCAGAATGTCAGCATTTCATAACTTAAGTCTCATATCCTGCAACTGAAGAAGGTCAAATCTCCTTTAGAATTACAAACCTTTTAACATGACAACATAGGGAACGTACAAGAAGCACATATTTTGAGACCAGTAACCATAGACCCGTAATCATAGGGTCGCGAGTTCGAGTCACATAGCGATGAACTTGACTATTGTGTCCTTGGGCAAGTTACTCCTGTTTACTTAGCTTTACCAATTCCGCAATTGGTATCCACTTATGCTGGGAGGTAAGCAGACTTGTTGTGAACATTATAGGCCTACACAGGTCTAGTCCCATGTCGCTTAATAAAAGAGAGATTGGCATTCTAGCCTGTAAACACAGGCATGAAGCTTTACCTTAAGACCCAAACACCTTTTTCTTAAAAAGGATAGAGTTCACCTCAAATTGTTACAGATTTCTCACCTGAAAAAGAGTGACTAAAGGACCAGTCACCTTTTAATTTAAATAAACAATATAAATTTGATAGTTGTAAACTTGTAGATGTTTACAATATTCTTGTGAATGGTCTAAATAAAGGCAACCCTACTCCTACACATTGGAAACCAAAAGTCAGTTTGTCTAATGCAATGCGGTATTAACACCCAACCTGAGACACAGCAGACAGTAAATTGGCATCAAAACAAATGGATACACCTCAAGATTAAATACCAACTTAATTGAATCATTTTATTCTGATTGATTTGTGATATTTGCGTAGGACCAAGTGTCTGGTCTCTTACACTTATAATGATTATCCTTTATTTGGATAATAAGCAGGCATTTGGGCATCACTACAAAAATGAGAGAATGAATAGAAGACTGACTACAGCTCATTAGTCTGAATGGTCATTGGTCTGAAAATCTAGTAGGAGACATTATGAGCCCCAATTCACACTGTAACCCTTTACCTAATCTATGACCCTAATCCTAACCTAACCCTATCTATATATAACACTAACCCCAACCTTAATCCTAACCCTATTCCAAAAATGCCCTAATCCCTAACTTTAATGTTTTTGGACTAATGGCCCTTTTGACTAATGAGTCTTCTCTGGAGCTACATGCAAACTACTCACTGACTATAAATAAGAGTTGGTGTTTGAACCTGACACTATCTAGCATGCTGAGGGTTCGGCACTCGTCCAACCCACCAAGTTTTGTTTGTTTTCCCACGATTTTTCCACCAATGATGCCTATTTGCTTTCATCAAAACTTTCATACCAAAATGATCACTAACTTTTTAAAAATCGGGCAAAGATTAGTTATACAGACTTCAATTCCACACTTAAAATTGAACTAGCCAAACTTAAAATTAAACAAATAATATTCATTATATCATTACTATCATCACTACCATCATCATCATTGGCCCCCTTGTTGTTCAGGGCATCATCTCCGACTCTTGAGTCTCATCAGGCAAGAGGTCATCGCGGCCAACTGTCTGACATTTCGGGCAACGATTAGTAGTTGCCTGGGATGATGACATGTAACCAGCTGCTAAACATTTTATCAAGATGCGCGACCATCTATATTGTGTACTATACATCTCACCTCAAGACAATCTAAAAAGGCGCAACTACCGATAGCTGCCTCATTTGGGAATACTGACTACATCATTGTAATCAACAAGATTGCCCATGTTGTTACTAATCACATGCTGTATTCTCTCTTAATGCTCCCCTCTAATAAATGCTCCACATATTTTTTAAAGTAAAAGTGACCGAAATATAGAAATTGCCCTGCCACAGCTAGCATGCAGGTAAGCTTAAAACTAGCATTTGTCGGGTGTCGAACACTGAATTAACGGAACCGAGAGTTATTTGTGATAAAATTAGAATTTAAACATTAAAAAATGAAACCGAGGAAAGCCTTCTCATGACTAAATTAATGTGATGAGGTCTTTTCCCCAAATTGCTCCTGATGTCTTTTTTTATTAAAAAGATCTTTTTAGACAATTGCTGCATCTGACGTAGTGGTTCTGAAGTGGTTGTGAATGAAACTATAAAGTTGCACCATATTACTCTGCTCACACACAAAAACCTAGTACACTTGCCTTGTGAAGCCTATTCATGCAAGCGAACTGCTCTTTGTTTGTATTCAGAGGCCTTTCTAGAAAAATGTTTGGTATCTTCACACTGTAAATGGCAATTCATCATTTAGCCCTATCCTAAAACATAACCCTAAACCCCCCCATTATATTGCCTAGTACTAACCTAAAACCATGGACCTAAACTACAAATGCAAGAGTACATGTATGTCCAGGACAGATGTCAAGTGGATGAAATAGCAGCAGATATCGGTGATGCAATGGATTCAAAGTGTCAGGCAGGTATTGCACATACTGTCTTGAAGCACATGTAAATGCACATCAAGATTTCTTTTGCCTTCCTACTCAAGCTGGTTCTCTCTGATTACAATATGACAATTCCTACTGTGTTAACTGCATCATAGTTAAAGAGAAATGTCTACTACATAAGGTACTAAAATCCCTGGTCCGATAATCAGTCAGAAAATTATCTCACTTGTCTACAAATATGTTATCTTTTTATCAATAATAAATGAGAGTTATCCCTATCATTTGATAAAATGGCAATGTTTGCTGGTAAGTCGATAACCAAGAATATGGCTAAATTTGTATCAATTTCAGCTTAATATAATATAGTGTGTTTTCTTGAGCTATGCTTGGATGGGTTTTTGAATGAACACAGCGTGACAAACGCCCACATTCCCGCTGATCAACCAATGACAATGCACCCACAGGGATGCAGCAGACATGTTTAAACTAGCATTATTAATAAATCAACATAGTACATACTAACATCTATATATAATGAACAAAGTCCAAATATAATGTTAGCAAAAAGAAAATCCATCAAAATTTCAAGTTTCAATCTTTCCATCATATCCATCACTACTCCTCCCACTGGCCAATCAAGATGTCCAACAGATCATTGAGATGAGAACTTGGCTCATGAATACCTCTTTTCTTGTTTATCCTATGATCTAGTTCAAGGTATTTAAATGTTAAGCCCTCTCATATTGGCATAATATAACTAAGATTATTGGACTTTGAAGGGACCCAGACAGGTGACAGACATACAAGTAAATATGACGTCTTGATTTCATTCTATAGAGTAGGTTCAAAAGTGAGCAAAAGGACATACAGCTTTGTTAGAGAAACAAGCCTAAAACAAGCTAGGCTAGCTCTACAGTGAATTTGGTCTAAGCGTAACTTGGAACTGTAAGACATTTGTTTGCTTACCTGAACAAATTATTTGTCAGAATTATCTCTAAAATTATTTTTCCTGCTATTATACTATACATCAATACCCATACATTAATTTTTCAGCTTTGATGCAGATATCAGAATTGTACAACTTATTTTTCTCTGAAAACAATGCCTTTTCTGAAACAAGAAATTAAAAAATATCTTGATCTTTAACATTTCTAAAACTCAGGGTGTGGTAATCATAATGATGCCAATGAAATGTACACCTGGTTATCTGTCAATTTTAAGCATGAAATTTTTTCTTGCGTTCTCAACTTCCAAAACTACTTTAGTAGGCAACTTTTGTTGCGATGCTACCATGAATTTTAAAAGCAGACTACATGTAGTGTGCATCACATGAAATTCATAAGAAAATGTAGTATGCTAATGCTTAATAGATTGCACATCACATGCTGGTCATGTGCAGCATATCTTAAATGGAAATGTTATCATAACATATGACATGGTGAGAACTGTGCGTGCAACTCTTTTTAGTTTGAGTGCTTTGCACTACGCAGAAATAAAGGCAACAAAAAAGAACACAAAATTGCTGATTTTTATTTTCTTACCAATCTGTTTTCTCAGGTATAGGGATCAGAATCAGCAACTTTTAAGTAATTTCTTATTTAAATGTGTCATATTTATGTGACCTTTGATATCAATTATACTAAATTACATATAACCAGACTAAATTCTCACAATTTATACATGATTCAAACCATTATGAGATGAATTATTGGTAAGCTTTTTTTTTTTTGTTTTGAATTGGGGCATGTTTCCCATCATAAATTTCCTGATGATTGTATGGAAAGGAGGGAGGGGGGGGGGGGAGAACTCAGAGCAACAAAGACCTATGTCCATTAGCTCCGCTGGGTAATGTTATTAACAAGCATGATTGCATTGATATACAACATTACTCCTTGATATCATGATACGCAGCAGAACTAATCTTAACCCTAACATCTTCAGGGTAGTTTGGTCGCAGGTGCCTCATGTGCTGCTCATGCTTGGCCATGCTGAAGGGGAGATACCCAGGCTGTAAAGATCCATGCAATGTCATGAGAGACGTTGTGACTGGAATGGGATGGTTTCCGGGATCAAAGCATTCATCCCACCATCACCGCCTGTCCCAAGTTGGGGGCAGATGGAGCAGAGCATGCTGAGAGAACTGACAACAGGATTTAGTTCACCTTCAAGATTTCATGTTGTGAAGAAACATGAATGCAGATCAAGTCAGGCAGTGGTCAACCAGACATGGTTTACAATCTACGATGAAAGTAAAATGATATCAAACCTTTCAAAGTGACATTCAAAAAGTTTTTCATATCTATAATTTCCTACCTGTATTATAAGATGGCCTGGAATACCCTGTCATGTTGTTGTACTTCACACCACCATAAAAAACATGTGATGGTCCTTGTGGTTCTTGGGTTGTTCTGCAAGGAAAAAATCAAACATTTTAGATATTAATTAGTTAAGATTCTGTATACCAGAGAACATATAATTGTTTTCTTTCATAGCAATGGACTGGGAGGAGTTGAATTCTGAACGCTGCATGACCATGTCACTGAAATATTCTGGAATGGTTTTGCTTATGGGGAGCGAGTAATTGTGTGATTGCTTTGGAACGATTCCATAACATGTATGCACAAAACACAGACACAGGGGCACACAACAAGATAGCTAGCCAGCTAGCTCAGTCAGAAAGATACGCAGACAGAGACGGACACATGGCCGCAGCAAGCGGGGCGGCCGGGGATGCCACCCCCGCCTCACTTTTGAGAAATTTGTTATGTTACACCCCCTATGTGTGCAGGCATTCAAAGAGTGTGTGTGTATAAGCGTGTGTCTGTCCCTGCATTTAAAGTGAGGACAAGAGTGAGTTTCACACATTCAAAGTGAGGACATTTTTCACAGTGAGAACATCTCTGAATAGCACATACAAAGAGAGGAAATCGCCCATACCTCCCCTATACCCCCACATAAAGAGTGTCATCCAGTGCACCTATTCACAAAGCGAGGACTGGGATTTTGTTTTCGCTATGCCGAAATGTCTATGGTGGGAAACTATATCTTGCCCTCACTTTGAATGACTTTGTTAATGCAAACATGCACACATATCAAGGTGTACAAAGAGTATCCCATATCAAACAAGCCTCCTCCAGTCCAGACTTCGCATTATCCTTCCTAATTCTAACATTAAACCACCCTTAGTGAAACTTGGTGAGATACCCTAAAACATGACACCTTGATTTCTAAAAATACATGACATCACAATCCATTCCTTTGAAAAAACCATAGATAATAGCGCTAATAATAGTTTGGGTATGAGTGGGCAGGTAGCCCATGCAGGCTGTCAGCCCCTGTGACTTTACATTAATACACCTGGGTTAACTACTCCTCCAGTCCAGACAACTAATTTCTCATTTATACTAATATTAATAAATGAGCACAGTTGGATAAATACACCAGACATACTACATATTTGGGCGTAATTTTAATAAAATTGTTGTATTAACTTTCTTTCAATGGAAATCATGAAGTTCCATCAACTCCCTAGGTTTCAGATTCCTGCCTAATTTCCCCCTCTTTTAAACTAAAACAGATCAAAGATGTTAGATTGGGCAGACAACAGCGTGTATGCGTAGGATGCTTCTTGACAGTTGTTGAGAGCATAATACAACAATTAGGGCTCCTTGTGAACTCCCGAAAAACTCTTCCAAATTTATAGAACGGGAAATAATGGGTGTCACTTTATTCTGTGTGGGATTAAATCCATATGTTGATAGAAGACACCATATGTTCTGAAACATGAATGAAGCTAGGTATACTGCCAAATATAGCATATAATCACACACACGATACATGATATGGTCATGCAAACTATTAGAATTGTCTAAATATTTTGATATTTCTTTGATTTGTTTCTGTCAGCATATCAATCTTTGTACACCCCTGATAGATGGTGCTACTATAATGGCAACATACAATGTATATCTCTCTGTTTGAACCATACATGCCCTCAAATCATGCAGTTTATTTAACTTTAGTAGATGATTCAGAGCGTGATTCAATGTATATGGAAGGTTTGTAGGATGAAAACTATGTGGCAGTAACATTTTGTTGTTACTGCCACATAGTTTTCATAGTTATTAAAATAACTATTAAGCAAAAGTTTTGGTTTATGACTGCTCAAAGATAAACTGTGTTAAGTCATTGGGTTCAAACCAGTGCAAAAGTTCTTTTTTTGTATACAAGTATGTGACACATAGATGAAATGAATGCCAAATTTGAAGATATCACAAAAGAATTTGTCCTATTTATTTAAAAAAAAAACCTCAAGACATAAGGAATTTATGTTCTTCTGTTATCTTATCAAGCTGAAATTAAATTTGAATAAAAGCAACTTTAGCTGCATTAATTATTACATTATATTCATTGCATAAAGTTTGGTGTCAGACTATATGAGCTTGGCCTGGTGGTCCTTGTACATGGAATTGTTAACAATCTTGTTACACAGGTAGCAACCTGTTTTCACACATAAGATACCTGACATAACTGACTCCTAGGGAGGCGTGAGCACCAATTCTGCCCCACTGCGATTGACGATATTCCGTTACAAATTTCACAGCACCAAAATAAATTTATGAAGTGGGTTTGTAATATGTTGAATTGCTGATGCAAAGGTGCATGATGATATTAGCACTTAACCCAATTAGTTATGACGGTAACTTTAACAGGAATACCTGGCAAGGTGGAGAAAGTTGTGATCAGGTAACAATGTACAGTTTGACTTGGGCTTGGTTGGAGATGATCTTTTGTCAATAACTACAACCTAATATCCACTGTCTGAGTACACAACAACAACAACAGGATAGAATACTGACCTATATATTGGTAAAATGAGGCAACTGACTTGAGCGATTTTTAGTGACTTGACTACCAAATGACTTCACTTGACCTGAATATTTGGTGACTTCCTACAGTCCTGCTTTAATTGTGTTATTGTTGATGCTATTCCTTTATATTTTTCACAGCACCCACCAAAATAAAGTGTATGAAGTGGGTTTGTAATATATGCATGAAGATATAATTATTAGTTATCAGAGATGCCAATGGGTTATGAAAAAAAAATCAGAAATTTGCGAACGTAGGGAGCGAAGCGACCGAAGTATCGCCTCCACGGCCGGGGGTCCAGGGGCCCGCTTAAGGGCCCTTGGTGGGTGGGGGTTGAGGGGGCGAAGCGCCCCAAAGCCAGAGGGTTTCTACACATTTTACACTGCAGGAGACACCATTTCTGAGGGTAAAATTACATTCAAATGGATTAAAAAATAAAGAAAAAATAAAAAAACAAGCCTAGATAGCAGTATTGAAGACTATCTATTATACATGTAATATTCTTCAAGGCTTGTTTTCTCAAAATTATACCATAAAATATGCAAATTAGGTACCTAAGCCCAGGCAATTTTAGCAGAATTAGCACCCCTAAAGGCCATTTTTAACATAAAAACCAGTTTTAGACTTTTTTGAAAAAAAATGCTTCCTTCATCCCAAAAAAAGTGGTTTTAAATGTTCAGTTTCCTATACTTTTGTACATGAGAGACCATTTTCCAAAGTATTTTTTGGCCTAATAACATGGCCTACATGGCTGAAATGGATATATATAATGCGTAATATAAAACGATGATTCATCAAATTTTTTACCCCCCCCTATTTTTTGGTTAAATTTTCAAAAAATATTTTTGGCCAAAAAAGCAAGTTATATGCCCTAAATTACTGTAGCAGTATTTCTATGGTTTCCAACCTTGAATAACAAGTAATTTAGGGTCTATAACTTGCTTTTCTGGCCAAAAATTTTTTTGAAAATTTAATTTTTTTTTTTTTTTTTTTTTAGAAAATCTGATTTTTTTTGGAAAAATACAAAAAAATCGGAATTCCGATTTAAATCGGAAGATTGGCATCTCTGAGTTATGATGAGACAGGAATGTCTGGCAAGGTGGAGAAAGCTGCATGTCGGATACCAATTGAGATTGTCAATAACTACAACCTGATACCCACTGTCTGAGTACACAACAGGATAGAAACTGACCTTAGGGACGCACCATTAGATTCTCGGGGGTAGGAAGTTGGGGTCGGGGAAGTTTTTTTTTTTAATTTCATGCATTTATACACAGTTAGGTGGGGGAATTTTTTATTTTTTTTAGTGTTAGTGGGGAATTTTTTTTTTTTGCTCATGTAGTGGGGAAGTTGTTTTTTTCAAAACTTCCTACCCCCTCCCGAGAATCTAATGGTGCGCCCCTTATTGGTAAAATGAGCAGGGAAAAATAAAATTTTTGTTTGGGGCACAGACGGAAAAAAAATTGCAGTTGCATCATACAAGACATATACCAGTTTTGGTTTTTAGAGAGACTGATTATGTCTTGATTTGTTTTTTCATAAACCGGCAAATTGTATTCCTCTTTCTAGTTGGGGAATAAAGTTTATAAATGAATGAATGAATGCTATTATAAAGTAGGGGGCAAAGCAATGTTGCAATAACACTAGTCGACCCTTGGCATGAACTTAGTAGTTAAGACTGGATCCTAAAGAAAGAAAAGTTTTCCCATAAGAATTAGACAAGAATGAAATGATAAAGGATGCTGCACTGGATCAAGGCCATAGCATCTTGAATATTCCAGATGAACATGTGCTGAATTGAACAAATCTTCCGGTTCTTCACCTCTTTCTGTCTTGTTCACTTTGGATACATCAAGATGCATGGGAGATGCTTCCTGCTGCATGCCAATTTTAGACATCTAAAATGTTCCACATTTTCAAAAAGGCTACTGCATATAAAGCGCTTATTTTCAAGAAGATAATTTTTCATGATTTTGGGCACTGACAGGGGATCTTTGTGCATGTTGCTATCGCACAAAATTCATGCATCAACATTATTACATGGCAACAGTTCATATATTCACAACTTAACTTCTGTTTGCAAAATTCATGAAAATAAAACTGTCATGAAAATTGCTGCTTATACAGTTCTTCATTTTTAACATTTTCAAATCCGACACTGGGTTATAATAATCACATATCGAACATGACAGGCACTTGATGGTAGATCATATTAGTGTCACATTCTCTGATTAGGATTAACATTCTTACACAGCATTTATGTGTTAAACATGCTTAAATGTGCCCTGTATGACCATACTTGGTTCACACAGTTACATATGGTAAGTCAATTTAATTTAGGAAAGTATTTTATACAATAACCAATGAGAAAATGATTTCTGATGTAAAATGTTGAAGTATATCATGCCATGATTTCAAACAGGAGAATGCAGATTGCAATTCATGTTGGGACTCCAAAACAAAATATGGTTGAAGAACAGAGAAAGATAAAAATAGATAAATAAATGAGCACATACCAAAAAAAACACAAGAAAAAACAAGAAAAAAAAAAATAAATAAACAAACAAACAAACAAACAAACAAACAAACAAACAAACAAACAAACAAACAAACAAACAATAAATAAACAAACAAACAAATAAATAAATAAATAAATAGGAATGAATGAATCAAAATGATTGGACAAATGAACAAATGATGAATGAACAAACAAATGAATTAAAATGAAAAACAAGTAAGTCTGAGAGGTGAATGACTTGACAATATACCGTTATGTCTGCAAAAATGTCTAGTCCTCAATTTGCTAACTTCCTCTCTACCAGTTGTCATGACAGAGGCCAAAAGTACCATTCTGGCAATGTACTTTGAAATGCTTCTTCAAATTATCCTCAATTATAATTCAAATCCAATACAGCATCCAATGTCCTGCTAAATGGACTGCCTGTTTGTGCAATGCAATAGGTATGCGTATGTGTTTGCCGGCAAACGAGGACACACACAAGATTTTTCACTCTAAACTGCGGACTTACCTCCAACCTTGAGCGATATTTGCTCAAAACCGCAGACCATACGTGTAAAAACTACAGTTCGCAGTTGATACCTAAAATTCTATTTCGTATTATACACAAAAAACCCGCCATTTTAGTCCACGGTTAGGCGATGAAAACACCACACACACACACACATCCGCGGTAGTAGATAGCAATATACAGTGTCCACAGTTGGCGGCAAACTCACACTGGGGTGTGTCTTATTTGTGTGATATGTTTAAATTTGTGTGAAGAATAACTAAACTACACAAGAATAAATTCATCTCTGATGGTAAAGCATGAAATGTTTATGCCACTCAAATAATTGTGCTTTACATAATATATGAATTTTGCCATCCCTCAATTCCCTCAGCATGCTTTTGGTTGGTTTATGTATTCGGTGGTGTTCCAGTTAGTGAAGAGGCAAGAGGTGGGGTATCGGTCTCAAGGGTGTGGCAAGGGGCAAAACGAGCGGGCACACACTGCGACATGTTCCGGGGACATGTTGAGGGGGGACTGGGAGGTGCTTGTCCAGGGCAAGGTTGCTGGTTGCAATTTATGACATGGGTGGGCAACTAGCAGGCCTTCCTTTTGTTTATCTAGGTTTGTCTTGCAAGCGCTATTTAATATTCCACAAAGCGTGTATGTAAATTCTGTTAAATGTTTTGTTTAAATTTCTGAGGGTCACTTTTTGGACATGACATGGTGCTCCATAACCCTAAAATCCTCTGTGGTTTGCTTTGAGGTATTGTGTTCTCCGCCCCGCTGAAGGGGATGCACTCAGGCTGTAGTATACTGGAGAAAATTCAAAAATTGCAAATGGAAGGAGGAAAAATCATGAGGAACCAAAGTTACACAAGACTTTATTAAAGTCAAAGACATCATGGCAACTGATGGGGTACTTATAATAAGTGCCATACAATCAGTGTGTCTGGTGACATTTGGTACAAGACATAGTTACCAAAAATTGTGCATATTATTTTGTTCACTACTAGAGTGAAGTCCACCATGCTTCTCAACCAGGCACAGTATACAATCCAATGACAACTGACATTCTTATAATAACTTCCCCATCATGCACTTTGGTCAACAAAGTCATTGACCATAAGAACAAAGCATTCTGGGCGCCAACAACAATTATTACATTTAAAAACAGTTCAATCATGTGTAAATAATGCAATTTGTATCGATATCTGATAACATTCTTGACAACATTTAGTAAGTAAGCAGGTTCATGACTTAATGTGGCAGTCAAAGTTGAAGATAAAAATCTTGCTGAGTTCTACAGTAATCCAGGAGGTCAATATCCTTTGGTGAGGTGTTGCCATGGAAACGCACCAAATAATACAGCGTTTTTGTGGGAGTTGGCGCAAATATGGTTCATCATCATTTCCTACAAATAAAAACATGATTGTGGGAACAGGTGAAACATTATTTTTTCGCATCATTTTAACAAAATAGATATTAGGTATCTCTTGTTAGCTGACTTTGACAAAATATTTAGGCCTATATTGTGTGCACCCCTGAAATAATTAGGGTGCCCAAAATGTAGCTATGATAAAATCAGATAAGTACCTTGCAGTGGCCTTAAATATTCATTTCATTACATGGCTGATTTTAATTCTTCAGTTTATTTAGAAGAAACTTTAATATCACTACTGACAAGATGACAGTTGCTGTTAGAACAAAAACGATTTGATATGGTCAAACTCTAGACTAGCTGTGTCCATGCGGTGTCAGTGGTACCAAAATCATATTTGGACCAGTTATACCAAACTAACATCATTACTGGGAGGGGTCACTGGCAGACACCCCTTTTCAGGCCTTCATTTTTGTTTTTGAAATTAGCTGCCAGTGCCTTGTTTTTTATCTTCAATGCCCCCCCCCTCTTTTAAAAAAGAAAATTAGGATCCTATATGGACCCACATTTTTCATGTGGCTCCATTTGCACCATCCAGATTATTGTTCTGGGAATCTTACATGTACCAAATCATGCTTCAACCGTATTAATATCCCCATATTTAGTCTTCTACTCAATGACCCTAGGTTTTGTACTGAATGACACTTTTTTTCTACAATTTTATCTTAGAATCAGCCAGATCATTACTGACACTTGCTGGTTTATCACAGAAACTATACCAATATACTGGAGTTATTTCAACCACATATCTTGGAGTCAACCTGACATTTGGAATGTAAGCAGACAGGCAACTATTAGCTCATAATGACATCAATTGACCAATAAAACACTTGATGTTATTTCTGCAATTACTACTCTTGGTGCAATTCTATAACCATTAATGTCCCTACTCAACACATCATATAAGATTTAATGGTATGATTTAATACTTGGCAAATTCTTCTTACACATAGACATTGGCTGATGATATGAGAGCTATACTTTATGAAATACCACTAGCATGAGATATTGTCTAGCAAGATGTTAATATCTTGGTAATGATTAATAACGCTTATGTTTGCTATTAAGTATATGTCACAAACTAAATGAGACAAGATTTGTCAGCTTTAATTTTTGAGTTATTTACAATCTTCACTCTTGTAGTTTAGGTAAGGATGTTTCTATAGTATTCTCCTCCATAATTTATGTTTCCTTTTCTTTGTTGGTCTTTATAGGTTTTGCTGTGCTCATTACTCTACTGGTTAAATGCATCCTGATGCAATGATGCAATTTTTTTACAGTTCTTACTTCAACACACACATTCAAATGTTTGAAATAAGTTTTCTGATGTTTCCTGACTACACAGGCCGTAATAAGATAAGATATACACTTACGTATCATTCACCAAAACTCTATATCCATAGCCAGGCAGGTGTAAAAGACAGAATGCAGAAATGATAGAAACAACAGAAATGAGAAAAAAAATTGCAGGTTGAGGAATTTAAGTGCAAGTTGACAACTAAGAAGCAATATACATGTACATTGATAAAAGAAATCTTTAGTGTTATATTGAGGTATTTGGGATGTTTGTACTTTGAAGTAAGGGAGGGTCATTGAGAGTTCAAATATGGTCAGTTATCAGAATGGACAAATAATAAATCTGTTACAGTAATAAACAACAGCAGGAACAACAAGAAGGAAATTGATAAGCAGGAATTTGTTTTACATCTACTGAAGATAGCACACAATCTTATAGGGTATGTGAAAACATGATCACAGAGTTTATCTATTGATGTATGGCTGTATTTTACCATTATGTAATTATTTATTTATTCTACGTAGCTCTACTCCACACTACTCATGAGCTACGTGTGCAGTGGCACGTTCCTCCATCCACTGGTCACTCCACAGGATATGAAAACTATAACATACCTAAACTACCCAGGGCATGGATAAACTACCCAACTAACAGCACCCATATCAAATTGATGGGCCTCTCTCAAATTCCTTGACTATTAAATGGAGATAATGACAAATGGAGATGATTTAATAGGCTAATATTAGCCAATGACTTCATAATGGCAGGCCATGCCAGGGTTGTAGGCGGCCATTCATCAGCTAGGGGAAGCATCTCATAATCTGTCTGGTGTCCTTCATAAGACTGAGACCTTTGCAATGATATACCTCTATGCATGTTTGCTATTGACATTGATCCCTATACTGTAACTGATCTATAGATGAGTTATCTCATGTATTTCAACTACGAGACACATATTCTATTTGCTTCTACTGTGTCATATCCAATTTGGACACATTATCTCTGGGCTTAGATATGCAAGCTGACGATGCATGCATGGTCAATCTTTCTTACTCTCACTTCCTTGATATTACACAATGCAAAGCATGTATCACTCATACTTTGAACAAATGCACATAAAATTCTAAAAATGCTTACAAGTGATGTACCAGCAGCAAGAGCCATACACCTTTTCAGTAGTTAATCGGAAATAAGTTTAGAAAGATGTTGCATGCTGTAGACAAAAACACCACAACCAATATCACCAACTGGCGATAAGCACGTAGCGTGGCATGATAGATCACACTAATCATGTACCGTGTTGCGCTGACACAGCATATTGGATGCGGCATCCACAGTGGTTGAATACATATTCAAATTGACTGATTGAAAATGTTTTTATAGTTGCACATGATCGGTGTTTTTCGTAAAAAGTCCTCCTGAAAAGGAGGAAGACAAGGTTGCTATATATCTGCACTTACAAGTTAACAATAAAAGTAGTTTTCCAAATAAAGTGTCGGATACGTGCCGTTAGACCATAAAAATATAAATGCTGTGTGATGTTTTGCTAACTTGAAACCGTTGCCTTGTTCAAAGACTTTTGTCTGACACTGCATTTATTTTGTTGGCCTAATGGCAGGTATCCCACACTTTACTTGGAAAACTACTTTTATCTCCTGAAAAGGAGGTGCGCCGATTTTATTTGAAGGGCTATCAATCATTTTCAAGCAATTTGATAAGAGTTATTTATCACTTCCACTGTCAAATATATATTACATTTGACAATAGAAAAAGGGCAAATAATATTGCTATATGATTCTCATATTGTACTGTATAAGTGGTAATTTTCGCGAGGGTTTTATTTTCGCGAATTTCATGATTAGAGCTCCAACTGCGAAAATAACACCTCGTGAATGTATGCAATAATGTATTTTAAGTATAGGAAAGACTGGGCAATCGCGAAGGTAATATTTGCGAAAATGTGTCTCTGATTCCGAATCGCGAAAATAACTGCACGCGAAAATTACCACTTAGGCCTATACAGTAGCACCTCTGATGAAAAAGCTGTCTCCGTCGTTTTCATTTCAACATGACATCAATATACATTCATATCGTCATATATTCTTTCACATTCACATATTTTTTACCTACCACCCGCACTAATTTTTAAACCTTAGAAACCAAATTCAATGTGAAAATGCCTTTGAAATTGCTGGTTAAATAAACAGTATACATAGTTTTTAATGTATTTTTAACCTGGTCCCTGTGGCACATGGTACTTATTTAGAAGTTTTCCCCTTGGGGTATGTTTAACAAAAAGCTTTGTTGTTTTTAATTGGCATGCAACAGTGAAGTAATACAATACCACATCTATGACCATGGCCTCAAAACTATGTACTTCATGATGTAAAAACTAATTCAATTGTTAACCAGCATGTACCTTTTATATTTCCATGTTTCTAAGCAATTTGGAGTATTCCCCGACCATACCCCTATACACATCCACCCACTACATACTGGCCAATATGATTATGATCCTGCACAATTTGATTTGAAGCCAATATGATTATGATCCT
The DNA here is from genome assembly GCF_039555335.1 of Amphiura filiformis. Taxonomy (NCBI): domain Eukaryota; kingdom Metazoa; phylum Echinodermata; class Ophiuroidea; order Amphilepidida; family Amphiuridae; genus Amphiura; species Amphiura filiformis. The sequence goes on from NC_092632.1 coordinate 33,612,688, forward strand.
GCACAATTTGATTTGAAGCCGGCATAAGTCCATATATCTGACTTGCAATGTTTAACATTTTCTGAAGACAACTGTCGCTCAAAGAGAACAGAAATTTACAAATTTGAGGCAGTATTAATTAACGCACTATCTTACATGAATCAAGGAATTTACATTGATATCCAATCATATATACATAGGCCTACATCTGAATTGCTAAAAGTGAAATATTAAAAATCTACTGAAGACAATTGCAACTCACGGGGCAGGGATTTACACATTTGAGATCAATATTACACTATTGAATCAATTAGGTGTGTTACATTGATACCTAACCCTAAAAGTTGTGAACAATTCAAGTTTGCAAAACCTCATTGCTCAAACAAGCACATTTTAATATTCTGGGAATTTTGCATTCTGGGTTTGAATATTGTGGCTTCTAAATCAGTTGCAGAGTTTTGTGGCTTCTAAATCAGTTGCAGAGTTTTGTGTAAGATTGAATCTTTCTCTTAACTATCCCAAGATAGGATTTTTTTTTCCCGGATTGAATTTATTTAGGCCTATATATAATCAGCGGCAGAACATACAAACCACAAGAAAGTTTCCATTCAGTAGAAGACATGAATGGATTCCTGCAATTCTTTGACCAAAACTTGAACTTCTTTACCGTCAGTGAGGACCTGTGGAGAACAGTATGCATAAGCCACCTGAAGTACCACAAGGGTTGGGCCTCGGGTCCATTGGAGAACCAGCAGCACACCAGCTGTCCATAGTGTAATCACTCTTGCAACTAATTACTCTTGGTGTTGACATTTTTAATTAGGTTTTGTAAACTTTTGCAACAATATCTAGGTTATGAGAACAGTAAAGCAGCTGGTGCAATCAAGTAAAACACTATCATGAAAATGACCAAGATCCGGTTTCAAACTGCTCTTGTGTGAAAACTGGTAGATCACAACTTGAGGTTAATTAACAGTTTCACTTGTGAATACAGTCTAACCTTTCTCATCCAGAATATACATACCTCTCTGTTATCCGCTCATGGGATCTTCATAGAAAAACATCTTTTTAATGCTTTGACACCTTAACCACTTCTCTGTGTGAAGCATTTAGAGGGCATCGAAGTTGCATATAGCACTCAAACACCATCTCTCAGTGTTATTACCCATATTGAGTACATGATTGAGTTATCTTTGGATGTCAAAATTTTGTGTGTCAATGCAGATTTACACATGGTTCACTTATAAAGATTTTGACCATATAAAGGAGCTTGGATTGTACCAGGGTGTTGCACATAAAGCTACAAGGAAGCGTACAATATGTACATCATCTCTTTAGAAGGAGCTAACTTTGTCCAGTAATATTCTTTGATGTACATGAAGGACTCCACCCTGTGACTCACAAGAAACAGTATTCAAATTCAACAATAAGAAATTGCAATTGTCATGCCTAATCCTATCTGAATCTAGATCACACTAAACATTACAAGAGACCTCCGCACAATCATGTTGCAAAGCTGTCTGGCAAGAGCAGTTATCTTTAGGAATCATGACAAGAAATTAGCACGTAGACTAAGTATCCCCAGAGTTATAGTGTCAGAAGGAAGTGCACCCATGAGATGGTGTATTACATTAATGCACGTATAACAGAGCATCTATCATAAGTCATGTACTATCAAAATATTCATGTGAATGATGTAAAATTGCATGTTGTGTATATATAACAGGTCCCACTGGGGGATCTTAATGTATCTTTAAAATCAAAATAATGTGAGATTGATATAAATGTGAAGGCATTTAAACCTACATTTCACATTTAATGTTGCTGACTCTTTGGAAACAGATTGTCACATCAAATGTGTTAAGCGTAACAGCCAGTGTTGATTCTGATACTGTATTCGCCAAAGTGATCTCATTTCCATTGCCATAGTTATTCAACTCCTGTTTAACAATCATAGTTCAAAATTTGACCTCAAGTTATGGGGTAGGAGTATTTGTACCTAATACATTCAGAAGTTATTTTGCATGTGCAAAATCATATTGGAGATAAAGAACTTTGACCTGACAAATGAGAATGTTTGAGGTTCCAGTGATGTGATGTTTATAGGCATTGAAACCATATTGCAAATCATCAGTCTTGTAGTAGTAGCAGCAGCCTACTTTTCAGCAGGTTTTCAAGTCTTGCAGAAACTGTATCAAAGCAGACCTGCATGCAGGCAGACAGACTACACATCCCATCTGGATGCAACCTGTACATAAGCCATAGGTTTAGCCTCATCCACACAGGCATAATTCACAAATATGAATGTCCCTCCACACCTGACCGTAACTTTACAGGTATGAGATCACTATGCCCCATTAAAGTTAAGATCAGTACTTGTACAGTCGTATTACACATACAGTGATCTGTGTCATTAGACATAAGAAAAGACTCATGCCACTAAGAAGGAGGACAGATTTCACCCAAGTTTGGAAGAGGCAGCTAGATAGGTCAATGAAGATCAGATGGTTTCATCTGATCTCCAATCATCACAATCTTCTGGTGTTTGAAAATACTGTTTTCCCTTGCATAGGGAAAGCTATATCAGCATAACATTTTGATTGCTATGTGCACAGGTTTCACATATTTCACGATGTTAAGATGGGTGTCAAAGAGTATTGTAGGACGGTAAACGATAGAATATGAGGGGGAAGCATGTGCGTCTCGTCTCAAATTGAGAGTAACGTCATGTGTGTATTTCGTAGTGGCAGTTTTGAATTGTGCATATTAATCTAATCCCACAGCACAGGCATATTCACACTTGTACAAGGGCGGTTTGTCTACACACTGAGACACATCCACGTAAACGCACAGACGACACCCTCAACTTGAGATGAGCTCTTTCAGGAACTTGAAATCCTTCACTCCCGTTCTTCACACTGTACTCTGTGGGCCTATCTACAACCACCATACAGTTTCAGGTTAGATTGAAGGTTACATCCACTAAGTTGCACCTACAAATTTGGTATCTTTGATAATAATTTGGTAATAAGCATCAATGTGAAGTTGTCTGAAGTTTCCTTTTGAAAAAAATAATTACATCATCAGCCTACAGACTATATAGGACATTTATATGAATACCCAAATTTTCATAAAAATCTGACTGTAGATCTCAATGTTGTTACAATTTGATGGCAGCTTACATTGTAGTATTTTGGTTTGGTATGTGTACAGGAAGGGAGGGTTATCATGGGTGACATATAGCAACATTTCCTTGGAGAGAGATGAATCTGGAAATCATTCCAAGGAAAAGGTGAAATTAGGTCTGGGTAACTCTATGCCACTACCTGACCTACCTGCTATATGAATATGAACAATATCCTAGCAAGAAATGATGGGAACAATTTGAAGGATTTCATACCCAAAAATGATGGCAAGGGTCCTGGGTTGATACTGAGCAATTGAAGAAAATGTTTTTTTAATTACAAAGTTCAAAAAGCTACACAGTGGCATGTGTTTGTCTCACAAATTTTCTCTATTTTAAGGAGAAATCCATTGATAATTATATCTTCTAGAAGATACCTTGTATTACACGAATGTTAGCTTTTTCTAAGTCCCTGAAAAGTTGATGCCTCAATGATATTTAAGATTTTACAGAAAAGATGGATAACCCTTAGTAATTACTAATTATCTCCTGTGCTGTTGATACCCCTGAATTCAACATATGTGTCTTAACTTGGTAAATGGTGAGTATATCATTTGGTGCTACATAAAAAAGGCCGGATTGCCTTTTTTGTGGGGCAATATTAGAGACAAGATGTTTGTTTAGCTTTTTGAACTTTGATACCCTTAATAGTAGTAACAAAGGAGGAAGGGGACATCCCAGACATCCCATCTAGCTTGCAGCATGTAAGGCAATACCTACCTTGCTAACCTCTGTGTACTAACTGGTTTCCTACTTTGTGCAGAGTTTGGTGGGGGCCTTGGTTTTACTGATGACTTGTTGGCCGATGCTGAATGCGCCCTCGAGGATGACGACAGCATGACTGCTGATGAGTGTGAGTTGGAGGCAGAAGCCGCGGCGCTTCGCTGCAGGGCTTCACGCAGAGCGGTAGCACTGGAATGAGCCTGGGCAATCTGTTAGGGATCCAAATAAACAGAAGACAAAGTGGTTAGTTTATTTAACTTTGAATCAAATTTCATATAGCACTTGGAGGGATGGAAAAAGAACCAACAAAACCATGTATTATGAGTGGGAGCCACAGGGTGACTGGAATCACCTGGACTAATGCAAATACAATATGTTGTAATAAGTTAAAATAATACCAGTACATAATATTTAGAAACTCAATATCACAGTGATCTATATCTTGCCAATATCTGATCTGGGTAATTCAAGTGGCATGATATTACTAGGTAATATGAATATCTACCAAATTTCTTCTGCATGTGTGAGTAATTGAATTGTAAATTTGAATTGATGTTGCTGTCACATAAGGTAGGACAGAAGTTGTATTAAGATAGCACTAGCAGATTACTTCAAGACATCATCATACAAATGCATTTTCTTGAAGTCCTATCAAAATTGACTTCCTTAGCATGCATACTTGGCTAACTTTAAAATTGGTTTGCAATCAGCAAAAGGGCAGGTACATTATTCTACAACTGTGTAAAAGTTGTACAGGTGCAGTAAGGTGATTATTATGTGGAAGTTCTCTCCATAAGGTGCTCTAATTAGAGTTTTGATATTCCCTGTTTTTTTTGGGGGGTCATTGCTTAAAATGGCAAACACCATACAAGAGAGACAGGCACCAATTTCAGCTCACAAACATGCATCTATCATAGCAAGCACTGGAGTCGGAACACCACTAACTGTATGGTCTGAACTCAGTGAGCTAGAAACCAAGAAAGTGATTTAATTTACTGAGTTTAATGTTGAAGGGATATTGTTGCAGGTTGTCTATTTGGATTCACCCCTATCAAGCACCTGTTTGATGTTGGTTTAAGGTCTCGCTACTCTACGGGGTTGTGTTGCAATATTACGCTGGACTTGGCACTCAACGGGTGGCAGGCTGGGAGTAGTGGGTTAGGACGCTATGGTCAGCCATTGATCCTAAATGGGTCAGGGCATCAATAAGACAAGGAAAATTACTTGTATCATCTCATCTCATCTAGATAAAGTTTCAACTTCCAGCATAGCAGAATCAAAATCAAGTTTTATAATGTAGGTATGACTCATGCAATATGCTTTTCCAAGTCTCCCACCACCAATAGTTCACTTCACTTTCCATGGACCTTCTTTCATGATCTCTATATCTTCATTAAATGTAAAGTGCATCATTCAAAGCTGAGTAATGCTGTACCTTGTTTCTTTTCAAATTTTTTTAAAAACATATCAGTCAGTGTAATCAACAGTACAGTAGAGCTTTAAAATCTTTCTTCCTTCCCACTTTTTAATGAGTTATAATAATGCTTCTTGTGTCATATACATGAGTGGCCAGAGGAACCACAAAGCTTCTTATGGTAAAATCGCACTGATCCTATCATTTTGTGCTGTGTAGTGAAAGAGTCTAATTGTCTGTCCAAGTTATGCGTTCAAAAGATTACACAGCACATGCTCTCCCCAATTTAGCTACCGATCCTGATCAGACTAGTAAGCCAAAGATACTTCCAATGATCTTTAATCTTTGCTGATCAATGGAATTTTTTTCTCTCAAAATAGCTCAAAAAATGGCGGCAAACATTTTGTGCTGTGTAGTAGAAAGTTCAAATCTATTTCTGCTCCAGAGATGCTACTATACATTTGGAGAATGTACTGAACATGATCTTAAGTTGGAATGCCACCATGATTCAGTTACTTGATACGTCTTAATGTTAACAGGCATGGTGGGCCGGCTACATCCAGGACTAGATTTATCCCAGCTACCAATGTATTTGAAACATAGGCACAAGATGAGATACAGTTGTCTTTTTCCTTCCTCTCCTCAAATTTGTACCAGGTTTTCTCTCTCATCCATGACAGCAGTAATTCAATAGGAAGCAAGATTGTTTTTGTAGCATTTTCCTGTGAGAACTAGGGGTGATACTTTCCTCATTTCTCACCAACGATGGCTTAATTTAATATTCTATTGTTTTCTATCACTGAAGATTCTCCCGAGGATGCGAAAGGGTTATGGGTTAGTTTGCAATGGGAATTAGGCATGCCGCTTCAGTGTCGGGTTGTGTGGAGGATGGGTAACAGGCAGGCGCCAGAATAGTTGAGGGTTTGCTGCAGGCCAAACAACCCCCCTCTTTGCTTCAACAACGCAACCTTACAAACACCTTTATATCCTACTAAGGAGTAAACATACGTTTAATGGCATTAGAGTTTCTGTCTGATCTCTAATTCAGGTCATGACACCACCTTTATGTAAAGTGAGATTATTTACAAGTCACCTTTGTCTGGGATGCAGTCTTTCAAAAATAGCCTTGTTAAGGTTAGGAATCAGATCAGAAATTCAATAGTCTACAGTAGATTAGAGATGTAGATCACAGTAGAATTACACAAGAACAACCTTAGATGATCATAGATATTTATGGTAATTAATTACAGAGATGATGTGGTGATGAGTGGAGCATATATAGAAGAAGATAGGGGCAGATGAAGGAAAGGACAGTAAAACTGGTGCAACTACTGGGGGAGAGTTCCCTCATTGGCTCTAAACATAGGGAAATATTGAACAAGATTTGGGGTTGTGTATTTTCCTTTAGCCATCTTTAGATCAAAATTGCCTTAATGCCCAGTTTAGTATTAAAATTGAAAATGTTTTGCATGTTTCACATGAATCTGCCCTTAAGCTATTCTGAGGAAGGATCATTGGGATGAATTTGCAAACCCCACTTCCCCCAGAATTTAGTTGCCCAAAATGCCACTGGGCAGACATAATCGTGATGGTATTAAAATTTGCATTATCTGCTATTGAACCTAATTCACTATTATCCACTGACTTTCAAAGCAAAATAATTATAAGTTCACTGATATACCTAGATGAAATGCACAAATTACTTATTTTCACCGCCCTTTCGTCAACTTAGAACATATGATTAGGATGCTTATATTGATATTGAAAACCCAAGAGTCAAGTACTTCCTGCAAGTACACCTTGTTCCAACACCAGTGTCTTTAATCATATCAAATGAACAAAAATTAGGAAGGAAACCATAGCAATTCTCAGCTGGTAGCCCAGGTATCAATAAGCTTCCACTGCCTGCCAGATCCTGATCATCCGCTCTCTACCAAGTAGGCACCACATGGACAATTTACCTTTTCTGGCATAATTCAGTGATATACAGGCAAGCCATCTAAGCTTATAAGCTTCTATGCTCAAACACTGATGCCTAATCACTAAAGGTTGATCAAAAGAGGAAATCCAGGATACTGGACTGTGTCTTCTGGGAATGCGAGATTATAATCAGTCATATCAGTATTGAAATAGAAGAGGAGACGTATGGAAGTAAAGAAAGCTCATCCACGGATACAGGTTTGTTTCCGATCAAGTTTACTTTACATCACATCTATTGTCACACATTGTGTTCTGCCAGCACTTTAATGTATACTGTGAGGTATAAGTTACAAACATAATGAGCTATAGTTACTAGAGCCTCTTCTAATATTATAAGGAGCACTATTACTAGGGGTTCAATTCTGGGTCTACGTCTATATAAAGACTTTTATAAATGTATACAGAATGTTTGTTGATCTACTAAATGAAATCTGTTCTAAATGCAGTGGCTATGTAAAGAAAATAGAATGATATTACTTTTATTCTTAGAAATGATGCCCAGTAGAATATCATGTGTATGTAAACTGGTGTAAAGTTGCAGTAAACATCTTCAGGTAGTAACTGAACGTTTGTTATGGTTTTCTTCTGCAGTGAGTCATGAATTTCTAATGGGTGACTACAAGGGGTATCTCTTGCTTGCCAAAAATGAGCTCACCCAGAGCTAGTGAATCATCTTGGATTGGACCCAAGTAAGATGATTGGAGGAGAACTGAGGAGGAAACTTGAGCGGTACTGGTAGTACATGTAATCTTGAAATTAACAATATGAGCCCTGACCATAGCTAGCATAATATATGTTTTGATAAAGACATTTTGATTTTGTCAATTATATTTAGGATCAGAGCATAAACATTTTTGAATTTTGCACAACTAACACAATTATCATTAACTCAACAGACTCCAGTGATCCCCAGAAGTAATATTTTGAGTCTGTGCCTTTTCACTTAAAAAAATGAACATTTAAGAAACTATGTATTTTTCTTTGTCTGTCTGTCTTTTTTATGTAAGTCTTGTATCAGATTTAACTACATACTGTGTCAATCATGGTATGTTGCTATTTCTGCATTCAGTACAAATTTTATGTACAATGAGGCTAAGCTTCCAAACTCAAAGATGTAAATCCTGTTGAGAGCTTTTGTTTTCTCACAAGTCTGGCTTCAAGACAAGAGGGAAAGCACCGGGGCAAAATATTAAGAAGTGTTTGTCACAAGTGAGGGCAAAGAGAGAATTAGCCTTAGAATTGACTTGGATTAAGGGTATCACTGGGTTGGGCATGTACACCCTTGGTGGCAGGCATCACTGGAGACTTCAAGGCATTACAGATTTACTTGTAATCCAATGTAATTTACAGGAATGATTGCATTCAAAATAAAATAACAACTAGTTTTACATCATTACATGTTACACTGGTGTGAAGTTACAGTTTAAAGAGTGTTTACGAAGCAGATCTTGAGCCATAATACTCTTAGTAGTGACTCCTTTCCTCTTTACACCATTGAAATTCCTAAAACTCCTAACCCTCGGGAAGTAGACCTGATTCCCTTGCAGTCTTTTCAAGCCTGTACAGAGGATTCAATTTTTCCCGTAGAGAGGGGGAGGACCATTTTTGACCAATAAAGCCTAAAAAAATGATTTTTTTTGTGGTGATAAGACCCGGGTCAAAATTGCTATTTTGGTTCCTTCTTGATATCCCAAGAAGGTATGATCCCCCCAGTGGTGTCAAATGTAAAGAATAAAATAAAAATAACTTCTCCACGGGGTGACACTCCCCATAAGACCTGGGTCAGTACTCATATCTCAAGAAGGTATGACTCTAATATACTGCCAAAACCCCATGGTTCAGCTGTAGTGCAGTAACCGCTCTATTTTTATACATTGTAAGAGGTACCTTACTCAAAACAAGCACTAAGATTTAGAGCGTACAATTTTGGAGCTGTTTGACACATAGAATCACCACCATATCCACAAGATTACACAGCCTGTGGTGTTTGGTGGTTTGCTTGATATGGGTGGCATGGCAACAATAGGAAGTGTCTATCTACACACAGACCTGTCCTTAGGTCTCCCTAAACTCACTGGTGGCAAATAAACCCTAAAATGACCCATTTTGTGGCTTCAAACTAATCACTGAGTAATTGGTTTGTATTATTCTTGTGGTCATTTAGAAGTGAATGCACTGTGTAGAACCAAAGCCACCTAAAAGGCTTCCAGCATCTTGTAAATTACTACCATACCATAGAGTGATAATAGCCCCGATAATAGGCAGATGAATCTATGGGTGGACATAAAAACCTGGCACAAGGTTTCAACTTTTGATGCAAACTTTGCAAAATTTTCTTTCTTCCCCCAAATTTTAATACCACTGTACTTGTACTATAACTCTAATTTAGGTGCTACCTATGCAACATCAGTACTTAATGTGGTATCTAATGTGGGTATCAAGTAATGTTTTAGTACTAACATACACATACATGTACCTACCAAATATGAATACCAGAAACTCCTGAAATATTAGAAACTAGAGGATATGAAATTGTGATTAGAGAACAACCAAGTATACCTGGCAACCTTAATGTGTTGCTTTTGAACTTAAATTATCAAAGGTTCTTTTTCATCATCATCACCATACTATCAACATCCTCCTCATTGTAATCCTCATTTATATCTTCTTCATTTCTTGCATGTATGCCAGTGGCGTACACAGGATTTCAAAAGTCGGAGTGGGAGCATGGGTCTCAAATCCCCCACTGTTCTAAAATTTTTGGCTTGGCATATGCTAATTCCTCAATCCCCCCGATTGGGTGTATTTCCCGTGACTTACTGACAAATGGGGGAGCATGTGTCACCCCCCTCCCCTTTGTGCACACCACTGATGTAGGCTATTCTGCACCTGACCTAAGACTATTCTGCACCTGACCTATAGACTCAAGACCCACATTCAGGTTTAACAACTAAACCTCAGCATGAATGGATGAAAAACATCCTACTTTATTAGGTCCACATTTAAGTTCAATGAAGACCTCATCTATGGATGGAAAGGACTGTGGAATACATACTACTGTATACTGTTGAATGATTGACCTATTAAATACATCATCCCTGATGGATCGATTATGCTGACATCAGAAAATAAATCTTGTGTATGATATGAGTGAAGTTTCAAATTTGATCTTTATTCATATTATACAAATTCTCATAGATAAATGATGGTATTTCATAAATCATTACTGGGCAAGCAATTGATATGAAATGGGGTCAGTTCATTTGCAGGTCAACATGATGTATGCTCCCCATATAAACCTCATTGGGTGTAGGTAGGTAAAACAATCACCAGTTGCAGAATTATAAGCTGATAATTGCTGATCCAATTATGCTCCAATTAACTTCCAATTAAGCTAATAGCTTGTAATTGTTTTAAGCTTAACTGATTGTGCAAATAGGAGTGGTGACAGCTTTCTTCTTTCCACCGTTATGCTGCTGTTTACTTGATATGTTGTTGACATTTTGTACCTTTCAAAATGTGGTTTCAAAGTAATAAGCCTATATCACTCTTAAAAGTTCTAACAACCAAAATCAAAGGCAATCCCAAATACATGTATAAATTGCAGGCCTATCAATTGTTCAACAGCAAATTTATTCTGTTTTTGTTTCCTAGTTGTGTATAAATTGGCTCCTACATCATTTTGCTTATAGCTGAAGCCTATAGATTTGTTGCTGAATAATGGGGTCTTGGAAGAAAAAGAAAATAGGCCTTAAGAGTGAAGCACACAATAATATTGGTCAAATTACAATATTTGTTCTATGCTATGAATCATTTTCAGTGATTATAATTGCTTAAATCAGTCTAATGTAAAGTCTACGAGTGTGAAATTGAAGCCTAAGAACTCAGTAACCAAAGTTTACTCTACTGATTCTGATGAATTTGTTCAATCATAATGGTAACTGAATTAACATAGTAAAATCTACTACTTTTCAACTTCAAGTCAAGCTAAAGAAAACTGTATTATAGGACAGCAGCATGGCCAGCATCCTGCAAGCTATTAAAACCTGGCCTAATTTCTGGAGTTCATTTGTATCTATAACACCAGGCTGTAATATCACTGACAAGGTCAATATTAGTATTATTACCTCCAAGCACTGCAATTTACTAGTTGACACACTTCTGTAATACAATTTATTTTCCATGGAAACTCTCTTAAACCTCAGCAATCAGCAGCATTCAAAATGTATTAACTTTAATCACAAAATTACCCCCCACACATGCACACACAAAAGCATCTTACAACCCCATTATTGAGAATATTATTTATGACTTATTTTGATTTCAGTATCTGATATATTCAAATGAAATTATAGTTCTTGTAAAATTAAATCTTGCAGTATCCCTTATCACTGACATAACTGATGGTGATGGATGATATTGAGGCCAACTGGCCAGGTGGATGACAGAGGGCAGAATTCACAAAAGTGTAACAGTGCTGTATGTAAAGGAATCATCCAACCAATATGCTATGCCACATAAATGTGTCTTGTTTACCAGTGTATTCCCGTTTGCATCATAAGTCAAGAAAACTACTTGGAGGAACATATATGTAAATTTAGAAATCTTAACCAAATTAAAGAAATGCTTTTTTGTTCAATGTAGAAACTTGAGGAAATTGCTGCAATCTTATTGGTTCTCAGCCATGGGATATGACACAATATTGCTATCGTCTCATAATACATGCGACATCATTATTATAATGATGTCGCCGGTGCTATATGTGACGGTAGATGCACGACAGCGGCTAAAAACAACACCTTTATTCTCTAAATATTGATTAAGTACAAATTCTTTATTATTACTCTACATTTGTTCATACATTTTTTTATTACCTTCAAGTGAGGGTTTCCAACAACAGCCATGTGTCAATGCGATGGTTCAAAAATATTCTTTGAAGAAGAATTTTGTGGCCTTCATACCATCACTATTACTATCATTACCATATTAATTAATTAATTAACAAGAACAACAACAACATCAACAACAATAACAACATTATTAATTACAATTTTTTCCCAACAACAACAACAATAACATTTATTAATTATAATAACTTTTCCCAGTGTAATATCGGCCCTGTGTGTGCAACTTTACTTTAAAAGAATCAATAAAATTCCAGCACAAAGCAGGGCCAAACTATAAGGCCATAGTTATACTGTTACCATGGATATTTGTAAATCACATTGATCAAAGACAAGAACTACACAATAGAGTGCAATGCATCTGGGTAATGCATATATTTGGTAAGACCCTAGATCAGCAGACTACATTACATTTTTTGTTCAATGTCTATTTAAGTCAAATAGGACAAATATTTTAGGTTTTACCTTTTGTTTGGTTTTTATTTTGGTTAAATAATTTTTATCAATAAACAGTAATTTAGATATTTCAGACAAATCATTAACCAACATAATGATCTTCACAAGTATTACACCGAAAGAATGACAATTTGTGAACAAAAGGCACCATTAGAAGTAAAGAAGCAAACATTAATTGTACAAAACTGAAAAAGTGGAAAACACCATGTTGTATGGTAATTTTAAACATCCTATATAGTAGACAATAATAAAATCCGATGCAAGAGGATGCCCACTTGCTATGTTTCTGCATAGTTAATTTTTCAGTATTTCATCATTGAAAACCCTTGCTTTGTAGCAAAATCTGAACATTTTGATTTGTTGGTTTGACATTCCAGACACGATGGCTTAACTGCACTTTTAGGGGGAAATGCTGGCAATGTCCTGACATGAATCAAAGATTAAGTATCAGCAGCAACTTTGGCTTTATTGTGACATCAAGAAGCATGTTCAACTTCCCCTGCTTGGATAATGACCTTTGTTACCAAGGAATTTCAAATACAGCCAATCACAGTCATAGCCATTGCACTAGTAAAGATTATGGTGAGCTGTGAATTCAGCATAGTTATGTCATCTACAAGTACGGTGTAAAACTAAATCCAACTTCCCAATGGATATTGAACTTTTTGCATATCTTGTGACTTGAACATTTGTAGCGTTCTGAATTGAACATGGATTTAACACTACATCCATTTTCGTGATGGCCTAAAGATAATGCTGAGCTGTGAATTTAGCATAGTTATGTCATCTACAAGCAGATGTAAAACTAAATCCTTGTGAAATTCTCAAGATATCAAAACTTTTCATATTTTTTGCTTTGAACATTTCCTAGTGTTTCTTCTCTGAAACGATCATATAAGCTGTAACTTTCTTAGGAATTATATTTACAGATATGTTAACTTTCCAAAAGATTCATTGAACACTTCCCCATATTAGGCCACCATATTCATTCCATTAACTGCCCATGCCCCTATATAAAGAGCAAATCCAGTGACTTTACACTTACACAAGCAAACTGTGATATTATTAACCATGTTAACTGCCCATGCAAATCTGGATCATGGTCTGAAACATATGGCATACTGATGGATGAATATTTTGGGCCATTTGTTAGTACATATGCAATATGTAGCCCAAACAATGTAAAAAATAAGCACCCACCCAAAATGACTGTTAAGCACCCTGGGTGGTTTAATGGAACAAACATGGCATTTTAAGTAATTTTTGGAATCATTTTGATGAAAAGTTGATTGAAGATTTGCTGAGGCCTTGCTATACAGGCTTATAACTATGAAAAAGGGTGTGTTTAAGCTTTGTGTTACTGAAAATTAGTGAACAATATATTCTTTTGGAAGCAAAATCTCATTTTCTCCAAAAACCACTTGTAGTTTGGTTGATTAATGATTAGGCAACCTTTCACAGGGTCAAGTTTTCTCTCTCACACAAGTCATAACTTCCACTTCACAACCATGGGAATGGCATTAACACAAGAATCTTTGAATTACCTACATACAAAATGTCCAGACCTGTTATAATCATCAAGCACCTTAGTCCAGATCAAGTGCTAAACCATGATTAACTATGAACTAGCCTTGGCCATGTGTACTACCACTTTTACTTAAATCAGGACAAAGCTGCTTGTAAAACAGGGGACATTTTTGTAACTTTTAAAATGTTTGTTCTTTTCAAGCACATCCTTTTGAACCCATATTTGAAAACATTCAGTATTATTAGTTCCATGAATCAGCTGAGGACCAAATCCAAAATCCCCCACAAAAATAGTAGTTTAATTAAAACACTCTCACATGAAGTATGATATTGGTGTGATGTTTGCATTGGGATCAAATTCTGCAGGGTGAAGTGTTGTTTCTATCAATAGGTTTGGCTTATACAGCTTTATACCACATAGTTTGTGCTCTAGTGAGTACATCATACTTTTAAGATTGAGAAATATACTAGTTTTCCTTTCACCTTTGGCATTCATGAATAAAGACCATACATGTACATCTTGTGAGATTAATGCTAGGCCTATATTTAGAAAATCAAATCCTGCATCCAGCGTTCAAAATATGCCCTATCGCAGTGTAATTTGCACCCCAAAATTCGCCTGTTGCGACACAACTTTAAAAGTGTGGTGCATTGTGATACCACATTGTACTGACTTTATGTGTTAATTGCCTGAGACTACACTACAAGTTCCTTTTCATCAGATGAAATTGCACCTCAACTTTCAAAATGGGGTGCAAAAGTGCATCCCAAGGTAAAAAATTTGAAGACTGCCTGCATCTGCCTTTTCCATCAGAAATTTAAAACAATGTTAGAAAAACTTGATAGAGATGAGAAGGAAACCATGTTGCATATGTCTGCACTAAACATTTCATTTGTGAATATATGAGCACCATCAGGCCCACTATCAGATTATCTTTGGGATGGGTGGATTCAGGTGTTTTTTTTGGTGTGAATTTTTGATATTATAATAATGGGTCAATCTTCAGCAATTTGGACAAGAGTTTTAAAGATTTGAGAGTATTTTGGGTAGATTCTAGGGGACATTTTTGATCTTGAGAGATTTGGAGGGCATTGATCCCTACACACGTACCACAGGGAATATAATGGAGAGGTTGAACTGTCTTACCAAACTCAAATGATTTGAGTCCCAATGATGTTTTGTATTTGCTATCACTCCTGTCAACTCCCTCCTCCTCTCAAGATTTTTCCTTTTGTATAAATAGTGAAGTTCAAAGTCCTAGTGGTCATTTTATTCAGTCCATTCCCTAATTTTATCATTTAACAAGGTCATTGATATAAATTATAAGCTTGCCCTATTTGCTGTAATTACCAAAGTTGTGGATCTGGATATTGGTAAAAAGCAAGACCATTTGACCATAGACTTGACGGTAACTGGCCATAGAATGACCTACTCACCCCAAAGACAAACTTGAAATTGACCAGACTTTGATCTGGAAATTGACCAAATAACTATTTTTATGCCAAATACATTTTGATTTTGAGGAGGCAGTTCATATCATTTTAGCACATGTGAAAAGTGTAAGAATGACGTCAATCTCCATCGCAGATTGCAGAAGCTGAAATTGTCTAAGGCACCTAAGCTAAAAACCTGTATTTCATCATATCCCTTGTGATGTGCATCTACGACAAAATATGAAATGGTGTAAAACCAACTATGTCTCCATCAATTGAAATCCAAATAAGCTAAATCTGGACTGCAGCATCCCTTAACCAGGGAAGTGCCTTAACTGACCCCAAGTATAGGATGACAAAATAACAAATTAAGAGGATCTGGTTTAACATCTGTTACATTATTGAGCCTGGAGGATCTGGGAGGAGGTGTAAACAAGATTACATCTTGTACTTATATCAAACACCTCTACTCCATACCTAAGTTGAGGAAGGAAATATGCCCTTAATGTATCAATTGGATTTGAGATGTCAATCTTGAGCTGAACCTTTGAAAGTATTTATGTGAGACAAAAGTGCACCAACTTTTACCTGGCAATATATATCACCACCCACACTATGTTTTCATGCTTTAATAGAGGAACATGAGTGCAAGTATTGTGTCAATTGCCTGTTAAATGACCCTAATATTGAGCAAATAAACACATTCATTTGAGCTTGAAATTGTTACTTGATCACATCTCTGATATCCCATCTAGACCACCCATCCCATGCCTAAGTGCAGTGGTCAAAACATGCATGTTAAATTCACGGTAACACATTGGATTATGACAGGGGCGGCGCCAGGGTATTTTGATAGGGGGGGCAAAACCATTTTTGAAATTTGTTATGCGACGCGACAAGCGCCGCCCCCGTCGCGTTCTTGTGACGCAGGGGGGTGTCTGAGGGGGATGTGCCCCCCCTCATAATTTGGAAAATTTTAAAAATGAAAGCACAAATGAAGCCATTTGATGCACCTTTTTCGGGTTATTTATTTATTTTCCAACCGCATATTTTTATGGATTTCATTCACGGGCCCGACTTTCAGCCCGTTGGTTTTAGGCATGGACCTACTGAATTAGTAAATCCAGCACCTTTTGGCAACAAAATAAGTTCATTGTACAAATGTGCACTTAGTGAAATATGGTGGAAATGTTAAACAAAAAGTCGTCGCAAGCGCTAAAAATTGGCACTTTTAGGCTAAAATGGCCAAATATGAGGTTACTTTGGTCAGAAACCCACATACAGGCATCAACATTAGGGAATGATTGTATGGACCATCTACCCTATCAAAATATTGGGGGGATTTATGCCCCACACCCGGGTCGGATCTCTACGCCTCTGGTCGCAACGCGGTGTAGGCCTATGTTAAATCAGTTGCATTGTATATGATATGCCGGGTTTGTTTTATTATAAATTGGCACGATAAAATATATGAGGGGGGGGGGGTCTTAAGGTTGGAAATATTTCAAACTGAAAGCCGTAATCAGGAGCGTAGACGGGAGGTATAGTCGCCCCCTATGATCACTAAAAGCCCAAAACTCCACTTTTGCGGCGTGAGCTTAAAAAACCCTGTTTTTTATGCTTTTCAGTTAGAAAAGGACAAAATTTGCCCATTCAGCGAGTGTATAGCGAGCGAAAAACTAGGTTCTTTATGAGTTGGGAGAAAAGGCAAGAGAAGCCATGTGACTTTTATGGGGGAAAATTTGCGAAAATGGGCCCAAAATATATAAACCAACAACTTTAAAACCGCGTGAGGTCAGCATTTCACAAGGGCAAGATGTCCGAAGGGGGTTTCCTCCTTCTAACCATGGCCAGGGAGGGGAATGGCTCCTTTTCTTCTTCTCCCTCCTCTCTTTCTCTCCCCTCTCTTTTCTCTCTCCTTCTTCTCTTTCTCTTTTTCCTTCCTTTTACCTCTTTTTTGAAAATCATAGGGGGGCAATTGCCCCCCTTGCCCCCCCCTGTGGCGCCGCCCCTGGATTATGATACAAGTATCAAGCAGTGATGATGCCAGGAGGCATGGGGGGAAATGCTCCCAAAGTCAGAGATCTTGCCACTCCCAAGTTGCCCCCAATAAAAACTAAAAAATTGTGACAATTAATGCCAAAATTTCATCCCACACCCCACCCCCCGAAATTCACTTTGCCCTGCAAAGTTAAATGCTTTCACAATGTCAACAGTCTTTATTGTGCTGTATTTTGTTCCATTGGCCTGGTTGGATCAGAACCCATCACATGGTTAGGATTTTATACTGGGTCAATTTTCTTATGTATTGTATTATAATATTTGTTTCCTAGTCACCATAGAAGTGAATATATAACAGGATTAATTACCATAGAAATGGATGAATGCAATTAAAAAAAAAATATTATCATGCACTACAAGCAGGTTGCACTCATCACCTGTGTATGTCTGTAACATTGATTGAATACAATACCGCTCTTTTCAAAGATGCTAATCATTCTATAGAAATATGATTCAGGTTTTTATCCCTGTTCTTTGACATCTGCGGTTCAATATGCATAGGCACAATGTGAACGTTGTGGCACAGGGCGATATATTCAAAAATTGTATTCATCTATTGCTACGGTTGTTAATCCGATTATTATATCACTTCTACAGGGAATAATCCTGCCTGTATCTCAATTTCACAATTGCTTCCTTTGCCCTGATTGCATCAGATTGCATCAGATTGTGTCAAATAGTGCATCATCACATGGGCTCCATTTCACTTGGACTTAAACTATCCCAGCAGAAGTTGCACCTGGTGTACCATTTGGGATGCATTGTAATCAAGATTCTTAATAGAGGGAATGTTTGTGTTATGTGTAAGTTACTCCTACCTGTTCTTGATGTTTAGCCCTGCTCTGTTGTGTCATATCATAAGAGATCTGCTTCTGTTCCTGCAATTTCTGCTGCTGCTGAGCCACACTCCTAACATTGCCACCACCTTTCCCCTGCTGCATTGCATAATGAAATTGAGCACTACCAGATGCTGCTGTATGTTGCTGTTGTAACCATGCATTCTGAACAGTCGAATTCATATGACTGGATTCATACTGTTCATTGTTTGAATTTGTTGAGCTTATACTACTGTGGGATGAAGCAGGTTGAACCCATTGTCCTCTACTTGGTGAAGGCTCCACATTGTTCATTATGTTTGTTTGTTTCAGATGTTCATGACTTGAAGTTCTTCTTATTGGAGCACCATTGGTAGCTTGATTACTATTTGATTGTATGTTAGAACCTAAATTTGTACTACTCTTACTCCTAGTTTCATTATCCCAAGTTCTGCCTCGTATATGCCTTCCACTGCTTTGAAGATTGCTTACACTGTGGGATGCCCCAAGGTTCGATCCCAGGCCCACTGCATGGTTTGCTTGAACTGGACCATTAGTGGCGAAGCTTGGTGCATTGTTGTTTAACTGTTGGTTGTTATGTTGTTGTACAGCTTGTTGGGTTAATAGATTTTTGTTTTGATTGCTATTTGCAGAATACTGTCTAGCTGCTTGTCTTTTTGCAAGTCTCTGTAGGGCTTCTTGAATAGCTTGATGACTACTCTCAGAGAAATGTCTGGATGCTGCAATTAGACCAAAGGAAACAAGAAATAAGTGATCAAAATCAAATGGTACTCTTTACTTTATCAAAAGAGGAGTGGACATGGTGGAGGGAGTTGAATAAAGTGGATTGGTTGATAGGTTGAATGGATTAGACTGGACATGATGATAAAGGTGGTGGAGATGATGATGATGATACTATAAATGAGGACAATGATGATAACAATAACAATTGCAATGGTGATGATGGGGATAATGACAGATACAACAGAGATGGGGAACATTAAAATATAGGAAACATTAGCATGGTTAGCAGATGTTCTCCTTGCATCACCATAATAAAGTATGCCAATATCCAAAAGCCACAAACCATCTGCTTCAAATTCACAATACAAACAAGAAAAGACAAGCACTAGTCTATAATGTTCTGTTCAAAAAGTGCATGAAGCCAAGTTCAAAGAAAATCTGTAGTAAATCATTCCTAGTTTATGCCTACAGGTGTGACATCATTGATGCACATTCCTAACACATTCTCACACACTTGGATTTGACTTTGTTATCATCCCTCCCTTTTACTTACTATACCCCATCAAATTATACTATTGGTGGTTTAATCTCTTGCTTATCAAAACTTAGCCGAGGGGCTTTTCTCTAAAACTTTGGGTGGGAGTAAAATGGTTTCGTGATGTAATGAAACAATGTTGTGGTATATATATATATAGATACCGGAAGTTTCTGTCAGTATGCATAGTCATGTTAAACCACTGACGCTATCTATCTATGTATCATGTGTAAGGGGCTAGAGTATGTAGGCCTATCTCTTTCTAGCACATACCAATGTAAAACCCTGGCTATCATGTGTCCGTGCATTCCTGTGTCTTTATATAAAAGGATTAACATTGATTTGTAATGATGTAAAGAATGTGATGAGATGATGTTCTACAGGGGTAAATCAGAAATAGATATGTCTAAATCAAGAAGAAATGTTTGCTCAAATTCCTATATTCCTGTAGAGTTTACATAGTTCAAACTCTCATAGTCATACACCACAATGTAGAATTTCATCACAGCGTTGATTTGGGGTAGGGTAAAGGTTAGTTTCGGGCCCGGGGGTCACTCCCATTGTGGCCTGTACACCATCCGCGATAATGAAAACGCGTAAAAAAGGGTAGTTTTTCGTGGGTAAGCACGATACGCAGCGTGTAACGCGTTTAGGGTGTCAAAAACATGAAATATTGGAAAAAAGGGTAGCAAAATTGCAATTGCTAATATGCGGAAATGAAATTTAGGGTATGAAATTTGATGCATGGAATAAAATCCCTGTTTAGGGTATTGTTTTAGCCAAGGGTTAGATCCTTGTTTAGGGTGCTTTTCAAAAGTTGATTATCGCGGATGGTGTACAGGCCACAATGGGAGTGACCCCCCGGGGTTTCGGGTCATGATTAACATTATATCAAACAATGAAATAATGTTAGCTAGTCATGCTAATTTAAGGACCTAAGTTGTGATCCTTAAAAGCTGGTATAATGCAAGTAGTAATTCTTTTATTTTCATTGACAATGTAGTATTCGCCCCTTTGCACAGCTCTGCCATATGTGAAGAGAGCCTCGATCTGGCAGCATACATGAATAGGAATTGAACCAGTCATATAGCATTGTGTAATATACGTAATTCTTCCATTCATGTCTACTGCCAGTTCGAGGCTCTCCTTGCAAAGGGTGGAACTGTGCAATGAGCGAATACAAAGAAATTCACTGGATAGACTTCAACATCAGGGCTGGGGTATGGCAATTTTTCACTGCTATATCTCTAACATGACTTCTGATCTTTGCCTGAGGTGATAAAATGACTTGCTGGCATCCACAAAATGTTGATGATGGGAACATTTAGGGAATAAACCAAAACTTTAATAATGTCTTATAAACAAAACTCCTTTTGTTAGGGGGAGACTATCAAACTATCGGTCAAAGTTGATATTTCGGGTTGAAATTTTCAACATTTAACACTGGAGTTTCAGTGAGGGAGGTCAATCTCCAAACAAAAGCACTTTCGTTGGTAGGACAGTATCAAACTTTTAGGTTGTTCCCTTTTTTGTCCTTTTGCCAAAACGGCTTTTTTTCATATTGAGAGTTCCTTTCAGCTACTAAATGCAACAGGTAAAAGCTATGTTGTCATGGTAATAGTCTAGAGGGGTGGTTTGTGTTCCTTATCTGGCCAGTCCATCTACTTTGGAGTAGGCCTATGTCCCTTTTTGAACCAGATCTATTCCACCTACATCTGAATGGCCACTACTACAGTTGTGAAAAAAAAGTTTCTGATGCAGATGCTTAGAGTAAAAGCATATATTGGTACGTGTCATGTGCCTGTCAATAGACCCCCTTAACAAATTTTACATTTTTGTAGCCATTTAGCTGCAAAATTGCACATTTTTGGCCAAAAAGTTACTTTTTTACGGTCAATGACACCCAATTTTTGCATCAATAGACCCCTAGTTTTGTACTCCGGTAGGCACAGGTACGTCACTTTCATATTCGAGTGCCCCCCTCCCGCAAGTAAAAGTCCGCAACCTCTTTATTTTTCTTAATAATACTTAATAGCCACTATGTTTTATAAAGTAATGATAATGTTTTATAAGGTAATGTGATGGAATTCACATATTTGAGATCACCTACACAATCCTATGAAATGAAAATACAATTTACAACTCTGGGGTCAGTGTTTTACACAAAAACAAGCTCTTTCCATATTTAACTTTATTTCAAACATAGTCACTTCTCAATTTGTTGAGTTCAAAGTTCACAGCCTACATGTCTGCACCATTTTTTCTACATAGTTAAACAATTACAATATTAACATCTCTCATAATACACTTTTTGGAAGGAGTAAGTTGAATTTCACATAGCATCATGTCCAATGTGACTGCAAGTGCCCTTCACTATTACAGCAAGTGTGTAATCGCTACTGACAGATACACAAAGTCAATGTATTGCAATCTGGTGATATAGCCAATATGAATTGCAATTTACAATGCTGGTCCGCTATGTTTTATTGCAAATGTGACATCCCTTGTTTTATTCTTTTACACAAAAAGGTATGAAATCAGCCAAGGGACCGTTCACAAACACTTGGAAGGGGGGGGGGGCTGATGCAAAAAAATGTCATCGCAACAATTTTTCGGGGCCCCCCTTTACGGACCTAAAAAATTTCCGAGCCCCCCCTTTTTGACATGAAAATTATGGGTCAACCCCATAGAAAAGCATATAAACTCAATTTTTCCAGGAAAATTTGTGGTCATTTTTTCAGGCCCCCCCTTAGGAGGGTCAAAAATGTCAGGGCCCCCTTTTGCATCAGCCCCCCCTTACAAATGTTTGTGAACGGTCCCCAAGATAAAATTTCTTTTCTGTGTTCAGGATGAAGTTGTGTAATGTCCAACAAGAACTTTCTGCATGGACAAACATAGATCCGCATGGACATTGCAATAATGTTCTTGTTATGGTTTATGTTGTTGATTTTGTAAGTACAGTGGCATAAAGAAACCTAGATATACATTGTAATATGATGCATAATTTCTCAAAATCCAAACAGATTTGCAGTTTTGCCTGTTTATGCCATCAGTTGTAAAGTCATAGTTCACATAGTTTATAAGTAGAAATACACCAATGGGAATAGAAAGGTCTGCTGCTTATTCCCATATTCAACTTTCTCACTTGGTTGTTGTTTTCAATGTTTCACTGTATATTATGGCAAAAATATCATCAATATGAACACGTTCTCTAAAGAAACATACTTATGAATGTTTGCAGCACCCTTGATGTATATTCTTTGCAATTACATTCTACAAGATGTGTTAAACACAGAGGGTTGTTTTTCCTGTAAAATTGAAACCTACATTTATATTTGTTTATGGATATTAAAAACAGATCTATGCAATTTAAAGAGGTTACAATATATCTTTTCTTCCAGTTGGTACCTGTAGGATAGCAATAGAGAGGCATGCACACTTTTCTATAAAGAGTTGTGCAAACCCCTGGGCAAACCCACACCATAAGACAGTGTTCTTGTATCTGATGTATTCCATTAATTGATCTCTAAAAGTGCACTAATAATGTCTACCTGTTCTAAATGCGATAATGAATTTATGCATGTTGGCACTGCAAGTATTAAGTTTGACAATCACAGGTCCTTTTCATAGTTTTGGTATAGGACTTCAGCCTGGATGATACACTAGTACTGGAAGTCATTCCCCCAGCCATCACCAACATAGAAAACCATTTCAAGATTGATCATAATTATGTTACTGGAATAAGGAATTGGAACATAATATTATGAACTTGAACCTGTGGAATGATTTACAATGTTACAGGTGTTAATCTTGGGAAGTACACACTAATTCTTGTGGGGACCAATATTAACACGATAGAGTCAGGGTGATCCAAGTCCTTCAAATTCTGTCACATTCAAAAGTACAGGTGGTGCTTGAATGCTCTTTGGCATCCATAAACAGCTCTATACAAGGAGAACATTCAGGTAGTTATAAAAGGTAGGCCTATGTGTTATGCATACATGTGGAAGTATATCCTTCTATTTTCTCTGGAGAACAGGTTGCGCTTCTAGAGCTACAGTGGTGCAGCACTGAAAAGCTTCAGAGTTTCTCCAGCTAACCATGGGGCTACCATGCCACCCTGTTTGCACTTGGACAGGTCACTTTACTTTTATTGCCACTCTTCACCCTGGTGGGTATGGGTACCAGCATATTGTAAACTCATTGGTGCATGAGCGCAACCCTACACACTCATTCAACTCCAATGTTGGACCAGCAAGAAATACATGGAAGTGAAACAAAAAATTCTATAGGCTACTTCTTCCACCAAATTGGAACAAATTGTTGTTTTAAAAATGAATTTCTGGCTATTTTACTATGTCCAGATGGTTCACCCTAAACAAATAAGCTCATAAAATCCACTGGCTATTACAATATTGTTAGCACCTTCACTGACCCATTGATAGTCATACATGATATGCTTCTTGAAAGGAATGAACTCTCAGCCTTTTTGATTCACCTGGGGTCAAATGGTTCTCAAATAGTTCAGACTTCTCATGGGAAACATAATGAAATAAATAAAGCAATGGACAAACAACAATTTGCAAATGAATTTTTATGGCTACCCTGTATTGCCACTATTTCTCATGGGGAACTTTTAAGTACACAGGTATACCTCTTGTGGAATGCAGACCTAATTTTTCAGGCAAGGAAGTCACGCAAGGACCATGTATCAATACTGTTGAGGATGGCCAATAACTTCTTTGGACTATCACTATGAGGCAAGTCCACTAACTATTGGTATTTTGCAAGATGCAGAATTTCAGAATAGAACTGGTTCCTCGTGCCCAGGAGGGGGATGCCTTTGAGCATAGGCCTAGGCCTCAATGCAAGCTGTGGTTTTAGGTCATATTTTGGTCACTCTTGAAGCTGTATCATAGTTTTACACAAATGACTGCTCGAAGTTCTCTGCCAATCTTTCTCCATTCATAGTAACCAATTTCTCTTCCATCCAACCATTCATCTCTCTTGACCTTATGTACTTGGCCTTAACAACAGGCCAATGTTGTCCCCCATTCATTAGGGACCTGGTTAAATGACCTATGACCTTAGGACTGGCAATAGACTGAAGCTGACTTTGCATACATGGGTTGTCAACATTGCCCAACATTTTGTGTGTATCTGGGAGGTATAAAACCACAAGATACATTGGAGAATTATGCGTAATGGGTATTATTGGGTGAATGTAAAGGTTAATTGGAGGAAGTGGAAAATAACTGAATAGAGCTGAACCTCTACAACTATTGGGCCAAAAATGTCATTCATTTGGAATTCATTCATACTATCAACCATTAAGTGTCTGCAAAAATCTATGCTTTGATGGAAGTTTCCTGGAAATAATTTCGCATGGGGACTATATAGACAGACAGAGGAAGGTTACATGGAAAGAGGGAACTGGATTGGTTGAGGGAGGGGAGGACACACCTTTTGCTATCAATAGACAGTACAATTTCACCCAAATTGGGAAGACAGTGTCATGGGCCCACGATGTGTGAGACCAAATGCCATATACTACATTGATATAAAATTGGATCGGTTGAGCCCATATTTATTGGTCGAGCTATGAGTTTTAAAATATTGGCTCCAATATTTTACAACTCATAGCGAGACCAATAAATACTGGGCGTAAGGCATCCAATTTTATCATTCAGCGTGTTTATACTGAGCGTACGGCTTTTTGACCCGCTATTTTCCGGGCACAAAATACCGATCATAATCCGGCCACCGTTACCCAGCTTGTTTCTACTGAGACCAGAAAGCCGTGTCTCGCACGATGCACGGCATTTTTTCCTGTAAACCGGATACGGAAAACAGATTTCACCGAGCGCAAGGCATGACGGTTGTATCCTAAATTTAAATGTCTCACGTATGGCAGCTCATGGCATAGGACCTAATCACAATTTAGTGTTTTCGTTAATCCAAATTGCATTAATTTACCAGTGGATCTAGTAATTGGCCATTATGATAATTAATTTACAGCCAAAATATAACCAACTCATTAACTATAAAGAAGTAGGCCTAGAATAAGTTAAGTCATATCCACTTTACTTCATCAAGTTCATGCGAGTCACACATGTGGCCAGTGTAGGCCTATATAATATCAGAAAAAATGAACCTACTACATTATAGGCCTATACCCCTACTATAATACAAATAGAATATAAATTATTTTTGCAACACAAATGACCTCGACCCGGCAACCGATCACACGGCTCGTTTCTACTGAGCGGGTTACACGCTTTGACCCGGCATGATCCACCTCAAGAGGTGGATCACGAAAGGCGAGCACACATGACCCGGCAACCGATTACCCAGATCGTTTCTACTGGGCTTGTTACCCGCCATGACCCGGCACGGCACGGCATGGCACGGAATTTGGCCCTCAGTAGAAACACGCAGATTATTATGTTTTGGATCCAATATTATCACAACTTGGATCCATCAAAACATAATAATGTTAGGTATTGGGCCGGGGTATTGGGTTGTGAGTTTTGAAAAAAAAGGGCCAATAGAAATATTGACCTTCCCTCTAGCATTGTGGTACTTGTCCAATGGAGTAACCTTTTATACACCCTAACAATAAGGAAAATAACCCTAAATGATCAACATCCCATGTCTTTTGTTTTACTTTAAAAAGTTTGTTCACATTTTTTCTTTTAAAAATTAATTTTACCAGGAAACCCCATGTAAACCCCTCACAATTATTTGATACAAGCTACCATGCCTGGCTGGATTAGGAGTTGCCAGAATATTTTCATCAACATGAGGCCCTATTCAAATTTCAATGATGGAAAGGCACCCAATTCCACCTTAAACTGCTGTTACCTAAGAGCAGGTGCAACTGTTTGGAAGATACAAAAACATCCAACTGCCAACTTTGGTTTTTACATGGAAGAGTATGAGTGCGACATTATTATGACCATATTACATAGTGCTTCATATCATGCCATTCAGAAGCTCCAGAAGATTGGGCCCATCAATGTGAGGCCTTCTCCAAGACACCAAATGCTGATGAGGGGAATGGGTGTGGGAGGGGGCATGGAAGTTTTTGAAATCAATGCATTTTACAAGAATTGTACCTTAAATTATAAATTAAACCCTAACAGTATAGCGGATACTACAAAAACTACTTGATATAATGCACTGCGCATGTGTGCATCCCACAAGATGTGATGACGCAATCACCCTAAGTGATATATGGGCATGCTTTCATTGGCCAGACCATTGAAAGATCAGTGGCTAAGTGTCGCCGGCCTAGTGGCTGGCCTGCGAGTGGCCTTGGGTTCAAATCCCACCCAGAGCAAACAACTTTTTGTTTGGTTTCTATCTTTATTCCTTCCCTCTTTCCCTTCTAGTCGCCCAAAAGCCCTTGGGGCATTAGGGTTAAAACTATGAATTTTACCCTAAAACTATGAATTTTACCTTCTATTGAGGGCCCTAGGGTACTTGGCCCCTACCGAAATTATTTGGGGTGCCAGGCCCCCATGGTTCTGGAGCTACTGCCAATTTTAGAGGTCAAAATTCCCTTTTACAAGCTTTTACACTTTGTATCATCATGCATCGTCACTTGGCAAAAAAATAACCCAATTGGGCTACTAAACTGAGATATTGGCAACATTGCGTTAGCAGACCCATTAAACTTTGAATTCCAAGTTCATCAATAGGGGCATGCACAGAGAAGCAAGCAGCTGTAGAGCATATAAATAATATACTTATGGTGTCTTTTGGGGGATTATAACACCTGCTGCAAGTTGACTTTACATATCCCTGCTTTACCCTATCCCTACATGTAGCTCATATTGATCAATATACAAGAGGGCACCATTTCACTTCAGGCATCGGATGAATGGTTGATGAATGGTTGGTCTCTCAAATTGCAGAATTTGAATACCTTTGCAAGCAATATGAACATATGCCCCATATCTATTAACCTAATTAGTACCCATTCCCAGACTTTAATATCACCCCCAGGAGGACTTTTAAAAATTTTAATGAAGCAACCCCATTTCGGTGTACTTTTTCACAAGAAATTAGGTCAAACCTCACAGTATCAAATCACAGGCTGGACAACATTTAGGCTGCAATTTTGACAGTTACATTGAAGTGCAGCATTATTTTGCAAAGCACATTCTAGTTGGAATGTCATTACACAGTAAGCACCCCCTTTAAATGATTAAGCACCAAACAGTAAGTAGGTCACAATGGTTACTCTAATCCTAGCCCTAGTATAACCTCACCAAACACCTTAATATTTTATAAAATGTACTACATGTAGTGTGAAAGTTATAGCCACATTGGAGCAACTGGTGAAAGGACCAGTGGCATGGTACTGCTACTAGTACTAGTAGTAGGGTATGTGTCTGCAAAAATCTAAAGTGAAAATTTCGAAAAATCCCATTGAAATTGGTGAAAAACAACAACCGGCGCTCCCTCAATCAGACTCAGTGCTCCACCAATCAAATAACTCATGCTACACTTTTGAAATACAGCATCTAGTCCCCGGTCAAGCCCCATTCCACCCTGGGTAACCAGTTTCTGTATGCCTACTGTATTCCGAAGCTGCACACACAATAGAGTGCAGACAAGCCTTCTAACTTGAGGAATGCTAAAGACCATTCAATCAATCTGTGAAACCAATAAGATTGGTCAAAATGTGAGGAGCACACCAAGGAAAATCATGTTTTAAAACTGTTTGACTTCTCTACTCGTTGTTTCAAATATGCAATACAGCATGACAAATTCCTATCAATTCTTCCCTACTTATTCTAGGTTCCAAAATCTATGTCTCTAGTCATGAATTATTTTTGAAAATGAAAAATTAAAAACATGCAAATAAACAGACAAATAAACTTATAATAAAACAACAAATATATAAGCAAACCAAATTATATATTTATTTGCCTGTTGAAGCATCACATGACACTTGTACATCATAAACACACACACCCAGTGAAATATCAATAAATAATTAATAACAATAACTGTCAACGTTGGTTATTTTTCAGTCCCCTCATGCCCGCAGCTGTTGAAAGGAGATCAACATTATAAATCCAACATGAAAATATAATGTCAAATAGTGGCATAATTTATTTACAAAGTCAATATCTGATTAGATGGAAGCCTACAAGAATTTAATGAATTCCATAAATCAAGTTGAAAATCATTTCTCCATCCTGATACACTTGCTCCTAAACTCTTTCAAGGGAGTGATTTAAGGGCAAAAGGGTTATTTTCACATCAGAATGCAAGTCATAAACAAAAAGTGGTTTCAAAAGATTTTAAATAAAATAGATTTTATAAAACCAATGCAATGATTGTACTAATCTATTCTGGTCAGCTAAATAAATATTGTTTTGATCCTGGTGATCAAAACAGGGTCAATGCTTTAAATTCAACTTAAATGTGATATATGGAATGCATAATCCTAATCCCTTCAGTGGTATATCAATAATAACAACTGATTGGAATTTATGTTTGTTTGTTTTTGCAGCAAGATACATGACAACTGTAATATCACCAATTGCAGCGGCAGTAGCAATTTAACAGTATGGTAGTAATTCCTCAGTATCAGCAACAGTCATAGTTCTGTTGCATCGTCAGCAACAATTACAGAAACAACACAACAATGAGATATGAC
This sequence comes from Amphiura filiformis, assembly GCF_039555335.1. Taxonomy (NCBI): domain Eukaryota; kingdom Metazoa; phylum Echinodermata; class Ophiuroidea; order Amphilepidida; family Amphiuridae; genus Amphiura; species Amphiura filiformis. The sequence continues at coordinate 33,642,120 of NC_092632.1, forward strand.
AATGAACTACAAAGCCAAGTGCAAAATTGGGATATGGAGCGGTGCAAGTGCAGTAAGACACTGGCCACCTGAAACATCTGAAAGAGACACATAGATAGATATGTCTGATGGACCAACCCTTATTCAAGGGGGTGGGGGACACTTGTAATAAGCACCCCCACCCCATCTGAGCCCTTATTCTACACTTTCTAATCTTTGCGCAGGTTTACGTAATGATAATGAAGCAGAAATGAGAAAGCTCAGTCAAGTAAGGCAAGTGAATTTGAATGGAAACACAGTGGTAAACATGGTAAATGCAGGTTTATGGACAAAACACAGACTAGTATTACAACTAATGGGAGCTAAGCAATAAACTTGGTATTTTTGCCTAAATCTCTCGCTGCATGCCTCTTTTCTAAATCCATACTAGGTCCCTATATATATAAAAGCTCATGTAATACACCAGTTTATTATTTAACATGGAAAGCAACATATTTATGCAAATAGTACAAAACTAAGCTACTTATCCAAAATATAACTCAACATGTTGCACAAAATTAAAACATGCACCAACTATAATGGGTTAAACAACCTAAATAGAATACCTGTAGCATTGCGGCTGTTATTATTAGTGTTATTTAAGAATAAACACTTGGTATCAATAGCTGTTTCGTTACTATAAATCTTGATCTCATCAGAATGACCTTGAACCTGATTGTCGCTTGTGTCAGAATCAGATTCATCGTACAAATCAAGATCGTGAATTTCTGAAGTGAAAAAAAAAGGTGATGGAGCAATGAAAATGAAAAAGGAAAGCTGATGTTAGTTCACAGTTAGTAGAAAATGAAACAATGAGGGAGTTACCCAGCAAACACACATTTGACAGAAAACCTTTAGATATCGGGTTATTCATAAAGGGTATAAACATTTCATATAAACATTCAAACACATTTGTTCAAACTTGCTGCAAAATATTCTTATATCATGTGTTGACATATTTTACAGTATTTACATTTGGACAAGGAGTTGTTTAAAATGTTATTGTAGTGTTTGTTTTTTATAGGAGACATTTTAAAACATTTTCATGACTTTTATGTAACCCAATATTTAAATGTTAACGTTTTGACCAAAATCAAACATTTGAAAAACATTGTTGTGTTTGATGGGTAGTGCATGAAGGCCCCATCTGTAATAACTGCCAGGTGTCGAATTTTTAGAATACAGACATTGGATTTGCCTACATGTAGTGTCTATATGGCAGCTATTGCAGATAGGCCTTCTTGCATTAGGCAAAAAAAAATAATGGTTTGTCTCAAAGCTCACGAGTGATTTGAAAACAAATGAGAAATGCATTTTTTTTTATTCCCGACTTTTTTCATGGTATTTGGAGAAAAACATTTGATTTTTGCCGAATTTTTCTGGAAAAACTAAAAAAAAAAAAAATTGAAATAAAAAAAAATTCTGCATTTCTTTTTTTCCAAATCTCACGATTTTACAAATGCGCGCGAGAGCTTTGAGACAAACCTTTTTTTTTTGCCTTATGACCTCTCAAAAAGCTTATGTAAGTTCACAGTTAGTATAAGAAAAAATGACAAACAATTATGTGGGTTGTGTAAAATAAAAATCATAAGAAACAACCAATACAGACACAACTACTATAATACATAGATTCATATAATGTGCAGTGTCAGAAAGATGTAAAATTTCCTTTTGTGATAATTTCAGAAATATGAAGCCATTTTCCCTCAAATTATAAAAATAATACAATTTGACTTTCATTGCCAGTTAGTGCTAACTAAAGGATTAGGATTTAGCTATGCTTCATTTGGCAAAACAGGATAATATTTTTTCAATCCTAAAAAATAGTGAAGAGTAGGGTGGCTTTTTAACTCCTTTTGAACAAGCTGGGAGATAATTTGATACGCAAGATATTCCCTTTTACCCTCTTGAAATTGAAATTACGAATACTATGGACACCATGGTAACATTTATACAGTCATGGTTACAAAAACCTTGGGATTTTCATAATGGCACTACAAGTCCAAGTTAGTGATAAATGCCAACACAAGAAACAAAGTTTTACAGGGAAATATTCAAAAGAAGGAATGTAGTATCTTTTAGAACCCTGTTTACACCAGCAAACAGACGCTATTCGATTTTGACTTATTCACACACAAAGTCAGTGCCAAGTATAGCAGCACAGTCACTATTCACGGTCAGTTTAGCAATGTTGCTTGGAAGCATCTTTAAAACAAATTCAATTCGACCTAAGTCGCAATCAAATTGTGTGATTTGTTGGTGTAAAAACTCAGAGGAATTCATTGGATTTTTCTCAAGTGTCCTCTGAATAAGGATTTTTAAAGATATGTTCAAATTTTCATGAAGGCAACCTCAATTAACTGACTCAAATAATAATTATTTATGATACTTCTCCTTCAAAATCAAATCTTTTGAGGTTGAAATCGAATAAGCCTTTTTGAAGAATGGCGGACAGAATAGGAGGGCGATATTCAGTTTACCTAAACTGAACATCACCCTCCTACTATGTCCACCATTCGTCAACAAGGCTTATTGCAACTTTATCAGTGTAATTACCTATTTGTCCTCCAGATGCGTCTCGATACACCACAGCAGAAGTTGGACGACTGCTATGACCATGTCCATCACCTGATGAGGTTAGTGATGATGTATGAAATGAAAAAGAATAAGACACACTAAATTAAATGCTACATGTACAGCTACACATGAATGAATGCTACATGATATTGGTATGAATGAAAAAAATTGCAAGGCCTCAAAAAATTGTTTGATTGGCATAACAAACAAAAAAAGAAATTTAGGGTAGGTAGGTCAGGATCTTATTTCTTTTACTTTTAAAGATATAAATTGCATCGGATAAAGGCATTAGAACTTGTTTCTCCTTTTTAAAAATTTAATTAATTAATAATCTATTTTTTTTGCACAAAAAAAAGTCAGGGTCAGGCCTAATTTTAGGGTCGGTTGGGTTACGCCAATCAAACAATTTTTTTAGGCTTAAGTAATGGTCAGTAATATTTGTTTTGTCTTGATTTATTTTTTATTTATTTATTTATTTCTTATTATTTATTTAGTGCATCGGCACTATTGGGTTCTCGCCTGGTCTCTGACCGAATTGTTATAAACATATGTATAAGTGTCAAACAACATAAATTGATGTCACATTATTGTTCCTGCAACATTCAAAGGGAAAGGGATTGAAGTGTCACTTCACACCAACTCAAAGTAGCATGTCATATTTTTTTGTTGGAAAATGCTTAAATGGTATTTCGTACTCAATATGATGCGATCAAGCAAAATCAGTCGGAACTCGGAAATATTGAAAAGGATAGTAAGAAGCATTTGCAAGGTTGCATTTTGCAGAAAACCCCATTGAAATTGAACAATTAATTCCAAAGATATGAGCAATTCAAGAGTAATATAAGAAGAAACAAAAGGAAATATTGCCGTCGTTTGGCTATATCTCGAAATCAATATTTCCGAGTTCCGACTGATTTTGCTTGATCGCATCACATATTTGGGATATTCTGAAATAAATGAAGGGCAAAATAAAATCTTATTTCTGTGAAATATGATAGCCCAATGAAGATTTTTGTGAGAAGATATCTTTGGTTATTGAGCAACAGCTGGCACCATGTAGCGATATTTATTCCAATCCCAACTTGCCCATGTTTGTTACAACATTTACTCCCAGTCCCATGTAGCCTACAGCCACCAAATACCTATTGATATCACTAGGTCAGATCTTGGTCAAGAAAAGGCATGTTAAGCACAAAATGACATCAAAGAAATTTGCCGATATAATTATGAGATTGTACATGAGAGTGTTGTAAAAGCACCCCGCAAACATGCGTTACTTTTGTAAGGATTTCAGTTACTGTTGCTTTCTTTGTATGTTACTTTTGTAAGGATTTCAGTTACTGTTGCTTTCTTTGTATGTGCGAACAGTAATTTCTTTCCTTCTACTAAAACAATTAAAAAGACAAACAAACAAACAAAATTAGTCCTGTACATGAACTAAGACAAAACCTTTGGAAACAGGAAGTACTCGTATCTACACACCTCAACTTTTAACATGCTAATAAGCAATTTTTTTGAAACACAATTGACTTACTTGAAATTGAATCATAATGACTAAATGATTGAATGCTTTCATTTAAGGATTATACAATCTGTGTGTACATATGAAACAAGCTGTACATTACATAATGGTAGAGTTTACAATTAAATTGTTAGGATTTAACAAATTTGTTTCATTTACAACATTATGTACCCATGACCCCATACAATGGGTATTACAACTTAACTACTTTAAAATTCTTTTCTGTTTTTCTGCTGTTTGTACAATATCCGCTATCACAGACTAATATAATTTCTTTGCAAGAAAAGGAAGTTGTAAAATGACTGAAAATTGCTTAAATTTCCACAAAACCACAAATTTTTCTGGATCCTCCCAAACAAATAATCTTGATATCATTGTCTGACAGCTATATGACATGGTTGGTTTATAGTTTTATTATAAGTGTAGGTGGAGGCTTCAGACAATTTGGCACAAGAACTTATCCTCACCCCCTGGCCACCATGATAGATATCTTGGAGGCTCAAATTTTGTCTCCTTCATAAGATTATCTTGGTCACCACCGGAGGCTTGGTGGTCATCATCATCATAAACTCACTCTAAAGTACTCTACAATTGACCCATATTAAACTTGTGGTAATTGTAATTATTGGTCTCAATTGCTAGGTTGGGTGGTGCTCAACAACTTTTCCAAGTTTTAAATTAGGCTTCACTCAAGTTTAAAAATAACTTTTATTTGGTAAGTTTTAGTTTTGATTTGTACCACAATAGACTAGAAGCTACTGGAGTAATGTAAAGTGTACTTTCTGCTCACTTCTGTCTGTACTGGTCAGTTTGGTCGCAAGCTCTGGCAACAATTTGGATTGTTAAAAGGACTTAAATGCTGGTGGAGGCAAAAATGATACAAAATGATCCACTCTCTCCATTTACTGCATTTGAATTGTGAGGCAGATGCAGTGGATGACAATGCTCTCGCGGCCTGGTCTGATCAGGGTATGCCTGGCTGTCTGTATACCCTACCCGGCCTACCTGGGCATCATGGGAGGACAATGTCTGACATTAAATGATTCACTCAGTTTAAATAAGAAATGTACATTAAAAAAATGAAAGTTGTAGTATTAATTGCCTGATTAGAGTTTCCTAAATTGAATGACTAGTTGTACAATAGAACTGCTTTGATCTGACCATCAGATGCCAAGATGCTACAATGAAGCTGAGGCCTCACTGGGCACCAGCACCAATGCCCAATCCAGCCTGCAGCAAATAGCAGCACAGTGGTTTGGCCTAAATTCATGGTTTATGGTCATTATCAAGGGCTATTTATTGCATGTGTCTCTCCATGAAAGGTACCCCATCATCTTATTTGTGCATTGCTCTATGGCCCATTACATGTCTGCAATTCAAGCGATAAATTGCATGCCTTCAACTAGAACTACCAATGCCTTGTTGGTCACCAAGATTGCAATATAAGTCCATTGCCACCAGCTATTATTTTGCGGCAGGTATTTGCTCATGCACACTTGTTGTACAAGGTGTTTAAGGCATACAAAGTCAACAATGGATAAGTGTCACTTTCTCTTAATGTTTACAATGGTGCAACCGTTTGTTTTCTTCACATGCTTAACATTTCTTTTGTGAGCTAGGTATGCGACAGTTCGCGACCGCCCTGTGCAAGTAAAATTGTTTCAAGTTAGACATTTTTTGGCTACTTAAACCCAGAAAATGAAAGTTACCATTAAACTTGTATGATGAAAACTGGTCGGACTGCAGACAACCATAAAAGTGGTTATGATATTAAAGAGGATGCATAATTATATTTGCAAGTGATTTTTAAATATAGCTGAGTATTGATTTTAAAACAGGAAATAATTTAAATGTTTAACTGTATACTGAACTTCACTACACATACTAGGGTCAGTGGTGTAGTGGGGGAGAGACAAGGGTGGTATCTGCTCCATCCCCAGTAGAAACATCTTGCTGCCATTAAATCTTAGATTTTTTGATCATTTTTGTCAAATTTGGCCCCTCCTGAAAGTCCCCTTGCGCTCCCATTCCGTAACCCCCTCCCTGAAAAATCCTAGTAAAGCCACTTCCAAGAATATATCTCAAAATTTGATTCCATGATCTTGTATCTAGACATATACCTCTAAACTTGTAAACGTGACTCAAAAAATAAACCCAAGCATTTTGACCAAGTAATTCATGCTTAACTTGGATGGAATAAAAAAGGTATTTGACCCATAAATGGCTGTTAGATTGAGCCAGTTAGTTTATCAGACTAGTATCCCAGCAATTTATAAAGATGTGATTTTAGGTTGATGAATTACTTAATTCCAATTGGTCAATGACCTGCAATTTACTACCAGATTGCCATTGATTTGCTTAATCCTTCTTAGCAACTATTTCTATGGATACCGTTTATTTTGCGGTTTTTGTAGCAAATAATGATCAAAGGTATCACCAGCAAAAGGCGTGTGGAATTACTTGCTCGACAGCTGGTGGGGGAATTGGGAACATTTGAAATCTACTCTTTCAGTTTTTCTTGAATAAATAATCATTGAAACTGTAAACAAGAAAATTGGGTAAAATTAGGAAAGTACAAAAGCCATAAAAGTCCATATCTTCCCCCCCACATAACTTCAAGCATATTTTGCATGAGGTACGGTACTGGTGCTGCACTTTCTATGTATACAGATAAAAGTGGCTCAAATAGAGTGTTAAAAATTATGCTGAGAAAAAATGTTTTAAAAACTATGTTTAGATACCATTTCTACAACTTACAAAAATGTATCGCTTATAGTTAAATATCCAACATAAAAATGATACTAAAATAATTTGTTAACATCCATGGCATAAAAAGGACTCATGTTTGTGGTTGTTACTAGAACATAATGAAATGTTGTACAGTAAAGCTTCTTTGAAAGCTTTCTGCCAATATTTTGCTAACTTTCAACATTAACCAAATCTCTTTCCATAATATTTTAACATGATTTTACTAGCAGTAAACACACTAATTTGTTAGTACATGTAATCAATAAGAACTTGGCATGATTTTAAATATGAGGGCAGTATACTAGGTCACGACATGAGGAACATTCTGAAAGAATTCCAAATCCACAGAATCATGGAATATGGCCAAGCAAGATCAATTTAATTAAAGAAATGTTCTTTTCTTGATTTTTTTCTTCTTACAATTAAATTTTAAGTACTTCCATTTCCATATTTTAAATACCCATCAGCAATGTTCACCATTGGCTTGTCTGGTGGTGTGTACCCTAAGCTTTGCATCCCGGCTTTGCATAATATGGTGGCTCCTGTTTAACAGGTTGTGTATAAAATTTGGTACATGTATTATGAGAATCTTCGGGTCTGTGATCCATAAATTCAAAAATACACAGAAAGAAATATAACTGTAATCAATTCTAGTGTGAACTTTGGATTGCACACCTCAGCATTCTCATAATACAACATTGACATTGCTTAAGGGGGTACTACACCCCTCGATAAATTTGTGTCTATTTTTGCATTTTTCTCAAAAACTAATAACACAGCGGTAACAAAAGTTACCTATATTATAGGGGCAAGGAATCAATTTACTACACTGGAATTTCAGTGACCCATGACAAGCGGTTCGTTATTTATGATAAGAAAAGAGGTACCGCTAGGATGTACCTCATTTCCAATCATATATACTGAACCGCTTGCCTTGAGTCACTGAAATTTCAGTATAGTAATTGAATTCCTTGCCCCAATAATATACATAACTTTTGTTACCAGTGTGTTATTATTTTTGAGAAAAATGCAAAAATAGTCACAATTTACCACAGGGGTGTAGTACCCCTTAATCCCATCAAGTTCACCAACTGAGGGTGCAGAAAAGCTGAGACAATAGTAATACATTTGTGTAAATCATTCCGAGTTCAATTAAAAAAGGTGGTGTTTTCTAGTGTTAATAAACTTCAAAACTTTTGTTATGTGACTATTTGTTTTTAACAGAAAGTGGTGCTGACAAAAAAGGAAGCAGGGCAGGGCCAAGAAACTTATTTCCGTTTTACTATTTCACTTGGCATAATGAAACTATATCCCAATCAACTATATGAACCTATGAGTGGGTGGGTTCAAATCCTTCCACACCCTAAAGAACAAAACCAACCCCATTTTTAAATCTCTACTTCATGGAATTCAATACTGAGTTTTGTAAGTAGGAGTTGATCCACTCCAACCACAAAGTTTCAGTGGAGATTTATGGCAAATTACACAAAATACGACTTACTTACTTGAATTACCATTGAAGTGAAAATCAACACCAAAGAAAAATAACAAAGATGTCAACAATATTGTTGCGGCATTGCACCCAAAATATACAAGCCTAAATAACAAGTTAACTTGCATTTCATCACACATTGAGTGGGAGGGGGATAACAGTATTGAAATTTGGGTACAAATATTGATACACATCCAATTATTTCTTCCCAAACTATCTTATTTCAATCAAATAGTTTGACTATTAAATCATATAATCCTTGCAATTTGTTGTGGAATTTATTTATTGAACAAGGTTGTTAAACCAGACCCTCCCACCATCACCCTACTAATACTATGATACTCCTAACACACTGCCAGTGTTGAAAGATCTAAACCTGCTATTACTACAATCACTTCCTCTTTTTCTGATATCTTCTCTCTGATGGTTGCCGCCTATTTACATGTACAGTGTGTATAGTAGGTGGGCTAATATCAAGGTCTTAAGAAAGCCTCAGGGATGTATCCTCATTTAAGGACAATCTCTTTAAGAACCAGCAATTTCCTGCATGAGCTATAAGACACTTTAGATTGATTAAAGTGATTTTGTTTTTATATTATTGCCAGATTTGGTGTGGCTGTTCAATAATTTCTTGGAATTGAAGAGTCAAAGGGCATTTTCCTTCTGCAAATTATAAGATGCATATTTGTAGCTGGACTTGTATTTGTAAACACTTCTTATATCTGCTTGACATCGTTATTTGCATCCACACACTCACCCCCCATCTTTGTTCTTGTATGAACTTAAATTATGCAATAAATAATATGATGTATAAATTGACAAGAGCGACAACAAAACTTGGTACAGGAAGTTTGTTAAAATTAGGACATGTTTGAGCAGGGGGTAAAACAATTTGTAAAGTGATAGAGCTGTATAACTACAGCCATCCTTTCAAAACTTGAGGTCTTGCGGGGAGAGATTTTAGTTATCATTTTACACAAAAAAGGGGTCATTGGATTGGCTAAGAAGCCAAAAAGGTGCAGTATGCAGGGTAGTACTCTGATACCCCTTGTAACGCTTGAAACTCGCTTCGCTCGCTATTCGAGAGCGTCGCGGTTTGTGAACAGGGCTAGTGCTAGGCCTATATGCAGGGTCATTCAAGGAGATTTGCACTTAGGAAGTTAGGGTGTCATAGAAAAGAAAAATTGCATATATAACTAAGGAGGGGTCCCATTTTACCCTAGCTTCATCAAGTATTAATAAATACTTTAAAATCAGGGTATTTTCTGTAAGTTGTAGACTGTTTGTCAACATACAGTGAAACTCCTGGGAAACCCAGCGCCAAGGCCAAATATGTGATTACCTTTCTTGTTTCCTGCTTTCTTTCTTTCCCAAGTCCATTGACATTTTAAATACCTGTCTAGACTGAAAAGTAAGAATTTCACACCAAAAATCTGCTACTTTTGATTCAGTAACTATCATACAAGACTTAACAGCAAACATGTTGATGCTATAAAAGGGTTACAAGTTGATCATTTTCCAGTTGTACAGAATAAGATTATGTGAGAATGCTTTTTTCTCTACAAGTTTGTGAAAAGTTAATTTTCGGATTTGGGCATCACGATGAAGAACATTTTTTAATAAACTGTAATAATTTTATGCAAATATCATCAAAATGTGAAGCAGGCCAAGTTACAGATGAAATTAAAACAAAAACTATAATATGGATTTGAATGGTAAAATAGCTCAAAACAACTTTGGTGACATAGTTTGGTGACATTTGCTTGAGGTTGAACAACTCCTTGACCAGCTTCTGGCAAGGTTAGATATTAGACCTATTATACCAAATTGAAAGTTTATTAAAAACAAAATAGTCATGTAAAGTTTCGATTTGTACCTTGAGGATTTGTAACACATCTTGAAGTGGACTGTTTGATGAGAAAGTGTTAACTGGTTTTAAGGAGTATGTTAGGGTATTTATCAGATCAAATACCTTTTATGACAATTTTTACAATTCACAACTGTACAAAAATTGCTTTTTATAAACCAATTGGTTTTATACCAGTAACCCCAGTCATAGATGTCTTGTCCAGCACATGCTTTACACGCATGACTGTAACGAAAAAGTACATCTTGGTGTCCCATGTATCTTGGGGTTGCAACAACCAGTGACCATCATTGGGCATCCAAACCAACATAGTTAAAAGGAATTGGTAAATGACAAACAGAGATGGAACGTTGTAGAGCAATGATACAGGAACAGCGAAGTACACAAAAGTGCAACTAGCCACTGTAATGATGGTGAACTCTGTATGGACCTTGCAGTCTTAAATAACCATTATTGTAGGTTTTTATCCTGTTACCTCATCACTTGAAAATGATATGATTTAGAAATGATAGGCTATGACATTGCTGGATTAACTGTGTTTTATAGTGCATACATTTTCTTTTTCAAATACAGATCTTTTCGTAATTATGTAAATGGGTTTTGAAGTTGAACTGAATTTTGAAAAGGTGACATATTTCCATTAATATGTTTGGATCTATCTACAATCAATGAAAAGGGGGTTCAAATTGAGGTAAATTTGGAATCAAAATATCCTTGTGAAGAATTTGTCAGCTACACAGGCAAGAAAACAAACAACATTTATAAAGATATTGAATAAAAATAGTTGATTATATGAGACAATGTTTTTAACCAAAACAAACAAAAGGGAGTGAAAAATGCAATATGAACAGGGCAGTTATAAAGGAAAGATGGGGGGGGGGCATAACGAAACAAGAAATGAGCCAACTCTAAATGTGATGATCACACATCATTGCTCTCACCTTTCCTTCTCAAAAAGTAGATGTTTGAACATGACCATGAATTGTGTGCAAGTGCTAACAATTACAGACATGCTGTACCAGGTAATAGATCTCTAGGCTATATCCTGTGTAGCTCTGTGAATGTCATGTCTACTGCAAAACAACACTCATTGTTGTGCAACCTTCATGTTAATTCTGACCTTTAATATCATATGAAATGTTATAGCATTTGTAAACATCCTATAAATCTGCCCATATCAAGCAAACTTGAAGAGATAGAGGGTAAGCAACATGTGCATTGGATTTTATTAACCCTAACACTGACACTGACAGGGCTTGGTGCTGAGAAAGGAAGTTTTAAAGGAAGAAATGGACAAAGAAGTTTGTTTCCCCCAGGATTCGAACCCCAACCTCTCGGGTGCCAAGCAAGCCATCAGTGACCAGTAGTCGCAGGGGTCTCGCTGGTGTGGCCAAGGAAACCGTGCGTATATTTGACATTTTGAAAAAAATGGTATTTTAAGAGGCCTATCAGAGAGACTGTGTGATTCAAAGTACTGAACAGTGAAAAGGATGGATTCTTCAGGCTTCAATGGGGGGGGGGGGACTTTTGTTTTAAATATGTAATACAAACTGTCCCGGATAGCCATACACCTCAAATAATTATCTTCTATCAATACGGATATGCCTAACACCATACCAAACATGGAGTGATTTGCATTATGCCATTGCCCTGCAGATTCCTTGCGACAGCTAACATCCTCAGGCCAACATTGTACTAGTCAGATTGTTCATATCCAACCTTATCAATCTTCTTATAAATCTGGGGTCTACAAACTATTGGCAAATATCAGTCTCAGGTAAACCAACATGGAACTGGATGTCTTCAGGGTGCAACAACTTAATATTTTTTTTGATGCAAATTTTTGCAGCAACCCTTAGCCTACATGGGAGGAACTTGTTCCACTAAAATAAAAACCATGCTATAGCATTGGAATTTTAAGCCTGGCTGTGCCATTTGCCATGTCTGGTCTATAAAAAGGACTTTCCAGAATGACCAAAATTTTGTTATTTTCCCTACAAACTGTCAACATTTTACTCAAGGAGTCCCAACTTCTTTTTTGATATATTTTATATTTTGGCACTTGCATTGATCAAAAATTGGTCATGTCTCACTGAATGACCCCCATTCATAGGCCCTTCGTACATAGTGACCCCCCCCCTTTGGAGTCAAAACTCTTATCGAAGACTCCTAGTGTTAAATCGCTGCCTGCACATCCGTCACTTTGAAAGTTACTCATCTTACATTGACCCTTACTATAACCTTAGCTAACCCTTTAATCCTCACCCTAAAACTAACACTCTCAATGGGAAATCAAAGGATGCATAATTTTATACAAATGCATGTCTACCTATTTTGCATTTAGTACATTGGGTGGTTCCACTTGAAAATCATACTCCCACTGTGGATGATTTTGGAATTAAAACAAATTTGTCAAATTTTAGGTTAAATTATGCAAAATGCAATTGCAACTGGAATTCAAAAATTTCAAAAATTTTCAGATTGAAAAATGTTTCAACATATTAAACTGCTGGGTTGATCATAAGGTGCAACTGGAATTGAGATGGCAGTGAAATCTTCTGCAACGGGTATGTGGATTATAAATGGAATAACACATTTACATCTTACACTAGACTCTTGCGATTTAAAAAAACATGTTTCTGTGTAAAAAGGCAAATGTTGACAATTAGCATGTTTCTACTGAGCAGACGGTTGCGGGTTAATTCGAGTGAATTCGGGGTGATGCGAGGAATACGCGGTAACGGCCCCAGCAGAAACAGATCGGGTGAAGGTGAATGCGCGGTAATGCGAGTGAATCCGCCAACCACCTATTGAGGTGGTTAATAGTGGTTATCGTGTAACGTTCGCAGTAGAAACAGTACGGGTGACGATTTTGCGGGTGACACCGGAAGTTAGCCTATTATAATACAGTGTGAGCATTCAAAATCTGACCTTGAAAGGTCACAAAAACTATTTGCTGGACTTCCGCCTTCCCCACTAAATATGTGGGTAGTGAATTGTTACCCTGCATTAACAGCGCAGTAGAAACGACCCAGTGAATGCGAGAGGATTGAAATGCGGGTGAAGGTGAATTCGCGGTAATGCGAGGTGCTCAGTATAAACACGCTCAATTTGACAATGTAGGCCTACATCCGTCCAGTAGCCAGGTACAATCAGGTGTGAGTGAGTGCCAAAAATGTTACTGCACTTTAAATGGTCAGTGTACATGGTTGGCATAAATGGAAGAGACAAAGCTGATTGTACTTTGTTGGGTTGACTTGACTTGACAAGGCCTGGTTGCCAATGTCATAATACATCATATGGGTTTGATCAAGGCTCTGTTATATCAAGAATTAGAGCATTATACTAATGCATACAGCATTATGTACCAATGTACACAAGGGGGGAAAAGTACATCCAAGGTCAAAGTAATAGCAATATTCAAATAATAGGAATAATCAGGTTCCTTACATTTGGGGATGTTTAATTTTAGGATTTTTGATAAATGAGCAAATTGAACCAGCAAAGGTGTCACTAAAGTGACAATGTTGTTTAACAAGCTAACAATGAATTGCACAATTAAATTCACAAATCTGTGCTGCCAAAAACTTCCTGTACTTTGACAAAAAATGTCACATTCATAGTCTACAGTGAGGAAGAAATAGATAGGCCTACAGGGAAAGATTTATCTATCCTTGTAATTTTAAGTAACATTTTTAGGTTTTAAACATACTTTCTGTTTAAATCCAATAGTCTTATCAATTTATGTTTTTAGAAAAAAGTGGCCTGTTTATTTATTTTATTTTTTCATTTATCTTGCAAAGTACTAGAAATGTACATCATTTTACACTACCAGCCTAACTACATCTCAACTTCTTCACACTGTTCATATCAGCCCAGACAAAAGCTAGATCTTGGCGTTATTCAAAACCCCAATACATCTGGATTTACAGGCACGTTTTTAATCCAGACAAATTCTGGGCTAGCTCGCTACCGGAAATGGTTGTATCTTTTGACTAGCCATTGAGCATGGTGAGCACACACTCCTCTTGCTACAACCCTTTCCCAGATGTCACATTGGTATAATTTACAAGGTGATGAATGCTGATGGCTGTGATCTGACACTGCATGGCCTGGCCAAGAGATGAGGCAAGAGTGAGGGCACTTTCTTGCTGTGATCAATGATCATAGATGCACAAGGCTGGTGTTTAAATGTAGGAATACTCAAATAATCCATATCAGAGGGGGCAGGACATAGTTCCCATGAACAGAAATGATCTGATTTGGTGTGAAACATTTGAAAAAAAACTGACATGTTAGTTATGAATAAATATATTACAATACAAGAATCAGCAGCTTTTTCTTTCAAAATTATGATATTTTTTATCAATCATATTTTACAGCCAGGAAATATTAAGGGCAAGTTTTCTTACATATTAATCTGGTATATCCTTTGATTTAAGCTGCCACAGATGTGAAACTATAGTCACCACAGAATGCAGAAGTTATGTAAGGAAGGATAATGTAACTAACTGACAAGACTATAGGGCCAAGATGAACAATGACATAATGTACAAATAGGCTAATTCATCAAATCAGGCAACAACATCAGATTAGCAACATTTTATGATGGGAGATGCAATTCCGATTGTAACACATGATGTTTTCTACCTCACATGAAACCTCATCACTCAAGTATTCTTAGTCCAAGTCTTGTGTTACTTTGCTCAAGCAGTTTGGATTCTAGGCACAAAATGTGCATCCCATTAGCCCATAGAACACAACTTCTGGGGTGGGTGGGGGGGGGGGGTGTACCACCAAACTACCATGTTTTTGTTCTACTGCCTAAATGAAACATATTTTGGACCTAAAATTTCACGGGGTTCAATATGAGAATAAAAGTTCATCTGATACCAACATCTGTATCTGATGGGGTAAAGTGGGGGGATGACACTGCTAATTGGGTCACCCATCTTCAGTTCATCTGAATGTGATTATTTTAATTGGGCAAATTTGTTTAGATAAATCAAAACTTCACACGTGCCAAACATGTAATATTTTCATTCAGCTATTTAAAATTGTTTGTGTATGGTAGTTACATGTAAAGAGGCCTAAAAGCCTTTCTTCTTAATTTATGGACAATTTCAAAAACAGCATATTTTAACCATGAATGAAGAGATTTAAACATGTTGTGAATGGACATCAAAACAAGTTTTTATACCTCGTCAACAATGCTCTTTTTGAATCGAATATTTCAGAGAAACCATTCTTCATCATCAACGCTGTAAATGCTGTTGGTAGACTGACTGATGATTATCTAGTGTTTCTAGATGTTGTCAACGTCCTTTTTGTCCTATGTGATGGTGTTTTAACTACTTTGAACCTATGAACTTCTCACTTCATATAGAACCCATCAACAATATTGAACATTCCTACATGTACAATTTGCCAAAGCCTACCAGAGTTGCCATACCCCTGATTTGGCAACCCAATTGGGTGACTTTTGACAATCCACTCGCACAGCATTTGACTATTTCCTGTCCCATGGAAACCAATGGTTAAAAACAATATTAAAATGGGTGACTTTTCAACAGTGTCTCCCACAACTTCCGGTAGTTTTCTATCCCCATAGATACCAATAGTTAAGTGAAAAATTGCGTGATTTTTTAATATTTGACCCACAGGATGTAGGAGTTCATTCTATTATTCTTTTGTACCCTTTCCTCTGAAGGGGGGGGGGGTATAGCCACATAAAATTTCTTTAAATTTCTCTCAATAGGTACGGCCATAATCCCATTATTTATTCTCAAAATACCAAGGGTAAATTTTGTTTTCTATATGAAAATATCGGGTACTTCTATATCAAATTATGAAATTATATGAACACAAATGTTTTCAAGATTTTGCATGTGTTGGACTTCGCACTTTTGTTTTGAAGGGATACGCAAAGTGTGTGAACGCGTACACGTTCTATCTTTGTGTTAAAGTAAACCCTGTTGACCCACAATTCTGGCTGAAAATTAGTGGCAACCCTGAAAGCCAACACTGTACCTATATTTCAGTCTGTCAAAAAACTGATGACATCACAATCCTCAATGTCAGTCACATCCAGTGCCAAATGTATCACATTTCCCTGCATGTTGTGGGGTGGATTACAGAAAACCCACAGCTTCCTAAAACACTATATTCAAAATCAAAAACCAATGTTTTCTTTGTCATCTTTAGTAAATACCCCCAGCATTCTTTATAAATGCATCAGAAAGCTGGTATACAGGTATTGATAGGTTAGTGGGTGGAGATTTGGCAAACCCCAAATGCCCCTAATTATTTCAAACTGAACTTTCCAATATGTTTATAGGCTGAATCACTCATGAAAGGTTCAAAATGTCATTTGTACCTTTGCCTTCATCTTTTGTCTTAGTTGCCAGGGCAACATATGCTAGTGTTTATCAGCAAACACAAACATACACAATATAGAAAGTTGGCAGATTTTAGGCTGTAAATTTTTATTCAGTTACTTGTCGTTTCATTACAGGAGTTTTGATTCAAAAGGGATTGGTATAAGCTTACTGGATTCTTCCTTCTCCCACTCATAGTATACAATTTCATTAATCATTTGAATAAGGTAATGGTATGTTTTTCAACCACAAATTCCAAGTAACTGTTATGTAAACACATTATCCTGAATTACTTTCAAATGATGACTTCCTATGAAAGTGAATTTTGAAGTGCCCATACAACAATGTAATGTCGCTATTAATACATTTTTTTGAATAAAATTGTGATAAAATTGGGAGAACATCATGGTTTTCGTTTGAATATTATCTTACAGGGGAGGGAAACCCCTTCAGTATGTGAAAAGGGGTTTTCTTCTTGCAACCAAGCAAGTAACTTATGCTACACATTTAGGTGTTGAAAATACATATTATCAAGAAAAATGCTAGTTTTTTAAACATGCTACACTTGTTCATGGTAGTTTTCAAAATAATTATATACTGAATCCAAAAGGGTTCTAATGGGAACAAATTTGGTACAAAGTTTCTTGTTTAGGGTTACTTTTGCTGGTGGGGTGACACTTGCTTGGGGTATCAAAAACAAACTTCAATTCTAATTCAGGTGTAAATAGTTCCAAATTTTTCTTTAATCACATATTCACATACATGTGTGCCAAGTTTGATGTATTTATGGTAGTGGATATTTAGTGGTAGCAAAATGGTGTTTTTGATTTGAATAACAGTAGGATATCTTGTAGTGTGGATAGCTAGTCTGTAGGACGCAGCATACATTACAATAAATATTGCATCTCTGTAGGACAAGATAGTGGAAAGTCAAAACAAGAATTTAATTGTGTTTCTTTCTTTTCTTCCCTATAAACCACCTTGCTTATACGCTTTTTAACCAGGCTTCAGCATTTTGCTTGAGCCTGGTCCTCTCAGGACCAAAGTGTGTCTCCAGACAGAGTGACTGTTTAAACAAACAAACAAATGTTCTGCATGGTTTCCAAGTGCAATATTTTAAATACATACTACTAAGATAACATGTGAACAATTCGTCACTGTTTTGACAAACTGTCTTATGATGAAAAATGCAGTTTTGAGAAAATCGCATTTAAAGTTTTTTAATTTTTTGAAGACCCACTGGAGAGCTCCAAAGTAAATGTTTATTATTATCAACAAATACTATATGTCTTTGTTCTCAACTTAATACAAACTTTTTATTCATTCAATAATTAGAAGAAATTAATCTGCAAACTCATACGACAATATGCCAAAACATGCACAATTTGACAACCTATTAATAATGATATGTCATGTGATACGAAAAGTATGTCAAAACAATAGGTAACTGCAGTTTCACGGTGGCCTATGGCGACATATCATGATACGACTGTATGTCAAAAACACAGAACGAAGTTCTCATGCAGGCGGTACATAAAAACCATGTTGTATCACACTAATTAGTGCCATATCTCAATCTCATTAACTAATTACATTTAGGTCTCAAAACTTTATGAATAATATAGAGTTTCATTCATAGATTTTAAAAGTTTATATAACTCATTTTGCCCAAATATCGGCATACGACAGTTTGTCAAAACAGCAACGAATTGATTGACTGTAGTGAATGAAGCACACAAAAAAGCAAGAAGAAAATGAGATCACGATTGAAGGCACAAGAAGCAAACTTTAGCTATAAAAATGATCCAAGGCATAAATGACTTAAAACCTTCTAAGGTAAACGAAATCTCATTTATTTCCCAAACCTGATTTTTTAGCAATGTTGTAATGTTTACACATGTCCCAACTTAATTAGAATCAGTCAAATTCACTGCGCTTGATGAAAAACAAATTTGAATTATTGTCTAAATTTCAAGATAAAAATCCCCCACGGAACTCCATGTTTTACAGCGGCAAAGGGGTTTCATTCATTTTACCTCATTATTTTGGCTTAATATTAACAGAAACCTTGCTAACAGTTATTACCAATATATATAATTTTTGGCTAAGAACAAAAACAAAAGACAGAAATTGTACATAATGGCTTTAAATGTATCCAAAGAATGAAAATGTATCAGAACAATTGTGTTACATGAACCAAAACAAAACAACATTTATAAAGATGTCGTCAAACAATACAGACAAAGTAATAAAAAAGAAAAGTTGTTCTAACTCCTCTTCAAAAAACAAACGAACATACGTCTCAAGCTTTCTCACTATTTGTGCCTTCAACATGATCAAGGTGCTTCTACATGCTACAGGTGTTATGAATGAAATGGAAATTCCTACCTCCATCTCCTAAGCTAGGTTTTGCTGATGTTGGTCTACTACGATTTAATTTGGCACTGTAGATAGGTACGGCACTCTCATAGGATGAAGCTGCATAACGAGCTGTACTGTTGTTTGGCGTTGACTGAGGGCGCTGGTATGGAATGGATGGATTGGTGGTGGAATCGTAAATGTCACCTACAATGAAATGAAACATAATATATGGTATTTACATGCAAGATGAACTATAGTGTGATGCATAGGAGTAAAAATTGTATGAAAAAATACTGAATTTTGCTAACTCGATCAAATCTACAGTTATACTATTATAATCTATCTACATCAAGCTCAAGTGAATAAAAAAGAAGAAGAAAAAAGCGCATTGATTTATAGTGCGCTACGCACAGGCACAAAGTCTATACGTTGATCCACAAGCCTCAGCACACTTTACAGGTTGTTGCTGACCACTACGGCCCACATCATTCCATAAACCATTTAACAACAACACAGGGCTTTGCAGCTTCAAGAGCGCACACCCTAGACATTTCACAAAAGACCTTCGCAATCGGGATTATCTCCCTGAGTTTCGTACGGGTTAAAACGAGACAATTAGCAGCGAGTTCCTTGTCCAGGGGAATTTCAAGCTAACTCAATTTTCCAACCCGCAACCTCTTGCACCATAGTTGAACGCCTTATCGATTGAGCCAACTTGACTGCTGACTTGACTGAATACTTTTACTACAAAATAACATGGGGGAGTTGCACCTCTGTACTGCACAACTAAAATGATAGCCAGATCTTTTGAGGAAAAACAAAGTGTTTGCCATTCAACCAACAATTTAGCAGTTATATGAGGCCCAAAGTTTTCATAATTCCAAGGTTCAGACCAACCTTAAGAAAGTGGAAATACTGAACAATGATACTTTCCTTAATCAGAAATTAAATTGATTACATGTACATAATTAAATGAAATATACATAATTTTTGCTGAGTGTAGCCATGGTAAATGTCAGATGATTCAGTTCAACAACCTTTGCTAGCTGTTTATGTACCAATAAAAGATGACAACCTAAAAAGGCCTAAATAATGAAATAAGAGGAAGGATTCTTTTTGAAGGAGACAGGACCACACAATGGTACAAGTCCACAGGCTTCCCCCATATCAGTCCCAGGTTAAATAGGGTCAGAGTCTATACTCATATTCACATCCACTGGGAGAGGTATGATTACATGCTAGAATTAACAAGATATTAACATTACATTTTATTTATTGTGTTATAAAAGGTCACAGACATCATGAATGGAGAAAATCTGAACATTTGTCGAGGTACTGATAATATTTGCTAATGAACAAATCTTTTATAGACTGAAGTTGTTGACTGAAGTTGTTTACTCAAACTGTTCTTTAAAATTGAGTGTAAAATGGAAACAATCCTCAAAATGTGTATAGTCTTGTGGATGTTTTTTACACATGCTCTTTTCAATTGGAATCCTCAAGGTAGTTCAGAACTTCAGAATCTACCCTTTTAAATAGATTTAAGCTCATAACCTTTTTACTTTAGTATCAAAATCATTATTGTAATGACTCCAAGTATTAGATTGACATAAAAGAACCCAGGCATGTTATTTGTTTTTATACTGATATATAAGAAAAGTTATGCTTAGGATGCTTCAGAGCCCATGTTATTGTTTTTGAGTGTCAGAGTTACAGAAACTGTCAGCTTGTTTGTTGTTATGCTGTTTAACTTATCAACAATCTGCTTAACTCTCCCACCTCTACATCCTCTTGAGTCTCTTTAACCAATCCCAAATGATAACTTGATGTTCTTCTATCATCAACATTAAGGACCATTCCCGTGTCAATGTTGGCAATCTATGTCAGTAGGCCTACAACTTTATGGCCCATTTACTTTTGTTGTAAGCTACACTTGCAAATCATTCCCTATTGAGTTGTAAGTGCACTTTACATCAGTGTTGCATTATTTCTCCATAAAAATGTTCCAATTCAAACACATATTACATGGCAGTTTTGCACTGTCAAGATAGAGTGTTCATTGACGAAAGAAATGATAAAGAAAACAAGAACGCTTTTGATATTTTATTGTTGTATAATAATTACACAAAGTGTGTATATTATTATCTGTTTAAATTAATTTGTTAAGAGTATGTATGGTACTTTTACATAAAACAATTAAAAAAAAGTTATGTTACATCTGATAATTATGATTAATTGTGATAAACTTGATGCCAGACAGCAAGAGTTCAATCCACTGACACCACATCTTATCTATTAAGAGACAAAGGGAAATTTGTTGCATTATCATGCCAGACTGAACACATATCAACCATACAAATCCCAGGAGAAGAGTTTTTCTTGAAATAGGAACATCACTGGTTGCATGTGAAAACCTCAGTCATGCTGCCAATACTATGTAAATGCTACACACTTCTCAAAGGTGGTCTTGCATGTTGCAACTCCACATGCAACTGATGATTTTGCCTACTGAACAATGCTTTGAACCAAACAAGATTATGGACTTAAGGCGGCTGTGTACTCTCAGACATGCATTTAGTAAAAGTGCAATAACTTTGTAATTATTCGCACAAGACATATAAAAGTATACATTTTTATAAAGGCAAGACATCAATAAATCTTAATATAAATACAGATTTGGGGTAAAAACAACAATTATGAAGAAAATCACAAAAAAGTGAGTTTTTGGCAATATTTGTTAGGTACATCATAACAAAAAAACACTCTTTCCAAAATATTTTATTTTATTTTTAGCTCAATCTTGAGGCTCCATTCCAAAAACGGTTTTTTTATTTTTTTGATATTGGCCTTAGTTTTTGAGATATTGACCATATAAGGCATCAAATTGAACTATTTAAAATTCACAAACGCCTATTTGCTCAAAATGATGCCTAAAATCGGAAATAGACCAAAATATAAAAAAATGAGAAAACCGTTTCTTGAGTCGATCATGCTTTTTACGATGATCATATTTGCTTACCTTTTTTATGCTGTATTTATTGAGTTATCGTGTACCTAAATCGTCATTTTACCGAGAAAATGAACATTGAAATAATGGCCGTTGAAGTTTAAAGTGGTCACATTTTGCCCTTTCATCGAATCTCACAGGAAAATGCGGCAGTTTTCGTTTTTCTACCTTATATTACGTGAACATTGGGTAAATCCACAGCCCGTTGAGAAGTTTGAGCGAAATCCATTCATAACTTGATATTCAAATCGAGGGAAAAAACTTGAAAAAACCCACATTTTATCACCTCAAACGGAGCCATTTGACCACTTGAAATTAGTGTTTCCAAAGGATGCGCCACGCATGCAGATAAGCGTCGCGTATCTGTGCGTTAACAAATTGCGCGATACGCAGTGCGATGCGTTGTTGCGCGCGTGTACCTCGCTGATACAACAAAGATTTTCTCTCTTTTAAAATTGCAAACACGAATGAAATAGTGAAATAAAATCCATAGAATAGCGCAGTTGGAGTTTATAAATCTGGATTTTCTTTCCTTTTATTTATAAAAAACATAACAAAGTAACAAATATCAAAAAAACTCAATTTTGCGAAAGAAACAACATCTTGAGTACACAGCCGCGTTAACTGAAATGAGAAGCAGTAACCAATAGGATTGCTGTTAATCAGTTGTCACACCAAAATGTTTAAATTGTGCATAATAATTTTTAGGCCTACGACTACACTCAACATCAGAGTAGAGAGGGTTAAATAGCCAGTCAATGAATGATGTCCAGGAAGCTTTCTGTCACGCTTTGATTCAAATGAATACATCAGAACTATGTGGCATAATACCAGAACCATGTGTTTGATCCATCCATAAATTAACCACCTACATCTAAAAATTCCTAATAATGATCATAATCAGTCACTGACTGTCTGTCTGTTATGACAGTATAAAGTGTATTATATTTGATGCAAGTCTCTCCATTTGTGGTTTCAGGTTTAAGATGTGACAGCATGTCTTGTATTAAAGTACTTTTTAATATTGTCAATTTTATTCCCCATTGATAGAGCTATGTTTCCAATTTTAGAATATGATTTATGTGAATGTTTATTTTTATTATAAGTTCTTGCTCCTAGGTACATATTTTCATGTTTGTATACCTTTTGATTTTAGTTTATTTCCCCACAGAGCCAGTTTACAGCCAAGTTTTCAGAGCAATGGGCCATTCCATCTGAAATCCACTCCCTTACATTGCTATCTCAATTCCTGTTGATCTATATGGTCAATCCCGGTGGAGGTGGAATTTTGGGCATTTTATTTTGATTAATTTTATTAAAATTCAGATGGTAACAGCTGAGACGAATATAACTTGGTTATATTCGTCTCAGGTAACAGTAGAAAAATTTGAAATCCAGTTGGATTTTACACAATTTGGCCCCTACCACTATATTTGGAATTCCAAAATCTTCAGCACCTTTCCCATTGCTAGCATAGTCAAATTAGCGTAGTTGATAAGGCATGAAGCTTCATTGCGAGAGGTCACCACAAATTCCGAGTCCTGTGTGGTTTGAAAATGTTTTATGAAAATAATTGCGCTAACTTCAAATTTCCCTGGAAAAGGAACTAGCAGCCTATTTTGCCTCAGTTTTACACCTGTATGTTACTCGGGGAGCTGATCCTGGTTGCAATGGTTATATGTGGGTATTAGACTAAAATGGTTATATATGGGTATTTGACTAAATACTATTTTACCCCGATGTGGCAGTGACATCAACGAATTGAAGGAGTTGTTTCGCTCGGGCATTTATGCTGCGTCTTTAGACGTGTGCACACCAGCGCTTTGAGCGAATACTAGCAATTTGAGGCTGCGCCCAATGAAATACACACTGAAGTCAATGCTACATCAGGGTGAAAAATGGAATAGGAAACTGCACCTATATTGAGCTGTATCCCTGAATGTTGTTTAATGGTTTATAACTTAGGTGTGTCTTGGGCCACAGTGGTTCAGAACAAATCTGTAAAGTGTGCAGATGTCTGTGGGTTGGCATTGTGCACTACAAATCTCCAAGTTTCTTATAATTGTTATTATTGTTTTGGGGTGAAAACTGATGGGATTTGGAAAGGCTTTTTAAAGCTATTGAATTTGGATGAGATTCCAAGATCTTCCTCAAAGGGGTGGTAGTTTTCAAAAGGAATAGCCCAATGTCCCATAACATTATTTGATTAAAGTCACATATTCATGCGTGTTGGAGTTGTCTGAGAATCTCATCTCATTGCAATCTTGTAGTGTCTATGGATTACATCAAAGACATCATGTCTGCATACTGTCTACCTGACAACATGTAGTGGTTACTGCAGCGGCGTGCTTTTACACTCCTGAGATACTGGTCCATTTATTGAAGGGAAAATACACTGATATACTGAGTGCAATCAGGCAAAAGTGATACATGGCTCTTCAAGTGAAAAAAAAAATCACTAAAAAACTGAAAAAAAAGTTAGTGCTACCACTACACCCACCACACACACATATACATACATACATACAAACTAGGTGACTCTAGTGAAGATTCTGCTTTTCGGAAGCATATCAAATAATCTGGGATCATCTTTTTAGTAGTATTCTATATTTCTTTTGAAATAGTTGGTCCCTCGTGGGTTCAATAGGCTTTTCCAGACATCCGAAAGCTGCCTTGGTACTCAAATTATCGTTTACATAACTAAAGAAAGGATGAATTAAAGCTTTGATCTTTGATAAAACTACACAAATCTAAGTTACAATAAGTACATACTTTTTACTTCACGTCCACAGTAGACCAGTGGTACGGGCTCATACTGATAATCGGAAGGTTGCAGGTTAGAACCCCAGCGGTGGTGCTATTGACTGTGTTATACCTGTATACAAGGCTCTTAGCCTCTATTGTCTCTCTACACCCACCCACCCCCACAACATGTTAATTTAGGGGAGTCTGGTCTACACACCAAGGAAAAAGAGATGTGCACTTTGGCACGTAAGCATTGCTCCAGCATGACTTCACCATTTACTTTTACTCAAACCACAGTACCAGATCCCGAGTAATTGTGACATGGAAAAGTTTTGAATTCATACAACTTTGGCTGAATCATTGTCATCTCATAATTTACAGACATACATGAGCTGCAGAAATCTGTGCCAAGTGTTTGTTCGGACAATGTAATTTCATATGTCTTCATGAATTTGAATCCAAATCCAAATTGATTCCATAAATGCCTCCTGATACCTTCTTGGCAGTGTTTCAAATATGGAAAAATGGCATGTTACTTAAAGAAATACATTAGGAAAGGTGGAAAGGCGTAACAATTATGCTTGTATTCATTTTAGTCCTAATTTAGGCCGGGATATTGTCTCTGTATATAACTTTTTATAAAGATGATAATGAAAATGATATTATTGTTAAAAATTCTGTTGTGTCTTTTAAGTTTAACAAATCCAAAATTTTTAAATAAAATATATAAAAATAATTTGCTGTTGATGTTCAAATGTGATCCAGTTTTAAAAAGGGAGCAGAGGTGGGTTCTTTTTAAAATTTGTTGCTTTCTTTCTATTTGCAATGTTTTTTTTTTGTATTTCTTTTCTTTTTATGCAAGAACTTCACTAGCCAAGCTTGGTAAGTCATCAAGCTATGAAGTAGTCAAAATGAAAAAAAAACACCCAATTTTAGCAAGCAATTAACAAGCATTTACAGGAAACTGCAAGACTGGTGGAGAAAGAGCAAGAACTGGAACTAATAATACACAGGCTTTTAATATTTTTTTTATCAGTCCTGGGACTGGACATCCCAAAGAAAAGAGCAACAGGTGTGCACACGCATAGACCTATCAAAGTTCAGTGGGATAAGTAGCCACGCCCACTTACATCGATACTGCCAGTGTTATTTATATAGGCTTTGAAAAGGATGATAACTGCAGTGATATTTGCGTGATTTATGTTAAAGATTTTTTTGTGGATTAAACCTTCCTCTTGGATGCCATTCTCAAGTGAAAGGTTATTGGGAAGCAAGTACAGTAAATTGTTGTTTTCCTTTTACGATAGCGTACTTCTCTCTGATTAGCTGCTGCCGAGATGTGCTGTTGTCGAGTCAATGGACTAAGTTATAGTGCATAGTAAAGCGCTAAGAGCATTGCGAGTATGCGCAGAAAGGGAATTACGTGTGCTGATGAAGGGTGTGATGCAGGGAGCAGGGATTGTCAATCTTGGCTCTTTGTTTCTTTTGTACAATAGAAAAAACTGAAGAACACAAGTCACTTTTTATAATAACTTTTTCCCCTGCAATGGAATATAGTTGATATTGTAACATAGGTCATGGCTGTGACATTGCTCAAGTTGCATTTACAGATATTGCCTGCATGTAGTTTGTGAGCATGGTTAGTGTGGAACAGAATATTTGTATACATTATCTAAAAAACACATTGATAATGAAATTGGGAAAAATTTAGGCTTACACACAGCTCTTGTTTCCTTTTGGAGATTGATACACTTATATGTGTGTGTTTGGGAAGGGGCTGCGTATGTGTTTGCTGGCAAACGAGGACACACACAAGATTTTTCACTCTAAACTGCAGACTTACCTCCAACTGAGGACCGTCCTCAGTCTCAAACTGCTGCAAAAGACCTCAAAATGCATGCTAAATGCATTTGAGTGATATTTGCTCAAAACTGTGGACAATTCGCAGTTGATAGCTAGAATTCCATTTTGTATCATACACAAAAAAATCAGCTATTTTAGTCCACGGTTAGGCGATGTAAACACCACACACGTCCGTGGTTAGATAGCAATATACAGTGTCCGCGGTTGCCGGCAAACACACACTGGGGTGTGGGGGTGTGTGTGTGTGACTGTATGTATGCATACATATGGATGAAATGCATCACATTTGATTTGGCTGAGGACAACACATAATGACCTCCTACAGACATACAGTTGGTGACGATACTTCAGCTTATACCCAAACTCTTACCATTCTTAGGATTAGACTCTGCTGCAGTCCTGTTCACCTCTCCAGAACCAGTTCTTCTTTGTAGTAAATTATCAGCAGATTGGGAGTGGTGTATGGAGGCTGGTTGGGAGGTTATGTTATTGATAGATTTAGGTTGTGCTGTGCTGGTTCCAAGGAATATACTGGCTGATTTATTCTGCTTTGTGTATGTTGTAAGAAGCTCCTCCAGCTCAGATTCACTGTAGATTAAAACAAATAAGAAATACCATTGGGAACATGGTTTGAAAGTATGCCTAGCTATACTCTGATTCGCCTCAAGTTAGGTAGTGATATCAGTGCTTTAATGTATTGCACTGCAAGCGTGCCAAATACCGCCCTTCTATGCATGTGTATACCCCGGGGGGGGCACTCACATTTCCCAGCTATACGGGTATGTGCCGCGGCGACGACCCCCTTTTTCAGAGCCGCTGGCCGTTCCTTAGACCCTCTGAATTCATTGTTTGCCCGCTCTGAAGCCCCAAAATTTTTCTAGTCGTTCCATAGACCCTCAGATCATCGATTTCCGCTCTCATCGGCATCTTGAGAGGCGTGTTTTCTGTCCTACTATTTCAAGCCCAAAAGCAGACCCAAAAGCTACTTTTATGAGCCCAAAAACTTCAAAGGAATTTTCCATTAATTTCTTCCCCATTGAAACACATTGTAAAGTGAACTTTGGGCGGGATTTTAGGCTCCTTTTATAGTGGCAACACTGGTTGACTGGTTATAAACATTGCAGCACTATCGCAATGCCTCCAGCTGGTGAACATTTAGCTAGAAATAAATGATTTTGAGATCTCTTTTGGGAATAAAATTGCCAAATATGAGGAAAAGTACCTTCAATAATTATGTACACATCCTTGCAGCTCTCCATAAACAATGAATTAAAAGGTAATTTACGATCTACTGGTCTAGTGAAATCGGGAGTGGAATGGGTGTCAAATTCTGCACACTTCACTCAATCATCTCATGTTTAATACGCATGGCAGTTCAATGTTGTCTAAATGTTTTTCTTTTCGGCACTGAAAAAAAATTCTTGTGGGTTTGTTTTTATGGTGGGCTGCTGCTATAATTGTCAGTAGGCTAATAGCATAGATTGTAGGTCTACAGGGTCTAGTAATTTTTGATTTGAATGCTGTTTTGCTTTGTTGAGGTTTCCATCGTAATAGGCCAAACCAGACCTATTTTGCATTAATGCACAATTCAAAGTGAAATCGATTCCTTCAAAAATCTGTGGCAAAAACGCAACAAAATTGAACCCTGGTTTGGCATGCGGGTTTAGTTTCCGAGATTTTTCGGATTTTGGCGGCCGATCAGTTCCCAAGACCCCCCTTTTGGTCGGTCAATCAGTTCCCAAGACCCCCCCTTTTGACCGGCCGATCAGTTCCCTAGACCCTCCTTTTTGGCTGTCCGATCAGTTCCTTAGACCTCAAGTTCAAAAATGGCGGTGGCACACCCCTACCAAAAAAAAATTTGAGTGCCCCCCCCGGGGTGTATACACTCTGTACGATTAAGCCAGTGTGCGCAATATAATACTACGCCCAGCAAAATATACACCAATGTCACTGCCTAATTCGAGGTGAATGAAACAATAATGTACAATGTATAATTGTCAGTAATAGCAATAAGCATGATCTTAGACCCTCTTCACACCAAACAATGCCTTCATTACACCTACATGCAAAGACCTTTCGTATTGCCTGATTTGGCAAAGTTTACTGCATAACATGAAGTTGGGTTCTCATTGGCTAATTGAATCACACCATCCCCACATCAGCACCTCGTTCGCCGATCAATCTGCATAGCATCGTGTGATCTAGTTCTTTTTTACGCGATCGGTAGCCCAGTGCGAAAGGACTTGGCAAAAATAGTGTAGTTAATTAAGCTCAGTGTTCACATTACACTTAACGATGATCGAATGACGATACAGTTCCATTCAGTAATGCATTAGTGCTTATCAGCAATTTTTGTTTGTTAATTTTATTTCTTCTTTAACCTGGGTTATTCATACAGTGGATAATACAGATAATCCTCTCTTCTTTCATGAGGCCCAGCTGAGCAAAAAAGAACTTAATCTGGAAACACACAATAGCTCAATTGAATGAAATGTGCATTCACATTATAAACTGGCTTAATTAATTTGATTAAGCAATTGGATGACAATTAATTAATGAAGATTGAAAAAAGGAACATGCATTCACATTACAAAATTCTCATTTTTAATCGTTATCAAATTTTCATTGATTGAAGCAATGCCCTAGCATAAACTGGGTCAATCTGTTTGAATATTGCCCAAGTAGGTCTTGATCTTTCCTGATAATGAAAAATTGAAAACAAAATTTGTTAGATTACATAAGCATATCTTACTTTGCTACTGTCATAAATTGTGCAAATCTGTTTTCTTCTATGACCTCCTCATCCCCTGCATCACTTTGTTGGTGAAGTCCAAGTTTCTTGTCCATCTTCTGTCTTAGATCTAGCTGTTCTGTTTCCTGTATGAAGAAATGAAAAGGATATATATTGGTTTTATTGATAGGTTATAAATTGCGAGTAACCATTACAATAGATTCCATATTACATTGGAGCATTGGGAAAAGGCTAAAAAACATTGGACCTCAACCATTGTCCGAAATAGGTAATATGAATTGAGTATTATTGATCTCTTTGTAACCGTGCTTAATTAATGTGGAGTCAGTGAGCACATCAATAGACCTTTCAAATCAAAGTTTCCCAGAGACAGCTGTTTGTTTATGATTATGCACTTTATAATTCTGGGTCATCACAGCTGTTGAGCATAGCACTTATGCTATAATTTGGTTCATCTGAAGTTCGGTAGTGACATATGCCCGGGGACCTACGTGCGTATTTCGCTCGCTGCTGTATCGAGTGTAAAGTTAAATGCGCTGAGTGTACACGCACATGTACATGGGCAGTTTGTTGGCACGCTTGCGCCGCAGCCGTGAAAAAGCATTGACGTAACTACCAAACTTGAGGTGAACAAAATTATAGTTGCCATGCTTGCGCTTTGCGTAATGTGTGTTACTGGTGAGCGCTTTATGTAAATTTATGCGAGCGTATTATGATGCGTACACCTGGTGCTCATAGCCTGATTTTCCAAATATTTCCAATATTCATTGGGAAATATCTATTAATAATAATACCAGTACAAAAATAAAACTTACTCATATCGAATCGTGAAACACTTTATCACTTGATATTATATAATGCACTATTGTGTAATGTTTGAATATACCTATGTCCCAGTAAACGATGTGTAAGCTTGTAACCTATGTTGTATTGTGTGCTAGGCTGGCAGGTAAGCATCATTTACTTAAAGTTTTCCATCCGTCTTAAACCAGGAGCATGACATAACAATGTAAGACTTTGTTCTACATGTTGGTTCATAAAGTTGTTACTTGCCTTGCCATAAATACTGACAAAATCAGCTAATTGTTTTGCTAGAATTCTCCGTCGGTCATGCATAGGTAGTTTACGACTAGGAACTATCACTTTAAAGGGTTGCTGTAGGTTGCCTGCTGCTCTCCTCAAGAAACGAAGCACCAGATCCTGAAACAGAGGAACACATAAATAAGATGTTGTTTTAAATTAATATGGAAATATAAAGAAGGTAAGAAGAAATAAAAGCTTTGTTATCTACCAAAACATGAAATTTTCAGCTGTAAATCACTTCATACAACAGATCCAGACTTTGAAACTGTACAATTCCATAATGCAGCATATCTAAATATACGCTGTACCCTGCAATCTTGGCACTTCACTTTGGTATTCAGACTAACCAAGACTGCATGCATTGGTAGAGCAAAATTTGACACCTTTCTGTTAAATAACTTGCACCTGGCGCAAGTTGTGAAAGAGATAACTGATGCACTGCCGTAATAATGATTAATAATGCAACATGCTAGCATTCTTGGCACACTATATGCAAGAGAGCAAAGTTGAAGAAACCTAAATGTGCAGGAACTCATAAATGCCATTGCTCCGTAAATTAAAAAAAAACTTGATACTTACCATTTGTTCATCATTCTGTGTGACTTCATCTACTTTATCAGATGACCTGCTGGTCTCTTCCAGTAATCTGTGTTGTACACGGAGTAGATAGGTAGCAAATGCGCCTCTAGCTTGAAGTTTCCTGAAATTGAGATTAGAGATTAATAACAAAAGTGTAACTGTAAGGTAACTATCAATGCTCTATAAGGCCAACTACAAGAACCAATGAGCTTTTCTCTTGGCTTGATGACATCACAAAAGGGGAAAAATGTCGAAAAACCAATGTGAAAGTATGCTGTCTGTCCCCTTAGCTGACGTGGTTGCTGTGAGTTCACGTGCACAAGTGTCCAGATGTCTGACTGCTAATACAATATTAAGTTCAAAGTAAAGGTACATCTTGTAGAATGGCAGATAGAAGGCATTCTTTGAAACATACATGAAGTGAGACAAAGTAATTTCTGGCTTTTTTTTATACAGCAGGTCAAACATTGTCAGGTGTGACCTGAACACAAAGAATAGGCATCTTGCTTTTTAATAGTTCAATCTTGGTAAAGAGAATTGATGAGAGATGCAAACAACAACTTACGATAGATCTCCTCCATGATCCATGATCTCAGCTACATTGAGACTATCCCTGATTTCTTGTTTGGTTGGACCTCGTTGTACCTCTAGTACCATCCTCACATTACTCTTAGCATCTCCAGATTCCTGAACACGCCTTGCTGCCGCATTGGCAGATGTCATTGGTCCTGATGGAGGTTTACCCGTACTGACACCTGTACTGTTATTGCTATGTTTAGACTGTTGAGCAGATTGTTGACCAGCTGGCAGTCTTCCTGACAGTGGACGTTGTGATGTTGAGCTAGATGCTCTTGTTTGACTACTTGAAGGATTGCTGGATGATGATGTTGGTGGTTGGTCGTTGTTTTGAGCTTGTGAACTTTGACCTTGGCTGGACGGTTTTGTTTCTTGAGATCCTTGCTGTGCTGAGGTGAGTGGTTTGGTTTCCTTTTGAACCTGAAGTTTACCTTGGGCTAGTGATTCTCTAGGAATACTCATTGCTTTTGGAGGAGCGCTTTTGGTGTGACCTGAAAACAACACCAAATATGCATTAATATTGCATGAATTAAAGTGAAACTTATTTTGGTTTCTGAGATCTGCTTCTGGTATCTCTCATCTCTGTGAGTAGATTGGGATATTCCAGATGAAATCCATACACCCCTGTGGAAGACATGACCTTAATCTTCTATACAGGGGGTGTGAATTTTAAATGGGGTTACATGAATGGGTGACTCCATTTGAAATCTGCACTGCCTGTATGGGGGATTAAAGTCACATCTTCCATAGGAGTTATATGGATTTCAACTGGAATAGCCATTTCAATCAAGTTCAAAATCTAATAATCCTCCTAATATTATTCTTATCAATGCAGTACATTTGTAATCTGCATCAATCTATAATTCCAATCACAGACTTTCTAAACCAGAATTTGGGCCCGATTTCCATTGTCCAGAACAATATAACACAGTGTTTAGCAAAGAGCTTTTAAATAGAAAAAGAGTCGCAATAGATTATATAATCTTTTGTTCATTTGATGCCGATTAGAAGTTGCGACAGGCTATTCATAAAAGTGGTACCATTGTTTCGAATAAAGGGGTTCCGCCATTAAATTGGTCACTGATCCGGCATCATATTAACGCTCTACACAACAGGCGAGTATCAATAAGTGACCACAATACAGTCATGTGTAAGGGCAGTCAGGTGTAAAGTGGTACCATTGTTGTCACGTATCCCAAATGTGCGCTTGTGCGGGTCTGAAGTCTATAAAGGAGGCTTTAGCTGTCGATGCAATCATTTTTACCACCCACCTGGCTTTAGGCGCTTAATTTAAATAAATTGAATGCTCTTGCTGATCGATTACACATTAGAATGTAAGAAGGCTGCCATTTCCACATATCTATATTACACTATAATGGTAATCGCTATACGTATACATGTAAGTATAAGTATAGGCCTATAAAGGTTGTTTTTAAGAAATTTCCATTTAATTTAAGAAGATTGGCATAGAAATAGTGGTGTACTCAAAGAGGGGAGGGGGTTGGGAAGGGGCAGATTCACCCCTGTGATAAGTCTTGGAAGGGGAGGAGGGAGAAAGAGGGGAGGAGGGGATATGGAGAATGAGAGAGGGCTGGAGGAAGGGAGAAATGGAAAGATATAATAAAGACAAGTAGATAAATAGAAATATAAGGAAAATGATAGGAATGAGAGAGGGAGGGTGAGAGGGGACAAGGAGATCGAGGGAGTGATAAAGTGTAGGCCTAGGAAAGAATAAGTACAGAGAAGGGAAAATAAAGGAATGATGAATACATATAATAATAATTATTAGGCCTATATAATAACTAAACATATAACAGCACTGGGCAGCCATTCAATGATGTCAATGCCTTTATTCGTTACGTAATTAAAACGCCCAGTCAGATGTATTTCACACCTGCCAAACACAAGTCACCCAATTTTGAAAACTGGACGTTGAATGTACACTCTCATGAATATTGATTGCCAACATTTTCCAATATGTCAGCGCTCTAATCGGAAACAATAGAACAATAGACCCTGCAGGGCGTTGGTGTTTAGTTCTGCCAGAGCACTGGGAGACAACCAGCATTTGGGTATTGATGACAACCCTTACTTTACTGCACTTTCATCTTTGGGGATATACTACTTTTGCATTCTAAAAAATGCTTTCTGCCATATTTGAAACTATGTTAACAAACTCCAGTCAAAGCAACTGCATCAATATGCATGAAAATGCATCATGCAACCAGTGTGCGTTTCCTATATAGCATGCAAAGTAGGGTGTGGTGAAAAGTACCTTGGAGAATTTTACTAAGGTACATACTACTAATGTGCTGAATATCAGTAATGTTTTGCTTAGACAGTAGATTTTTCACAAAATCCCTACTTATTGGCTATTTCTTACCAGGAGTTGAAATAATATCTTCTGAAGCAGTGGCAACTTCTTTTAAAAAATTGCCCCTGGTTTGTTTGTCTTTGTCTTGAACAAGTGCAAATTTTTATCAACATCTGGCAAATGCAGAACATAAGTGAATATTATGGTGTTCTGAAGATGATTGTGTCTTGGCAACCTGGGGCAATTTTCAATAAAGTGTTACCCCTGGTCACAAAGATTTCCATAGGAACCAGGGCACTTGCATGTTCAGCAGGGCAAAGTGGTCTCTGGCCCGGGGGGGGGGGGCACCCACATTTCCCAGCTATACGGGTATGTGCCACGGCGACGACCCCCTTTTTCAGAGCCGCTAGCCGTTCCTTAGACCCTCTGAATTCATTGATTGCCCGCTCTGGAGCCCGCGAACATTTTCTAGCCGCTCCATAGACCCTCAGATCATCGATTTCCGCTCTCATTGGCATCTTGACAGGCGTGTTTTCTGTCCTACTATTTCAAGCCCAAAAGCTACTTTTGCGAGCCAAAAAGGGAATTTTCCATAAATTTCTTCCCCCATTGAAACACATTGTATTAGGAATAAGGTGAACTTTGGGCGGGATTTTGGGCTCCTTTAGTAGTGGCAACACTGGTTTGTTTATAAACAGCACTGCACTGCCCAGTGCCTGCCGCGATGCCGATGCCTTCAGCTGATGAACATTTTGCTAGAAATAAATGATTTTGAGATCTCTTTTGGGAATAAAATTGCCAAATATGAGGAAAAGTACATCAAATAATTGTGTGCACATCCTTGCAGCTGGCCATAACAGTGAATTAAAAGGTAATTTACGATCTACTGGTCTAGTGGAATGGTGTCAAATTCTGCACACTTCACTCAATCATCTCATGTAGTTCAATGTAGTCAAAATGTTTTTCTTTTCGGCACTGAAAAAAATATTCTTGTGGGTTTGTTTTTATGGTGGGCTTTTATGATTATCAGTAGGCTAATATAGCATAGATTGTAGGTCTGCAGGGTCTAGTAATTTTGATTCGAATGCTGTTTTGCTTTGCTGAGATTTTCATCGTAATAGGCCAATACAGACCTATTTTGATTCAAAGTGAAATCGATTCCTTCAAAAATCTGTGGCAAAAATGCAAAAAAATTGAACCCTGGTTTGGCCTGCATGGTTTAGTTGCCGAGATTTTTCAGATTTTGGCGGCTGATCAGTTCCCAAGACCCCCTTTTGCCGGTCAAACAGTTCCTAAGACCCCCCTTTTTGACCGGCCGATCAGTTCCCTAGACCCCCCTTTTTGACCTGCCGATCAGTTCCTTAGACCTCAAGTTCGAAACTCCTGCTTATATTGAACCCTGGTCCTTACTGTCAATTCCGACACATGACATTTTTGGGAAAGAATTTCTTTTTAGTGCAAAAGTTTTCTATTGATACCTATCTATATAGAATCTTTTTTTTTTACATAATAACAAAATGGAGCTAATCTTACCCAGCATCCTCTGGATTCCAGGATGTTTCTGTCTGATCTTTGTGCGTATTATTCTCCTCTCCTCTGAGTTGTCATTGAGTGTTAGTTTACGTAGCCACTGTGCCAAGTGTTCTGATAACTCCCTCTCAGCCAGATCATGGAGATAGGAATGGCTTACTTTTCTCCTGCGATATCAAGATTGGAGTGTATCACCAGATAGTTATAAAATGGACTTGGTGTGGAGGGGAGGGGGTTTGAAGTTTTGATTATCTATGTGGCAAGCTATCTGTTTAAAACTTCAAATGTACACAGATGATCATTCATCATATAGATAAGCCACATACATGTAGTTCATCAACAGATTCACATGGAAATAATTCTACTGCAATAGTTTTAGGAAAAGGTCAGAGCATTATACCTCAACCATTGCCCAAAATGTGCACATCCATATCAAAATAATACACTTGTTGGCTGCTACATGTGCCTCACTCATTTCGCATAATAGATACATGTAGGAATAAATACCACTCATCTCAAGTGGAGGTCACTTCAAGTCATCCCCAAGTCACATGGTTAAAGAATGTTCTCTGTATTCCATGTGGGGATGATTTGAAGTGACCTCCACTTGAAATGAGTCAGGTATTTATTCCTAACTATTATGTAAAAAGAGATACATGTAGCAGCCGACAAGTGCATCATTTTGATATGGATGTACACATATTATATTCATCTCGTTCTGACAGTGCAATAAAAATACTGATAGAATTGTGCGGTTCGTAAGTAAGGTGGCCCAGGCTATCACCATACCAAGTTTGGAGTTGAACACTTACTGCATTTAAGCGGCAAAGTGGATTAATGAAAATGAAAATGTAGGCAAATATGCAAATAAGCTCATTAATATTCATAAAACTATACAAGCACATCAAGCGTCCATATACTATCCCTGTACCAAGTTGATCGGTTATTGCATTTAAGCTGCAGAGTGGATTCATGAAAATATAGGCAAATTATGCAAATAGGTTCGTAATATTTATAAATATGCAAAAACATGACACAAAACTATACAGCACATCAGGCCACCATATCCTACAAAAAATGTATCACCGTACCAAGTTAGGAGTTGATCGGTTATTGTGTTAAAGCTGCAGAGTGGATTAATGTTTTGCTTTCGCCTGGACAGACAAACAACCAGGCAACAGAAATTTGAGCGATAACATAAGCCCAACATATGTGTGGGGCTAATGAGCCCCTTAATTGATAATAACTCCTAACATAAATAT
Source organism: Amphiura filiformis (assembly GCF_039555335.1). Taxonomy (NCBI): domain Eukaryota; kingdom Metazoa; phylum Echinodermata; class Ophiuroidea; order Amphilepidida; family Amphiuridae; genus Amphiura; species Amphiura filiformis. The sequence goes on from NC_092632.1 coordinate 33,678,793, forward strand.
GTGCTACTCCCAATCCATGTGGAAAAAACAATAATCAACATCTTGTACATTTTTAGAGAATTGTCCACACATAAATAGATTGAGCATATCCAAAATAAATGATATAAAATTATTTATTTATCCTTGTATCCTACATTAAAGAACATGTATTGAAAAGATTCAGTTCCTGTGAACAATCATACAAACCACATACAAAATAATTATGTGGATAAAATAAGAAATATTCTACTTTCTGTGCAAACCTTTTAATTTTTCACCCAAGGTACTGTTTTTAAGTAATGATAGAAAAGTGTTCATTAGATGTAATAAAATATGAACTAAAACTGTTATCTACAGGTATTTTCAATTTCCTAAAGAATTAATTGCCACATGATGTCCAGTGAACATTAAATTCTGAAGGATTTCAACATTCTGGTACTACAATGATACAAATCTAATCAGTTATAGACTCATAGAGTCTTGGAAAATGTGACAAGATATCTACTGAGGTGGTCAGAAAATGACCAACTTACGTGAAAGACCTTGCATATGAGTATCTGGAAACAAAAGATGGTGTAGTGCTGTGTGTGGTGATATCAGACTCACTGTGTAAGAGATGATAGGTATGTGCATGTAAAAACATCAAACATTTTATGACCTACACTAAAGCGAATAATTATGAAGAAACTTCACTGCATTTGAGCTATTTTCATTGAATATGTGAGCTACAACTACCAGTTTCAGATTGATAAGAAATGGTCATGTAGTTAAGACACCACAAAGCATGAAATGGTGAAAGACTTGAGCTATTTCAAGTATTCATCTAACATCCACTTGTTTTTAAAATTGAATATGCAATAAAAACCAAAGAGAAGTGAATATCTAAAACCCAATTAAGACAGTGCAGCTGTTAAATGTTTAGTATTCACTTACACTACTGTGCTTTAAATGTTTCAAAAAGTTCAAAATTTTGATAGGGTGAAGAGTCAACTTTTTGCATCATCAGGACTTCTTTTTATGTAGCATAACATGCAAGTAAATGTTGCATATGCAGTGACTTTCCTTCATATCATCAGTCACAGGTGTTAAAAAAGACCAAATCATTTAAATAGAGGCCGTCAGCCTTTCGCCATCTTGTGGGTACAAATGATACGCGTGTTCAAGTGCCAGACACTGCGCGCAGGGTGCAGCTTGCCACGCAGCTGTTTTAACGCATCAACGCAGTGATTTTGCTGTTCACGCATGGAGATCGAACGACCATCGCAGCGTGTACCCACAAGATGGCGGCATATGACGTCACGCTGACGGCCTCTATTGTCGGCTTCATGAACTATCATTTTCATAGTTGAATATGATGGAACCATTACAAGGTATAGTTGCTGGCCCAAATACAATAAGAACAAATTAAACTGCCGTACTACCAGAATCACCTCACTTCAGCATCATAGACTGTTGTTGTTGGCATGATATAAAGTTGAATCGGTAGTGTTGAAATTTAACTTGGTTTCATTGTTTTATCATTTCACAAACACATGAATCTACACAATGTTAGTTTTGTCTATTTGCTTGCCAATGAAAAGGAACCATAACCAGTGAAATGATAACTTCACAGCAAAATGTTTCCCAACATAGGAATCACCTTTGGAATTATGGTACCTCCAACAAGAATTTTCTAGTTGAGGTTCATATTTCTTGTATATTAGTAGTATGACAAAATCTACGAACAGGGATGATACTAAAGATGTTTATTCAATTAACTAAGTGCTATAATGTGAATGTATGTTTTGGTTGATGATGCCAAGCGCTACATGTTTCAAGTTGAAATGCACGCATGTACCCTTATTTTGATCTAGTTAATATAATTCGAGGTTTGAGAACCAGAAAATCGTAACTCACAATGTGACGCATTGTATGTTACAGGTTTCTGGTTCTCAAACCTTGATATGTTTAATACGAACAGATCCGTTTCTTCATTTGATCTGCATTAACCATAAGGTGAATGCACAATTAACAAATGAAGATAAACTCATGATGTTATTTTCTAATGTAAACAGTAGTATTCTGATCTATTCAAAGACCTTGCAACTTCATAACCAACCAGAGCTAAATTCTTGTGACAATATCCCAAGTTGTGTCTTAGACAAGCTGTATCACCTTCCCTGTAGGCTGTTTTGCCAATGTATTAAACCACAAGGATATGACTACAACCTAGATGCGGTTAGTTGCACTAACCGTGGAGGTAGCAGATGCTCTTTAATACATGAAAATATATAAACTATTCACCTTTGCTGAGAGGCCTTGGTCTCAGGTCCCAGACAATTCCACACAAGGGCAATGCGGCCATGAAGTAAATGGGGGTGATACATAGTTATACACACCTTCAACAATACAAAATTTATTGTTACAAGAATTTGGCCCATGGTTGATATCTAACCTACATATTTTAATATGTAAGTTAAAACATTTAAAAATGTTAAGAGAACATTAGTAATGGTATGTATGGGGTTATTATTGTGCATGAAAGTTTTAAAATATGTCATAATACGACAAATTCTTGCATACTATTTGCTTGTATGGCACCTTCTTCACTCACTCATGTACCATGTAATCATCAATGTATTGTTTGGTTGGTATATTTTCAAGAGGTAACTCATAAGCTGCCAATGCAGTCTAGCTATAACTTACTTGTCTGGATATAACTTGGAATGTAGCATTTGATTACTGCTTGTCCGGCTTTCAAGGAAATTCCTGTAACAAGTGAATATACAAAAAAGTAAATGAAGATTCTGAAGGAGCCTATAAGTGCCCTGCTCCCACAAAATGAGCATTAAGTCACCATGGGACTATAGTAGATACAGTCCATTAAACAGTCTCGCGGTCGGACATCCGGGAACACTGTCCCCTTTGCACAAGCGCGTACAGAGCAACCAGCCCGACAAAGGGGAAAAGAAATTATGAAGGAAATATTGAAAGACCAAAGCATGGAGCCATCCTAACATGATATGACATAAAAATAAGGTATAAAATAAGGATTTAAAATCTGAAATATCTCAGTAAGTTATTTTGCCAACTTTAAGGCTCATTTTGTGAGAGCATGTCACATATTACATTGGTTTTCTTCTTGTTAATTGGGCCTTGTAATATTTTCACTCAAATCTGTCATACTGAGAATTTGGGTACAGTTATTTTGCTACTGGAGTACAATGTCCTGTTTGTATGTGTGATTATGCTTTTAATCTTACAAGTTTGAGCACCAGCAGAGTCATAACGCTGTTCTCAGCCAATTTGACATTCCCCTGTACTTGCTGCTAATAGTTTCAGTCTACCCGTATGAAACTCTTGGAGCTGATCCTGGTCGTGATAGTTATAATGTAGGCTGATTAGGATTCTGCACCTGTTATGCTAAATGGTTTATAAGGCAGGGGTGTGAAATGGCTTTCAAAAAAAAAGCGGAAAATTTACCAACCAGTGGGTTTCGAAAAAAATCGGAAAATGTACCTATCAAACTACAGTACAAATTCGATGCTATTCCGCGCGTATTTCAAAAGCAAAAAAATTGAAGATTATAAGCTTCCATTTCATGGCCTAAATGTGAGTGTCGCTCGACAAAATTACATTTTATGGTAGCCATGATGTATCTTCTCTTAATTCCATATGCTTTTTATGAAATCCAATGTGAAACTTCCGATGGATGGTTTGGATTGTAAATCACTTACGAACAATCACATAATTTCGTATTTCCCCACAGCGACCACGGCGCCATTTTTAACATCATCCGATGGGTGCAGTTCCAGAACAAACGTATTACACAATGAGTATGGACGAGGAATCAAAGAATATCGCGATGATGTTATGACCTGCGTTTCATGACCCGGATTCATGACCTTTCAAACATCGTTAATCTTATTTCCAGGCGTTTTATTGCAACACGTAATGCTATCAGAAGTGCACAGACACTATTTTGATTTTTGATGTTGAAATCGGTCGGAAAAATGAAAAAAGCGGATTTCCGCTCTGTAGCGGAGATTTCACAGGCCTGATAAGGTGTGTCTTGGGCTAGAGTAGTTAGTGAATTCCTGTAAAGCATGCTGACCTTGTGGGTTTATGTACCATTGCCTGTGTATGGTGCACTACAAATCACTGCACTTTTGTCTTCTTACTCACCCATATCTGTCCATAGACAATGCTGAAGGGAAAACTCTCATCCACCCTCCTCTTCTTTGGTATTCATCTTTGCTTTCAACCACAATCCTCTTATCTTCAGCAGACAGACCACCTGTTTCCTTAGTTTTCCTGCCAGAGCTAGGACGAGATGATCCACTCTTCACACTAGCGTTTCCTGCCGATTGAGGTCTCTGCCTCTGTAAAATTACAAATCATGTCTGGAATATTACACCATCACATAAATACAGTCCATATCAACAATACAATGATTAGAGAATTTATTACATTTTGCATGATCATCTTTTATTGATAAAGCAAAAATAATTTTTAACAGGGTTCTAGAAGGAAAACCAAAATACTGCTGCATTAAATATTCTTATACTAGAAGGGCGACGATTGATTTGAAGGTTTCTTAAAGATATAACCAATTTTCAATGAGAGTCTAATTCAGATCTCACACTACTATCAGTATTTGAGGTGCTAATAATTAGAACTGCATGCAAACAGCTGTGCCTACTGCCCAGTGCAAAAGCAATTGAGATGTTCCAGTTAAAATCCATAGACCCTATGGAAGACATAGTCTTAATCTACCAATCTACCAATTCAGGGTAAGTCCATTTAAAATTCACACTCCCTGTAAGGGAGATTAAGGTTGTGTCTTCCATAGGGGGTGTATAGATTTAAACTCGAACAGACCAATATTTATAAAAGCATGATATCTATCTAACATTCTAACTAGTCACGACATGTGATAAGAATTCAGCTTAGGCCAAGAAAAATACAAGGGTGTTTCTCAAACTATGTGTGCTCTTCTTTTTAGTAAAAAAAAAGCTACGCAAAATGTGGGATCACTTTTTTATTGTGTTTCTAACCAACTCTTTTTTTGTAAAAAAAAACAAAAAAAGAAAACCCAAAATGGGCTGGTCATGCAGACATATACAGAAAAACTGATTTTACATAGCTATGCACGAGAATTTGTGAGATAAAACCTTTTCTTTTCTTAGCATTACCTTCTAACTTGTATCCTTACATGATGGAAGCACCATAAGAATGAAATGTGGGTGTAGGGTGAGAAGGAATAGCTCTATGGCTGGGCTTAAGAAACAATTACATAGCCCTAAATTAATTATATAACCCAAAGGCCAAATGCTAAATGCATTGTGTTCAACCATACCATGCTTAGACACATTAGGGTAAGGATAATACAATACGCACTGCTAATGGCGACCACCAGGCCTTGATTGTTACAGATAAGTGCTACTTCTAAAATAATCACCTAAAATATTGAATGCATTTTGTTGTTTTGGTGTATACTTTACATATGGTTTATTTAAAACAAACAAATGTTTGTTTTCATACAATGGAAAGAATATTTTCAAGTGAATATTTGTTGAATGGAACAGTCCATATTTCACCTCATGAAAATATTCTTACCATTATACTCATATAAACACATTAATTATTTGTATAATATGGACTGAGTGACTATAACTTAGGTGAGGTCATGAGGGAGTGTTTGGATTTAGAATATTTAAAGATGTCTACCCTACACCTTTGTTCCATAACCATTAAGGTATAGGACATTTTTTGTTTTTGCTATAGCCCCTGAATGAAATGTATTTAATTATGTTTTTACTCACTCACGTCGCATTGTGTGTGAATTTTACATCGAAACTAATTGCTATTCTTTTTTTATGGGCATTTTAGTGTCTAAAATGGCCCAAAATGAGGGTTTTTCAATACTGCAGTCCATTTCTAATCGTCACCCCATAGACTTTACATGTAAAATAAAAAGGCTCATAACAATTTAATAGCACCTAGTTCGGATGTAAAATTCACACCAAATGCTTTTTGAGTGATTACAAAGATAATTAAATACTTTTCATGCAGGGGCTATGTGGAATTTTTTTTTAATGTATCCCTTGTACAATGAAATTTCACAATAAAATGTCCATTGGAAACAAAGGTGCCTAGCAGGTCTCATATTTTCAATGCACTTAAGGGATCTAAAATGGCGTTTATTGCGTTTCGACAGTATTTTTGTGGGACATGAGAGCACCTCAGACCTATCGAATTGCATTCTGAATCTGAAGCATGTCTTTCTGATATCAAATAATTTTCATTTTTGAAAATCACAATATAATACAAATTTTATGACAAATTATAAAAATTTGATATTTTTCAAATTTTGATATATAACAGTCCTCGAAGTAAATTATATAAATCTAATGATATATTCTTAAAGTGTATGTAGCAGGGAGGAAAAGCCGACGGTCAATTGAAAATTTTGACCTTTCATATTGAAGATATGGATTTTTTCCCAAAAAGACCTATTTTTTTTTGGTGTTTTGGGGAAAAAATCCATATCTTCAATCTGAAAGGTCAAAATTTTCAATTGATCGTCGGCTTTTCATCCCACCTACATACACTTTAAGTATAAATCATCAGATTTATAAAGTTTACTTCAAGTACTGTTAAATATCAAAAATATCAATTTTAATGATTTGCCATAAAATGTGTTTAAAATTGCTAATTTCAAAAATCAAAATTATTTGATATCAGAATGACATTCTTCGTATTCAGAATGCAATTCGATATGTCTGATGTGCTCTAATGTCCCAAAATAAATACTGTCCAAACGTTCATACCCCAGCCCTTAAGTGAAACCTGTGCCTAGACTCACCCTTAGACCTGATCCAATTCGCTCCTTCTGCTCATAGGTAGATAATATCATGCGATTATGAGGATGCATGGGATAGATGAATATGAATAAATCACAAGACAATGGATAAGACACCATGCAAACATGCACATGAAAAATAAACAGATATTGACTACAGGTTATCAATGATGATACAAAGAGACATTTGTACAAGATTGATTCTTAATATAAATTTGTTAGCTTTATGTACTAAATGTATGATTAAGATTTTTAACTCTTTTGTAGTCTCTAATGTTGATCTTTTTTTATAGATGTTACCGATCAAATAATATTGGATCCAACATGTGAGTCCTTCATGAGCAATTGCAAAATACTGCACCAATGTGCAGGATTGCTGTACACGAGGCATACAATCCTGCACAAAGTGGTAGTGCACGACTCGCATTGTGTTCATATGCCATAATGTAAACAAATGTGATAAAAATAAATAAAGATTATCAAAAGCATGTTTTTTTTTTGTTTCTTCTGAATTTTGTAGGAAATCACCAAAAAGAAAATAAGCAATCCAACATATATTGTAGCCTCAACATAATTGCATGACATTGTGTTGCACATACTGTTTCTTTAAACTGATTATAATATTTTGCAGTAAACATTTGACGAGCGCGTACTACAGTGATGTTGCAAAGTCAGAGCTAACAACGCGTACGGCGCAAAGTTCATTCATAAATCGCCTCAGCAGCCAATCAGAGACAAGTGCTTTTCAACGCAGTAAATATGTGATGTACACATAAAATACGCTCTAGTCAAAGGTTTACTGCAAAATATTATAATCGTAACGTAGCGACATAAAAGGTAACAGGTCAACAGGAATGATTGTCTGTAACTTGGTCTTGTAAATTCTAGCCACTTCACCCAAATGATAGTACTATTATTGTTTCTGTATATTTCAACTGTGGTATCTTGATTCACACATTGAATCTACAAATAAAATCTAAAAGAAATTGTTTGATTGGCATATTATAAGAAAAAAGTAGTAGGTAGGTTAGAGAGTAAGTAGGTTAGGATTTTTATATTGTTGGTCAAACCCTACTAAATCTTACACACAGGATATCATGAGATGGTTAATATGCAACTTTTCTCTATTTTTAACTTCAAATGGCCACATTATTCCATTTCTGTTGCATATCTATGGTAGGTCGTGTTACGCCATTCAAACAATTTTTTTAGGCTTAATGTTAGTTTGAGATGCATGCATTTTCTTTATCTCCTGAGCAGATAATATAGAAGAGAAATAAAGAAATAATTGAACCCCGATTAGTAATAAGAACACAAACTGCAAACCTGTTGTCTAAGAACATTGGTAGCAGCCAATTCTTGGTTGCGTTTGCTTTGTACCTTGCGCATCATTGGATCTTGAGCCATGAAACCTGTAAGTAATGGGAGAGATTAATAGCACCATTTTTGTCATTCATATAAGGTTGGCAAAATGGAACATTCTCATTTGTATATGAAGCAGTTTTATAGGAGCTGCATTTTTGTGTGTGAAGTGATAACTATTGTGATCATGATCAATAAAATATTTGAGAAGGGTTGATAAGGTTTTTACTCATTTTAAAGTATATAATAATTCTTGTTCAGGCTGGTAATAAAAGGATATAGGAATTCAGATGTCATATGTACAATGTATGTACATTGTACATGCTTTTTTCTAGTGAATACATCACTGTTCAAATTAATGCCTTTGCCCTAACCACTAACTTCAACCTTAATCACAAGTGTGGCAGGCCAATAGTATTCTATAGCTATGCTGAACTTGTATTATCTTATATCAAAGCCATTCAAATAAACACCTTTAAATTGAACAAATCTGGTGTATGTCAAAAACATTTTGGTACATGAATTACATAGGCTATCCCAGTTGAGTTGATATCTATACACCTCCAATGAAAGACATGACCTTAATTTTCCACACAGGGAGTGCAAATTTTCAATAGGGTTATAAATGGGTGACTCCATTTGAAATCTACACCCCTTTGTGTGAGATTAAGGTCATGTCTTCCACTGGGGTGCATGGATTTCAACTGGTACAGCCCAATGTCAGGAAAGTAACCGGTAGTCCTCTAATTTTGGTGGTGTTCATTCTGACTTACCAACTAAACTGAAGAGGTCTCCCAGCATGTTAGATTTTATCTTCATGTCAAGTGGCGCATCACTGAAAGTTATATTCATTGAAAAATATATTTATTATGTAAATTTCCTTAAACAAGGTCCATATGGTTTGTGCTCAGGGTTTTCATTAATGCACAATTAAAGCATAATTACACATACAACCACTTTGTGTACATACTTCTTGGAGTGTGAATTTCAAAAGGACTTACTTGAATGGGTGACTCCATTTAAAATCCATAGGCCTATATATCATGAGTTGATAGTGATCAGATATCACGAGGTTTGCGTACATGCTATCATGCAATAGCATAATCATTTAAATGCCACCAACAAGACAATTTGCTAATGGGTGAGACAGTTTTGGTCTCTAAACCCCCACACACACACACCCCCACACATTTTAAATTCTTGAGCATCCTGGCGAAAAACAAAGTTGGGTCAACAATTCAGTAAAATTGAGATACATAATGTTAAAAAAAGTCTTCCAAAATAAAATATTACCCGCTGGGCAAGGTGTTCAGCGGAAAAAATAACAATTGAATGGGTACAAAAAATTGAATATACCATTTCAGCAAAATGCTTAAAGGAAACCATGCTTGTACCCCTTCACCAAGATGCTTAAAGAAAACCCTGCTTGTGCTGTAAATAAATGTTTAATGACATTATGTGTAGTCAAAGTCCTTTTTTTCCTTGAATTTTGTCAGTTTTATTTTGAGTTCATGCAAAGGATTATTATCTTGAATCAAAAACAAACTTTCTCAGTACTCCCTGAAAGCAAACAAACAAATCTATGGGAAGGTGGATTAACGCATATGATTTGATATGTCCAATATTTAATTTATAGATATTGTACACATCAATCTACACTATAAGCTGGTGCATATTTTCAGATATGAACGAAAACTATTCCTACAGCTACAAGCATTAAATTAAAAGCAAAAAGGTGAACATATATTGAGTGATGAAATATTGATACATACCATGCAAGGGATGGAGACAAGTTGACTTCAAGAACCCAGGGTTTCAGGTTCTCATCAATAAGAATATCAAAACCATATAATTCTATATAGGAAAGAAACAGGTGTTTCAAACATATTATAAACAGTTGATCCTATGGTGAACAAGCAACAACATAAAGCCATGCAGGCTTTGGTCACAGCCTAATAACAGCTACAGGTCATTCACTAACTGGCAAAGTCCAAGGATCATCTCTATACACATATAGGAGGAAAATTACAGATGTTCTTAACCCTAACGCCCTAGTTCCTTTTGGGGGACGCGGGTCTAGCTTGGCCGGTCAAGCTTTCCATCACCATATGACTGTTCGCATGATGACGCAATCGTATCATGTGGGATACCTGCCTGTGAATATGCTTTGTGAATTGGGATTTTTTGACGTTTGGAACAGTTAGGGTAATGAGAGCCAATCGTTCCATGAGTGCAACTGATGAAACTGCTACGCTCATATCACTTAATTTTTGCGACTTTTGAAGGCACGCAGTACTCTATAGTGTAAACGCATGTGCACGATTTGTTAAACTTGGTCAATAGAATGATCAACCTTCATGAATATGCAAGAATTCTCATTGCAAGGAAACACTGGACTTTGTCAGTTGTTGAGCTATTAGTCCCTGCTTTATCTTTGGGGTTGGTGTTTTCTGATCAATAAATTGCATATTCAAGCCTCACAAAGGTTGATGAACAAAGCACTTCACTTATCAGCGCAATACTATTTGAGCAGTTGTGTTGCATGATGGGATGTGGTTGATCCTCATTTGGTACGCATAGTAAGCCATGGTGACCATGTTACCAAACACCATATTTGCATATTGAAGATACCCTTAATTTGCATTTATATTACATTAAGAATATCCATCATAAAAATTTTTCCAGCTATCTCACATAATTTGGGATGGGGTTCATCCTCATTTGGTACGCATAGTAAGCCATGGTGACCATGTTACCAAACACCATATTTGCATATTGAAGATACCCTTAATTTGAATTTATATTACATTAAGAATATCCATCATAAAATTTTTTCCAGCTATCTCACACAATTTGGGATGGGGTTGATTCTCATTTGGTACGCATAGTAAGCCATGGTGACCATGTTACCAAACACCATATTTGCATATTGAAGATACCCTTAATTTGCATTTGCAATACATTAAGAATATCCATCATAAAAGTTTTTCCAGCTATCTCACAAAATTTGGGAGGGGGTTGATTCTCATTTGGTATGCATAGCAAGCCATGGTGACCATGTTACCAAATACCATATTTATATATTGAAGGTATCCTCAATTTGCATATGCAATACATTAAGAATACCCATCACAAAAGTTTTTCCAGCTATCTCACAAAATTTGGCTAACTTCTTAATTAAAAAACAAAACAAAAAACACTGGATTTATTGATGGGCCTATCCTAGTGGATCCAACCTCAAGACGAAGATCTTCATAGTGCACTGCCAAAACTACAAGACTGTACAATGCCATATCAACAAGGCTGTACACTTTACAGATGGTCACTGATAATGATGGCCCAAATCATTAAATAACCCATTCCAGGTACATGCAATTCAAAATCAGTGCAAGTCCTAATCAGTTTACATAAATTATTGCAGGCAAGGTTAGAAGTAAGTTCCTTGTCCAGGAGAACTCGCTCAATTTTCCCACGAAAACAGAAATTGACACTGTGGGGATACCATCATGCACCTAGTCAGTAAACTTACCAAAACAGTTGCCCCTATGCGGCATGAACATCTTACAAGCAGTGGCCACTGGCATCTCAGCACACAGTAAGGTTTTGATGATGCAATCTTCTATTCTCTGCACAAGAACTGCAACATACAACATAATAAGAATGTTAATAATAAAATCAATAAAAGTAATAATAGTAATGACTGCAGAGAATATTTGTTGTTTGTATATTCATCACAGTACAATAATGTGATTACATTTGTCAGTAACAAGTAGGTCTAATTCTTAAATTTTACATATAACATCAAACATATTTAACACAAGCTGAAGACAAGTAACAAAACAAAATATTTGAATTTGATCTTTGATTATGATCACAAGACTGACCAAAGTATGACTGCATATTTTTATAAGCATTTCAAAAACTAACTCTCTATCTTGAATGAAAATCAACAGCATCTGAATAATGTCTGGTGTTCTAGTATTGGCATCATATTTCTTAAAGTATGCCCTCTGTTGGAATTAATCTCACTGTACAGTTTTTCATGAGTGGCAGTACACAACTACTGCAGCCAGTACCCCACTACTGTTGCCAGTACCAGTAATTCACAATGTATTTTTCAAGGAATTAAAATGTTGCTTGTTTTCTATATGTCTTTTCCATTTTTTTTTTTAAAGATTCAAATGCATCCAACTAAGGAAATAATAATAATTGTTTATTTTGAACAAAGGTTCAACCATAAAACCCTACAAACAAAAGAATTATGTCAAGGCCAAATTAAAAGTGCAATCATTATGATGGCTTCAATCCCACCTGCCAGGTTAAATGGGGGCACCCTTGCAGAACCAGCATGGTGTAACTTGTTTACGGACCAAATCACCCCCGCTTTTTGCCAGGGCAAAGCAAGTCAATTGGCATTTGGGTATTGAAGCCATGCCTCACCTCTAATATCTCTGCCCTGTTTCTTGATATATCTCAACATTGCACCAAGAGTCCATTTGTTACCATAGTCTTCTACCATTGCATCATTGGATCTGTGAAAAGACCATAAAGATTTCTATGTTACAGGGACTACCAGAGATTTTCTGTACACAATGTAAAATTTAATGCTTCAACAACATGATCAAAATGCATACAAAAGCCAATAAAATCACAAAATAGCTCAATGCTGATTTCATAACATTGCAAATAATTTGTTCTGTACTTACAGTAAGTGTTAATTGGTTATTCCATTTAAAATCCACACTACCCCTGTGGAAGATTGTTGAAATATCTTCCACAGAGGGAGTATGAATTTGTAATGGAATGAGGAGATTAGGCAGCTCCATTTGAATTTCATACACCCTCTGAGAATTATTCACCCTGAAACTTCCACAGGAGAGCGAGTTTCAAATGGAGCTGCCTAATGTGTTCATTCCATTTGAATTTCATACTCCCCCTGTGGGGGATATTTCCAAAATCTTCCTTAGGGGTAGTGTTGATTTAAAATCATGGAATAGCCCGATGGCCATCCCAAGCATTGACCCTTTAACCACGATTTCCAAATTTGGTAGCATCACTTGCACAAGACATCGAGGGGTAAGTACACAAAGGCCCCATCTGCAATAGCTGCCAGGTATCATAGCTTTAGATGTGTGCAATATTATGCAGTGTCTATAGGGCAGCTATTGCACATAAGGCTTTCTTGTACTAACCCCTTGAAAGTACATACAAAATTACACAAGGAAGAATAATCCATATTTCTGTATTCACCAGTACCTAATCCTTTTCCTTGAATTGGGAAAACAAGCCATTTTAACTGGTGGAAAATTACACCCCCCCCCCCAAAAAAGAATTATGTTGATTTTGCCCAATTAAGGTCTTACAGTAAAATAATCACTTCCATGAAAGACACAATACAATATGTGTTACAAAAGTGAATGTCTGCTTATTAACCTTTTATATACTTCAAATTCTAAAAATGTGATTATACTTTGAACAGTAAACCAGTAGTGGTAGAGTTGGTTCAGTATCTTGTGGAAATTATTAATTGTCCAACCAATGAGCCACATCATCCAGAACTCCTGCTTCTCCAAGTATCTCATTTTCTGTGTCAGGGGACTTGGAAGTGTGTGCAGCCTATACAATTCTTTAACTTTTATGTAGTCCGACGAGTAGGACCTTTTATTTCTAAGTTACCAGACTATACACATTTCACACTATGATCACTATCTCACATGGCACAAGAAAGACGAATCGCGAAAAGTCCAGTGACCGCGCCCCCAAAATAAAAAGGTCCTACAATATTCGTTGTTGGTGTACCGGAATTTCGGTACAAGTTAACTTGACACCAGTGGTGACATCACAATTTGACGACCAATAGAAAATCCCCAACTTTTTGTTTGACAGGCGACGGTTAAAATCTGAGACAAATTATGCCGAGGGGCTTCCAATTGCGTAACTGGAATTATCAGCCAGACACCTTAGTCCCCGGGTCTCCCTCCGAGGTCAGTCACGATGCACACCCCAACCGCAAAACTAGCATGTCCATGGCAATGGACTGACCCTGAAGTTGTACACACAATTTTAAAACAAACACCTTTCCTTGCAATCAATACCACTTTCTGAAACTACAGAATTTGTTTAATTCAATAAGCTTATTCCTATTCACCTGACATTCACTGATATTTGGGTCTTAAATCCTCTGAAAATGTTGACTTTGCATGTCGACAGGGATCCTGTAAATGTATTCATGGTACTAAAATAAGGCAAAAGTAGCTGCATGATCCCTGATTTGGCAAATTACTTTCAAAGTTCGGCCGCCGGTGAAGCCCAGGTCGCCATTCTGGGTCGCCATTTTCCCCTCAAACTACTGGCAATAAATCTATGAAAATATCCAAAATACAGTTTTAACAATTTCTACCTCCAAACTATGCATGTAGGGATTTTAAATATTTTAGTTTTAATTTTTTTTCACTAGTTTTGCTTGTTTATTTCTGTTCAGGGACCTCTTGTTTAGTTGTTTACTTCTAATTACCATATGAATGGGAAATTGTTTTGGAATGTTACATTTACCTGACGGGGGTGATATATTTTATTATTACCGATAATTCTATAAAAATGGGGAAAATATGCATTTATAATTATATATTTTTAATTAAAGTAATTCCATGATGGTTTTAAAATTATTATGACTAATTACTAGTTCTCATCAAATTAGAATTGTGATGGAAAATGAATGTAAACATACTTAAATCTGCAAAACACCCCTGGGAAAGCAGCTACAGTGGTAGAATCAATGGGGTTTCCCAATTTTTAATTACGGTATTGCTCAGGTGCGTGCGGGAAGATGACTTTCAGATGAGGTACCTTATTTTGTAATTCCTTTTCACACAATAAATAACTTCAAGATTTATTTTGTGTTTACTAAGAAATTCTCAGGGGTTGGAAATATTCTTCAAACTTATTTTATTGGAAAAAGACTTCCAATATTATTTGCTATTCTGTGCAATGCAGTGATGATTTCCGGGATGATTTGTGTTTTCTTTTCTTCCATGATCATCGTGATCGATCCATTTTTTTTTTTTTTCGCCCGGATTTCCCACGAGGCATAAATATTTCTCTGGAAGGAGCTTCGCAAATTCATCACTTTTTCCCATCTTTCATGAAGTCATGGTCAAGGCAAAACAGAATTTAGAAAAAAAAGCGCCGTATTCAAACCATGGAAGAAAGATCTTTTAATATCTCAGTACATGTTGATGTTCATTTCTCAAACAAGATAAGAAAATGAAGCGAACAACTCAGTAGTAGAAACAAAATTTAAATATTCATTTCAACTTATTTTTATATTCTGACAAAAAGTGAATAGGCCTATATAAAGATCTTATCTCGTAGGCTACATGTTGATGTTCATTTCTCAAACAAGGTAAGAAAATAATGAAGCAAACAACTCGCAGTAAAAACAACATTTTAAATATTCATTTCAACTTGTTTTTATATCTGACAAATTTAGGTATTATGGTCTCAGCTTTTTGGAAACCAAAAATACCCGCGTCAAATTTTCAAAAATGCCAAAATAATTCATTATTTTCAAAGTAGGCCCTATCGGTGTTTTCACTAGTGAAACATAGGCCTATATTTTTTATTGTAAAACATATACCTATTCATAACTTGGAAGCAAAACCAGGCTCTTTTCTAGTCCTTTACCCATATAAAAAACCTGTTTATAAATCACATGTATGAGTTCGGCTCAACACGCATTTTAGGTCAATATTATGAAATCTGATGAAATAATGAAAAATAAAAAATGAAAAAGTCACCTCACCAACCTGGAAAAAAAAGTGACGATAAAAAATCGCAATATTATAAATGGTTAAATACAACATAATTAAATCAAATGTTTAAAACACACATGCAGGCTGAATCCAAAATTGTAAACTTGATCTATATAAAACCTAGATCACACGTGCTGCGCTCCAAGGTTGGTATCGGCATAGACCCTGGAAGACCATCACTGACCGAGATGAGTGATATACACAACAGGTGGTCGCTGCCATATCCAGTGGGCGTGACTTTTGGAAGGGTTATTCCATATTTGGGGTGATTACATCATGGTTTCATATTGCAAGCAGTGACCAGTTTTCAACCAACGTGGGGAAAGCGGACGTTTATTGTAGGACCTTTTTTCGGGAGGATAGTGGACTTTTGTGGTTAATCTTTCTTGAGCGATCAGAGTTAGAGTATAGTTGGTAAACTAAGAAAAAAACAGGTCCTACTCGTCGGACTACTTTTATGTTACAATTGTCCATGGTACTGGGTGAGATAGGGGATTGGTTGTTAACTTATTTCTCTTAAAACCATGGTACTGATACAGTGTTCTTAGAATGGAGTTTATGACAAAGTAACCTCACTCCTTTGAGTAAATGACTCTCTCAAGTCAATGACTCTTGAATCAAAATAACTCCTTTGAGTCAATGACTCCTTTGAGTCAATGACTCCTTTGAGTCAATGACTCCTTTGAGTCAATGACTCCTTTGAGCCAACACACTTACTTGACAAAATCTTGACTTTTCTTATTAATGCTGTAGTTGGTGAGATGCATACATTGATTCTTTATCGTTCTATTGGATGTACTATATTGCACTGTAGCAAACCTGTAAAGAAATGATTAACAATATGCAGTAAATCAGACAGGAAAACAAATCCTAGCCATTACACATGTATACTTTCTGGTACCGTAAGCTACATCTGTTTCCGCATCAATATGAACTTCTCTTGTGCATGCAGACTTGAATACACACACACTATAATGCACTTACAAGAAACACACTCACTACACTATCATTTCCCATATGCATATCCAAGTGCCATGTAGACAGTTGCTATTATTGATGCGGATTCAGGGAGTGCACAATTAAATGATGTGGATCTCGCTTTTGTGTAGAGCCGCCCAATGAATGCACTTTATTTTGTTTATATCATTTTAATTTCTGAAACATGACTGAAATGTCTCCTCACCTTGCTAGTCCCTCTTCATATATATATGCCCTGAGTGGATCATAGCTTGTCACAGCTACGTAAATTCTACAGTCAAACTTAAAACCTGCCAGAGAAGAAAAGATGTAACATGTGATTCAAAATCCTTTGATCCTAATAGTAAAAATAATTTGTAGTACTGTTTCAAAACATGTCAAAATATGGTGTGTGCTAATTGAAATGACAAGGTGGTACAGATATGTGAATAAAACTACAATATTCGGAAAGGTCCTTCAGCATTGTCCGACTGCTTATCGCGCAACAAGAACTAATTCACACGATGCTATGCAGCTTGAACGGCAAATGAGGTGCTGATGCGACGATGACGCGATTCAATTAGTCAATCAGAACCCAGCGTCCGTGTTTACGCTGTAAATAGCGCCAAATCGGCAGACCGCTAAAGAACCTTGCTGCAACTATTAACAAAGAAAATATCAAACTAAACAAGGTTTGGTTAAATCACTTGTAAGATTTCAGGGATGTGTTTCACTAAACATTATGTAAGTCTCAAAATTCATTGTTATCTATGACGTATCATGTTGTATTTTACAAAAGAGATTTCATAATGGATAGGGATGCATCGGTAAAGTTAGGATGAGTGAAGAGCACTTGTAACTTTAAGATGAGTTACCTGAGATACGATGATAGTGAAATACAGCCCTGCCTGGTTGGAGGGAACTCTAATATGCACATCTATTACATGGGATGTATACTTGTGCTCATATCACTACCTGGTTAATAAGCCAGAACCATTGTCAAGTGCACAGATAGAAGAAAATATATACTATAGCACTTCTACAACTTTGAGGAAGTTTCTTCAACATTGGTACAAATTATTTTGTGGGTGCATATCAAATCAAATCAACTTTATTTGAGGAGGAGGGTCCATTTTGTAAAAAGTTGCTCAAATCAGGTCCGCATGTGATTTGCAAGGTATGAGGACAAGAGGTGCAAAATTATGTAGTAAATAAGGTTCTTACCCATAGAACTTTTTTGGGCTTTTGGGTTTGAGGTGGTGAGTTGAATTGTGAGGTGATTTAATATTGAGTTATCTTCAAGTGATTTTGTAATTGTGAACTAATGTGCTGACAGAAGCAATGCATTATAGCCTGATTGAAGTTATTATCTATTCCAAATCCAGTGACACCTCATTAATTTCTCTGGAACTTTGGATGTATTGAAATGGTATTAGTCTTTAACTTAGAAATGCCCCTATAGTGAACATTTGTCCCAATCCTACCAAGAAACAATATGCATGAGATGTCACTGGAGTTGGAACAGATAATAATAGGATATCAATGACTGATTTTGGCAATTCGGATGGTTTATATTTAATATAGCAGGGGTTCAAAAAATTAGTGGTGGACAGGATGGGTTTGGCCCGCGGGCTGCCTGTTAAGACTTGTGCAACAGAAAAACATGGTGTTTTAAACATCCTGTTAATAAACTAATACAGATTGTATGTTATCAAACTTATGGATAGTGATGTCGTAGCTGTGTAAGAATGAATATCATTTACTTGTGATGGTGTATGGCAAACTAAAGCAAAGTTAGCTGTTGCGATGGTGTAATAAACTTGAACTTGAACTTGTGTATTATAGTACAACTAATTCTGGAGCTAATTTAAGCTTCCCTGAGTCCGCTACTTGTGGTGTTAAAAGCACAAGTTTTAAAATGCTGATGCATGTACGCTCATTGCTCACATAGAATATATGACACACAGGCATCTACGATATATTTTGAGGTTTTGATATAATTGACTCATGAAAGCTAAATAGGCTATTCAACTTGACATCTAATACCCCTATGGAAGACATGATGTTAATCTCTAACACAGAGAGTATAGACTGAATTCAAATAACCCTGTTTGAAATTCAAGAGTAAGGCCATGTCTTCCATAGGGGGTGTATGGATGTCAACTAGAATAGCCCAATATTGCTGTGATGGTGCATGCTGATGCTACTCAAAAGCTAGTTAGAAATGGTGCAAGCAAGCAAGCAAACAAAAAAAATCTACACTGCAAGCTTAAAACTCACCGTCAATTAGCATAGGATTGTCTAAGTACCTACACACTAAGAGGTTGGCATTTAGGGGGAGATTCTGAGGCTATAAGCAACACAAAAGACAAACAGATGCATGTTGATTATTAACGTTGCATTTGGTGTTACACTTACCATCAATTAATAAAGGATTTGCAAGGTACTTGGAAACAATGTAATTGTCATCTAGACGTAGATTTTGAGGCTAAAGAAGAAAGCAAATCACACATTATTAAGATCAACCCCAGGTATTATACTCGGCTAACTTAAGACCCCTTGCGTCTACAAGAAATTCGCCACATTGGATTGTTGCTTTAGAAAACTTACTTCTATACTTCTGTACTTCTATTTTGTTTGTTTTTTAGTTTTGTTCATTTTGTTTGGCAAAGAAGGAATTCTCTATTCCTTTGAACAATAATTAACATCTATTAAAGTAGCATCGAGAGCATTACAAAGATTTGCTTACTACCTGCACAATCTCATTGTACACTGTTTCTAAAAACAAGTATACAGCCAAATCAAAGTTTACAAAACATTATGGCATTTAACAATATGGACATACAGTATTTTCAATTCATCAGGTGACATGCAATATGATTAAATTTCATGCATGCCTCAAAATAAGCGAAAATTTCTTGGGGCAATTTGGGCCCTCAAGTTGATCTCTTTGAGGACTGTAATAAATTTCCAAATGTTTTAAAGGAATGAATGGATAAAGTATACTGAGCTGCTTGTTTTCATCTAATCTGTTCCATCATGACTAAACTTACATGATTTATAAGAAAGATACCCCTTCCTCTTGATGATGCTACTGGTTTCACTATCCAAGTACCCCTTTCTTTCAAATGTGCAGCTGAAAAGATAAACATCAAAAGCAACAAAATGAATTGTTGGTGATCATTACTTCTGTTGTGCTTACTTTATCAGGGTCACCCTACTGATCAGTGTTGTACTTCTGTTGTGCCTACTTTAGTAGGCCCGCTTTAATTTGTAGCCATATAAAGCATGTTTGCATTTATTACATGAGGGTTAAAGTAGAACATATACTCATTGTTATGGAAAATTGATTTCTATCTGTTCACTGCAACATTTTCCCCCAATCATTTTCAACAAGGGTGATTGGAAAATATATTCAGCTCAAAATCAGGCACAATCTTAGTTTCTGTTCTTGAATAATGGCCAAATAGGATTAAAATGTGACCTTTGGGGAAATGCTGGTGACTGAAAGTTATCAAATTTCCAAGAAAAAAAAACACGCTCTTAAAATTATTTTTGAGTTGTTTTTCCTCCCCTGTCAGATGATATTTCCTTTTAGGTAATGGCCTAATTTTTCAACAAAATTCAGTTGTCAAATTTGAATTTGCAGGTGTGCTTCCTAGCGGTCACTGCGGAAATCAATTTATCAGTTGCAGTAATCACAAGTTGAAGGCAACTCCCTCATGTGACTGTACTAACTAACATGACCAATCCACACTTAGTTGAAGCAAACCAGACATTAAAACTGGAGCAAATTTGTATACTTGCAAAAGTTGCCTTTAACCCTAACCCAACTAGGACTCACTAAAGCTCACTATTAAAACCACTCTGCATGCATGCATTCCACGGGACTTGATGACGCAATCAGACCAAGTCATATACACCCAGGGAATCGTTGGCCAGGCCAACGTCACCTGTGTAGCTACATGCTGGGGATCCTCTGCGTGGCATGCGAGGGGTCCGAGGTTCGAATCCCGGGGGTGCCAAGTGACTTTCCTCTTTATCTTCTCTCCTTTTTCGTTCCTTCTTTCCCTTCCGATAGCCAAAAAACCACGGGTAGGGTTAGGGTTAGTGACCATGCATGTTTTTCCTATATGCCTCCTTAACCCTAACCCAACTAGGACTCACTAAAGCTCACTATTAAAACCACTCTGCGTGCATGCATTCCACGGGACTTGATGACTTAATCAGACCAAGTCATATACACCCAGGGAATCGTTGGCCAGGCCAACGTCACCTGTGTAGCTACATGCTGGGGATCCTCTGCATGGCATGCGAGGGGTCCGAGGTTCGAATCCCGGGGGTGCCAAGTGACTTTCCTCTTCATCTTCTCTCCTTTTTCGTTCCTTCTTTCCCTTCCGATAGCCAAAAAACCATGGGTAGGGTTAGGGATAACAAGCTTAAAAAACAGTATAGTTAATAGTATCTTTGAAATTAACAAAAAGAAGAAGCAGAGTGTTTCTTGTTTTTCAACAGTTAGTACTGTTTGCAAAGATAATATTAAGCCATTGAAGAAGCCAGTTCAAAGTATTGTTATTTTTCCTTAATAGTCCTGGCCAAGTTCATCCAGGGGTCGCGCTAACCTGCGTTTCTGCGCGTACAGCGCATATTTTTAAGTTTGAGCGCATCTATTCATTTTTGCATACCAGTTCAGGGGTTTTCATGCGCGCAGAAAACTGAAAACATGTGAAAGAAAAAGAAAAGCTTCGATCTCCAATATTTACGACCTGTCCAGAAATTATGTAACATAAAATGCAATAACATAAATGTTGAAGTGAAGTCGCCGTAGCATTGTAACATAATTTAAAAATAAAAATAAAATACACACCGCCAGCGTAATTTAATACAGATTGTGATATTGTCTAGAATCACTGATGAGTTTTATTGCAGTACTGAATGACGACACGTACGTGAGTTGGTAATTTCTAATTCTAGGGATAGGTAAGAAATGCTTCAAGAGTGGTGTGTAGAGATATGCCAGCGGTGAAATACGAGGCCGTAGAAGAAAAAAGTGACAAAAATTTGCCCTTGAATTATGTTTTATAATCAAAATACTCCAGTAATTCAATAAATATCATGATATTTGGCCTAAACTTGAACTCATTTGCAATGAAATGTCATTTTTTATTGAGTAAATCATGGCTTTTTCACTCGTCCATGTGACTTGCAATGCTGTTGAATTCTGCACTTTGCCGAAGTTGAACTGCATTTTATGGAATTCGGCGAACTTTTATGGCATAAAGCAACACTTTTATAGCAAGTACACTGCGTGGGAACTTTCTTTAAAAGGCAGATAGTTGGTTAATAGCGAGAATCGCGGTGTGAAAGGGAGATCACGTTTTTTGCCAGGCCTTTTAATAGTTAAAACTATTTACACATCATAACCAAAATCACAAAATCTGATACTGATATATTGAAACGGGCATTCAATACTTGACTCGAGAACCCCTCATTTTAGGATTTGAGCGCATATTTTTAACACTTTCAGGGGGTTCAGGGGTTCTGAGAACCCCTGGTTTAAAAACCTAGTGCTACCCCTGAGTTCATCCAATCAATTAGCAGGTGTACTACACCCCTCATAATGCTTTGCTAAGGCTGTTGAATGCGCACACTATGCACCGGTTGGCTGAGAATACGATATAAAATGATCATAACTAATAAATTAGTTAATCATTTTAAAAAGAAATAAGATAAATCAATCTTGCCTACTTTGATTGCATAATCTTTATTTTTCTTCACTATTGCAACGTTGCAATGTGATAAAACACCCTTCATATCTTCCTTACAACTTTACAGGAAGACAAATTCAGATACTGCACGCAACATCTCTAAATAAGATGATCACATCTATCCACAAGTTGCCATGGTATATTTCCTTATATAAGTAAACTTTGCCCCGAACCCCAAATTGATATTTCCTTTGCACTATTGTCTAAACTAGGTCAGCAGTTCTTCACTGGAATTGATAACAAGTATTTTATACCTGAAATGAACTAACTATTCTGTCTGTCAGGCATGTTTACATTGCTCCATCTGTCTATCACTCTCACTCCCCCCAGACCAAAATTAGCTCCCCCCCCCCTAAATAAATCCTGGTTACGGGCCTGTCTGTCTGGTTTTTTATTTGTTTGCTTTTGCATTTGTTTGTTCTTTTGTTTGTTTACGTGTTAAATCTTGGATTACAATACATTACATTGTTTCATTTTTCAATTACTTACAGTTAAAATCTTCAAACTCAGAAGGTATAACAAAGCTCTGTGGTAGGAAGTCAAAATGCTTGTGGCCCTGTACAAAAAAACAATGTAAAATGTTGAAAACAAAATAGATTAATCACACAGAATTTCATCAAGTAAGAAAAAAAGAATTATTCTCAAAATAAAACCCTTTTATGGGCTGCAAAATATTAACGCTGAGTGCACACATCAACCTAGACTATGCCATAGTTGAATTTTATTTAAAATGTTATTATTAGTCATGATGAACCCATTTCGTTGAACTCAAAATTATACTGATGTTTATTAAAATTAAAGTATTCAATAGTAAAATGGTCATAAAGAGTTAAAAATATCAGATGATTAGTGACAATGAAAGTAATTGAATGCAACATTATCTTGCATAATTATAATGTTTCACTTTAATACTGAACAATTCTGATTTTGGAATCTACCAGTTTATTGATAGCGAACCCCGAAAAATCCGACTATGGACTTTGAATTTTAAGCAGAACTTTACCCCGGGACTTTGCTCCCTAAAAACACACTGTCAAGCATACTTGTTTATCAGTCCATTAACCACAAGTACTAAGCATGGTATAGTACAAGACGCGCCAGATGTTTGATGAGAGATTAACTTTCGCGTCAACACAAAAGTGCCGCAAATACCACAGATAGTTGTGTACGGTGTAGTTAATGGTAATGGCGCGGGCCCGGAAGATTTAAACCATAGCGAGATATGGGCGACCGATCACAAGGCAGATCCATTTAAAGATGCATTACATCATGGCCAATTTTAGTTAGGCCAGAAATTGGCCTAACTCTCCATAGAGTCCCGTGTTAAAAATCTTAACCGCAAGGCAAAGTCAGTAGTCCACTTGGGAAGCTAACAAACAGAGGGAGTGCGGTGACTGAAAAGATCAGATACAGATGTGAAAATCTATCAGTTGCACACAAATCAATATAAATCAGAGTTTTATGCTTAAATGTAATAGCCAGAGTATGCAAAATGGGCAAGTGGACTACGGAGAAGTCTAACATCAACCTGGCAAAAGTCTACTCTCTGATTAGATATACTGCCCTCTAGAGTCTCAAATATGTCAACTTCATTTGTCACAAAATCATTCCTAACCCAATCAATAATCAAGGAATTGTTGACAGTTGCTAATTACTCTTATTTGTTCAGTCACTCTGCTTCTTTGCTCATTTTGTTGTCACAACCTTGGAATTTATTGACCATGCAATGGTGAAATTGAAAAGATAATATTTACAAGTAATAACCTTACTAAATAATACAATAATCAATGGAACAAGCTAAGAATAGCTTGAAAGGTTGAATTTTCTGTTTTTCTTCTGGGGTTTAAGAATTTTCTGAAAATTTTTTTTCTGCTGAATTTTCATGGCCACTGCATGATTCCCATAGTACATCTCCATTGTTGTATGGAATGCATTTTGTGTGTGTGTGTGAGCCTGAGTGTTTTGGCAAATCATTTTATGCTTATTCTCCTAACACATTTATCAAAGAGCTGGTTCTCACAAAATTACACCAAAAGAATTAGAATGAGTGAATGAATGAATGAAACTACACGATCAAAAGATTTAATTTCAGTTTTTTAAATTATGAGAAATAAAATAATCAACTACATTGAAAGACAGTAAAAGAACTCGGGGTACTCATATAAATGGTCTGTACACATGCGTGACCAACAAAGAAGTAAAAAGGGGTGTTTTTATTAGGCAAGGCAAGTTACGCGCATGACACATTTAGGTTCTAAAAAACACTGATTTTCAAGAATAAGGGTAATTTTATGAAACCGAACAACTTGTTTAGGGTACTGTATAAGTGGTAATTTTTCGCGTACAGTTATTTTCGCGACTTGTAGTGAGAGACACATTTTCGCGAATGTTATTTTCGCGATTGCCCAGTCCTCCTCTATACTTTTAATACATTATTGCATACTTTCGCGAGGTGTTATTTTCGCGGTTGGAGCTCTAATCGCGAAATTCGCGAAAATAAAACCCTCGCGAAAATTTCCACTTATACAGTACCTTTTCTAATTGTTGGTAAATTAACGAGTATAAAAAAGGGTACATATTTTGCATTTTTACTAGCCAAAAACTCATTAGGCAGTAAATTCTATATTAGATTTATACCTTATTAAGGGGTTAAATTTGCTGGTAGGGTAAAACTCGTTTAGGGGGTGTTTGAAAACGATTTGGTCACTTATGCATACACTACCATATTTGAGTGGTCCCCCCAGGAAGAACTCCTAAATGATGTTCATATAAAACACAAGATATGTAATTTATTATGAGCACATCTTGGGAAATCAAGTTAATTGACTCCTTAAATGAAATCCACTGAATTGTCTACCTATCATTTATTTACCTTGTCTTTGATGTAATAATGCAAAGGTCAAGTGTTTAATTGCAGAACTGCACTTATGTTAAATACTCAGAGAAAGTGAAACAGTGTATCTTCTTGTATGTTGCCTAGCAATCACAAAACATTTTACAAGTACAAAACGTTTTAATATCAAACATTCAAAAACATTTTTGAAAATGTACTGCAAAATAAATACCATAATCTTATGTAGGCCCAAGTGTTAGCAATTAACTGTATGAAACAAAAAAATATTTTACACTAAACATTTTCACATGATTGTTGCAGTGTTTTTCATGTTTTAAAATTGTTTTCATGTTCTTTGTGTTGTTTAATTTGACCAAAATCAAAACAAGTTTATAGTGTCAAAAAATAATGTTTTAAAAACATAGTTGTGTGTTTTCCAGATGGTTGTGTTTTTGAGTCTACCAAACATAAGCGCAAGCTTTCAATATATTACAGAATTCATTTAATTTTGTATGCCAACATTTCATATAGGCCCTATACTCAAGCAAAGAAAACAATTTTGTATGCATGGATTATCAAAATATATTAAATAGACATTCCAAGGCCATTTCTATGCAAAATTTGTTGCATGGTAAAATACAATATACCAATGAGAAGGAAACAGAAAATAAACAAAATATCAACCTTTTGTATGCTAGCTTTTACGTGTCAAATGGGAGATTCAAACAATTTAATTCAGTTGTCAATTTAAAGAATTGAAGGTCAATTTTATATTGAATCAAATCAATTAATGAAGATGTAACTATCTCTACCTGTCAGGTTGATGGATGGATTGATTGATTGAATTTATTAGTATTAGCAACATCAAAAGATAACAATTACAATATTGCACCATTTGAATCAATAAAATACATTGTCAAAATGCGTACAAAAACTCTTTAAAAACATTACAGCCCAGAGGAAGATTTAATAATAATAGCTTAGAAAATAAATAAATTGTATAAATTATAGTTCGAAACACCTATGTTGTTAAAACAGGAAATTCATATATAGGCCTATATAAAAATATAAAACTTTCATGTGGTCTGTGGAAAGGGCTGAAGTTGAAAATGGCAGTTAAGAAGATGTGATAAAAATCTATATTAATCATCATAAAGAAGAAATTGTTCTTACTGTTGAATAGATGAAATGCATTAAAATAGAAAATGACTGGTGCAATTTACAAATGCAATGCATTCTTGCCAGATGGTTTTTAAAATTATTCATAATATACAAGTCAATGTGCAAATTTCAAATGAGAAATGCAATAAGCATGGTAAGTACTGGTAATAACACATTCAAGATCAAGTACACAAACTACCTTACTTAAAAAACTGTCAATCTAAATTAATGTAACCAAACAGAGAAAAATCTTACAAAAGCAAACTCTATACAAATCAGTTTACAGCACCATAAATTGTAAAATTGCCTTGCGAGGGGGGGGGGGGGGGAGAATCATTCAGAAAAGGCATACTCATCCTTCTAAAGATTTTGTCCACACTTTATGGCCCTTCCGTGATGTGGGAAGTCCTCTAATTAAAAATACAATAACGCTTGAAAACCAACGCCTCTGTAAAATTTTGATTTTAGAAAAGTGCCTTAAATTTATTCATAAAGGCACTGACCACAAATTGTACATATCTATTGGCTAGGTCAAGCACCTCAGGGTCATCAAATTTGCATATCTTAAGGTATCTTATTGTTAAAGGCTGAGTAGAGAGACGGTTACCATGCCAACCAATCTTTTGCATTTAATTCAATACCAGCTGCCATGTCAAATACGTTTGGATGGTTAATTACTTGTAAAATGGAAGAGAGAAACTAAAATTGCCTGTAAAATTGACACCTTCCTTTCTCTTAATACCACTATTATTGCAATGTGAATACATTACTTTACACCTTCCATAAATATATTTCTTGTACTTTTAACAGTATTGGAATATGGGTAAGTTTTATTATAACAAATGTGTCAATTGACCGGAGACCTTATAAAATATTCACAAAAATAATGAAATCCTATCATGAGTACATAATTTCATGCGCCCCCATTTGCCATTACATCTTGCATGTTTACTCAACGAACCATAACATTAACCTCAGCCCAGTCAACCAAACCTGATACAGAAACAATTGAAAATATATTTATGGTAACTGCTTCAATTGTTTAAACCGTGTAGAAAATGATCCCACAACACCAGAAATCGTCTGATCCTCAATATTTTAAATAAACAAATATTTTCATTTACAATATTATTAAAACAGTCAGTTAATTTCATTATCTTGACAATGCTATGCCATTTGGATAAACCTATTATATTGAATCCTCTTTTTTTTTTTTTTTTTTTAATATTTATAATCATAATCATAATATTACTTCCTCATGATGGATTAAATCTATTAAGAAGATTATTATGAGGACAGACTATCTCCACAACATCTTTAGGGATTCACTACTATATCCATCTTTTTTAATATGCGCATAATTATTTGGCTAGTACAAGGCTTCTTAAAGGCCAGTCAAATTTTTAGTCTGCTTTCTTAACCAAAAATTCTGAAATAACATTGGTATTGGCTGTCAGGAAGGTTTTCTGTCCATTTTAAGCTGAAATAATGAGGCAAATATAAGAAACCCTACTTTAAATACCATCTTGGCCGCTTAACTTAATGGGGGATTTAATGTAATTCAAACTTGTTCTTTTGTACACAACAAATTTGGCTGTTTCCAATCATATATATAAGTAACCATTATAAATATGCCCAAAACTCAGGTTTAACAAAATTACCAAATCATTCAAAAAGATTGTAATATGGCTGCTTTAAAAAAAAAAAAAGTATGTCGCAGACACAATCGGTAAAAAAACTTTTTTATTTTTTTATTTTTTTAAAGAAAATGAGCCATGCGATATGCGATATTTATTTATTTTTTTTAGTCAAGGCACAATATTTATGTACTTTTTGATATTCAAATACAGAAACATAGTAATTTATACACAATGAATAGTTTTGTTTGTCTCTTTTACAATCATGGCGAAATGTGTTCAAAAAATAACGACCAAACTGCCAAAAAAGACAAAATTGAATCGCTATACGATACTTAAGAAAAAAAATGAACATATGGGGCAAAAAAAATTACGGCCAACAAGTAGAGCTAAGCGCTAAATTGGATTTCACATAGCAATGTGCGCAGGCGTCTGTGAGACCAGAGAACCAGAGAAGATCTTCTCTGGTGAGACATACATTCTTATTTTCTTGGCCTAAAATAATTTGTTTTGTTCTTGTCCGGAGTTTTTTTATAAATTGACAAGGGCAGGAGTTTTGTGGGTTTTTTTTCAATGCAAAAAAACAACTGATAAAATTAAAACCAAGTGGTGTACGAAAATTAAATGCTAAAATCAAAATATCAAACCTGCATAAGACAGGGTTCGAGGTTTGAGTACGGTTTTACTGCCAAAATGGGGGAAAAATGAAGTTCATGTTATGTTTTCTGGACTAGAATTTTGTGCTGAGTCCATTTCTGAAGTTTTTAATACACAGGGTTACACCATTTTCCTGGGAGTCTACTTGGAACACAACTGTATTTAAAAAAAGTTACAGAGCATTATTACTTCAGTTGTTGTTTTGAATCTATAAATATGTTAAACAAATTATAAAGACTGCTTAAACACTGTTCTCATGTATGAAAATGAAATGATGTTGGTACTGAGGCCCCTGTATTCCTATATATTTAGTAAACATATAGCGGTCAGGTTTGGTATCAAGACAATAAATCTATTGATGTCTAAACTCATAAAGAAATGATGTTCTTAAAGTGTTAATGTATAACTGATTACCTTTACACAATCTTAAAATGTTTATACTGAAGCATAGCACTTTATTCACCCCCGCCATCAGAAATGGCTTGTTGATACCGCAACTGAATATTGTGTGATCTAGCAGCATGGGCTGCATCAACTTTTTTTGATAAATGGTTGATGTGATGAGCTGGTACAGAACTAAAGTTCTCTTCACCATACCACTTGACTATTACTTGATTCTGATTCAGTTTTCTCAGGATAGAACTTCAGATAGATGTTCAGGTACATCAGTTGGGAAAATGACTTTAGCTGGATACCAGTAGCAACCATGCTTTGCCCATACTACATCTCCCGGTGTGAAAGATTCTTCATCATCGGTGGTCGTATTATCATCAGATCATCCCTTTATAATTACATATTTGAGGGCACAACATGAAAGGCATTGACTGCTCTTCCTGGAATAACTTTTATGGGTGTGACCTTTGGGTTTTTAAATGGGTTGATACATCAGAAAAATGGTGTGAACCTCAAAATGGGGCAAAATCTGAGTCGTAAAAAAAATTATTTTGAAAAAAGTATACATGGCATCATTCCACAAATCTAATCGATTGTGGGGATTGGTAGAGTGCACAATCGATCAACTTTTCAGAGCTGTACCTCCATAAGTTTTTCAGAAATAATTTTTTTACAATTTGCCATATTTTTTTCACGCTTAGGGGTATGGGTAACATTTTTGCAATTTTCTTCAATTTCTCTTTTTTTAAGGAAGTTAAAATTATTATCAGTGTGTGGCAAATTGAAATATCATTAAAATGAGGGGTTAATGAGGTCTCTAGCCTCTTTAGATCAAATTTTATGGCTAAACTAAGATACAAATCTCTAAAATGACCTTTTTGGGCTTTATTTTTCACTTTCAAGTTCAACTTTATCCGGTATGGTATACAAAGTAAGCGATGAAATCAATTAAAAACAGTTTTATTTGAACAAATAAACCATCAGGTAATACAAAATAACAGAGAAAGACAACATTTATCTATATAGTAGAAAATATTAGGGATTAAAAATTAATGGTGAATTTTTTTTTCACCTAAAACTGGTCATTTTCAGTAATAAATGGCCATAAATCCATGTTTAACCCAAAAACGACTTAAGATACAGTATTCTAAGTTAGAAAAATGGAAAATTCAGACATTTTTACCTTAGAAATACTATATATGCTCATTTTTAGAAGTATTCTTTTTAACACCTAAATATTTTTTTCACACATTTGGCAGTGAAACCGTACTCAAACCTCGAACCCTGTCATAATGTTTATTTTTACCATAAGACATACAAACAAAAACACCAAACATATCATATTTCAATTAAAGGTTTCTGATCACAATTTTTTTCAGTTCAGTTCAGTTCTTTCAGTTGACCTTGACCAAGTTGTGTTTGTCATAATTGCTTTTGTTTTGTTTTTTGTCATTATTTAAACTATAATAATTACAGGATTTATAATTATTACATGATTTGTAAATTGTAATTAATGAGGTTGCAAATATTTGCAAATAACCAAGGTTTGTAAATACAAAGGACATGCAAATAAGATCATTTATATTCATACATATGGCCTATTATAGGACATGATGTTGAAAACATTCTTTCAAATAAAATCCACTCCATTTCCTTGTATTCATTTTACACAAATAATATTGATGTATAAAAAGTTCACATTTCCTCCCATATCAAAGTGTAATCTAATATTTCACCCAATTCAGAGATTAGGACATATTTCATGCATTTTTTTTGCTCATGTAGTGGGGAAAGTTTTTTCCAAAAACTTCCTACCCCCCGAGAATCTAATGGTGGCCCCTAATATCTGGCTTATAGTATAAAATATTCAGGCAATTCATCCATTATAAATGTATTCATCAAGACACCATGCATAAATAACCAGTAATAGTCACACCTATCACACATCACCATGCATGCAAACACTTCAGACTTGTGTACCAACTACTAAAATAGCACTTACCATGCTTACTATCATTCTATTTTAAATGAAGAATACTTTGAAGACACTCAAATATTGAGTGTTTACTTTTTATGAGTTCGAGTTATAGTTATAGTTAGTTACATTTTAGATTTAGAGTTAGAGTTGCATTTTAGAGTTCGATTTAGAGTTAGAGCTGCACTTTAGAGTTTGATTTAGAGTTAGAGTTGCATTTGAGTTACATTTTAGAGTTAGAGTTACCGTATTCATTCATTCGCCCATGCCCCAATAAGCGCCCACCCAGGGTATATCAATTTGCTAGAGGGTACCATTAATGGTTTTGAAAGTTCATTTCATGACGTCAACTTTTTTCTAGGTCAAATCTGTCTCGTTCGAAGGAACTCATCGCTTAAGTTGGTTTTTGCAGAATATCAATTTTAAACGTCTTATTTTCTCAAAAAAAGAGTCATTTTCGTTGTCCTCAAAATATTAGCTTGCCAATGATATGATGTTGTCCGAGCAATATATATGACCTTTAAATGTTACCCCCTCCCCTAGCTTGAGAGTTATCTTACTAGAAATATCCTGACTATGCTACTACCGCAATATCCTCCATCACAGCTATAACACAATTTGCAGAAAGCATTGTTAGTTAGAATGAGTTAGAATTGTTTGTTATACGAGCAACAACCTGACAAATATACAGAGGGGTTGATGTTTATCAATCCATCATTTGGGATCATTTTACACATCCAATTTTAGCTGACAAAATTGTACAATTAAAAGAGGTAACTCACAAAATCTATACTCCTTTTTTCTGACTTCTATCAATGACAGCCTGTTGTGCTGTAATGCGCCACTAATTATAGTACCGATTAGTTTTAAGGCCACATTTTGTGGGAAGGGTAAATTTATGTATAGTGGATCACAGATATTGGAACATTTCAATATCTGTGAGTGGATGTACAAGTGTCAGACCTAGATTTAATTATAGATTCAATGTATCAATATCTTCCCAACATGCACAACAAATTTGCACAAGATGATAAATGGGCCAATTTTAACACTGGGCTTTTTCCATTCGATGTACAGGAGGATGAATGGTCCCCGGATTTTAATGGCTGTTTCTAATGATACAGAGCTATATACAGTTCAAGTGTCAGGGACACCTGTAGATTTACTTATTGAGAATTCTTCGTTCTGAGAAACTCTCAATATAAAATTGACAGTATTGCCTATGATAAAAAAATATCATTTATTCAGTAAACTATATAAACTAAAATACAGGCTTTGACTAATAATACTTAAAAATATCGGATCTCAGTTTATAGGCCTATATGATTAATTAAAACCTGAATCTTGATGATTGTATCAGCCATCCCTGGGAGGTACCTCTCCCATGCATATGCCCAGGCCTGTATACATGCTGCCGAGAGCCATTACGGGCCCGGGGGTAAAATGAACGCACTGCCCCCCCCAGTGTGTCTTTTTTTTTTGCTTTTATGGGCCCATTAATGTATATGTTTTCTTTAATTTTACGGGCCCCTAGGATCCCGGGCAACGCACCCCTTAACCCCCTTGTCATGGCACTGCCTGTATAGTGTGTTTATTTTGGAGGTGTGGAACTTTTTTGAATGAAAAGTGCACTTGTGGAGATTTTAACCTAAACCCCTTTTGTTCTTTTCTCCCACTTTTGAACATTTTTATAGAATTTTGGGAGTGGTGATGGGTATTGCACCCCACTCTATGTAGGCCTACATGCTCATCTATCTAGCTATATCAAATGTGTGCTTGATGGCAGCAACATCTTGCAATGCATTCTGGGGTTGCATTGAATTAACCACTGGTATCTTACAGCTACGCTTTACAGTGAGGATCTATCCATGGATCTATCACAGTTCCAACCCAGACCACCCTGAGCCAGGTGTGTGACCATAGATGGTGTGACTGACATGGTCCATAGCTCAATGGCAAGGTCTTTCACATAGTCATGTAGTTGACCTTTAGAAGGACAAGGACACAGGCACAGTGTTGTATTTTAAATCATAGTCAATGGTCACAGCAGACCATTCTTTTTACAGTCTATGCATGACCTTTCAGTTGCATTGTAGCCACGATGGCGAACAGACCTCGGCACGGCTACAAATGACCCACGCTGTAGGCCTAAGCATGGTATATGGTACCAATATGTTCCCCGTCCTTCCTGCGACTATCATCACCATCACCCCCGGACATTTTTCTGCTGTGGTCAATGGTTAAATGAAAGAATAAAGATTTTTTTGGTTAAATCATAGATTTTAAATAAAATGTTAAATTTGGCTGTTTGTTTGTTGACAAATTGTTACAATAATAAAAATCATAAAAATACAAATCTTTAAAATTGTGTCAGTCAGGGTTAAGGCATGGGGTATGAACGTTTGGACAGTATTTATTGTGGGACATTAGAGCACATCAGACATATCGAATTGCATTCTGAATACCAAGAAATTATGTCCTTCTGATATCAAATAATTTTGATTTTTTGAAATTTGCAATGTAATACACATTTTATGGCAAATAATTAAAATTGATATTTTTGATATTTAACAGTACTCAAAGTAAACTTTATAAATCTGATGATTTATACTTAAAGTGTATGTAGCTGGTGAGATGAAAAGCAGACGATCAATTGAAAATTTTGACCTTTTGTATTGAAGATATGGATTTTTTTCCCAAACACACAAAAAAATTAGGTATTTTAAAAAAAAAACCCTATATCTTCAATATGA
Organism: Amphiura filiformis; assembly: GCF_039555335.1. Lineage (NCBI taxonomy): Eukaryota > Metazoa > Echinodermata > Ophiuroidea > Amphilepidida > Amphiuridae > Amphiura > Amphiura filiformis. The sequence goes on from NC_092632.1 coordinate 33,712,923, forward strand.
AAGGTCAAAATTTTCAATTGATCATCGGCTTTTCCTCCAGCTACATACACTTTAAGAATATATCATTAGATTTATAAAATTTACTTCGAGGACTGTTATATATCAAAAACGTGAAAAATATCACATTTTAATAATTTGTCATAAAATTTGTATTATACCGTGAATTTCAAAAAATGAAAATTATTTAATATCAGAAAGATATTCTTCGTATTCAGAATGCAATTTGATATGTCTGACGTGCTCTCATGTCCCACAAAAAATACTGTCTAAACGCTCATTCCAGATCCCTTAAGCTAAAACCCGGAGCTAAAATAAAGAGGTACAAAAAGACTAAACAACACTGGCTATTTTTGGCATGAATATGGGGTACTTAATTAATATCATACAACTTAAACATGTTAATCCGTATGTCACAATTTGCTCTATCTGTTGACCTATTATAATACAATCACAACAAATTTGGTTGTTTCTATTTTGGTGTAGGCCTAATTTGGGACATGTGTAAACATAAAATCATGTTTAGAAATAATAACCAATTTCATTAGATCGTACATAGTGTTTTTTTAATGATGAAATGTCCAACCTCCATGTCCAACATAGCATGGCATACGGCTCACACTGAAGTTAGACTAGAGTTTGATATTTTCTTAGAACTTGCACTACTAGATCTACTTGCACTCAAGCATGATGTCCAAAGAGTAAACACTGTCTCAGTTACTCTGATCGCAATTGCTATAATAGACTGCTGCAGTCATGGACCCCGCCAAAATTGCATGCCCCCTTTCAGCTTGCCAAAAATGTCTTACTCCCCCCCCCCAATGTCACACTCCCACCAGGCCCATAATTATTGCACAGCCACAGGAACAGCCCCTAAGAGGGAGTGGGTGGGATAAGATGTTTCACAGGGTGAATCTGCCACTGGAAGCATTTACTTTTGTGCACCGCCTTTAATGACGCACATTCTTTGTGTCTAATCAGTACATGTGTCCACACAATTTTAGTTTTATTCTTTGTCAAAAATCCTCATGATATGCACCCCGTTGTTGAAAGGGGTTCAATCATGTTTGTTCATAACCGATAACAACTCACGTCCGGCGCGTCTGTGTGGTTTACTTTGTTCGGGCAGCTATAAAACTGCCCTCACGAAGTAAACCATGCAGACTATGTGGACGCATCGTTGTTAAACGGTGATGAACAACGGTGAAACATGATTGAATCCGTAATTAAAATTACAAAATATAAATAACATTTAACCTATACGGGCAATGAAGTAAACAACATAGAAGACTTTCAGTTTGTTAAATTAAAAAACGACTAGCAGATTGAATGCCCATACTAATATAAGAAGAAAAAATTGGCAGTAGAAAAACTACACAATTTCAAAACACTTCCATTTTCCATTAAAATTGAAGAAAAAAAAAAATATCAACAACATTAAACCTTCATGCTGACAGTAGTATGTTTATTTTCAACTTTCATATTGAGATATTCTTCTTGGTCTTATTTTACTGTTATCTTGGTGTTTGTGTTGGGGGAGTGGGGGACCGGAATGATAAAATTGCAATTCGCTATGGTATCAATTGCCAAAGACTATACGTATGTCAAATGTTCAGCCATTCTTCCCGTTTTGTGATTGCTCCTATATACTAAGCCAGCGGGGGCCTTTGCGGAGCACAAGCATTCTGCTAGTCTTAACAAATTGAACATGCACCTCAGCTAAACATTATAAAAGTGAGTACAGTTGATTTGATTTATCATTTTCAATTGTATATTAATTTATGATTCTACCTGGATGAATAACAACCTTCACAAAAGTAATATTACTATTTTCTTTCATTTAAAAATATATAAATTCTGCGCTTCTTAAATCAATACCTCTTCCACTTCAACTTAAACAGGATGACGAGCAGACATCAATATCACAATAAAAAATTCCACTAACTCCGACCTTGAAAACGATTCAAAGGAGTAGAAAACACATTTTTGCATAAATGACGCCAATGCATATTTTGTTACATTTAAAAGATAAACCTTAAGGGGGTACTACACCCCTGTCCAATTTTGTGCCTATTTTTGCATTTTTCTCAAAAATTATAGCGCATTGCTGACAAGTAAGACATGCATATTATAGGGACAAGGACTACAACTACTGCACTGGGTATCTTATTTTGGCACAGACAGCAGTTGTGGAGTTGCAGTCAAAAACGAGGGAAAACCAGTATTTAATCAATAAATCAATAACTACTTGCCTTGAGTTGCTGAATTTTCAGAACAATATTTGTAGTCCTTGCCCCTTCAACATGCATATCTTAATTGTCACCAATGCGCTATAATTTTTGAGGAAAATGCAAAAATAGGCACAAAATTGGCCAAGGGTGTAGTACCCCCTTAAAGACCACTTTGCATTCGGCTTCAATATTTTACCAATTATATTTTTTTTTATCTTTCCACTTTTACCAATTATATTAGTTATTATGCACAAACATTCAAGATAAAATGGATTGGAAATGTTAACATCTAGACATGAATATGATTACTTCATCGTGGTTAGTACTCTTCCATCAACCAATCAATTAATTGAAGGGCATCTCCGCATACATAATTTGTTGGTATGATACCTCATCGATTAAGTTCATATGTTGAATTTGATTAGTGAGAAACAAATTACAATAATTGCCATCACTAAAGTCCAATTCACATTTTCAGAGGAGACAATTCTTTAACAGTATCAAATCAGCAGTACAGAGTGTACATTAGTTGTGAGCCAGGTTAATGGGGGGGGGGGCAAAAATGTTACATGAGAAGCTAAACCAGCAAACTCCATTTTTATATATACATATAGGCCTACTATATTATGACATGCCTTGTTTCAGGTCTTGATAATCCTGTTTAGGGGTAAAACAAGTCACAAAATGTCCCATTCTCTTTTAAGTAATCTTGAGTGCACTCTGATTCTGAAAGAGGAACAAGGAACAATTCTGATTTGATATAGTGGCTATTTTCCTGCATCCGATGCTCCTACCTTAAGTCACAATTTTCCCTGGTCCCTAACTTTAGAAAGATTTATATAATCACTGATTCAGGAAATAGATGCATTTGAATGATTGAAGATTAAATCAGGAAAAGTGGATCCCCAGTGGTCATTTTGAAGAAGCCATTGGCCAAGATGGAGAAAGTCGAAAACCTGTAAGTAATTTTTGGATTTGTCAATCAAAAAACTCTAACCTGATTTTATATAATCTACTCAGGTGATCAGTTTATTCTCTTTTTCTTTTACAGGCCATTGCAAGCTTGATCAAACATATCTTGGAAAACATTTTGCAAGCATTGTCCACATCATTACACACAAATACATTAATTGGGATAATATATTTATGTGTAATGAATCTAATGATGTGGACAATGCCTTCAAATTGTTTTAAGATATGTTTGATCAAGCTTGAAATTTGCATTGTATCCTGCATGGGAACTCCCGCCTTTCATTCAGGTGCACCGCTGACAAAGCGAAAAGTTACATGTAGAAGTTCTACTAGAACATCACAACAGAGCTAACAATATGCTTCACCACTGTTCATTGACCACCACCAACATGACACATAAAGAGAATAAAAGGATCACTTCCTGAGTGGGTTACAATTGATTATATAAAACTATAATTTGGTTCACCTCAAGTTTGGTAGTGATGTCAATGCTTTTGCACAGTTGCGCCGCAAGCGTGCCAGCAAGTCGCACCTGAAAGCGGGCATGTACACTCAGAGCGTTTAAGTTCATGCCTGCGATTCGATGCTGTGGAGCGAAATATGCACATAAATCACTACCAAACTTGAGGTGAACCAAATTATATGCAAAGCACATAAATCAAATAATTCTCATAATTGGATGATGGCTAGAAAATTAAGAAATGAAATAAACTGAATAAGACATTGCAGAAGAACTACTGCAATAATGCTACCAATAAAAATATAAATGATTCAAAGAAGTTATGGTGTACTATAAGAAAACAAATTCCTAAAAATGTACCTTCTGCTACAAATGTTCAAACAAAGGATGGTTTACTTGTAATGATGCAGAAACAGCCAAGCAGTTTAATAGTTATTTTACATCCATTGGTAATACCTTGGTTGGTAGTTTAAAAATGTTGTTTGTAATGATATTAATGCTTTGTCCAATAATGTGGATAACATGTATGAAGATATTTTCAGTTTGATATCATAACACACAGTGGCGTAGCCAGGATTTTGGAACCGGAGCGGCACAACTTGTAAATGTACCGACGGAAATATTTTTTAAGCGGGACCAACAGAAAAATACTAAAATGTTATGTATAATTCACAAATTTTAATCATTTTTGTTTAATTCTCCCCTTTTTTCTGTCACCCTGGATAAAAATTTGTCTATTGTTAACCCAATTTTTTTTCCCACCAACGCCTTCCGTCTACCAACGGCCTTACATCAACCGACGGCCATGACGAGCGGGGGGGCACCCCCCCCCCCCACTGGCTACGCCACTGATAACACAAGATTTCATCTTTGATCACATTTGAAACTTCACAAATAATAAATCGTCGGGTATTGATAACTTTAGTATCAGCATAATTTCAAACAAAGTGGAAAATTCTCTTTTTGTTCATTAGTGCAATGGGGTTCACGGATAAATTAGCTAATTATAGCATGGTTCAATTCCTTCAACAAAGGCAGCTGCTTAATTACAATACAATTTACAGCATAATGCAGTGATTTTAATAGCCACAAAAAATTGATCAGTGATGATATCTAAACTTTCCTAGAAAAGTCAAAAAGAATTGTACATTATGCATAAAAACACCTAGTTTCATGGGTTCATTTGACCCATATTTTGCATTTTGGGAGTAAAATTGGCTGGCTTTTGGCCAAAATTTATTGATTTTACTGTTTACATAAAATTATAGGTCAAAGCTAAATGCAGAAAAATCAAAGGGCAAAATATATCATGTAGCATCTTTGCAACTTGAGCCATTAAAAGCATGCAGGTATTTTGTTTCATATTGATATGCAGCTGTTTACAAAGTGGGTGTTTTAAAGTGTTAGTTGAGTCTTGTTGGATATGTTCCCATTTATTGGATATGTAGCCATTGTCTGATGGTACCTTGCTAATGGCCAAATAACACCAACAAAATACAAAGCAGATGCTTGATACAACATACTATGCAGCCATTGAATGGAAATCAAAACAAATAACAAGGTAAATAACACACAAATGAAGAGGTGTCATCACAATGAATAATGTCCTTACTACATGTACACACAAAATCGATTAGGCCATTAAAAGCTTTGTAGCAAAAATAAATCACAGCCTTCATTGGGACACCTGCAAGCTGCTGTTTAATTTGAGTGTAAAAACACCTACAATTGTAGCATTAGAATATGATAAACACACTGTCAACAAGTCAACACCATTTGCTACTCTTGAAATGACTCATTTTACTGGAATCGTGTCACATATTGAAAACGTGAACGTGACAAAATCAGAGCGTACTGTATCAACCTTTTGTTATGGAGTGTCTGACTAGGTGTGTTTCTCATCTACAAAAATTGAAGCATAACTTGCGAGATTTCCTAACTGTACGATAAATCAGGAAATAATAACATAATAATAATAATAATAATAATGTGTTATCTGAATGTTATGGAACATATCCCTCTGTTATCATGAGACCTGACCGTGGGGTTTGCTTATATTTAAAGGGGAGTAATAATCAGTCTGGGATTAAAGTAATATTGTCAAGAACTACTATAGTTATCATTCTCATCTTGAGAAATAGAAGTGATCAAATCAATAAGAAAGTCATTACTAATTAAATAAGACAACACCCTATTTTATTCTTTGGTTATTTTGTTTTATTCCATGTGAATCCAGCTAACTTGAAAAAATCACTAGGTTAAATAAAATAACTTGAAATCTGAATTGACATGAATCTGAAATAATGAGTATACACTTGATACACATAAATTTACTTCAAATACCATAAGCCTTTTTTGAAGAGCTGCATACATTCTGACCCAACCTTTGGAAATATTTAATATTGGATAACATTTCTCAACCATCTATAAGACAAAAATCTTTGACAATATTTACAATAATATTTCTGACTATATGATGACTATATATCTTCCACTTGAGCATATGATATTCATCTTCCTTTATTCTTTTATTCCCTATTGGACAAGCAAAGAATGAAATAAAGTGTGGGTCTTAAAAGCAATATCAAATTTCCAAATAAATAAAGCAAGGGAATTATTCTCTCCATGCAAGGAGGAAGTCCTAAAAAGCTTTTAAGTAAGTGTTCACCTGATTCTCTCTTGAGAAGCACTGGCTGTGTAGCAGAAATCAAGATGCTAGCCATATCTAGCCATTTCATTTTAAGGTGAGGCCTGAAAAAAATATGTGGTCGCCAAATTTCAGCTGGAAATTCGGTGCGTAAAATTAACATTTCATTTCCTATTTATTTCCCATTTTCGGGTCGGGAAGCGGCCATCCCGGAGCGCTTGCACGACGCAGGTGGTGTCTGAGGGGGGATGTGATCATGTGCCCCCCTCAGGATTGGGAAATTTGAAAATGAAGGTCCGATTGAAGCCATTTGGTTGACCTTTTTTCCACTATTTTTGTACACAGTTTCGCTTGAAAAAGTTTATAAAATGGACAATTTTTCCAAGAAGACAATCCCACACTAAACATGCTAAAGGACATCATCGACAAGATCCTATCCCTATCTGCTGCTGAACAAAATCTAGGCTACTTCTCAGAAGTAGTAACTGTGTACAAGTTCCACGTCAAATCAGCCGTTTTTTTAAAGTAAAAAATCCCTAAATATGGGTAAGGGTTTCAGAAACTAATACCCCCCGGCCTACTAATCATGCTCATCGGCAAACTTTGAAAACACACCCTTTAATTTGCACTCATTTCGCGAACTTTTCAGAGGAAGACATCCCTTTTTTAGCGATTTCAAAAATGCCCCTTTTTTGGTCAAAACACGAACGATATTTCAAAGATGCCTTTTTTGTTGTTGACAGAAACGCGTAGGTCTATATGCCTACGACAAGTCCCGAGGCCTAAAGTTTATGTGTTTTTGTTTCCCAAAATAAGAATTTCGAGCAATATTCTGAGAAAAATGAATAATTGAATATTATTTTTTCTTTTTTTTTCTTTAAACAAAATATTGGTCGGATCAATCCCTTTGATCCAAGCCGTGGCTACGCGCCTGTGAAATAATGTTCATAAACACAGTTGCAACAATTCTGCCCTATTTATTATTTTATTTTCAGTTTATTGGTACAAAGTAAAACTGAAATGTTTATAATCACAGTTGCAACAACTCTGCCCCACTTTATTATGGCATTTTATTCTACATCTACCAGGATACTCAGTCAAGTTGCCTACAAGCAATATCTGACTGAGAAAAATCTCAGTTTATTCTCAGTTTAGTTGTACAAACCTGAGCTGAAATAAACAAAATTACTAATTGTCACAACTTCTTAGCAATTAATTCAAATTAATTTGGTTTTGATCAAATTTTGGTAGGTACCTGGCAAAATATTTTTTCAGATAGCAATTTGAAATTGAACTAATTAGAATTATAATAATTAAAAACAATGTAACAGTAACTAAATTAATTAATTAAAATCGCATAATAAATAATATATTAAGCAGCTGCATCAGGTATCATGTAACTTGACCAGGCCCATCAAAAGGGGGACTTTGCAGCAATTTTTTACTTTTCAGATATGGATGAAATGTTTTCATTTATAAACTCTGAATGCCATGATTGATTTTGACAACTGATGTCTCAATCAAGCTAATTTAATTCTACTTGACATAACAGTATTATCTCAAATTTGATTTTTCCTGTGACTGATTATTACAGATAATTCCCATGGAAAATGATCTTGGATGCCATTGTCATAATTTAATCAACACAATTACAACCCACATCATATGCTTCTTATGCTATACCAGTAATCACGATAAATTTATTCTCCTTATGTAAACAACACTAGACATCTTCTCCATACTTTCCACCATGTTTATTTTGCTTCACCTGAATTACAGAGTTTAATATATCCAGAACAAACCGATATTTAACTGCTGTTTAACATTTGCCATCAATCAAGCATGAAAAAGATGATTAGGAAGTACTATTTCCAGACAACCTACATCTTCACTTTCATTTTGGGCTAAGTGAAATCAGATTTCTGAATACAGGATTGATAACTTAATAAAGATGTAATGATTTACCTTACTTCATATCTGTCATTTCATATCAGTGGATTTATGTGATTTAACTATGTAATTATCTTGCCATCTTATAATTGCCTCCCATGATGGCAAGTGCTTCAAAACTGCTGTGCATCCGAGACAATTATGATGATGGCGAACAATGTCAAGGTACTTGCAGAGATATTTTGTAGAATAAAATTTGCCTAACTGTATTCACCACGAATTGATCAAATATGTAAATTACTACCTCATAATGTGGAAAAAACATCCGAAGTAAATCATTTGATAATTTTAAATCAGTAAAAATAACCAAAACCCCATATTTTGCATTATATTATGGATTTCGCCTTTAACTGCATGCAACACAAATTGATCATCTAAGTAAATTTGATCCTAATAGCTCATGTGGTAAATGTTAAAAATTGTCTCAACTAAATCATTCGGTAATTGTAAATCATTTGGTCATTTTAATTTAACCTACCACAGCACCATCTCCTAGGATCTTAGATCATTTATTTATCATGGGATTAAATCCAACTGCTTCACTCATGTGAGAATGAAAGTGATTACATGATTTTATAGTAACATATTACATTTTGTCTTTAATTGATTTGATGTTTGTGAATAGTAAACATATGGTTTATACACTAATTTAAAAGGGACATTCAGATATCCATCAATCCCAAATTACCCTATTCCCAACACATGTCATTTTGTTGCACTTTTCAAATATTTCCTAATGTAGTAACTAACTCGTACAATGAGTAAAGCTATACACAGCACTTTTCATGTCAAGTGAAACAAATCTTTATTCTCTACCCCCAGGTATAAAGAATTCAATGCCAATCCAATAGGGGATGTGATCTTAAAGACGGACGGACTGAAAAGGAAATGGTTTAAAGCTATTTCCCCAATTTATCAACTTTGACTTCAGTTATTTTTACAGAATGTTTTGGTCCTCAACAGATAATTGAAAATCAACTTGAGGTGTCTCAGTTAGGCAAATCACTGTGTGTACTATTAAATTTACAACAACAACAACAACAACAACAACAACAACAACAACAACAACAACAACAACAACATCAATAATACAATGTGGAAGTCAAAACTTTGGTGGAGAATAAAATCTATAATTCCATGCTCCCTGTCCATGCTTCTGCATTAAGCTGGGCTAGCAGTTATAAGGCGACGTACTATTCTATATCACACGACTTTAATGACAGTCATCAGCCGGGTGCATGACGTAATTCCAACCTGCCGTGGGCTGCATAATACGTGGCCATCTCTGTCAAGGAAGGGGGCGAGCAGCAACATTTGATTTGGATATAAACCATCATTATGTTTTTCTATACTGCAGGGGCGGGCCATACAGCTTGTAGGATGCACTGCAAATTGAGATGAGACATAGTACTGGAATGCATCAAAGTGCTCATTATCATGATGTCTGTTCACATACAGTGGTTGCATTTTGTGTATGTTTGAGTAATGTAATTTCAAGATCATTTTACAGGATTAAAAAAATCACCCCAGGTTTCCAAATACTGTTATAATTCATCTGATCTGGTATATTGTATTCTTGATCCTAATTCCTCAGTCCATAGTGGCCAAACTTCAGTATTTTCATTTAACCACTGATTGTTATCCAACCCATTTTGAGTCAACATAATCTATATTTTTTTTAAACATATACCTTTATGTCATATTCAATTTCAGGGACTTGCACTTGCCGTAAATACTTAAACTTTTATATCTCTGAAAATGTCAAGAAGTCAGCTTGAATGTTTGGTTTCTGATCTGGTTTACACACTAAAGCCATGTTGCAACTTCTTATATGATATTGATCCCTGATCATCATCCTAATCACTATCTTCATCATCCTCATTACCTTTCTCATTCCACCAGATGCTCATGTTGCTCATTTGCAAAGAAAAACCATCAGATATTATGTTACGCAAAAAGTCTCTAAACACTAACCATACAATTGAGAGATGATTTTAAAATTGGATTGCTTTCCTCAAGACGACAAAGACCAAAATTGCCTGCAGTCATCATAAAGATATTAAAAGAAGCCAAGCAAGCAAGCAATACCGTGACAACAATCTCTAAGCTAAAAGACATATAACAACTTCCAAATTCTAATGCTAAATAATAGGATTACAGCGAGACGTAAAATGAAACAACGGGTCTTTGATTCTTAACACCAAAGATTTAGTAGAATGCCGTACTCACAGACATTTCTAAACATAAACACGGTACTCAGTCCTTCCATTTCAGATTGGATGGTACTTGACAAACAAGTTTTACTATACCTTTACCATGCTTACTTACTCTCTATTGTCATGCAGCAAAGAATAAGAAGATAAATAAATGCATGTTAGTCTTTGCTACCTTGACTTACAAACATCTGTAAGCATGTCAAATTTCTTTAATTCACATGAATACTTTTTTTTGAATAGCTTTTATATCTAATGGTTAATTACAGAGCACTTACCAGCAATGTAGGTGCTACTTTAACAAAGAATTCAACACAACTTATCATTTCCCTTGGTACCTTCTAGAAAATGTGGCCTTAAAATTTGAGCAAATTTACATCAACTTTACCTTGGAATGCCGCATTCGTTGGAAATTCTTGTAAAGACGGTCCTTTCTAGTGATTTCATAGGATCTGTAAAAACAAGGAGAAAAAAAAAGCAAATTTTACAAAATAATTATTAATTTTTCCATTAAACCAAACTAAACAAACAAATATTTGGATTACACAAACTTGACATTTGCATGACTTTGTATCATCAAAGTATTCTGATGAATACATTGGTATCATGTCCAACAAAAACACTGCCAGAGCTATTACACATCTCTCGAGCTTCTCTGACATCTGCCACATCTGGTCAGTGAGGAAAATATGAAGTATCACAAAGTTGGCACGCAAACAACAAATTATGACATAGTGGAGATTGCGATGAAGGAAGATAGTAGAATAAATTACATGCATCTGTAACCTGACAACAAATTATGAATAGTTACATGCGACCTGATGCTAGTACTGGTAGTTTGTTATTGGAGCAACGTTGTCTTCTGTTTTCGCGTCATGTCCAATTACAATAGACATTTTACTTTCAATTATCCAATAACATCTCTAGGCCTAATCATGTACATTGAGTAGATGTTTCTAGCAAGGAGTAGTAGTCATATGTTTGGCTTCAATCACGTAAGTCATTTGTAAACAGTGAATCTTTGAAACACAGCCAAATTCAATACTTGTTATTATATTTTTTGTTTGTGATGTATGTAGCATCCAACTGCCATACATTATGAAATCCCCAATACGTATCTGTTATAAGAGGCCAAGATAGAAAGTAGGCTTTCTTTCATTTTACCTCATTATTTTGGATTAAAAATGGGCAGAAACCTTGCTGCTAAGCTTTACATCATAATCTTTGGCAAAGAATAACAAAATAAAAATTGGACCGAAATCATATATCATGGCTTTAATTCCGAACTAGTTCCCACCTTTTTTCTCAATTATTCCTAGCACTACTTTCGGGCTCTGTTGCTATTTAGTATACTATCCAGAGAGGTTGCGCGTGCTGACGCGCTCGATTGAATGCCTCGCTCGGTTCCTCGACCTACGCGCTCGCTAAGTCCGTGAGGGGCACAGACTGCGGCTAAATTATTCCTTGATATCAGTCCCTGTGGTTTATTTTTTCTTTCTTTATAATATTAATAAGGTTACAGGCATGAATTATTTCATCTGTCATTACCTTTTGAAATACATTTAAGGCCTCATGTTCTATATCAAGCATTCTCAAATAGATTCTGTGAAGTGCCACATTACAAAATGAAATGAAAGTTCACCCACAAACACATGTGTAACCCGGTCTATACCGATTATGATTATTACCACATTATTTTATATTGTGCATGCTTTGCTTTAATATGTTTGTGTTGTTATCCTTGTACATCCCAGTTGGGGTATTAAAGGAATGAAATAAACTTGAAAGTTGAATGAAACTTTAAATAACTTTAAGTGGCACTAACCAAATATTATAGCCTAGCGTCTCACGGGTGGGGTCCCCCGGGGTAGGGGTGAACTCCTGGCATGTTTTTGTTAATGTTTTCAACTATTTCAACAGACATTATTACAGATAAATACACTTCAAAATTATCAAAAACAAAATTATTTTTCCGATTTTTTTTTTAATGAAAGGGTGCGGCATGCTACTCGGGAACCTGCAGCGCACAACTAGATACCTGCTATATGATGTAGGTCCTATATAATATGCAGTCTCTCTTAAATTAAAAATGTTGTCAATATTTTGTTTGTTCTCTACAGAACATACTTACAGGCATGAGAATAAATTTCAATTAAAAAACAGGAAAATGGTAAAAAATTAAAAAAAAAAAAAAAAAAAAAAAAAAAAAAAAAAACACGAAAAAACACATTCATAAAAACACATTTCATAGGCCAAAATGTCCTAAAATGGACTTACAATAAATAAATAAAAACATGGGCTTTTAGCCTGGCTCCTGGAAAATTCTCATGCCTGAATGTATTTATTTTAACCATTTCTTAAATTGATGTGTACACACCACGCATCACATAATTAAGCTTTGGATACATCCACTCTCCCAAGTTACACATTATACACACCTGCGTTCAATATGAACGTGGTTAAAAGGCTCATTAGAATTCCAGTCTCTATTCTTTATTAGCCAGCCGACTATGCACTTGCTGTTTCAGAAAATACATCTCTCATTCATTTTGTAATCAATGACAGCTATAATTAATTGCAATCTTATAGGACTTGGATGAAACTGACATCATTATATTGCATCAGATAATGTGTTATAAAGCATGGTGATCATACCTATTTATAGGGTGGCTTTATCAATATTTTATGGGATTTGGGAAATGCAGGCAAGACTATAAATAATTGAACAGGAATTGTAAAATTGTGCATTAGTAAATTAAACCAGGATAATGCACCTACGGAGAATCAAGTCGAACATTTTTTAAGGTGGACATGACATGGTAAATTGAAATACATTGAATTAAGATGAACATATCTTGCTCCACTACCCATCACTGATGATGTCACCAGGAGATCTAGATATAAACAAACAAAACAACCTGGGGCTACCATGAAGATGTACTCAACATTTGAACGGTTCAGTGCCTCAATCATCTCAGGAAATTATCATCATATAGGAGAGACATATCACATACGCACAAGAGCCTCTCAAGAATTATCATCACAAGTGTTCAGTGAAAGAAGACCCCATAGAAGACTAATAGCTGCCTTATAGACATTTGACAATTTCTGCATATTATATGTGTAACCAGTGTTAAATTGTTGGTCATCCGTATATATTTAGGTGAAAATTAGGTGAAAATTTATTTTGGTTTTTGAGTGTGTCTGGACCTAGAGCTAAATGCTAGGATCATTTATGGTTGATTAATTAAAAAAAATTGTTTGTGTTTTTAATATGTAAAGTTATAATTTGTGTTCATGTCACACTCTATTAATGAGCGATGTAAATTCAATGCATTTTGAAATCATTACTAGAGTATGACATGAACACAAATTTTACATACATGTATTAAAAATACAAAAAATTTTCTCTTTTTAAAATCAACCATGAATGATCCTAGCATTTTATAGCTCTAGGTCCAGGGACACTCCAAAACCGAAAAAATAAATAACTTTATTGGGTGTCAGGATGACCGACCAGATTACCACTTAAATTAAACTCTGTGTGTAACACCTGATGGAGCTTCAACTTCAATTATACTGGCCCCCCGGGGGGTGGGGGGCACTTACATAAATGGTCTGTACGCATACGTGACTAAAAAAACAAGTAAAAAGGGGTGTTTTTTTTAGGTAAGGCAAGTTACGCATGTGACGCATTTAGGGTCTAAAAAACACTGATTTTCAAGAATAAGGGTTGTTTTCTGAAACCGAACAAACTTGTTTAGGGTACCTTTTCAAATTTTTGGTAATTACGAGTCCAAAGGTACATATTTTTTATTTTTACTAGCCAAAAACTCATTAGGGAGTGTTTAAAAAAAATTTGGTCATGCATGCGTACACTATCATACTTGAGTGCCCCGGGTACAGGCCCGAGCAGTGAATGGTATAGTCCTATAACATTTATGGCAGACTAGGATTAATAACGCTTATTGCAGAAATTAGTAAACGCTAAATGAATTCCACTGGCAGCTATTGCATGAATTTGCAGGTGGGACCTTCTTGCACTAAACCCTCAATTATACAAGAGGAGTGACTCAGTGGTACAGTCCTCCAATATTAATGGCGGATCATTGGATTAAAGAACACCGATTGCACAAAATACTAAACGATTCCAACTGAAAAGCAATTTACCAGCCTAGATATTGTTGGTGTTTGAAATCCATGTAAATCATCCTCAATGAAAGTCTATTATTATTTGATGGCATATGATATCACCATGATAAGAGGATAGTTGGTAACTGTACCCCTAAAAATATTATGCCATGATTTATGTTGTGTAATTTGACTAGGGGGTTGATTGAAAATAAACACAGATATTCAGGGGTACTGTTACAAACCCAATCCTGTTTGGAACTTGATTGCAATGGTCCTACTACTATACACAAACATAACCATATTTTTATATAGAAATTGAACAATGAAAAATGAAAGATAGTGATTTACAAAACAAATTTTTATCAGTTGCTATAAAGGAAGAAGGAAATTTAAAAAAAAGGCTGATTTATAATATCATGTTCCAAAATAACAGATTATTTTCAATTAACAGTTGATGTACATGTACGAGGTTTCACTTTTTTTTCATCTCTTACAAATATGTCTGCCCCTGATGGGAAAATACCCTGTGCATCAGAATAAGTACTAGACATTGTACAGTGTACAGATAATGCAATTCCAAGTGTAGTCTGATGACTCACACAACCATCTTGAGTAAGTGATACCAGTACAAGTACACATCCGTATTCATAAATTCTAATGCTAATGAACTTGTGCCTTGGGCAATTTATGCCCTCTTTTTGGAAATATAAATTAACTCACTTATTACAAATTCACAGCATTTAATTTGTTCATAAATGTTTATCTTATTTACCTTAAATACCATCTTTAGAAAATTTTATGACTGCCAGTTTCCTATTACTTCTAATTCTAAAAACTGTAATATTTACTCATTATTATATCTTTCTGCTTGACTTTAACCATGTCCATATAATTTATTTAAATGTCTGGTCTTCTGAAAATCTATTACCATTGCATTTTTTGTTCTAATAGGCTATCCTTTGTGTGTGATTCAATGAATATATACACTGCCAGATTTACTGATACGTAGATGAATAGATGGAGATGGGATTGATAAGGCTTTTGATGACTTACTATCTGGCTGTTTGAACAAGAAACATCACCTCAATAGGGTCTGTGCTCAATCTTACCAGACAAAATTGTAGTCCTGATTTGTTTGTTCATTTATTTGCTTATTAATAGCGGATTTTCATTTTACCTTGGGAAATGATTAATCTTCTGGAATTCAGTGAGGCTTCGAAGTGTGTACGGTTTAACATGACTTCCAATCCAAGTCAAATTGAAATCAGAACTATTGGGATGAACCTGAAATAGAAAACAAACACAAATGATATTTGTAACAAATTAACTCTTTTGCAATACACAATTTTATCAAATTCCTTTCACATGTTGTATAAATTCATATATATATGCTTCTACGAACACGCACCTCCCCCCCCCCCACCCACATGTAATCGCCTCCAAACGTGGATGCCGTTTAGGACCATGCAAACATGGCCATCTGAATCCATACTCAATCAACATACCGAGGATATTTTCCACCAATTTCCAGACATATCTTACGTGCAATAGAGGACGTTTTCGCAAATACATTATTAATGCAAATTACAGAGAGGTCCATGGTTTAAATGTGAAAAATGAGTATGTGTTATTGTAAAATATTTTGGCAAGCTTTTTTGCTAAATATTTTGTCAACACTTGAATCACATTTATGTTAGAATGTTTGCAGCAAAATTGTTTCTAAAATATTTTTGAATGTTATCAATTATTAAACATGCACCCACATCCCTCCCCCACACACACCCACAAGCGTAAATTCCAATAAACAGATCAGCATAAGAATCTGAATCCGTTTTCAAGCACAATCAGTTATGACTCATCAAACGTACAAACTTATTAAGATTTTCATTCATTTGTATCAATATGCAGTAATTTCACTGTCTTAGATTCATGTTATTGCCATTATACTAATGCATCACTTCACTTACAACTGTAAAAGAAATTAAGCAGTAGAAGCAATTTTACAAGGTGTGGCACACACTTTGTGATGGGCCGTTTACTGTAAAGTCATCTGCTTGACAGTCATCATCAATGTATCAGCTGTGCATTTAATCAACATTTAGCAACTCTGCGCGTTGACAGTCTGTTGTTTGGCAATAATCTTAATTCAAATGCGTCGCTTTCCTATATCTTGATCACTCTCCCTACTCTATGATTCATTTGTCATTTATCTCCCCTTTCCTCTTTTTGCCTCTAGATAGATGGGGGACTGGGAAAATATGCAATAGGCCGAATAGCTAAAATGTGCTCAAAATAATACTGATTTTTCATGTTATTGGTGTTTAAAAACAGAGGGGGGGGGGTGCCTGGGATCTTTAGCCCCCAAAGCCACCTCCTGGTCACACACATGAGATTTCAATTACAATGAGAATAAATAATCTCCTATATTAGGCATTTAATCAACCTTACAACAGCAACTCTTGGTGTTGCCAGTGTTGTTTGGTAATAATAAAGCACTGGTTTATCTTGATCTCCTTTTTTTGAGAAAGGCGCAGGATTGGTTGTTTTAGTAAATTTCCTATACTTAAGGTATAGGGAAATTTTACATTTCGCCACATATATAAATTGTACAAATAGCACAAATAGCTAGAAGTAAATGCAATTTTGAACTTAGATTATTTTTCTCATATCCTAGTTGTTTCCAATGATCGCTATTTGTGCAATTTGTGCAATTGGTGGAAAGGGCTTTAACGTGCCGACTATATAAGCAATTATGACATTGATCGCCAAGTCCCTTCTAGCCGTCAGCAATTTGTGCAATTTATGCAATTTTGAACTTAGATTATTTTTCTCATATCCTAGTTGCTTCCAATGATCGCTATTTGTGCAATTTGTGCAATTGGTGGAAAGGGCTTTTTAACGTGCCGACTATATAAGCAATTATGACATTGATCGCCAAGTCCCTTCTAGCCGTCAGCAATTTGTGCAATTTATGCAATTTTGGACTTAGATTATTGTTCTCATATCCTAGTTGCTTCCAATGATCGCTATTTGTGCAATTTGTGCAATTGGTGGAAAGGGCTTTAACGTGCCGACTATATAAGCAATTATGACATTGATCGCCAAGTCCCTTCTAGCCGTCAGCAATTTGTGCAATTTATGCAATTTTGAACTTAGATTATTTTTCTCATATCCTAGTTGCTTCCAATGATCGCTATTTGTGCAATTTGTGCAATTGGTGGAAAGGGCTTTAACGTGCCGACTATATAAGCAATTATGACATTGATCGCCAAGTCCCTTCTAGCCGTCAGCAATTTGTGCAATTTATGCAATTTTGGACTTAGATTATTTTTCTCATATCCTAGTTGCTTCCAATGATCGCTATTTGTGCAATTTGTGCAATTGGTGGAAAGGGCTTTAACGTGCCGACTATATAAGCAATTATGACATTGATCGCCAAGTCCCTTCTAGCCGTCAGCAATTTGTGCAATTTATGCAATTTTGGACTTAGATTATTTTTCTCATATCCTAGTTGCTTCCAATGATCGCTATTTGTGCAATTTGTGCAATTGGTGGAAAGGGCTTTAACGTGCCGACTATATAAGCAATTATGACATTGATCGCCAAGTCCCTTCTAGCCGTCAGCAATTTGTGCAATTTATGCAATTTTGAACTTATATTATTTTTCTCATATCCTAGTTGCTTCCAATGATCGCTCTTTGTGCAATTTGTGCAATTAGTGGAAAGGGCTTTAACGTGCCGACTATATAAGCAATTATGACATTGATCGCCAAGTCCCTTCTAGCCGTCAGCAATTTGTGCAATTTATGCAATTTTGAACTTCTCGCCGGCAGGACTTGCCGTAAAAATCTTAACTCGCCGACGGGACTTGCCGTATGATGCCTAGGATGATGATGATGAGGATGACAAGATGCCGATGCCTCAAGTATGACTCGGATGATTGGATATAATGATGATGCCTAGGATGATGATGACTCCGATATGATGCATAGATGATGATGACTCCCATAATGATGAATATGATGATGAATATGATGATGATGATGATGATGATGATTATGATGATGATGATGTAGCGATTGACGATGATGATAATGATGATGACGACGATGATTACGCTATTAGCTGGAATAAGGGCTAAATAAACCGGAAATTTTGTGCATTAGCATTCCCCCAACCAAGCCTAAGCATAATGACAAAATGAATGAAGGTGTCATTTTATTAGCGATATTGAAATTAGGGGAGCCCGAAAAGTTGAGTGTTACCGTAGTTACTGCGGTTTTCGGACTTGTTTTTTCTTTCTAAACATCCTCGTACGTATCATTCTTCCTTAAATTTTCTCGGTTTGAAATAAGGCGGTTCTCGAAAGCAATGGGACAGCGCTATTTTGGGAGTCTAATTACCCTATTAGGAATAAGAGCTAAATCAACCGTGAAATTTTGTTGATGACGATGCATCGCATGATATAGACTTGGATTATCATGATGACCATGATGATGATAAGGCGGCGATGCCTCAGATTCAGTATATAATATCATCACACTGCCGACGCAGCTTTTGACTATAATGATGATGCCTAGGATGATGATGACTCCGATAAGATGCCTAGGGATGATGATGACTCCGATAATGATGAATATGATGATATGATGATGATGATGATGATGTTGATGATGATGATGATAATGATGATGATGATGATGATGTTGATGATGATGATGATGATGATGATGATTCAGGATGATGAATTGTATATAATATCATCACACTGCCGACGCAGCTTTTGACTATAATGATGATGCCTAGGATGATGATGACTCCGATATGATGCCTAGGATGATGATGACTCCGATGATGCCTAGGATGATGATGACTCCGATAATGATGATGATGATGATGATGATGATGCATGATGATGGTGGTGATGATGATGATGATGATGATGCGATGACGATGACGATGATGATATGAAAGCGGTTCTCGAAAGAAATGGATGAAGCGAGTCCGGAAAAGTTGAGTGTAACCGTAATTAGGGTTGTTGACGGATTTTTTGCTTATAAACATCCTCGCACGTACATTTCTTCCTTAAATTTTCTTTCCACCAATTGCACAAATTGCACAAATAGCACTTACTGGAAGCAACTCAGATATTGGCCTCATTGTTTTTATAAATTGCATAAATTGCAACACCTGTGGCTATTTCTACAATTTGTAAAAATTGCTTACGTGTATGGCTACAAATTGCACACTTTCTTGCAACTGTAGGCAATTTGTGCAATTGACTGACATAAATGGCACAAATTGCAACACCTGTGGCTATTTATGCAATTTGTAAAATTGCTTACATACGTTGCTAGTTATTTGTGCTATTTGTACAAATTACACACTTTCCTGCAACTGTAGGCTATTAGTGCAATTTACTGACATAAATTCCACAAATTGCAACACCTGTGGCTATTTATGCAATTTGTGAAAATTGCTTAAGCAACTGGCTATTTGTGCAATTTGTGCTATTTATACAAATTGCACACTTTCTTGCAATTGAAGGCTATTTGTGCAATGACCAATCCTGCGCCTTTATGCTTTTTTTGCAGTCCCCTTTTTGCTTTTGTCAGGCGGTAGGGTGTGAGTGACCCAAGGTAAAAAAAGTCTGATTTAAATCTGATACTTGTGTGTCTGTCTACCCTACCCATCCCATCTATTCCTCCCTCTCTCTTCCTTTTGTTAATACTGTCATGCAGGGATATGTTATATTACTTAATAATGGCATGTTTGGCAAACCATAGTGGAAATCCTTGTTGATTCTCCTATACATTTCTATACATTTTTACATTAAAAAATGTATATATGTGACACGATCTGGTCCATGGGGGCCAAAGGTGGCAAATAGAGAAAAAGGAAAAAAATATGGGAGTAAAAAAACAATAAAATACATAAGAAAATAGACATCAAACATCTTCATAACTCTAGAACCAAGTATGCTAGACCTTTGGTGTTTTCAGTAAATGATAGCGTATTGTATGTATAATGTAATAATTATAGTAACTCAATTTTCAAAAATGCCTCCTTTGGCCCCCATGGATCGGATTGTGTCACATATGAGAATATTGTTTTACTTCTTGTTTTAATATTCAAAATGAAGTATAAATAAAATAATCATTCTCCCATACTTATGTGGAAGAAATATGTTTTTTACACACACCCACAAAAACACAAACACAATGGGGAACTAGAAACCACAGTTGTGTTTGACCAAACACGAATATCTATGCCCGTGATGACCACACCTAACCCCCTTCCCCTATTCACAAACGAAAACTTGGTGAGCACCATGTGAAGCCCCTTGTTGTAAACTTTCGTTTGATATACATGTAATGCTCATTACACTAGACTGGCCCACACTCTCTCTAATACCCTACCAAGCCTTCACTCTCATTTATACCCCACCAGACCCTCACTCTCTCTAAAACACCACCAGACTGGACCACACTCTCTCTGATACCCCACCAGACCCTCACTCTCTCTTATACTCCACCAGAAACTCACTCGCTCTAAAACACCACCAGGCTGACCCATACTCTCTCTAACACCCCACCAAGCCTTCACTCTCTCTTATACTCCACTATACACTCACTCTCTCTAAAACACCACCAGACTGGCCCACACTCTCTCTTATACCCTACCAAGCCTTCACTCTCTCTTATATCCCATCAGACCATCAATCTTTCCAAAACACCACCAGACTGGACCATACTCTCGAATCCTCCACCAGACCCTCACGCTCTCTTATACTCCACCAGACACTCACTCGCTCTAAAACACCACCAGACTGGTCCACACTCTCTGTAATACCCCACCCGGCCATCACACTCTCTTATACCCCACCAGACCATCACTCTCTCTAAAACACCACCAGACTGGACCAGTCTCTCTAATACCCCACCAGACCCTCACTCTATCTTATACTCCACCAGACACTCACTCGCTCTAAAACACCACCAGGCTGACCCATACTCTCTCTAATACCCCACCAAGCCTTAACTCTCTCTTATACTCCACTATACACGCACTCTCTCTAAAACACCACCAGACTGGCCCACACTCTCTCTTATACCCTACCAAGCCTTCACTCTCTCTTATACCCCATTAAACCATCAATCTCTCTAAAACACCACCAGCCTGGACCACACTCTCTCTAATACTCCCAGACCCTCACTCTCTCTCTCTCTCTCTTATACTCCACCAGACACTCACGCTCTTACACCACCAGACTGGCCCACACGCTCTCTAATACACTACTAAGCCTACACTCTCTCTTATACCCCATCAGGACCCTCACTCTCTCTTAAACACCACCAGACTCCTTGTCCCATCATGACAACCTATTGAGGTGGTCCAAGGAACCAAAATCAAAATGCCTACACATTCCCTTTTAAGGGAGCCTTTGCCAAGTGACAAGTTTCCTTGACGCACGATTCAGGCCGTTATCATTGCAAATACAGGTAGCTAACAAAATGCGGCATATTGCGCTACACTGTGTTAATAGTTTGTACCTAATTTGCAGTTTAAAGCCTTTGAACTTTGACCTCTGGGGTTGCGGCTACCACAGAATACATCTAGGGTTATGGGCCATCATTGTACCAAGTATGAACCCTGAGGGCGCTTAAGTTCTTGAGCTGGAGATGTTTGAAATTTTACACATATTGCTCCCTGTAGCCTATGACTTTTGACCTCTGGGGTCGATGTTACTGCAGAAAATATCTAAGGGTCATGGGTCATCATTGTACTAAGTATGAACGCTGAGGGCGCTATAGTTCTTGAGCTAAAGCGGTTTTAAAAAATTTACACATATTGCCTCCTGTAGCCTGTGACCTTTGACCCCTGGGGTCGAGGCTACCATAAGTTACTTCTAGGGATCATGGGCCATCATTATACTAAGTATGAACCCCGAGGCGCTATAGTTCTTGAGCTAGAGCTGTTTGAAATTTTACACATATTGCCCCCTGTAGCCCATGACCTTTGACCTCTGGGGTCGAGGCTACCCTAGGAAATTTTTAGGGTCATGTGCCATCTTTATACCAAGTATAGGCCCCGAGGCTACTTTAGTTCTTGAGCTAGAGGAGTGCAAAGAAGTGGTCTTAAGGAGAAGAAAAAGTCGAAGACTAAACACAACAAATACAATATCTATGCCCGTTACCACGGGCATAGATAAAAAACACCCAGGAATTCTCCGAAGGAAGGTCAATTCTCAAACAAACATTTCAAATTTGTTTTTGAAATTTAAAATTAAGCTTATTCTAATGGAGTGTGAATTTTACTCATCTAAGGAATTAGTTGTAATAGAAACTAGTAATAGTATGAACATTTTTGTTTCACATCTTTTGATACTAAATGATATTGGAACTAGGTTGCCATAACGCTGATTTTATACAAACATCATACCAGGTAACAAAACGAAAGTCTCATTATGTCATGTTAAAATCTCTATTTAGACAATTATGAAATTAACAATATAAGGCAAAATCAAATATTTGCATTCTCTCAAACAATTTTCACAAAGCATTCATAGAGAGCATACTGAATCAACAATACATCCACTTAATTTACAAACTAATAAAACAATGCTCTGATTTTCACACAAATGTTGCATTGTTCTTAGTAATAAATACCACCCCCCCCCCTCGTGCATGAGCATAAGGAGTGTAAGGCCCAATTCATACTTTTATTCTAAGTCGAATGCGATAAGTTACAAGTATGTGTTATTTGATTTATTTTTAGTCATTGCTATCACATCTAACGAATGTCATATTTCTACCAGAGTTCCTAAGTCAAATATAATTGATTTTTTAGCAACTTGTTAGAAGATAAAACGAATTGAAACAGAATGAATAAGGGACACAGCATTAGATTCTCAGTGGGCATGGGAGTTTGGGTCGGGCAATTTATTTTTCACTGCCTTCGGCGACTACATTATTTTTTTTTCAATTTTAATGAATACCTTCATACCGAGTTGGGTGGGGCAATTTTTTTTTATCTAGTGGGTGAAGTTTTTTTTTCTTTCTGACTAGTGGGCAAAGTTTGTGCTTTTCAAAAACTCCCATACCCTGCTGGAAATCAAATGGTGCGCCCTAAAGAATATTAGTTCCATGGAATATTCAATGTCAAATAAAAAAAGTATGAAGCAGGCCTCAGGCTAAAACAAAACAAAACCAAGTTTGTTCTTGTTGGCCATGCACGTTTCCTTTTTGAGAGTCATTTGACTGCATTTCAGTTTTTATTTGAGAAATCCAGCTTAAAATGATGACAATTTCTTTTAAGATTTTGTTCTCACGCATTATGAAATCAATAATCTTCTAAAAATCAATCAGTAACTTTTCCTAAGATTATCAATTTTCACATCTTACATACTCTGCACTGATTTGACAATTAGGGACTGTTCACAAACACTTGTTTGGGGGCCTGATGCAAAAAGGGGGCCTTAATAGTTTTGAAAAAATTGATCAAATTTGGGAGCCGGGGGCCCTGAAATTTTTGATATAAGAAAAGGGGAGCCCGAAATTTTTTTGCATCAGGCCCCCAAACAAGTGTTTGTGAACAGTCCCTTATTTTGCGGCATGTTACCATATCATTCATCCTGACTCTAAAATTATATTAAAAAAAAAACACACACACATTTTGCATTTTAGATTTTCAGGCTACCTACAGGAAACAAACTTGTTTTTTAGTTTTTAAAATAATCTTTAACTTGAAGCAACAAAGTACTGCCCTTTTGTTTAGTTGTCCTCAATAATTATTTTGTCAAATAATCCAGTTTAAATACAGGAAGACAAAAACAATACAGGCCTCCATGTAGATATGTATAATATTATTAAAAATAACAGAAATTACTAACATGTGTAGCATTAAGCTATGTCCCATTTCATGAGACCCACAAGCTATCACATGACGTTAGAAAAGAACACATTCATGTTATTTGAGTGAGATGAAATCAAACAATTTGACTCCTTAACCACATGTGACACCTTTAACTGTATGGATGAGATACAGTGCAGTTATGCATGTAATTAGCTTGTAATGGTGATTGAAAATTGACTGCATTAAACAAGACAGTCAGTCATAATCATATTACACAAATGTACTCTCACCCCCCTTCCTCATCCACCTTTATCTACCTCAGGAGATGAGGGTACCAGAAAGCACAAATCAGGCAATTACTGCTAATCACTGCCTGATTCTCGGTGTCATCAAAATTTAGGGTCTTTTTGGAAAAAAATGTTTATCTTCAATACGAAAGGTCAAAATTTTCAAATGATGGATGGCCTTTCCTCCAAGCTACATACACTTACAGTACATAGCATTAGATTTTACTTTGAGTACTGTTAAACATCAAAAATTAAAAAAATAATAAAAAATTTGTCAATTGTCATGAAATTTTTATTATATTGCGAATTAAAAAAAAAAAATTGATATCAGAAGGCCATCCCTCATTGCAATTTGATGTGTCTGATGTGCTCTTATGTCCCACAAAAAATAATATACAAATCTGATTCCTTAGAAAGTAGGCCTATAAAATAAATAAATATTGGTTAAAGAAGGTCATGTTGAAGAAGAATGTGGAGTATACATAAGTTGGTCCTTATCTATTGTGTTATAGTTTAGCTACAATTTCTTTTCATCATTTTTATATCAACTTTTACCTGCCAATCATATACTAATTAATATTCATCATATGAATATTTAAAGATTTATAGTGTGTAGTTATAGCCTAACTTGTTCATAGAGGGCAGGCTTTTGTAGTCCATTAGATTTACACTGCAACAGTGTGCATTACCCTGGAGACAGGATCTCATGATCATAAAACAATTTCCTCAAATAGTCGCTCCCCTTCAAATAAACCGCCCCAGCAGTTTTTGTGACGAAAATAACCCTCAAATTAATGCCCCCTCGGGCCCTCTGAACAAAGGGCCCAATTTTACATGTTTTTGACTGCAATACTACAAATTTCACCTGAAAAGTTCATGAAAACAGTGCGTAAAATCTCATAACACTTACATTTTTCAATGACCGCAAATGACTGGCCATCAGAGTTTGATTGTATACCCACAGTAGTGAACCGGAAGTCATTGATCCAAAGTTCATAGTTCGTAACTTCAGCGTGCGTTTTAAGCTTACCAATATGATTTTAACAGTAATTATCATTAAAAATGGCCTCTAATAAACGCCTCCCTTTGGAAAATACAACCGGCCAGGGGTGTTTAATTGAGGAAATACGGTACTTCATTCACCTTGAATTGGACTGGTATATTTAACATTTTTTTTAACCTGATCTTTTGGCATATTTGTAATGTTTACACATGTCTGAACTTACCATTCATTGGGATCTGACATATTTGTCATAGGCTTCGGAATTGTGGGGCTGGTGGGGATCAGCCCCCCCCCCCCCAGTAATTTGGGTGCAGGCTTGAATACTCTTCAATAAGTCCAGGTGATACTCCAATAAGTCCAGGTAATATTGGCCTATTTTTTTGCCATATTTTAAGACAGGGAGTGTTGTCATCCCCCATGCTGAAACTCTTTTGCAGTCACTGTTTGTTGAACAGAGCAATTATTAAAAGCTCCACAGTCATTAAAGCGGCCAAGATTGTACAAGGGTTTTCTTTAAATATTACCTCAGTATTTTGACTTTAAACCTGACAAGAAAATCTTCCTGACAGCTTGTTGTTACTAATATCATTTTTCAATTTTTGGCAAAGAATAACAAATTTAAATATTTGACAGAAATTGTATATTGTGGCTTCAAACTCAAGTCTGGGGTGCTGTTTGAAATATGGAGAGACAAAAGGGCCTGATGTTATTGTTGTTTTATATTTCCATATGGGGCTATGCACTTTGTGTTTCATATTTGTGTATATCATTCAAGTTCTCTGGTTTACAAGTGCTTTACAGTCTACCAGGACACAAGTACAGTCCCTAGTTGACCATGTGATGATGTAAGAGACTAGGAAAGTGTTTTCTTTGGAGTTCCATGAACTTGAACTTACAAACAGGTCAATATCAAAAACAGATTTATACAACTATATAAATCAGATAAATACAAATAGTCAACATTTCAGGTGAAAAAGGATAGAAACTTGTAATATTGATCTGCAGATGAAATTATGAATTTGTTGCTGTTTTGGCATACAGTCGTATGACGATTTTTGGACAAAATGAGTTATGTAAACTTTCAAAATCTGTGAATGAAGCTCTATATATTCACAAAGTTTTGAGACCTAACTGTAATTAGTTAATGAGATATGGCACTAATTAGTGTGATACGACATGGTTTTTATGTACCCCCCCCCCAAAAAAAAACCATCATTCTGCATTTTAACATACAGTGGTATCATGATACATTGCCATAGGCCACCTGTAACATTGTAAATCATTCCACAGGTTCAAGTTCAATCTCTTTCTATTATTGCATTTGACAGACATTATGTGTGTTTCAATGTTCCAGGTGCCATCACTCTTATCCATGCTCATGGAAAGCAATTGAAAACATCCTCTTTTTGTATTTGTAAAAAAAACACCAAGATTATTACAAAATTACACATTTGGGTCATCTAAGAAGCGGAAGCAGTGCTCCCTGGAACCCCCCCCCCCCAATTTACATGACCCTACATGCCAAGGACTATGTGAAATCAGGGAAGATGCATGGCAACTGCAAGTGCAATATATAGGCCTAGGCTATAGAGGTATTCAGCTCCGAAAAGAGCTGAAAAGGTTGCTAACCTCTGACTAAATATTATAATCTACATGTACATATTGTATTTGGTCTTTGCAGACTTTGCCATTGAATCACATAAATGTTTTTAGGTACACAAATCAGCACCAGGTTCAATGCCTTCATGGTCATGGTCAAAGTGTCTTCATGGTCAAGTTCAAATTAATTTCAATAAATCAATATGATTATGACTTGCTCAATGTTTATTTTGCACAAACAAATGGTGTAACTATCTGGGAGTTTGTTTGTTTGTTGATTATACATGTCACATGTCAGTTGTCGGGTCTATCTACATAGGACAGTAATGGCACTTGCACATAGGCATTAAATATAAAGTGTCTATGGGGTGTTCACAGATTTGGGGGTCAATGTCATAAATTACTGTTTCTGTTGTTGCTTCTGCTGCTGAATGTTCACATCATTCACATACACACAGACTTTCTCCTCCTCTCTCTTTCACTCCGAAATAAACAAGAAAAACAATGCAGTAACATTGCCATGTCAAACTTACTTCACGAAAGCCATGTTTATGTAGAAGCTGCCTTATAACTTTACACTCAGTGCGTACCATCTTGTATGCCAAATGGTATTTTTCTGCAAAGGGAAAAAAATCACAAACTTACATATTACTCATAAAATACAGAAAGCCCTGCAAAATACAAAACACCTTTGCAAGGGAGGAACATTGGGGAATATTCTTGAGAACCAGGTAAAGAGAAACATGGGAATACGCATTGTTTAAACTTTGGGACACTTTCCAACAGTGATTAATGTTTAATACAATGTAATACAACAACAGGTGCTTTTATGTTTTATAGAATTTTTTATGTCACACATCTGTGATCTGTACCTGGAATGAAATATGAAATACAAGCCTAAAGAGAACATTATATTTTGATGTGGAGAACAACAACAGCCAACATTATCACAGCTCCACATTTTGCACTGTACATATGTTTGAATGACAAATACGAACTATTAATGTTAAAAACATACATGATTAACAAATTTTCTGTTGTTTTTTGGTCAAGTCAATACTGAAACCGAAACATACACCGAAAAACCTACAAAAATATCATTTTTGGTCATAAATCAAAACCCATCCCCAAACATTACCCTAGCACTCTTCCTCTTATCCATTGAACCCTTCCCATAACCCAGAACACTTCCCCTAACGTGATAGCGAATAATTGTATTGTTTTTTTTCTTCAACAATTTTTTTCCACAAAAACTGACCCCAAAAAAATTAATAGACCCTAAATTAATTGTTCAAGGTTGCAAACTAGAAAATATATCAATTAAAAAAAAAGCGACAATTTTTAGCAGTTTACATCAGTGATTAATAAATGAATTTTGACATAATCGAGTATGTTTACTTTATGTATTTCATTGTTGGAATACTATTCCACTTTGTATTCTATATCACATTTCATTTTGTAATTGAATCATTGCAAATTGAATTCAATAAAATACTCTCAGTGGGTATAGAATTAGGTCTAGGCCAGAGGTACAGGCTTAGGGTTCCTTAATTCCCTATTTATTATTATAAAAGGTAATATTCAATAATATTATGAAGAGAGTGGTTGTGTTGCACTGTATTCCATTTCTAATATTGCAAATATTGTGAAATTGAATCATCAGGTGAAATAGAATAGGGTCATCCCTGCCACTTTTCTTAGAATTATGCTGTCCAAACTTCTTCACCTACAAACAAAGGAAAGTGTACAGGCAAACACACCCACAAATTGTCAGACAAGTCAACTATAAAAGCAAACAAACGGGAAAGAAGCATCCCCACACACACACCTACATACACCCACCCCTGCATACCCCAACCCCGGGACCCCTACAGGAATTTGTCCTGTTTATTTCTGGACTTGACTTGTGACTTCTGATTTGTGAATGGAGATGTGTAATTTCACTGCGATGAACATACAATGTCTGTGTCATTTGGGTGGGTAAATAGGATTTTATGCACTCTCAGTCATGGCCCTTGTATAATGTACATACATATATGGCAAGATAATTTCTCACTATCATGATTTTGGCTGCACATTTTACACTCATACCCATTTAATACCCACTACAATATATATACCGGTATACACAAATGAATCTAGTTGTGACCATCTTTCATGATGTCAGCCTATGGGTCCAAAAAAAAGCTTTCTAAAATCCATAATCAAGTCTGTAATAGGTTCAAGCATAATATAGTTGAATAATCTCTGTGATTTAAAGGCAGTGGCTGCGCGCGGGGCATGAGGGGGCAAATCCCCCAGTCAGAACTCTTGCCCCTTGTTGCCCCCCCCCAGTAAAAACCCAAAATTATGAAAAATTTTACCTTTTTGCGGTAATTTTGCGCAAAATTTGTTGATTTTGCCCCCCCTTGAAATTCACTTTGCCCCCTCAATGCTCCCCCCGAAAAAATTCCTGGCACCGACACTGTTTAAAGGCCCATTCAGTGATTTGCTCATCCAGACAATCGTAAAAATCATGAAAATTAAGGTTTTGGTATCTTTGTCATTGTTATAGATGTGCTAACATAGCCTGCTAGTGGTTCAGCTGAAAACTCTGTATTTAAGACAAAATAAGGCATTTACATGAAATTTGTAATTTATATACTGACAAGTATGTAAATTAGCTATGGGGCCTCAACTTTGACAATACTGCTGTTTTTCTCATTTATTGCCAAAGTTTTTCCATTTCAAAAATACCTAATGACAATTTTCATGACTTATCCTTCACTTTTTTAGGCAATTTATAAACAATTTAAATGTTTTTGTATGTTCGCTGGAACCACTGAAAGGGCCTTTAATAAATGAGTTCAAACTCCCAAAACTCTCAGTCAATGTGTTAGATCAATACCTATCTAAAAAGCTGTAGTAGGAAAGAACTAACAACCCCTGAAGGAAGTTATTTATCCAGGCTTTTCATTTGCTAGTTCTTGAACCACAATTATTGCCTGCTTTCCGGACTCCACACTTTTGCAATTACCTTGGGCAACGGAAGTAGAATGAAAGTGCACCAATATTGTCCATTATCATTTCCTGTGAAGGCTACCATGGAAGGACTACCCAGAGAAACAATATCCACCACAATCACCACACCATACCCCACCCTTACAACCACCACCACTCTACCCCAACTCTAAGCCCACACCACCCTTTTCATACCCCCTTATCCCAACCTAATCTTACCCAAACATTCCTACCCCTTTCCACACCCATCTACAACCTCACCCTACCCTTATTTACCCCACACCCAACTACACCCTACTGCACCACCTTACTACCCCCTACACTCTTACACCTTACCCTACTTTATACCATAACTCACCTCTACCCTTACCCACACCCTTACCCACACCTACATATATTACATATTTCCACTGTCACACTAAATACAGGACTAAATGTTGGTTCTATTTCTTTCCTAAACTTAACCGAATGTCAGAAGGCAAAGACCTTTCTCTCCAGGATCTGTATATCGACATGCCTCATAACACCAGTAAACATGTAGGTAATACTGTTAAATTCCCATTCATATACCCATTCATATACATACAGATTACACATATGCTGCCAGTAACTGTGCAAGGAGTAAACATGAAGACATTGTGGCACTTTTGCACTCGCAAAAGTAAACTAAAAACTCCACAATAATGTAAGAACAACTCTAAACTCCTGACAACTCATAAAATCAAACTCATAACTCACCCATTTTATCTTACAACATGCACTCACAACCTATACCTCACTTCATCCTAATTCAAGGTGTATGACTGGATGTATCTTGTGAGTTGCGAGTTTATAAAATATCAAATGGCTATACCACATGATATTTATAAAGAAACCCCCTAAAATAAATTGTAGTGGTATTTACCAGTCCCCCATACTTACCAACCAATGCTGAATGCAGTAGGTGGTATTAAACTTTTACATTTGGGTTTTTATTTGGTGCTGCTTGAGGGGGGTTTCTTCATAATTATATCATGTGGTATAGCCATTTGATATGTAATAAACTGGCAACTCACAAGATTATACATGTGCCTTGAATTTATAGGATGATGTGAGGTAAGCTATATTTGGGGTAAACTACAGTGAAGTTTTGTATACCTCCAGTTGCATAGAGTCTTCGAATTTTCTTGAAAACACATTCTGGTCTGAATATTACAACAGGAGTTGATTTCCTTGGACCACTCCATACGATATTGTCTTGA
This sequence comes from Amphiura filiformis, assembly GCF_039555335.1. NCBI lineage: Eukaryota > Metazoa > Echinodermata > Ophiuroidea > Amphilepidida > Amphiuridae > Amphiura > Amphiura filiformis. Next base: position 33,744,512 of record NC_092632.1, read on the forward strand.
CCATCACTGAAAAACAAAGAAAATGTTGGACATCAATTTAATTGTTCAAACTGTTGTGGATGATACTCATTCAATTATCTTGTCAGTGATTAGTGTGAATAATGATAGAATAGTGTGAATAAATACATTCCTTGCAGCCTTTTGAGTGCATGGTTGGGTGTAAATGGTGGGGGGAAGGAACATATAAAGTCTCAACTTTTTAATCAATCAGATCACATCTGATTGAATGTTTAGATTCAAACATTATCTATTGGTTACTAGGTTAGGCTAAGGCATGTTTCTACTGGGGAAATGTTGCCGGGTGATGCTGTTTAGTTTCAAGTGTTACAGTTACTGGTTAACATGCTCAGTAGAAACAGATCGGTTCGGAATGACTCGGTGTGGCCACCAGGCAACCACCTCATGAGGTAGATCACGCAGTGTGACACCTGGGGTCCATTTCACTAAACTTTTAACCCTACGTATCTTTCAGCTGTGCACAAGTTACGAATAACCTTTTACTATAACTTACCAAAGGTACCGATTGCAAGTCATTTTAGCGAATTATCGTAAATTACAGTTGATTTTGAGACTTGTTGATAAAGTTGAGTGAAAATGGACCCCTGTCATTTTTGCCAGCAGAAACATGGTTGCTGCATGTTGCACTTCATTTTAGGTACATCAATGTATCCGATTATGGCCTTACAAGCTCCAGTGTGTGGGTCAGGAAAACGTTTTCAGTACTTCCAATACACACCACAAGTGCACAAAATTTCTGTGACTGCTGCACTCACATCCCGTAATTAGACAATGCCTCATTTCAAATATATAGTTTTAGTTTTGGTTTTGGTTTTGGTCACGTGGTTTCCTATTGTCCTGCCTAACCACTTGAATCATAAGATATCGGACCCACTGTTTCTACCCTTTGTTTAAAACCAACATTTGTGTCAGTCAGTTTCGGGTTTGGTTTCAGTTTCTTATAAGTGGTGTGGATCGTAAAATTATTTGATTTGAAGTTACCTACTCTAAGTATACAAAAGAAATGTTTAAATTTCGAGTGCAATATTCACGAGCAGAGAAGTCGAACAAAGCAGTCTACATTTGAAAGCATTGATTTAGTTTGAAAGCATTGACTTGAGACTACTTAATTAGCCTAAGTTGATTTCACTGTGAAAATATATAGACCATCGAAATATTTCCACAGACATTACAATAGGCACTTGACAGATTATGACTTCAGTGTTATAAACACTATTATACACAACTCTATTTATGTGCATGTCGCATGACGGAAGATCAATATCATAGAAAGCTGGTTTAAACTAACTTTTATTCAATTTATTTATTGGAGAATAGAGAGAGAGAGATAGAAGAGATCGCCAGGGAAAGAGGGTATGTGTGTGTGAGGGGAGGGGTAAGGGTAAGGAGAAAGAGAAACAGAGGGGAGAGAGCATTGGAAGTGGGAAGGGAAGGAGGGGAGAGGGGGCTCAAGAGTGGAGTGGAATAATAGGGAAGAGTCGATATCGAGTGTGGGGAGGGGGGAGGAGGAGGTTATATATAGGTGGCGGAGGAACATAGGTAAGAGGTATGGGTTGTGCTGTCCGGGGAATAATCTAATTCATAATCAAATCATCTACATCATCTACATCATCATGCATCGTTTATATTTCAGACAAATAAACAAAACACCCCCACCCTCACCCCTCAATATATGCACATGATGTCTATGCATAACTTATCAAACGAATCTCGGAACTCGGATGTAATTTTATGGTGTCATGGAAGTGTGCCACATACGGCAGAGAGCATCAAAAGTCGTCCGCGTTGATAGATATCGATAATGAAAATGTTAGCACAATAGGCTATTATATACGTATGGTTATACTTATAGGCCATTATACTTTTGATTATATATACCCTCTTGTGTCCTCCCAGCACAATAGTGTTATGATTGCATACCAGTTCATCTCCACATTTTAATCCCTTGATTTTTGGTTTCTGAACAATAGAGAAACCAAAACTATATATTTGAAATGAGGGAATGGATTCTCAATTTTGGTTCCCCAAAATCTGGAAAGGGGGAGGGCAAGGAATTCACCAACCTGGGGGTACACATCAAACTACTAACACAGAGCTCTCGGTCTGTGGGTCTGTGGGTCTGTGGGTCTGTGGATATCTTAGGCTAAGTGGGTTATAAGGTCAGGAGCTCAACTGCAGTAGTAGTGGAAACATACCTCTGGCAGTCACTAGAGAAAGAGTTCAAGTAACACATGCATGCACCGTAATGTCTACCATTGCTGCACATTATTTTTGAATTTCAAACTTTGTCCTAATGGTCTGCAAATGGTACAGATTTGTCATTTCTGTCTGTTGGTAAGGGTATGGAAGTGGTTGTGTAAGCCTACCCATAATGCAATGTGAAGTGGTTGTTTACCCATAATGCAATTTGTAAAGTTGCTCCAATCGGGTTGTAACTCGGGGATAGACACTCCGGGAGTATAAAACCGCAAAGGTCATCTAAGGTCAAAGGTCAGGTATTTAATTTAAAGTTCCTCTGATCGGGCTTTAACTCGGGTAAAATAAGCCCTACCAAACTGCAAAGGTCATCCGAGGTCAAAGGTCAGGTCCAATTTGAAGCTACTCCAATTGGGCTGTAACTCGGGAAAATGATCATCCTCAACACTCGGGGAGTCTAAAACCGCAAAGGTCATCCGATGTCAAAGATCAGGTCAAATTTGAAGTTGTTCCAATTGGGCTGTAACTTGCGGAAAATAATCCCTGACTCCCGGAGAGTATAATAATTTAATATTGTGCAACCCCTAAGCATCCATATAAATGATCTGGTTGATGGTGAATCGGATTGTGGCCCTTTGTGGGTCACCTGGCACAACTTACAGAGTGTCCAGTATAAATATGTCTTGTTTCAGGGGCATTGGAAGTGTGTGCAGCCCATTAGTACTGTACAGTCAACAATAAAGGAAATCCTATAACTCCTATAACATGTTTTCTTGTCCCTCCTTTGGTGCCACATATATGGTGTGAAAACATCAAGTACAGGTTGACTTGCTACTCTAAAACACTAACTATACCCATCAGTACAGTAAAATAGGGCCTACACCAGTAATATTAGACCTTGTAAGGTTTGGATCAAAACCAGTACATTTTGCAGTCAACCGAAAAAGGTCTGTATCATTCCGGCCTTTTCCGGGATATATTGTTTAACATTTATACATTTAGAGTCTGCATAAAATTGTTTTTAAATTTCATAATCATATTCTATTTTGATCTGGAAAAGCTTATCTGTATTTATTTATCAATCATAAGTATTATTATATGTATTTATTTACATTTTAAAAGTAATCTAAAAGTTAACCTTGACCCATTTACACAGAGCCTAAAGTCAACTTCAGTCCAATTTGTGTAAACAGAGTTATAGCGATTTCGCCAAACTGGACTTTTGTTAAATTCAAACTTGACTTCAAATTGTGATTTTGCAGTGTAAATGAACACACAATTAGTTCATATTGATTAGGCCTATTGCCCTTTCCCGACTGACCTCCAAAAAAAAATCAGTCGCTTTTTTTTTATCAATTTGGAAATTATGTAGCTTTTTAAACATTTTCTACAAGTGACATGGATGGAAAGACAGGAGAATAAATTCCTGGATCCTCGACAAGATTGGTACAAGTCTAACCATCAGAAGCGGCATAATGGAGAGAAAGCTGAAGTACTTTTGGTCATATTGTCAGGAAACACAGAGGTTTAGAAAAACAGATTTTGCAAGGGGCTAAGGAAGGCCGACGAAGAAGAGGATGTCCACCAACATCTTGGACTAATGACGTGAAGCTGGTTTCTAACCAAGGAATGCAAGGTGCAACGCACTTGGCATCAGATCGAGTGAGATGGCGTACTCTTGTGAAGACCACAGCAGCGCTACACAGCGCCACCTGACAGAGAGAGAGAGAGAGATGGAGTACTATTTAGGTGTAGACCTAATATATTCTTCACCTCTAGATATCAATGAATGCTGTATATTTAAAACAAATGGTATATTTCTTGAACTGCATGAACTTTTAGTCATACAGTTCATGTACATTTTGTTGCCTCCTTGTTACTGACCAAGTCCAAGAACTGTCCGCTGAAAGTCTTCGGTGATTTTAACTTATCTATTTGCTTTTATTACTGATTTCCGTAGCTGTGCGATCGGGATACATGCGCCACATTGGGGCATGCATCACACACTCCCTGCAAATTTTTTTTTTTTTTTTTTTTATCTTTTTTTTTTTCTATCATTTATGTCTAGGTCCAGGGTCACTACAAAACCAAAAAATAAATAAAAATGTTTTTTGCAATTTTTTAAAATTTTTTGCAATTTCGGTACCGGTTACCCGCCTGAAAAATGCGCTGGTACCCGGGCACAAAATTACCTAAAAATCACACCCCTATTGGGATTCCAATCACTCTGAAGAAGTATGTCGTCTAAGACATGTATATGAAACTGTCAAGTCAGTATCAATAATTTTGATTTTGTAAGATGAAAATATATCCTTGTATGGTTATTTCTTTTAAGAGACAGACAATGTCATCAATCAACTAACTTACCCAGCTCCTCCTTCCTCCTCATCTTCATCACTGGAGTCATCATTACTCCCATCATCACTCCCTTGATCAGTAGTAGCACTAGTGGCAGTTGTTCCTGTGTTACCACCATCGGAGGAGTGACCACTGTCGCTGTCGCTGTCTTTAGGTCCTGCTGCTCCGCTGTCATTGCTGTCAGTGTCAGAGTCGTTGTCAGTTGTTGACATGGCTGAGTGCCGAAATCTGTGTGACACACAAAATATTCCTCTGTTATTTCAAGGGAATTTTTTTTCCAATATAAAACATTGTAAGAACAAAATGAAATATCTGTTTTAAAAAAACCAAAACCATAAATTAACTGCGACAAATGATAATATACATGTATTTGCATTCCTACTTCCCCTCCCCCGATATATTTCCCACCTGAGCAAGAAATGGCCAACCCTGATTGTGTTCCTACCCCTGCTTCAAATTTCAAAATTGCGCAATTTTGCGCAAATACTTTGAAGCCATTTTTGAAAATAGCGCAATTATCGCTAGAGTGGAGAGTAAAAGTGAAAATCTCAAAATCGTGCCATTTTATTAGTGCAAAATTGCGCAATTACTTTCAAGCCATTTTTGAGAATAGCGGAATAGCGCAATTATCGCTAAAGTGGAGCGTTATCACTACAGTGGATAGGTAAAATGGAAATCTCACAATTGCACAATTTAGCGCAAAATTGTGCAATTACGGTACTTTGAAGCCATTTTTGAAAATAGCGGAATAGCGCAATTATCACTAGAGTGGAGAGTTGAAGTGAAAATCTCGAAACTGCGCAATTTAGCGCAATAATTGTGCTATTATCATAACTTTCATAATTGCAACATTTAGTTTTGCGCTAATTCAAAATGTGGTTGATAATTGCGCTAATTTCAACAACTTATTATCATAATAGCGCTATTTTCATTGAGCATTTTGAAAGTTTCATAATTGCAACTTCTATGTGTTGAAGCCTGGATGGACTAACCAAGTAGGTGTCAGTCGATGGGGACTTTGAAGAGGCTAAAATAACGGTCCTAAACAATCACTGAAAGCTTGACAAATCGGAATATTTCCAAAAATGTCATTCAAAGCTTATCCACTACATTGTATCTATGGCCAAAACATGGCTGTTTTTGTTGAACCATGAAATGGTATCAGCCTATATGAGTGTATGTTACTAGCTTACTTACTTACTTACTTACTAGCTTACTAACTGACTAACCATTTGGTCTGAAATGGACATATCTCTAAATGTTACGAAGGTATGACCCCATGAGTGGTGTCATATGAAAGAAGACAACATAACGAATATAATAAAAATATTTCCAAACGTCAGAGTTCATCCAGGGGTCACAGGGGTCAAAAAAGGTCATATTTATCCAAAAATGCTCCGATTGAGCTTAAATTTAAATGCAATGGTTCTTATGACATTCTAAACATGTTTAAAACATTAAAAAATTTATTTAAGGTCATTAAGGGGTCAAAGGTCAAGTTTTTCAAAATGCTCCAATTGAGCTGAAATTTAAATTATGCAATGATCCTTATGACATTCTAAACATTTAAAAAATATTTTAAAATTCATTTAAGGTCCATTAAGGGGTCATAAAGGGGTCAAAGGTCAAGTTTTTCAAAATGCTCCAATTGAGCTGAAATTTATATGCAATGATCCTTATGACATTTTTAAAATTTTAAAAACATGTTAAGATTCATTTAAGGTCATTAAGTGGTCATAAAGGGGTCAAAGGTCAAGTTTTCCAAAATGTCTCGATTGAGCTGAAATTTAAATGAAATGATCCTTATGACATTCTAAACATGTTGAAAATATTTTAAAATTCATTTAAGGTCATTAAGGGGCAATAAACGCCACTCCGCATTTCGAGATTATGTCCATTACAGACTTCAGGTGACAGTGGTATAGGCCTACCACAATATACTGCCGAAGCCACATGGTTCAGCTATGGTGCGGTTATCGCTCTAGTTTTTAATTTCACACACCGGAAACAAAAACAAATCCGCAAAATTTGGGTCGGTCGGGCCGTACGGTAGAACAGGGTTTTTTTCGTCCCTTTACCTGGACTTTGAACTGGTTTTGCATATTTACAATGTGTCTGAATGTTGATGCTCATGTGATTAACACATATTCAATGGGATCATATGGCCATGTGTCTTTCTCATGTGGTGATAATAAGTACAAAAATGTAATGAATGATGGCAGCAACAACAACAACAATCCCATCCAAAAAAACATCGAAAAAAACCACCCAAACATGACAAACAACTTGTTTATACTAAGCATACAGCTTTTTTGACCCACTTTCTAGGAACAAAATACCGATGAGAATCTAATCCACCGTTACTGAGACCAGAAAGCTGTGTCTCTCACGATGCAAAACCGGATGTAGGGAAAACAGATTTGGTGAGCGTAAGGCTCTATACTATAAATGTTCCAGCATGGCAGCTCATGGAGTAAGCAAAATTTAGTGTTTTCGGTAATCCACTGTATAAAGATTCCATTATACATGTATTACTGGATCCAGTAATTGACTATGATTATTAATTTACAGTCATAATATTATATAACCAACGCAATCAACTATAAAGAAGTACAAAAGTGAAGTAGCAAAATGTGAACACCATGACCTTCCCTCTTTGAGCTGTTCTAGATGTGCCTGTAGCGGTAAGTAAATATTTCGCGATCAGAGGGGAGGGGCAGTCTCAGGACCTGTAGTGATCAGAGGGTTTGCATGAAGGCGCTGGAACTGACAATAGCCATAATATCAAAGAATAGCAACACTGACTGCTAATCTGCAATTATCAATGAAATTAGCGCAATTATGAACTAGATGCCACAGTAATGTGTTTTACCAAACACGAATATCTATGCCCGTGACCACACCTAACCCCTTTCCCCTAAATTGGTGAGCACCATGTGAAAGCACTTGTTTTAAGCTTTCATTTGATATACATGTAATGCTCATTACCATTACTCGTTGACTGCCGATAAAACGCCTAATAAAGACTTAGTCACCGGACGCGCCGCCAGTTAAAGTACATGCCCTATCACACCACTCCACACCATACATAAATTCTCCCAGTCACATTTCCCAAATATGAAATTAAAAAAAGTCAAACTTTAATTTACTTCTTTTGAAGTTTGGCAGAGGCGGGGTTCGAACTCACGGCGCAACGCTTAGTACTCTATGAGCCTAGCGCCTTAGACCACTCGGCCACCAAGTCTTGTTGTTATTCATTTGAAACTTATTTAAAAATATAATCGCTACCACGTGACACGCAAAGACAGAACACGTATTATATTTTGGAATTTTATCATTAATGTGTATTATAATAGAGCTACCATTATTTATATTGTTGAATTCTCAAGCGCATCATTTCAATTGGGTTTTATTCCTAAAGCCCGATACTGACTCCACCTGTACATTTTAATTTCATCGCGGGATGCTGAGATGTTTGAAAAGCATCGCAGCATCGCATCGAGCTACCAAGTGGAGTCAGGATCGGGCTTAATTCGAACCACCAGCATCCATGGTTCGATGTAGAGAGTCTTTCCTATTCAGAGGAAATATTGCAATTACACACCTTATTGCCTTTTAACAATAACCAATGACACTAGCACGTAATTCCAGTCAAGCACCAATCTTTAATCCTATTGTTGAAGAGGATAATAAGCTTATACTTATGTATAGCATTCGTAAAAAGATTAAGTCTTGGTTTGCTTTGGTTAAGTCCTGTTCAAGTGGTGGATTAACCAACAATTAACAATGAGAGTACATTCCTGAACCTCGTTCAGTTGGCGATGATTTGAAGTGACCGCCAATTACGACCATTTGATATTTAATAGGGGCCTACCAGCAATGTGGAAAAAAGAAATAATGTAGTGCCAAAATAATGTACTATTACGGAAGTTTAACAAGTTACAACTCCGCTTCTGCAGTACGAATGTCAGCGGCGAATATCAGGTTATTATTTCCCAGTCTTGAAAAAAAAATGCAGGCAGAGGTGGGAATCGATCTCGGTACCTCCCGGTTAAAAAGCACTGTGCAAAACCACTAAGCCAACTAAATATCTGTCGTGAGATGCTTGACATTAATCTCTGATATTGCTGAATGGAACAAATCGCGGAATTAAATCAGTAATAAAAGAAGTAGATTCTTATTTAGCGGCCAAATTGGATAAAAGGGGAAATATTTGTCCCTGCTCTAAAGAAAATATAGGTTAGAAAATTATCAAATAAATTTAAATTAAAAATTGAGACTTTATATTTATTTATTTCACAAGGCGGCATTTTCACAGACAAACACTGTATATGCTAAAAACTCGACCCTCATTACTAGATGATGGCATAGCTCCGTCTTAGAGCATCAGACTGGTAATGTCAATATCGTTGGTTCGAATCCGCCTGCCAGCAATGGTTATTATGATTTTAATGCTACGCTACAATTTGTTCAATTTTTTTTCATTTATTTATTCATTCATTCATTCATTCATTCATTCATTCATTCACTCACTCACTCACTCATTCATTCATTCATTCATTCATTCATTCATTCATTCATTTATTTATTTATTTATTTATTTATTTATTTATTTAATTTGATATATTTGAAAGGTGTATTTGAGCAATTTGAAATTTTTACCCCCGTATAATCCTATGGGGTCATTTTGAACCCACCCCCTCCCAAATTGCCAAAACCTATGAGTTTAAATCATACATAATGATCAGTACGTCAATCATGAGTGAACACCGGTTGGTCACTGCATTTATTTGGGAATGGGTAGGCACTGCAGCTTGATTCAACATCCACAACATGATAATGTGTGCACATGCTACATTATATACACTTGTAGGCCTATGTTGTTGTTGGTGTATAAGTAATGGGCCTTGCAATTGAAATGCCTCAAGCTTTTAATCCGATATGCAGATTATCTATTTGTTTTCATGAATTGGAAGACATTCTTTGATGTATTACTGAGCTCAATGATCTGAAATTACTGGAGTGTGAGGTCAGCATAGTATTTTATTAACAGAAAGTATAGAGGCCCTGCATGAAATTATCGATTGGCTCCAAACAAAGAATTTGAGCCGGTGTCCTTCACCGTAGTTATGGCGGAGTGCAGTCCATTCAATCAAATGTTGTCATCAACCTATTTGATTGCAATCATGCTTTTGTTGAATGCATTTGAGTAGTCCGCCATATTTACGGGATGATATGTCACATGCAAGGCCTCTATTAATAATGACATGATGAACATAGTCATTGATGCATCAGTTTTAAAATAGACTAGGCGGTTACCATATTTTGCGGTTCTCGGCTGGGCGCGATTACCAGGCTGATGGTGACATGTCCATATGACAGTTTTTACTAATTTGACCTCAGATGACCCCTGGCGACCCCAAAATGACCTTCCAAAAATTTGGCTCTAAATGTTGACTGTACCCACCAAGTTTCATGCCCATACGACAGTTTTTAGTAATTTGACCTCAGATGACCCCTGGGTGACCTTGGATGACCCCAAAATGATCTAAACTTATAACTCTAAATGTTGACTGTACCCACCAAGTTTCATGCCCATATATGAGTTTTTACTAATTTGACCTCAGATGACCCGTGGTGACCTTGGATGACCCCAAAATGACCTTCAAAAAATGTTGTTTTAAATGTTGACTGTACCTACCAAGTTTCATGCCCATACGACACTTTTTTAGTAATTTGACCTCAGATGAACCCTGGGAGCGGACCCCGGTGTCAAATGACTTTAAAACGAACATAAACATCTTCTTGACAGGACAGAACTACACCCACCCACCGAGTTTGAGCCCCGTACGACCTAGTTTCATGCCCATATGACAGTTTTTAGTCATTTGACCTCAAATGACCCCTTGGAGGGGGCCCCGGGGTCGGATAACTTAACGAACATGAACATCTTCTTGCCAGGACAGAACTACACCCACCCACCGAGTTTGAGTCCCGTAGGACCTAGTTTCATGCAAGATATGGCAGTTTTAGTCATTTGACCTCAAATGACCCCTTGGAGGGGCCCTCGGGGTCGGATGACTTAACTAACATAAACTTCTTCTTGCCAGGACAGAACTACACCCACCCACCGAGTTTGAGCCCCGTGCACGACCCACGACGGCCTCACATTAGCAGTCACAGACAAAACCTAAATCTACAGAATATATCCATTCTCGAAAGAGCTCAAAATAAATAACTTAGAAAATTTTCTTGATGTCCTTTAACATGTTTCCATAGTTAACCATCGTTAGCCATGGATATCTATGCTGTAGAACTGACCGGTGACTAAGTCCGATTTATTGGGACGTTTATCGACCATCAACGAGTAATGCACTGGACTGGCCCACACTCTCTCTAATACCCTACCAAGCCTTCACTCTCATTTATACCCCCATCAGACCACCACTCTCTCTAAAACACCACCAGACTGGACCACAATCTCTCTTATACCCCATCAGAACCCTCAATCTCTCTTATACTCCACCAGATCATCACTCTCTCTGAAACACCACAAGACTGGACCACACTCTCTCTAATAGCCACCAGACCCTCACTCTCTCTAATACCCCACCAGACACTCACTCTCTCTTATACCCCATCAGACACTCACTCGCTCTAAAACATCACCAGACTGACCCATACTCTCTCTAATCTAATACCCCATCAAGCCTTCACTCTCTCTTATACTCCATCAGGCCCTCACACTCTCTAAAACACCACCAGACTGGACCACACTCTCTCTAATATCCCATCCCTTAATCAACCACACCCCTTGTCCCATCATGACAACCTTTTGAGGTGGTCCAAAATCAAAAATCAAAATGCCTACACATTCCCTTTTAAGGGAGTTTTTGTCAAGTGATCAATTTCCTTGACGTGCGATTCAGACCTTTATCATTGCAAACACAGGTAGCTGACAAAATACTACCTATTGCGCTACACTGTGTTAATAAATACCTATTTTGCTTTTTAAACCCTTTAGACTTTGACCTCTGGGGATGCGGCTAACATAGAATACATCTAGGGTCATGGGTCATCATTGTACCAAGTATGAACCCTGAGGGCGCTGTAGTTCCTGAGCTAGAGCTGTTTGAAATTTTACACATATTGCCCCCTGTAGCCCATGACCTTTGACCTCTGGGGTCGATGTTACTGCAGAAAATATCTAAGGGTCATGGGCCATCGTTGTACCGAGTACGAACCCTGAGGGCGCTATAGTTCTTGAGCTAAAGCTGTTTTAAAAGTTTACACATATTACTCCCTGTAGCCTATGACCTTTGACCTCTGGGGTCGTGGGTTACCATAGGTTACATTTAGGGTCATGGGTCATCATTATACTAAGTATGAACCCTGAGGGCGCTATAGTTCTTGAGCTAGAGCTGTTTGAAATTTTACACATATTGCCCCCTGTAGCCCATGACCTTTGACCTCTGGGGTCGGGGGTACCCTAGGAAATTTTCAGGGGTCATGGGCCATCATTATACCAAGTATGGGCCCCGAGGCTACTTTAGTTCTTGAGCTAGAGGAGTGCAAAGAAGTGGTCTTAAGGAGAAGGAGGAGAAGGCGAAGACGAAGGAGAAGACTAAACACAACAAATACAATATCTATGCCCCGTTGCACGGGCATAGATAACTAAACTAGTTTTTGTTTGTTTTTATTGTTGCCTATGAATGATCTTTTACAGTAAACAATATTGCCAATATATCTCACACAAGCCAATGTTGTAGGCTACATATTGTCCTGTTTTAACTCAACCGGATCCGGAGATTGACCTGGAGCCAATCTCCTCTGCCTGAAGCCCACAAAGAACAGCATAGCAAACTTTTTGGTTTCAGCCTCTTAGTCTAAAAATGGCAATGCTTCTGGTGTGTGGAAGGGGGGAGGGGTATGATTGAGAGGGTACATACACGTACATGTAGGTGGGTGTAATTTTTTTCTGTGGGGGTAGGGTTGTGGGCCCGGTGTGGGTGTGTATGTGTGAGAGTCACAATGTAGGTGTTCAATTTTTGTAACAATGCCAGCTATACGGTGAAATTGAGCTAGCAACATGCAACCTATGTTGTTTGAAGTCCAAGTTGCCAAAATAGTTTTCCTGATCAAGGCATGCTATACATACTGTCTGTTGCCATGGTACATCATTGCCTGCATCAGATATTTGCAAACACTTGTCAAATGATTGATTGGTGAACTCACATGGAGTGATATCACAGAAAAGTTTTGGAAATATGAAAACACAAACAATCCCCCACATTGCATAGTTTGGGCAACACACTTCGGATTTATTCATTTATGAACATGACAACAGGTTGTCTAGAATCCAATGCAACGTTGTCGAGTCAATTTCCATTCCTGGCTTTCAATACATCTGTTTGGACTAGATACAATGTAGGCCTATATGGCTGGCCTGAATACAAAACTTGTTTAAACTGGCACATGGCAAAGGTTATGCGCACTGAGAGCCATCATTGGTTTCATATGCTATAAATACTCAATTTTCACCTCACACATTGAACCAAACATTCATGTATGCAAAGGGTCCCAACCACATTTCATGTTGTCAGTGTAAACATTAGGCCTATAAAGTTAATTATTTGGTTATTTAAAAGCGGTAACCAACCACATTGTTTTGTAGAGTTAGTCCACATTTTCTCTCTTTTTCCCATTTTTAAGTATTAACGTCCAATTTAAATTTCAACTCAGGTAGTACAGTGGTAAAGCTCTGGACCGGTAATCCAGCGACCGGGATTCAATCCCCGCTGAGTCCTGATTATTTCTCTCTCAATATTTTCATAGGCCAGTTTGCTCGAGCCCCAATCACGCCATTTAAATTATAATTTCTTGAGCTTGCATCGTTTATTTCAGATCCTCGCATATATTAATTTGTGTTTCGCATTGTCTTACGCCCTGCTAGGGTGAAGCATATAGGCCACCTCCTTGTTCACAATTTAAATTTTCATGAATAACTTTCGATTTTAAGGCCCTTCACAATTGATTCTGAATTAAATGTTGAAGATTGTAAAAAAAAGGACGATCAATCCAAACAATGGATGTTTTTAGTTTTATACAGCTAAAAAAAATTAAGGATTAAGATTTGCCTTTCTTGACATAAACAATATCTGAATGTCTGAAATGCTACATTTGACTCACTGGACATGACCAGGATTATTTCAATACCGAGACACAAAATCACCATATACGCTCCCCTCTAATAAACAGTGTCGTCTTTTTTAAAGACAGTTCTTGTTTTAAATGAAAAAGTGACCAATATATAAGGCAGCATACCACTAAATCCTTCCACATTTGGTGTGACCCTTGATAGGTTGGTATTGCAAACAAGATGATGAGCCATGATTGTTTATTATAATCAAATTAAAAGATATGCATTTGATCAATGTTCAGAATATCATAAAATGGTGCATCTTGATCTGGTCAAAAAGTTGGGTTCCGGAGGTGATAAGAAGGCATTTGTGCAAACTTAAAAGGTGCTTTTCAGGTCCTCACAGCTCAAAAGTTGGTCTCAACTTGTTTCAAAAAACTTTTTATTAAATTTCATACAGTCGGAACTTTCAAATAATGTAACATGGGGTAGAAAAACAAACTTACTTTCTTGTATTTTTATGTGTATTTCAATATTTACTTAGTGGTGTGCGCTACACTGTGCGCCCTTCGATGTATGCAAACATCTCCATGCCTATCATGTGACTGTGCACATTTCATCAATGACAAACCCTAAATTCTAATTTAAAGTTCCCAATTATGGTAGAATTTCACAAAATACATCACATTCTTGATTAAAATGCACTTACAGATGTATTTTCTTAGTATTTACCGCGATATGTTGTTGCATGGGCACCGCCATATTTGAACCTGGAAACAAACCGGAAACAAGTCATACTTTGCGATTCTGGTCCTGATTTTTATGGGGTTTTTTCACTGAAAAATTGCTCCTAATAAATGCCCCTTTCGAAAAAAAATGCATGTCCTTATCCCCAGTGTATTTTATATTACAGGCATTTTGATGTGAATGTGGCCATCATGTTCCTGATCACTTTAATCTTATGAGAAACAATCATTTTGATAATGCATATATGTATGTTCCATTAATTGTTAAGTGTCATTTTATAATCGGACACAGTGCAACACACACATGTATTTCATTTTCATATCAAAGACAATATGATTTCAACTCTTCTGATAAACATTGTACGTGCACTATACCTTTAAATTGATAGCAAAACGAGTTTGATTTCATATTCACGCTTTTCACAGTAAATACTACATGTATGACTCATCTGTCTCTCAGTTGGGTTTTGGGTACATGGACATCTTATAAATATATGATCATACTAAACTACCAATGCAGTGCATCAAGTCTGAAAATACATTCATTGTACACAATTTTTATATCAGATGCACTATTCTCAGCAAATGTATACAGTGGAAAACATCTGGTACAGTTCTGTAAAAGTGGAAATTTTAGCGCTCAATGTAGCTACCCAAGTAAATAAAAATGTGTCAATAATGTTCTCTTTATGTATATAGCTCTATGTAAGAAAACCCAAAATCAATTCAAATTGGTAAAGCGCAAAAAATGTGAAAATAAATACTTTTCTCAAAATTACAATTTAAATAGTCTCATTGTGATCTTTCTTAATAATAAGAATTAGATGCAGACAACATAAACAGACACACTTTTTACTTTAAACATGCACACAATCCCTTGACTGGGAAATTTCCATGACGTCAGCCCTCAGTGCCATCACATGAGATGATGTTCTGTGTTCACATTGTGAGCAACCGATGCATGTATTGAAATTAAATGCCCTAATAGAGACAAAACTCATTAACAATTTGATAGGAATCAATACAAAACTGGGTCATGGTAACATAGTATGGTCCACAGGTCTGTTGGTTCATTATCATTTCCTCAAAAGATAACATCATGGAATAGAAAAAAAAATGTTTGGATTATGCCAGTTATGGGCTTCAAATAGTGTTAAAGTCAATTTCTATTTAATAATATAAATATAATACATTGTATAATTTGGGCAGTTCATTTGACCGAATACTAGTACCGGGGGTAGTTGAAACATAAAAATTATTGTAATACTGCATGTACATTGTAACATATGGCTGTTGAATTCATGTTGTGATCATTCATGGTCATGGGCGATTCATTTTAAGAAAGGCATCAAGAAAAAAACTCATTCTAGTTTCTACAGTTGATGGGCGGACTTTTTTTTTCCAAATGACTCTCCTTGTGGCATTTTATAGATGGAGCAGGGAGAGTGCTCTACATGTACTCTCACTTTCCTGGATGGAATTGTCAGAAAAATATTAACATGTGCAGTACAACAATAAATACATAAATAAAATAAAACAAAAAAATTACAAAATCAATCAATCAATCAACCAATTAAATCAATAAATAAACTTAATAACTAGTTTACTTCACTGCCACTTCATATACCACACCATTTGGGTATTTATAAGCACTAAGCACGTTCAGACCCGAATTATTACTCGAGTTAAATTTTTTACAACCCGTGATAAAATACCACAAATATTTTCGCTAACTCGACAGATTGGCAATACATAGCTTACCCTGACCTTTTAACACGACCTGCTGACGTGAATTTACCACAACCATTTTGTACCCAGGGATAATTTCCGGAAGTAGTGCGCAGGTTCTATAAGTAAATATGCAGTCCGATTGTAAACCAATAATATCATTTGAGTAAAAATCGCAACGGAAAATGGATGTGAAATTTAAGCCCTTTTGAAAACGTGATGCAAAACATTCTAAAAGAATTTAACTGTGATTTAACTGTTGACCAAATATTTTGCCAAAATGTTTGCCCAAATATGTTTTAAAAACGTATTCATGATCTTTATATCCCGCTTTATATAAGCCGACATTTAAATGCTATTAAAAGGTTTTGTCTAACCGTTTTAAGAACACTTTTGTATTTGCTGGGTCATTAGGCCTACACTCATATCAGCGAAGAAAAAAATGCATGCCTTGTTTCATCTAAAGTAGTTTAGAGCAAGAACTGACTGAACGCCGATGGTTAATTTGTAGTGAGGTCAAATCTGCAGATTTGGCAAAAAGGTCATGTTTACCTCGACTGTTACCTCTAGTGCGATCCACACAGGCATCTACCGCGACTGCTACGGTCGGGTTAAGGATTTACCTCTGACTTTTTCCAGAGGTAAATCAGTCGTGTTAAGGCCGGGATAAGCTGTCCCGACTGCTGTCCAGACGGGCACAAACTTGACCTTTATCACGAGCTTACCCCGACTGGGCACTTTACTCAAGGTAAATACCCCTTTACTCGAGTTCAATACCCTACGTCTGAACACGGCTTATGGCTACCCCAAATAGCTCCCCATTTAAGGTGGTCTTAACTGGATTAAGCCATGGGATTGAAAGTTTTAGATTTGCATCCATCACTTTTTCAAACCACATGAATGTGGTCGTTTTTCATTTATCATTATTCATTATTACTTTCAGTAGGCTTCATCCACAAATTTAAGTGAATGCATTGAACAGAGGTATCATTCATGAGTGCACAGATTGAAGCTATTGGTATATGGATACGATCTAGTACTAGGGTGGCCCTTGCCGTGTCAATTATTACATAATAAAGGCTTTAAAAGCATTTTACAAGCAGCTTGTCATCCAGTACTTGAAATTGTTGTTTCAGAGCCTTGTTTTGTCAAAATAATTAATTTTTTTTAAATAATGAAAATTTCATGTGGTGGGTTTTGATGCAATGCGGGTTGTGGACACAAATCGTAAGATTTTTATTACCATGGCCCCAATAAGGAAACTTTTGAACCTCGTAACTACTAAATTGCTTAAAGTATATAAAAGTATACTTAGAATGGGCAGACTTGACAAATTCAAGAGGTCAATTTTGTCAAAAATGTTCACTTTTGGAGAAAATCACAAAATTGACCCACATTTTTTTGGGAAACGTAACCCATCTTTTTTTATTAACTTCACCAAAAATATTGTAAATTTGGGCGAAAATCAGGCTTTTTATGATTTTTGGGCAGCATTTAGCATTTTTTTTTCCATTTTTGGTGAAAATTTCTCAAATGCTATATTTAGAGAATATAAATACTTTTCATAATTTCCATTTCACTTTTTGTTGATCAAACCCTAGATCATACTTAAATTATTTTAGATGAAGGATCAATCCTTTAGATATAAAATTATCTTGCATTTTTTCTCAGCTTTCTGTGGGTCTTGTTTTTAAACCTGGGAAATAAAATAAATTGTCTAGAAAATATACACCAATTCACAACAAATTACATGGATGAGTGCATGGATTCAAATGGAGAGTCAGACTGTATTTTTGGAATTGTATGGACATTGACAGTGGAACGGCAGCGTGCCATGTCCCATGCGCTTGAAATTTATATGGTTGTTGTTTAAGGCTACATGTAGTACAGCTGCCTGGTCACTGCTGGGGAAAGTAATTGGGCATAATGCCAGAAACCCAATCATGTGAATCTATTCCGATTTTGACCTGGTTTTATCCCTGTGTTTTATCCTATTCCATCTGAGACCCATTCAACTGTCAATCATAAATTTGTCCTGCCCACAATACTCACTGGCTGATGCATTATTCATTTTAAAGTGTAAAGGTCACAGCTGTCAAAGTTACTGGATACACTATAATGTGTGACAAAATACAAATTATATGTACATAAGTAGTATCACTATCAGTGACTGCCCTAAATTGTCTGTTTTGTTTTTAAATATCTGGCACCCAAAATCTATTTGTTTGGAGTTCGAGAGGCTGAAGCATCATATATGTAGCCATTTTCTGGAAACATACACAATGTGTCGCACACATGTAAAGTCTTTGGGAAAACATGACTCAGTTCATGAAGATTTTCACAATGATCATTACATTAAACACTCAAAATTTACAAACCATAGACACTATAATAGTAAACTATACATTTTCAGACAAAAAAAATCCAATTTGTCCTTATTTGGTAAATTTCAGTACCGTAGGTACATAAGTCCAAGCAGTATTCTTGAATTTTTCATACATTTTGACTAGACATTTTGTACCGTGTCATTCTGTGTATTATACAGCACATCAACTTGAGGCAACAATATTAAGCGTTGCATAAGGTTTTTTTTGGATAGGTGCTATGGTTTTTATGTCATATGTTTTTGAAGAGTTACTACTTTTTGACACCTTTTCATGCTTTAAATTTGCACTTGCTTTTAAAAGACTTTTCCCTGTGTATTTAGATACCATTTTTGGAAAGATTTTTTTCCTTCAGAAATGTATAGGCCTATACTTTTGCTATGAATCAGTATGACAGAGTCTATAATTGATCATTTATGACTGTTTCAATGCAAAATGAATTAAATGATGCATAATTTTAAAATTGTTCATATGAAATGCAAAGGAACCCACTTCATGACACATGGCCATAGATACAGGGTATCAACCACAATGCCATGTTTTCACAAAGTTATTTGCTTGCACTTGCTTGCACTGAATACTAACTTAGTAACAAGCCATTTTAAGTGCCACAGCAGGTTAATTTTTAACAATTGCGCAATTCAAAGCAAGCATGCCCAAATTGTCAAAATTTCAAAGTCATGTCAAGTATGATTTTGGTCTTATTGTAGCTGAGACTGGTTCTGCATTTTCTGGAAACATACTTTTTATCTGAGGAAATGGTGTTCATTGTCAGAAAACATCCTAATTTGCATAAATTTGAATATATTTGAATATTCTTGGCAGGTACATACATTGTGCTGAAATATCAGTAATATCGAAGCATATTTCACCCAGGCAGTAGATTTTTACAAAATCCCTACTTATTTGCTTTTACTGTATATTGTATAAGGGTTGTTTTACAATCAGGGTACATTTGGGCTGAGCACCATATTGTGCCCTGTTTCAAATATTAGATTAACTTATGATTAAAAGTTGCCATGCCTACATGTAATTATTGGCCCCCTATTAGTTCCACCTACAGCCACAAAGAAACTGTTTGAAATGCTTAGCAAATGATGAGAACTTTGCAAATGATATATCACTGCCAGCGATAACATAAAAACATATTTTGACAGTTCAGAAGTAATATAATGTTTGAAACATGATTGTTCAAAATTGAGAACCAAGTAAGATTGCGACTGTTTCACTAATTGTACCATTTCTTCACATTTATGTTGAAAATTCCGTCAAAAAATGTCCTCTCCGAATACAAGCTCGTAATCCATAGTTAAACATTGTGGGGATAAGAACCAATTTTTGAAATTTACTACAGATTTTTTTCTTTTGCCACATCAAAAAATGTCCTCTCCTTTATGCTTTATTATACAAAGTCCTGACTTTGTCTTGATTTTATATATTCCCTCACTGATTGCGTGGTGAAAACCAGGGACAGGCGATTTGCGCAGAAAAAAATAGCAAATTGCGTGAAAAAAAACCTAACCTACATAAAACACATACATTGTACCCCGGTATATAAAATACAGGAACAAGAAAAAGCATGTCAATTTCTTGGCAAGGTCCAGCAATGTTTTAATGCACTTTCACCTTAACTGAAAGTTTCCGTCAAAACAAAATGGTATATCTAAATGATACAATGCACTTATTGAGTCAGTTTGTGGTCAACTGGTATATCACAACTTGTGTGCAGTTTGAGTTGTGTGGGTACCAGTCGACCACAAACTGACTCAGTAAGTGCATAATTGTATCATTTAGATACATCACTTTGTTTTGTTTTGACAAAAAAAATTACATGCAATTGTAAGTGGTAACTTGGTACCCGGTAACCTTAAAAGTTAAAATACACCTACTTCGGTGTCTCAAAGTAAAACAGCCTCACTGAATGCACAAACCTCAGCCCAGCTCTCACTCAATCACGCAATATGCTCTTTCTGCGCTGAATTAGTCTCATTCCCAAACGCGAGAGTCCTAATACTAGTTTTCGATGAGGCAGTGTTTCTATGACATAACATATTATGTTTACTGTAAACAATTGCTATACCAGCTTCAATTTGTGTACATGAAGCAGGTTGTTCAAAATAGGGAGCATTTTGCTCTGCTGCTACACCAGATAAATCAAACGCTGATGCGTGGTCAACAAACAACATCAGGGGTGGAATTTCGTAAAGTGCCACAGGAGTCCAAGTGGATTCTCGCAAGAGAGTTTTGCGAGAGTCCATGGATTCCCGTAAATGGATTCTCGTTGTACAATCTTGCAGGAGTCCAAAAGGTATTATATGTAGGCCTACGTAAAATGCATTCAAACACACAAACTAACAAATAAACTAACAAAGTTAAGTTTTTAATATATGTGTCATCATACTCTCACTTCCATATATGTCATTGCATCTTTGGCGACTTTTCCTTTATATTTTGCAGGCTTTGAGTTTTAAGGCGTGTTGAACTTAAAGCGTAAGTTCGCTGATCCGATCATTTCCAGCGAGAGTCCACATGGACTCTCGCAATAGGATTTTACGGGAGTCTCTGCGCGAGTCGACTCTCAGACCCCCGCGCAATTCCACCCCTGAACATAACCTCAAATAACATTTGATCTTGCTGTTCCTTGGCTTTGCTGTGAGATTGCATTTGCCACCTCCATTCCCGTCTGTTGTTTGCGAGCTGTTTTGCCTTGCCGACTGGGGGAGCTGGAATCCTGTTGTACCATACAGTCTGTCCGTACCATATACATTCCATTAGCTGCCCATGCCCCTATTTAGCGTCCACGCAGCGACTTTACAACAAGCAAAATGTGATATTATTAACTGCCCATCTGCCACTACTGTCAAAATACTTCCTTTAAAAAAAATACCTATGGAGTGACAAACACATGAATGCATGTGGAAAATGGAGCAAAAAACAAAATCAAAATTGTGCGCTAAAATTAAATTATGATGCTATTTCACAGTGGGCAGATGTATAGATATTAAAAATAATTATCAATAACCATGCACTTGCAATTGCCTTTAAAACACCAAGTTTGATGTAATTCTGTCTTCAAAATCGTATTTTATTTGCTGACGGTCGCCATTTGATACCATAACATTGGTAAACAGATCGGGACGTATCTTCTTTTTGAGGGTGCACAAACTGTGAATACATGTAACTATAGACGAATCCAACAAGCCAAGTCATGGTCAGGATTTGGTCGGACATCTTTGGGTAGCCGCTAGCACCAACCTGGTGTTTTGAGCGTCCGATTGTGCAAATAAAAGCCGCCTAACACCTAGAGAAGATGCAAGGACAAGGAGGGTTAATAGAATAATAGCTAATAATATATATAATGGAGATTAGGCCTGGCATTTTCGGGTAATTTTGTATTCGGGTACCCGGCACGTTTTTCGGGCGGGTAACCAGGTACCAGAAATTTGAAAAAAAAAAAAAAAAAAAAAAAAAAAATTTTTAATGATTTCAAAATGTATTGAATTTGAATGCATTTTGAAATCATTAATAGACTATGACATGAATACAAATTATCAATTTTCATATTAAAAATAACAAAATATCTTGAATTTTTTTTTTTTTTTTTTTTGAATTTGGTACCCGGGAGGTATTTCCTACCGGGTAATGCAATCTCGGCGGGTACCCGTTTACCCGACCGAAAATGCCAGCCTTAATGGAGATAATTCCGCAGGTAATCCCGTCGCATCTATTCATACATAGTCCTTTTGTTTGCAAGCACATTACCGTGTGTAGTTAATCCGATTATTATGTCACTTCAACTGCGAATAGACCAGCTGTATGTTTTGTCGAAGGGAACTGTATTGCGTTGTAAACTTTAATCTTTCTTTTGTCTACCTGTGTTTTCGCGGAAGGTGTAAAACGGGTGATGGAATGCAGTTTAAAATTTCTGCCAAGGCGAATCATTTCACATTTTGAGTGCATTGTAGCCGACGGCTACCCAACTAAAGGCTGCTAGTCAAGTGTAGGAATGCATGAATTTGGATTCCTCTATAGAAAAATTATTCAATTTGTGTACATATGGAACATTCAACTACGCTTGTTACTCCGCGACTTAACATGTTATACAGTGTCCGAAATAAGGAAAATATGGAGGTTGTCCAGAGCATGAATTCTGCTTGTCCTCAAAAACATTTTGGTTGTCCCCAAAATATAGGCCTACCTATATGTCATGTTTTTGAGTGCAAAGAATCCAAATAATGGTTGTCCAGGGGATGTACACAGCTCAATATGGTTGTCCCCAGTGATTTTTGGACAAGAGGACAAGAGGATAAGTGCATATTTCGAACACTGGTTATACATGAGCGTACAACGCTACTCTACGCATATGCGTACAACAGCTTACTACGCACAGCCAGTGGCGGTGCCAGGATTTTTTTTATCGGGGGCATTGAGAGGGCAAAGAGAATTTCAGGGGGGGCAAAATCAACAAATTTTGCGCAA
The DNA here is from genome assembly GCF_039555335.1 of Amphiura filiformis. Lineage (NCBI taxonomy): Eukaryota > Metazoa > Echinodermata > Ophiuroidea > Amphilepidida > Amphiuridae > Amphiura > Amphiura filiformis. The sequence goes on from NC_092632.1 coordinate 33,767,560, forward strand.
AATTGCTGTAAAAAGTGGAAATTTTCGTAATTTTGGGTGGGGGGAAGAGTTCTGATTTTCTCCCCCCCCCCATGTCGCCGCCACTGCGCACAGCCACGCAAAGAGTATGTTCCATGATGTACACAAATTAGATGGTGATTGATGACTATTTAATAATGTAAAAAATAAGCGCCCACTCAAAATGACTTTCTTTTAAGCACCCATGGTGGTTAATGGAACAAATACGGTATTTCCAATGCAGTGGTGGATACAATATATGTCTTGCTATGGCCTTGTTTTGCAAAGCTGGTCTACTAAAAATGTCAACAGCCTTTGTTAATCCCTACAGTGAGTTATAATGCAGCATCTGTCAACGGCATTAATTTTGCACGTTCCAGGAGCAAACTCCCCGTCTTAAATGACGGCCAGACAGGTGGCTAGCTATGACACTGGAGACTAAGACTTCATTGGTACGCATGCGTGCACTATCATGCTTGAGTTTGATCGAGAAGTCTAGCCAAGAATTTGCTCACCGATAGCTTCACATTCTAGGCTAGAGACCATTGCATTCAAAATCTAGTCGGATTTGCTGAAGCATGACACTGTGTAAAGCAATGGAAGTTCAGAAGTAAACACAGCCGATCACGACAGACAATTGCATCAAAAACAGAATACATAACCTCCGGTGCAAAAAATTGCACCGCCGCCCCAACCGAAAAACCATAGCAAAGTACTCTAGCATCAAATGCATAACTACCGTGTGCAAATTCTAAGCTAGAGTTCTCGAGTAAACTTGAGTGGCCCCCCTGGGTGGGGATCACATTTTAAACTATCACTTTAAATGTTTCGGAATTGAGGTTGGCTAAAAAGTAGACCATTTCGGGGACTGTAATTGGTTTACATGTCACATTTTGAATAGTTAGTGAGAAGTGACCAAATTGGCTGTCAGCACGAGTGTTGGGTCTTACTTAGATCTTACCGTACTCGAGAATTTGCACACAATAGTTACGCATTTGATGCTAGAGTTTTTTGCTTAGTGCCATACTATTACGCTGACTTTCGTATTCGGCGAGGAGGACAATTTCGACCTCCTCGTATGTTTACAAACAGAGAGGTAGACAAAACTGTTCTGCTTGTCCAAATACTCAAGTATCAAAAGGATGGTCCACAATAGAGTGATTCATGCAACATGAATAGGGGATTACAAAACTGTAAAGTAGGACCATGTGCTTCTTTTGTCCAATTTGCCATCAAGATTTCGAATGGAAACAGTTCAGACCCAAAACACGATCATGTCAGATATTAATATTTTGTTCTGGGTCTGATTATTCGGACTAATTTTTGCTATGGTTTTTCGGTCAGACAGCGGTGCAATTTTTTGCACCGGAGGTTTATTTATTCTGTTAATGTTGAAATTTGGATGAAAGTTATTTCGATGAGTCTACTGTATCTTTTGAGCAAGATTTGCCTACTTTGGACAGTCTAAATTTTGCTGAAGTGTAATTTTAGCAACATTTTTGATGCAATTGCCTGTCGTGATCGGCTGTGTTTACTTCTGAAGTTCCATTGCTTTACACGGTGTCATGCTTCAGCGAATCCGACTAGATTATGAATGCAATGGTCTCTATAGCCTAGAATGTGAAGCTATCGGTGAGCAAATTCTTGGCTAGACTTCTCGAGCAACTTAGATCATGAGATCAGAGTATTATTATGCATGCCATACAGCCATAGGCCTTAAGCATCATATTCCGAGGAGCGGAAAGACACCAAATTGGTGTTTTATGACCTTTGACATTCTTTTGTTGCGAGTGACATGGTCTTTCAATTCATAACGAGTGTCCTTGACAGGCATGACTATGCTTCAGTGGTTCATGAAAGAATTCAAAAGATAACCTCTGCCCCAATAATCCCGAGCTATTGTCTGAAACTGCTCCTCGGAAGATGTATCATAAGAACTCAGTCTTCAAATGATAGTCATATAATGACCAATAGATAAATTTTTAGGTATGCTAGGTGAATTCAAATTTGCCATCAAACTGCATCATTTTAAAGCCCTTCAGTAAAGAAAGCCAAAACTGAAAACCCTTTTGTCATAGCACTTTCCGTAGCAAAGTTACATCTTGTCAAAGATTGACTTTCATCAAAAAGATTCTGCTAGCACAATTCCCCAAAACAGCATTTCGGTGGTGTTTATAGATCTTTCTTAGTCTCATGATGATAGCAGCTTTTTTTTTAATGGAACTGCTATCAAAATCCCTCTAAAATTCCATGTGCGAGTGTCTCATCACCATAAAAAATCATATATTTGGGTCATGTGAAGTATAGAAAACATGTATGTAGGTTTCCTTGACCAACCTGTCCAATCTGTTCTTTTAAATTTCTATGTAAATATGTATTGTGTTTGGGCCCTGGTATAGCCGAATTTGGCTGAATAGAAAATGTGTTAACTGTTAACTAAGGTTTGCCTCTCATACCTACACTGACCTAGATAAATGGCACTGACTAGTACAACAAGTCATACCTAGAATCAGTCATAGACCTTAAGCATCATATTTCGAGGCGCGGAAAGACACCAAATTGGTGTCGTATGACCTTTGACATTCTTTTGTGGCGAGTGACATGGTCTTTCAATTCACGCCGAGTGTCCTTGACAGGCGTGACTATGCTTCAGTGGTCATGGAAGAATTCAAAAGATAACCTCTGCCCCAATAATCCCGAGCTATTGTCTGAAACTGCTCCTCGGAAGATGTATCATAAGAACTCAGTCTTCAAATGATAGTCATGTAACGACCAAAAGATAAATTACTGACTATCATTGAAGACCGAGTTCTGCAGTCTACCTTAGACGTTCGCTTTTCGTATCTCTTTCCTTGTTGGAAAGGTATAACGTTGACGAGATAGGAACATGTACCGAACATCCGGGACCTACTCTGCCGTGTTTGGCTGAGTAACGGTACATGAACACGGTCTTTTGTGCCCAGTGTTCGAAATAAGCACTTATCCTCTTGTCCAAAAATCACTGGGGACAACCATATTGAGCTATGTACTTATCCCCTGGACAGCCACTATATTTTACCTCCAAAAGTATGACACATTTTGGGGACAACCAAAATGTATTGAGGACAAGCAGAATTCATGCTTTAGTTATCCTCGGGATAACCTCCATATTTTCCTCATTTCGGACACTGTAATTGTGCCTATGTAAATTAGTCATTGTGTAAAGCTGTGTTTATACCCATAGGTTACTCATCATCAGACTGAATCATTGTCATTAACTGCACAAGTTATGTATGCAATTCTAGAGAACGTTGACCGACAGAGGGTGTCAATATAGGCCTACGTGTCGCTTTTGAAAAACAGCGATTCATGCGCATGCTCAGCAGGCAAATACGACGGCGATTTAGTACACTGATCATGCGCATGCGATTCAGATTTCTGCAAAAGCGATTGAGTATAAATGCATCTTTAGAAATGACTGGCGATTGTGTGTTCTCAAGTGGGTTTTATCATGTTAATTAGTGACCTGACACACATTTGTATTGGTTCGATCAAGCATTTCTGGTTCTGGTTCTGGTTTCTTACAGTTCAACACCCCAAGTGGGGAAAAGTGAACCGGTTGCGGTGTGTGTGCTTTTTGTTGCTTTATTACTTGAACAGCTGCTGTAGTTGAGCTTTGAATGTGATTGGGTCAGATATAGTTATTGTGTCTTCTGGTAGTGAGTTTCACTCCGTAACGGATCGTGGTATGAAGGAATATTTGTAGCAGTCCTTGGATGGTTGTGGTTGAATAAATGACTTGCTGTGTGACTTGCGTGTGAAGCGCGTTACCGGGTTCAGTAGGGTTCGAACTGGGACGGCTAGGTGACCTTCATGTGCTTTCTGGAATAGACTTAGGCGAGATATCTTCCGTCTGGTAGCAAGTAGCGGCCAGTCCAGGTCTTGTAGCATGTCGGTGACACTGCTGCGCTTGTCATAGTTGTTTTTGACAAAGCGGACGGCTCTGCGCTTCACAGCTTCAAGATGGTAGATTTGGTCCACGGTGTAAGGGTCCCATATTGCAGCGCAGTATTCCAGCGAAGGTCTAACAAGTGATTTGTAGGAAATGTTCTTGATTTCCTCAGTACATCCCCGTAAGTTACGTTTGATAAAACCCAGAGATCTGTTAGCTTTTGCAGCTGTGCGATTGATGTGACAATTCCATTTCAAATTGTTAGCAATATCAACACCAAGGTATGTTTCTTCAAGGAATGTACCGTTTAATGAGTATTTGTGTTGTTTGGGGGTGTTTGGAGTTTGTGATCTTTAAAACAAAACACTTGTCAGTGTTAAACGCCATACACCATGTCTGCTCCCAGCTACAAAGTCGGTCAAGGTCGCGTTGAAGTAGGTCTGCGTCGCTGCTGACGGATCTGTAAATTACACAGTCATCAGCAAAAAGTCGGACGGTGGAGGTGATCTGGTCTGGTAGGTCATTGATATATAATAAGAAGAGCAACGGACCGAGCACTGTGCCCTGCGGAACGCCTGATTGGACACGTACCCAGTCCGAAGCATCACCTCCAAGAACAACCTTTTGCTTTCTATGCATCAGGAAGTTGGTAATCCATTGATTTTTTGTACTGGATCGTTCAAGCATCTCCAACAAATTTTTCAATGTAGGGTTAGTCCATATGATATCAAGGAGGTCCCCACCTGACCCCCTCAGATTTGCTTTATATTTTAGTCATATGTTGTACCTGTAAAAATATTAAAACCTGCAAATTTGAGGTCTGTAGCTCTTACGGATTTTCTGTGGTAGCCATTTAAAGTTGGCGTATGGGGGTCTAAATTTGGACTCAAAAGTTGCTCTTTAAATGAATGTCATCTTTGGGAGTCTGTGACTTCTTTACAAAGAGAGAGAGAGAGGTCTAAAACCTTGTATACACACTAACTGCATGCCCAATTTGTCAAAAAGTTTTTTTTTTTAAATCGGTAATTGCTTGGCGTTGTGTCACGGGGTCATTAAATATGCAAGAAAAATGTAATGTTTTGTAAACTGGTAAGTTTAGCCCCCCTAAATTCACATTTTTTGTCATATTAATTATTTTATGTTGTCACTGATGCTAAATATAGGTTAAATACAATACATATCCAAAAAATGGAGGTCACAACTCATTTACATTTTGAACAGCGCCCTCACGAAGATGAAATTTATTGCAAATTCAACATTTTCAGGGGGTCCAAAGTCGATGTGGTCCACCTTCAAAATTTATAAAACATTTTTTTTTATATGACTACTAGTCTTAAATTACAACTTTGCAAAGTCCCAGTAATTGTCTAGGTTGACTTCATATAAAACGATAACCCCAAAGTTGACCATTTTCTTATGATTGCATGTACTGCAAATGTGCGAATTTGGAAGGCTTAAAAGTCAAATTGGCCACAATATTGAAAATAAATGATTAGATGCGTAGTTATTGGCCCTATTTACTTTTATTTCCATTTTATTTTCAATATACAGATTTTCTGTGGCAGCCATTTAAAGTTGGGGTAGGGAATATAACTTTGGACCAAAAAGTTGCCCTTTGAATAAATTTCATCTTTGGGAGCCTGTACCTTCCGAAAATAAAGAGAGAGCGGTCTGAAACATTGCATACACACAAATTGCATGCCCAATTTGTAAACAAAAAAAAAAAATAAATGTCTGTAATTGTGCGTTGTGTCACGGGTAATTAAATAAGCAAAAAAAAATGTAATGTTTTGTATACTGGCAAGTTTAGCCCCCTAAATTTACATTTTTGTCAGAATAATTGTTTTTGTTGTCACTGATGCGATATATAGGACAAATACAATGCATATCCTAAGACATAGAGGTGACAATTTATTTACATTTCGAACAGCGCCCTACATAAAGATGAAATTTAAGTTGCAAATTCAACATTTTCAGGCCCAAAGTCAATGTGGTCAACCTTCAAAATTCATAAAACATCACTCTTATATGACTACTAGTCTTAAAAGTACAACTTTGCTCAATCCCAGTAATTTTATAGGTTGACTTCATATAAAGCGACAAGCCCAAAGTTGACCATTTTCTTATGATTGTATGTACTGCAAAGGTGCCGAATTCCGAAGGTGTAAAAGTCAAAATGACCACAATATTGAAAACAAATGACTAGATGCGTAGTTATTGGCCCTATTTACTTTAATTTCCATTTTATTTTCAATGTTGGGGCCAATTTGACTTTAAGACTTCCAAATTCGGCACATTTGCAGTACATGCAATCATAAGAAAATGGTCAACTTTGGGCTTGTCCTTTTATATGAAGTCAACCTAGACAATTACTGGGACTTTGCAAAGTTGTAATTTAAGACTAGTAGTCATATAAAAAAAATGTTTTATAAATTTTGAAGGTGGACCACATCGACTTTGGACCCCTGAAAATGTTGAATTTGCAATAAATTTCATCTTCGTGAGGGCGCTGTTCGAAATGTAAATGAGTTGTGACCTCAATTTTTGGATATGTATTGTATTTAACCTATATTTAGCATCAGTGACAACAAAAATAATTAATCTGACAAAAATGTGAATTTAGGGGGCTAAACTTGCCAGTTTACAAAACATTACATTTTTCTTGCATATTTAATGACCCCGTGACACAACGCATAATTACCAATTTTTTTTTTTTTTACTTTTTGACAAATTAGGCATGCAGTTAGTGTGTATATAAGGTTTCAGACCTCTCTCTCTTTTTGTAAAGAAGTCACAGACTCCCAAAGATGACATTTATTTAAAGGGCAACTTTTGAGTCCCAATTTAGACCCCCATACGCCAACTTTAAATGGCTACCACAGAAAATCCGTAAGAGCTACAGACCTCAAATTTGCAGGTTTTTAATATTTTTACAGGTACAACATATGACTAAAATATAAAGCAAATCTGAGGGGGTCAGGTGGGGGACCTCCTTGATATCATATGGACTGACCCTGTAAGTGCCTCTCTGGCCCTAGTGTAGTGGAAGTAAAAACGGATACTATGGCCAGAGTTCTAGGGCTAGTCTACCTAGAATATTTTCTCAATTTGATTTTTATCCTTTCTAGGTCTAGGACTAGGTATGACTGGTTTTACCGTAAAATTTGTGTCAATTCCTGAAGTCATGATGTGTGCGCCACGTTCTGTAGGCTCCGATCGGGCCCGGGGGTTCGACTGCCGATTACATAGACGAGAACAACTGCCTATAATAAACCAGCAGTACTGCGTGGACAAGTCATACGTCAGGATTTTGGGACATTCAGACGAGCATACTTTTCCTCATAACATTGCCAATTATAGGCCTACATACATGATTGACCCCTCATTTTTTAAGTTAAAGGGGGTAACCCTATTGGTTTTGGATATGGATTGTCTTTAAAATTACATAATAATATCAAATATCTCCCCTTTATGCTGCTTTGTGAAAAAGCGAGAGCATTTTCAGCGTAAATGTGAATAAATAGCCAAATTGCAATCCAATACCTTGTATCGTGAATTGCATTCTGGGTAGGCATGCAACAACAACAATTCCCGTTCAGTATGGCGAATGCTGACATGCTGCAATGCCGGCCCGTATTGAACGGAAAATATTTGTTTTTTTTGGTTTTTCGTACCGTTTCAGAAAAAAAAGGAAACAAAATATATTTCCCCTTGCAATATGTACATTTCAAATGAATATAAAAAGTTTGGGTTAAAATGGAGAGGAAAAAAACCTTCCGCTACGGGGTTTTGAACCGGGTACCTCGTGGGTAAAAGAACGGTAGCGCTAGCCAATTGAGCTATTTCACCAACTGAAATAATCAAGGAATTGTTTTAATTATATACGGCGGACCGTCTCCTCAGCACTTAGCGTAGTTCGCTTTTTCTCTTCCCATGATCCGAAGTAATTTTTATTGTTTACAAACTGGTATACCTGTAAAAACCGTTGTGATTCATGATTTCTCGGAAATACATCGACTTGGAGCGTCAAATTTCAGGATAGTAATGAGAAAAATAGTATCTATTATGTGATACCAAAACCTCATCAACAATGAAAAAAATCGGGGGAATGATGCTGTCGATCGGGTTACGGACCTTTAAATGATTCTCTTTTTAATGAAAGCAATTTTAGATGAATTTATTTAATTTCAAAATTTTATGAACATGCCTACCTACCATACATGCATAAGCATTTCAATTGAATGAACGCAGCTTTCAATAGCGTGACGAATTTTTGCGTACACTGCGCCGTCCGTCTGCTTGATGATATGCGCCGGGAAGTCCTCCCATTGTGGCCTGTACACCATCCGCGATAATCAACTTTTGAAAAGCACCCTAAACAAGGATTTAACCCTCGGCTAAAACGACCCCCTAAACAGGGATTTCATTCCTAACAGTAACATCAAATTTCATACCCTAAATTTCATTTCCGCGTATTTAGAAATTGCAATTTTGCTACCCTTTTTCATGTTTTTGACACCCTAAACGCGACGCCAGCGTATCGTGCCTACCCACGAAAAACAACCCTTTTACGCGTTTTCATTATCGCGGATGGTGTACAGGCCACAGCGGAGTGACCCCCGGGATGTACGCCAGCGTGTGCGACCGTGCGTGAGTAACGCGGAAGTGAATCCAACCATGCCAACGCACTCGTGATTGGGTAGCATTGTATCCAAAGTCGTGCGTTCGCGTTTTAGTTTGAAATACGCAATATACGATCGCGGTTGGATCGAGTGCAGCTGTTAAGCTGCGTTCATTCAATAGTGACTTGTAACTCTTGAGCTTGTTCAACTTGTTGCACGTCAACTTTTCAGCACTGATTCCATCTCAAATCACTTACCGTTTTTTTTCTTGAATCTTTTCACTCGTTCTTGAGAGTCGTCTGACACGCAATGTCTTCTTCTGATTGATTTGATGAGGTCTGAAATGATTATTTCATAAGCTTTTCGGTCAAAGTTTTCATTCCACTTTCTGGAGTCGAAATTTCTGTTGTCAGGACGCTCTGCGCAAGCGCAAACCAATCAATTTTGGTGTTGTTTCAGAAAATATATTTGTTTTAGGAATTATATCACCAGCTTTTCCATCTACCTTAAGTTATTTTGCAACTAAGTTTTATGATTCATACTATGCAGATTTACTACCTTTTAAAAGGTAGGTAAAATGTATGCAGGATAAAAATCAACATTAAAAAGAATTAGTTAGAGATGGTGATTCAGTGTTCCTAGAATGTATGAACTTGTTATTTTAGATGTGGTCAAAATCGCAAACAATCGCAAACCAAACCAAATAGATCTGCGGAAAAAATACAGACTGTCATGACTGTGTAAAAGACGAACTTTTGATAGACTCTTTCAAAGCTGGGTCCAAGACTCCAAGTGTACACATTTGAACAATACACTTACGATGCTTGTGAATAAGATTAGTTTACAGCTGATACACGAAGTCCATGCATGTTTTGTTTTCGATGTAAGCTTATAAGGGGTGGTGCAATAATTATGTGCACCCCCGGGGTGGTGAATTATAGGGGGGCAGAGATTTTTGGCAGGCCAAAAGGGGGGAGGCAAGCATTTTTTGGCAGGTCGAAAGGGGGGTCAAGCGATTTTTGGCAGGTCGAAAGGGGGGGCAAGCAATTTTTGGCACAGATATTTTTTTAGGCACCGTTTCTATATTACGCCCTAAAAAGGCATAGGAAAACGTTAGGAACATGTTCAAATATGCAAAATTTCCTGCTCGCTTCGCTCGCATTATATGGTAAGACAATTTTAAAATTTTTAAACCTTAAAAGGTTTTACATTCAGGTTCCCCAAAATCTTGCATGTGTAAGGGGGGCAAAGATTTTTGCACGCCGTAAAGGGGGGCAAAGGTTTTTTGCACGTCGAAGGGGGGCAAAGATTTTTGGCATGGCCAAAGGGGCATGGGGGCAAGCAATTTTGGCAGACCATTTTGAGAATTCACCACCGGGGGTCCCCTGGGTACACATAATTATTGCACCACCCCTAATTCAAGTTTACATACTCGATATTGCAGTAGCGTTGTGTTTTATGTAGAAAATATGAGTGCCGCAAAACGAATTGCCACCATCGTAGTAGAACCTCAAAAACGACATACAGCTACTTTATTCTTCTTCCATGGATCTGGTAAGCATGCCCATGCCCCATACATCGACCGTCATCATCATGTGATTGAACTGCCCGGTGAACTGTCAGTGTCACATCAAAGATACTCACAGGATTGAATGGAGATTTTGGCATCAGAACAAAGCTCATAATATATTTCTCATAAATTTTAGTACTAAAATATATTCCCTTTTACGGTGATACGAACAAGAAACTTAAAAAGTAATTATACTAATAGCCTCATCCCCAAATGCGGTATACCACACATACCGTTCTATGGGCCATGGCATTGTGAAACACGGTTTTACTTCTAATACTAATATCAAAATGACTAAATGCAATTTACCTCAAAATTTGCCAATGAATTGGATTGTTTTGGTATAGTCCTCAATGTGAGGTACAAAAGACAATGCAAACAACCTGACCATCTACCTTTAAATAAACCTCTTTTTTATAAGTACTTTCAAGGATTTGAATCAGGGCCCGGAGCTTTATTTGAAAGTACTGCAAATTTTCCAACAACTGAGGGGAGGCACATCCCCCCTCAAACACTCTCAGTACCAGATCATATGTGACCAGCTCCAACAGAACTCGGAACAAGTTGCCAGACTTGTTTTTGAATTTAAAGGAGGATTTCGGGATCCTAGCATCCTCTTTTTATGACATTTTTCAGTAGATATCCACGAAAAAATCTTATTCCCAAAAATTTGAGTTGATTCTGATTTTGCGTTCAAGATGGCGTCAAAGTCAAAAAGAACTTTGAATTTGATGAACTTTTTGGCAGCAAGGAGAAGGAAGATGAAACCGGGGATGAAACAATAAAATCAGGGAATCCAACAGCTATTGAAACTTAATGAAGCTAGTAGTACTAGTGGTGTTATGTAAGGTCATGTAACTGGAAATGGAAGTAACTCAGTAAGCCTAAAAAGCGGTTGGAATACGATGAGTTGGCGCTGCAGTGTTTTTACTTGGGAACAAAATTTGGGCGCCTAAATTTGTAAAGTTAGGAGCCATTGGCTCCTCAATCAGTTTTTGCATGGTACAGCACTGTCATAGGCCACTGTTGTAATTTCGTTCTGGTATACCAGAGCGAAATTCAAATTTGACAATATTTTTACTAAACAAATTTAATCTGCAAGAAATATTTGGTACATAAACATTATGTAGCCAGAGGTTTCCAGTGGTATAAAAATCTCAGCTTTTTTTGAAAAAAGTAGGGGGACAAAATGCCCTTTTAATAGGCCCTTTAAAGATGATATTCCACAAGAAAAAATCCAATTTTGGAATTCTTAATTTTGTGGTATATGACTTTGGAACTTAGTGTACTTTCAAATCCTTGAAAGTACGGTACTTATTAAAAAGAGCTTTATTTAATCAATAAATAATAGTTGAACTATGATAATCCCTATTCAATTTTTTAATATTAATACTCCCCATATTCCCCATGGCAAAAATATCAAATTGTGGGTGTAAAAGCAACACATGTGGTACAGTCCAGAAAAGTGTTGTAGGCATGGACGAAGAAGATAACAAACTGCGTACGAGCAGTCAAAGGCTCAGTATCACCCGATAATGAGGGCCGATTGTTCCATGAAATGCAATCTAGGCAAAACTACTATGTACTCACCGCATATTTTTACGGTCTATTGCGTAGGCACGCAGCGTTCTATTGTGTATTCACAAAGGCACACAACGCTGGCGTGATTGTTGGACACCGGCACAAATAATTATCGAGCAATCGGCTCGCATGAATATGAGAGAATTCATAGCATACAATACACAGGGACTTTGCCTGTGGTTGTAGGCTACACCTGTAAACCTATGACCAGACCAATACTGCACAACAGCACAAGCATCTTCATTATTAACATTATGTTGAACTTATGTTTCTTCTTCTTGACATACAGGTGATACAGCAAATGGAATAAAAGATTGGCTTCATTCAGTTTTAGGAAAAGAGTTTAGTTTTCCCCACATCAAACTTGTTTTTACTTCAGCTCCACCAAGGTATCATTAATTTTTGTATAGTATTGTAAAATTCAATCATTATGTTGTGTAAATGTTAACAACAGCAACTTTGTGTGTGTATTGTAACCCAATCCCAGTATGCAGGGTTGTATTACTAATACTTAATATGATGAATGATGACAGTGGCGTACCGTGGCCGCTCTTACCAGAGCTTACTAAGGGGACTGCAGAAAGGGTAAATTTGCCGGCCCCTTCATCAACAGCCGGAAAAGGTTGACCCATTTTTTATCTATGGTTTGAAAAAGTGAAGAGCAAAAAAAAAAAGGATTTAAGGCACTAGCAACCTAAAAGCAATAATTTTTATGTATAGTTCCATTGTTTCACAATTTTTTAAACCTTTTTCATAATTTTTTCGTCCTCTTTTCTTTAATAATTCTTTTTGCCGCCCCTTCTTCTTCCACCGCCCCTTCTTTTTTCGGCACCCCTGCTTTTACCCCAGGGACCTGCACCCCCAAAGCCCCCTATTATAATTATGTGAATGGATGATGATGAATGATGATGATCCAAACTGCAAAGCATTTTGAATGAACATAGATGGTATGTTTGGATTTTGTACCAAACTACAATGTGGATGTATATTCACTGGCCCCATAAATGCTACACTACTATCCAACTTATCTGTGCCTAATTTATGTAAGATTGTAAAATACTTTTAATAACAAAACTGGAACAGTTATTGGTTTTAATGCACTATATTCTTTTCAACGCTAACTCTGAGCTGCATGGCATACTAGTATGTTCTTTCAGTATAATACAGGACAGCTCCACAGTGTCTCTGTTCTTTCAAATTGTTTTTTTTTTAAATATAAATTTGATCGAAGCATATGAGCAAATACAACACTATGCACTATTTACATTGTAACAAACTCTACTCTATTAATTAGACCCTACACAATTTATGGAGGGCAATTGAGCACTATCTGGTATGACCGGTTTAAGTTTTCTCCAGATGTTCCTGAACATATAGAAAGCCTGGACTATATGTGTCAACAGATCAGTAGTTTAATCGAAGAAGAAGTGTCAAATGGAACACCACAGAATAGAATAGCCATAGGTTGGTAATAATTTATTCCACTTCAGAGGGTTTGTGCAAGAAGTCCCTATCTGCAATAGCTGCCTTATTATACATTTGACAATATATGTAATATGTATTGCACTTATGTCTAACAATATGACATCTGGCAGCTATTGCAGTTAGGACCATCTTGTATTAACACCTCAATTCATATTTAAATACCCTAATCCAAAGTATGTTTGTATTTCCCAGACCATATACAGCAAATGCAGGAAGACTAAGTACAGTATGGTATGATCGTAAACGAATTGTACCTAATGTTCCCGAGGATAGGGAAAGTGTTGATTTAATGTGTCAACAAATTGGAGAGTTTGTTGAGGAAGAGACGACTGGTGGAATTCCCAAAAGTAGAATTGTTTTAGGTTGGTATCTCGCATGAAGTTATGTGCATTTTTATATGACCTGCATGTTGGTGTGGATCATCTAGCTCAGCATCTGAGCCAAGATGAGTTCTCAATAAAGTAGTTATTTTTTTTAACATGACCATCTTTGAGGCGTATGCGTACTAGACATTTCGTGGTCAAAGGGAAGGGGTAGTCTCAAGACTTGTGGATCAGAGGGTTTGTACACTACTTGTGTGGTCATTGGGAGAGATCCATAGGCCATTAGTGATTAGAGGGTTTGTGCATGGTTTGTGCACTAGTCTGGACTTAAGTCAGATATAGGGACCGTCAGCCTGTGCCATCCACCTTGTATGATACAAGCACGTCTAAGCAAAGTTTGGTGAAGTACAGTTTATCTGGCAATGCCGACTCGCCCAGAACCAGGGTACTGTATGACTGTATGTCCAGAAATCTTCAAACCTGGAGGGAGCCAGGAGCACACCTGGGGGCTGACTGACAATCTGCCCAACATAGCCTGATTCTTTATGAAGCCCCCATAGCCACCCTTGGCATGTTATATCATTATATGTTGATATTGTTTTAAAGTTTAATACATATTTGAAATAATAAACGATGCATTTTGTTCAAATTCATGTGCATATAATGCTCACATTGATGTTCTAATGTTCCACAACCTGCAACGTTTGATGAGTACAATGAGATGGTATTGGCAGTCTGGCACTGTATTCAAGATACCGTTTTCAATGATTTGTTGATTTGGTTCTTGTTTTGGTTCAACTAGGTGGTATATCCATGGGTGGTGGACTAGCGCTTCATCTTGGTTACCGTTTTCATCAAGATGTAGCTGGAGTATTTGCCTTGTCTAGTTTCCTCAACAAAGATTCATCTGTCTATCAGGTAAGAGAAAAATGGGGGTTTTTTTGCAACCATTTATTATCAAGGTGTTGTAATCATTCTTTTCTGTTGAATCCCATTGCCATTTGTGCAAAGATCACATTTTATCTTGATTTAGTGCATTTTTAATTTTGTATCATTAGTTGTATAAATGAGGTCTTTATTACTTTCATATTACTGTATCATATGTATGTAAATATGATAAAAAGTAATTAATTACTAATATTTTATCTGTCTTTCATAATTGCAGTCAATTCAAGATGCAAACACAGCAGGCAGTGTTTCATCACTACCTCCTTTGTTTGCCTGTCATGGCAAAGCTGATCCTCTTGTGATATATGATTGGGGAAAGAAATATGTGGATAACTTCACAGCTGCTGGAATATCAACAGAGTTTCATAGTTTCCCGAATCTAGCTCATGAAATGATGGAAGATGAACTGAATTTACTTCAAGACTGGGTTATGAAGAGGCTGCCAGACAAATGAACATATGCTGATATATTGTATTGGATAATGTGAATTTGATAAGTTAATAAAACCAAATTTCTTGGAATTTTTATTGATGAAAACCTAACATGGGTAAATCATACAGATACTACATCCGAAACAGTTTCAAGAAATATTGGTATACTGAATAAACTTACGTACTTTATAGTTTATACCTGAACAAATACTTCATATTTTGCACTCTGCACTTTATGGTACCTTTAAATGGGAAAATGCTGCTAAGATGTTCTTAGATAAGTATTGAAATTACAAAAGTGGGCAATAAGAATGATTTCAAATAGTCACTGTCCCTGCCATTCCAGCCGTCAGTTTTCTCATTACATTAAATGTTTATGAGAGTTTTAAACAAGAATCGAACAGCTTCATCATGTTCATACATTAAATAAACTACCAGAAACATTTAATAAGTATTTACCAAAGGTAACAACATATACAATAATCTCTCAAGGTCTTCTCAAACAGGTCGATTAGAAGCACAGGCCTGTCACAATGGAATTCTCTAGAAAGAAATATTATTACTAATTCTATCTAGAAAAGTGAATTCTAGTAAAGCTCTCACAACTTACATTGTGGAGTGTTTATGGTGGCTTGCGATCATCATTCACTTGTCTTCAATGCAGACTGATGTTGGGTTTGGTTGAAGCAAGAAACTGGGTTATCTGCTGACCGGAGGTAAGTAGAACCGGGCTTTGACCTCCGGTCAGATGAATATTAATAGATAAGTAAGTCATAGATGGGTGGAAGTATGTGACACCCCTCGTCTCTGTTAAGGTCGCAACTGCACACAATGCTCACAATTATTAAGCAATCTAAATCAGTAAAACACCTGTGTATGTGTAATCAATTGAAGAAAACAATTATTTAGTACTATGAAACGGTACATTTAGAGTACTAGCGGTCACCCGTCTTTCGCAGTTCGTAAATAAATGCAATTACAAAGAGCCCACAACAAAAATCCGCCTGGACGATACCATCACTGACTCAATTGAATCATGAGAAGAGTTCGACAGGAAGATCCAATATCCATCCCCAAAGCTATACTACAGCCTTTCTGAGATTTGCCGATATATCCTATAAAGCCATGCTTCAGGGGTGCTACATGAAATGAGTCAAGATCTTACAGAGGAAAGTAGCAAAGCATGCCTCAAGTCAACAGAAATATAAAACTAAAGTCATGATGAGCAACAACAGCCGAAACTCTGAAGTATATGTGCAGGACAAGACCTCAGCTGAAAATAGTAGACTAAGTAGCCTAGGTAAGAAGATCACCCTCAAGAATGAAACCGGGGAGGAAATGAAGAATTAAATTAAGAATGCAACTGAGTTGGACGAAGTTTGGCGCACTCAGCAACATCATTCCAGACACTTCTCTTCCTATATCACCTGGAAGAGACATGCATTTGACGTGCATCATACATGTTTTCCCTTACGGTGCTGAGCAACCTCCACACGTTTGGAAAAGAACCTCAGTGTGACAGAAAGGGCTATATGGAAAGACAGGACAGGATGACTGATACAGATTTGAGACAGAAATAAGTGCAGGACATTGTGTTGACCATCAAAATCAAAGAAACAGAGGTGGGCAGTACACCTAGCCAGAAGGTATAACAACAGATGGACACACATAAGCTCACATAGCAACATATTTGATTCCTAGGGATGAGTTGACATCACAAACCGGCATTGCTTGGCAGAGAATAGCCCAAGATAGAATAGACTGGAAAGTTTGTGAAGAGGCCTTACAGTGGAGTGAAGTATAGGCTAAAGAAGAAGAGGGACATTGACTTGATATTTTGGTGTATGTAACCTCTTACCAACTGTTCCTAGCCTTAAAAATTAACGAAAAATCTTGAGTGAATGTTTGATTGTTCCCTAGAGAAGTCCTTTTCAGAGGGCTGAGCTTTCGAAACTCTTCAGAGCAACTAAATAAACATGACGGGGAACTGTCAAGAGGGGATGTCAAAATGATTGACGGGAAGTGTCAACGAGTCTCCTGTGTGGAGAGCAACAAAGGTTAATTAATATGGTCAGAGGTCCTTTTGAATAATCTATTCCATTCATGTCCACTCCTTTGTCCCTATTGAAATTGTCTGGAGTAGAATGGATATGCCAAGCTTCCATGATCTTCCTTTCAGACTACTTGGTGTTCATGTCCAAAATCTTGGTATTGTCCCATTCAATGTCATGTTGGTTTTGCCACACATGCTCAGCAACTGCTGATTTTATGTGTGTTGCCAGAATCGGTGTCTATTCTTCAAAGTTCTGCCGTGGCAGTTTCACCAATGTAAACTTGGTCACACGATCTACAAGGTATAGAATAGATAGCTCCTGGCTGGAGATCCTTGGTAATAGGTCCTTGGGGTATACAAGTTGCTGTATAGAGTATTGGTCATTCTGAAGTAAACACAGAGGTTTTTCTTCCGAAGAACTTTGCGTATAGCTTCAGAAGTCCCAGCTACGTACGGCAAGATGACAGTAGCAAAGGTTTGTCAGTCCTGGCAGATCGGGATGTCGAGTCATGAACAAACTATTAGAAGGGTACTTGTTAAGCTTCAAAGCTTATCGGATGTGAGTCTTCTCGTGTTGTTTCTCTTCAGTGTTCGACGAAACATTGATAGCTCTTTGGAACAGTAATCGCGGCACTGAACGTTTGGCTGATTCTGAATGGTGCGAATCAAAGTTAAGATACTGGTCAGTGTGAGTTTTCTTCCTGACTAGTATCAAGTGTCAGACTTTCTCTTAACGAGAATGTCAAGGAAAGCATTGGTCTCTTTCTCATAAGTAAATTTGATAACATCCTTACGAAGATTGTTGAGGTGGGTCAGAAAGACGCTAAGTGTTCACGTTCGGTAACACATAGCGTTTCCAGTTCTGAGGTGGATTAGGAGCAGTCAGAAGAGCTTTCCGTTCAAAAGACTCCATAAACAGGTTAGCCACTGGTGGGGAGATGGGAGAACCCATCGTCACGCCATCAGTTTGGAGGTATGGGTCCTCTTCAAACATGAAGTACTAGTAAGCATTGTTGAAACAAACCGCCAACATGCGTCTAATGTCAGAAACGTGGAATGAATCCTATCAACTAAAGTTGGTTTGTCTTGTAGTCGGTCCATGGTGATACCAATAGCTTCCTTCACAGGAATGGACGTTAATAAGGATTCTACATCAAAAGAACTAGCATCTCAGTGTCTTTGAGGGTCACAGTTGAGACGAACGCGAGTTCTTAACTTGCCAGTCAGAGGTTGAAGTATGCGTGTCAAATCCTTGGCTGTGTTATAAGTAGGCGACCCAATGGCTGAAACAATGGGTCGTAAAGGTATGCCGGTTTGTAAAATTTTAGGTAAACCATAGAACCCAGGAGCTTGACTAGAGGAGGGTAACAACCTCCAGTAATCTTGACTATTGAAAATCTTTGTCAAAGTCTTTGTCAAATCGCAAAGTCTTCTAAGAAACTGTCCGATCTCGCGTTATTAGTTGTTGAATCGCGCTTAATGAGAGGAATGTGTTTTTTCGAGCTGAGGAGTTGATTGGCTTTATCCGGGTATTGTCCTGGTCAGAACAGAATCACGGTAGCGCGCCCCTTGTCAGCAGGGAGAATCTGAATAGATTCATCTTTCTTCAATTCTTGCAGAGCTCGTTGTTCATCAAAGGTAATGGTAGGTTGAGGGGGCTTCGCATAGAAGTGACAGCATTACGAGCTTCTTCGTGGTCCTTTTTACCCAAATAGGCCTTTGTAATTTCGATTCAACGGCAGCGACAATCTGAAGTCATTAATGAAAAATCTTGTAACTTGAGATGAGAGGCGGAAAGTTCCTTGCTATGTCATGACAGAGGCTGTTACTGGAGAGGGAGGGTTCCTGGGACCAAAGCGCTCAACCCACCGCCGCTCGTCCAGTCGGTGCAGTTGCTGCAGACTGAGAGAACTGACAGTATAGTTATATAGGGTTGATAACCCTAACATCTTCAAGACTACACGTCGTAAGGGAGCTTAAGGGAACCGATCAATATAGGCAGTGGCTACACACGGACCCGGCCATGCATGGTTTCCACTGGATTTTGAATTAAACAGCTCCGTTTCTTCATAGGCTGTTTGAAGACCGGGTTTGAAGGCCTATGGTTTCTTGAACCTAAAGTATTCTAGCCACTTCCCTAACCATCATTATTATTATTTATTATTTATACTTACCTTTTTTACCTGGACTTCGCGGATAACTGCTGCAAAGGGTCGAAACATCAGTCGGAAGGGTCGGCTTAAAGATGAACGCCACCAAGACAAAGTTTATGTCTTTTAACCAGGTTAACATCAGCACAAATAATGGCACAAAGCTAGATGAAGTGAAATACTTCAACTATCTCGGAGCACGGGATGGCTAGCACAGAGCACGATGTCAAAACACGTAAGGCAGCGGCTTGGAGAGCATGTAACAGCCTAAACAAGATCTGGAAGTCTGCTCTGCCAAAGAAATTTAAACTGCGGGTTTTCAGTGCAACAGTGGAATCTGTGTTAACATATGGATGCGAAGCCTGGACCATAACTCCAAAACTATCTAGAGCTGGACGGCTGTTACACTCGAATGCTTAGGACAGTGTACAACATCCATTGGAATCAGCATATAAACAACAAAGAGCTGTATGGAGACCTTCCAAAACTCTCAGAGAAGATTAGAGAAAGAAGGACACGCTTCGCTAGACACTGCTTCAGGAGTAAGTGCGAACCTGTCGCCAATCTGGACACCCAAACACGGAACAAGAAACCCTGGAAGACCACCCCTTACATTTGTAAATGTTTTCAAGCAGGACACTGGACTACAAGCATCAGACCATGGGAACGGCGATGCAGGACAGGAGGATATGGAAAGCTGTCGTGGTTCGGGAAAACCACCCGAAATAAGCAAGTAAGCAATATTAGCTTTCTTTAAGCAGGGTAATCCCATCAATGAAAACACTGATCTTCCTGGGGGCCCTGCAAGAGCCGTATATATTTACAAATTAAATTGTGTCATGAAGAAGTGTCAAGGATCGTGCATCATGAAAGGAAAATGTCCATCAGTCTTTCCATATTTAATGGCATTTAAATGTCAGTAGGGGCAAGTTTAAAGTCTCTACAAATTCTTGTATGCATGAAAATTACGCCAAAGATTACTGTTTCGTTTTTATTGTAATCTAATCTTTTATTTCCTGAAATAAAATTTGGGGTCTAATGTGGATTTTTTATATGAAAAAATGTATTGTGCATGTTAGAGGCCCATTTATTGTCGGATTTCTGTATGTAGAACACACAGTTATCAATAATTGAGCGCTATTAATACACATTAATGTTTTTAAGCAAATAAAATTCCAAAATATGGTACGTCTTCTGTCTTTGCTTGTCACGTGGTAAGCCTATGTTGACGTTGCGATTAGGCCCCTAGTTCAAATAAGTTTCATAAGTCAGGTAGCCGAGCGGTGTAGGGCAGGCCTACATGGTGTAGGCGCTAGGCTCTTTCAGAATCCATGATAGCCGTGCGGCGTGAGTTCGAGCCCCACCTCTGCCGAACTAAATTTACTTTTAATTTGATAATTACGGTATAGATTAACATATGTATATGTATTAGGGAGCTTATTTTTAAAAGCATCTATATCTAAGATTATTTGTGATATGTGCATATCATGTTGCATATCTTCTCCATTACAATGCCACCACATTTGAATCAATCACATTTTTCACGCATAAGTACACGTCTTGTGAATGTAGTGGGGTATCAAACAGAATGTGCCAAATTGACTATTATTCTGTGCAGCAAGCTGCTGTCCTATATCTTCACAAACTGGGACCTATTCCAATCCTCTAATCTAAGATTACAACGCTCGCCCCACAAAGCCATCAAAGACTACCTACAGAATATGGGAGTAGAGAGAAGACCTGCCCGATTGAACACTTGTTGGACCAGTTTGGTCGGAATAAAGAACATCTTTTGAATTTTTTTTCGGACTAGAGAACCTCTTAAAATTCGGATAGTCGCCCGCCCTGAACACCCCTATAGCTACGCCACTTTTTAAACAACTTGTTATACTGAAGTTACAGTTCAATCAGGGCTGTTTTAACTTTTCTGGCGTTTTCTCTTCTGAACTTTAATAGGCTGTAGGCCTAATGTTTTATGTTTATAACTTGTGACGTGTTAAGTCTTAGGGACCGTTCACAAACACTTGTAAGGGGGGCCTGATGCAAAAAAAAATTAATCGCGAACATTTTCGCCCCCCCCCCCTTTACAGACCTCGAACATTTCAGGCCCCCCCTTTTTTTTTGACATGAATATTATGGGTAAACGGTAAACCCGATAGAAAAACATATAAACTCAATTTTACCAGAAGGGAATTTAGGCCTACTAGGAGGGTCAAAAATTTTCAGCCCCCCCCCCCCCTTTTTGCATCAGCCCCAAGTGTTTGTGAACGGCCCTTACTAGCTATACTTTCTCAATTTGTTCACCAATTTATGGGCTAGTTTTAGATATTAACAAATTTGAGAACCGAATTAAACAAGAAATGTCTTTAAAAAAGACAATGCCTCAAGAGATTCCAGCGGGCACCATTTGTTATTAGCTTATAAGAGATACTTGAAATGCTAGCTTTAAGCCATCTTGCAGTGGTAATAATTCTGTTGTATTTAATGCAGGAATACCTGCATGCCGGGTGGTAGTCCGAATAATCAGTCCCAAAACAAAATAGGCCTAGGCCCTATTCATTTACTGACATGATCGATGGACCCTGCATTTTTCAATACATTGATGCTGTAGCCTTCGTACTGAGTGAAGAAGGCTACACACAAGGAAACTAGGCTATAATCACGTATCATGAGCCCCGGATGCTTATATATAATAGATGGCCTCCTTCAACTCTCAACTTGTGACCACAGAAATAGCTTAATAACTGTGTAGGAAATACAAAAAAAATGAAATTTGGACACCAGAAACTTAAGGTTGAAAGTCAAAAAGTGTCAATTGGTACACCTTTATACAGCAGAAGTTATCATACAGTGATAGTAAGATTTTTGAAATAAAATCTCTTTTCTGTAAAATTGATTGCTGTGCTGAAAAATGTTGCATAATGGGTACTTGCTTTTTTGTACAGGTATTCATTGTAAGGTACCATCAATGATGGTCACAGAATTGGGAAAAAATACATTTGCCCATAACTTTGTTAATTTTTTCCCTACAGACATGGTTGACTCCTCATTTTTTAAGTTAAATAATCACCTTTCTAAACAAAACAATTTCAATGTGAAATATCCTACTTGCAGGGTTGTCACCAGGACCAAAAAAAGTACTAAAAAGGCTACTTCGAAATTTGATGATCATACCTAGCATAGGCCTAGGACAGGTAGGCAAAAAACCCTTTTTTCTAATAATTTCTCCATAGCGTCATTTATGTCGACAAATTGTTCACAAATCCACAGCAGGGTTGCAAATATACCATATGTCACTCGAGTGCGACAATTTGTACAGATAAATTTATCACAACAGGTAATTTGGCCATTCGTCTGCATATTACCAAAAATAACGTCATTTATGTCGACAAATTGTTCGCAAATCCACCGGTTAGTTTTAAGGATATAATACATGGCATAAAATATGACAATTCATCAAAATAAATTTATAATGAATGCTTTTGTGGATATTTCCTAATACAATATACATCTGACATGTGTATATGATTTATGTCTTCAGTAGGAATTCGGCTGAGCATGTGAGGGAATTCCAATTGAATGAACTTTCAATAGCGTGACAAATTTTTGCGTACACTGCGCGATATCGCCAGCGTGTGCGATTGTGTGTGATGTCATCGCGGAAGTGAATCCAACCATGCCAACGCACTCATAGACATACCACCTAGACCTATGAGTGCCCATCCCTAACCATGGCAGTAGGTGAAGCCACGTATCCAAGGTGATTTTGGTCGGTTGGTCGGACGCCGGAGAAAAAGCGTTCATATCTGGAGAGAAAGGCGCGCTTTGCGTGATTGCTGCGCCATTATCGCTCGTGTCAAATGCAACATGTTCCGTGAAGACGCGACTGGAGAGAAAGACGCGCTGGTTTGTGTGATTCCAGCGCCATTATCGCTTTCGCATCAAATACAACATGTTCCGTGAGCCGAACATATCTGCTTGCTTGCGCCCAGGTATGCGTCCTTGTCAAAGTCGTTGCTAAGCAGTGTCAGCTTCACTACGCGAGTCAAAGTCACTGGTCTAGATGCTTGTTTGTCTGGGAAGCGCACTTGTGATTGGTTAGCATTGTATCCAAGGTCGATGCGTTAAGCGTTGTAGTTTGAAATACGCGATATACGATCGCGGTTGGATCGAGTGCAGCTGTTAAAACCTGCGTTCATTCAAAAGTCTCAGCTTCAGGTTGTAGTAAGTAGGTATACCTAGCATAGGCCTAGGACAGGCCTAGGCAAAAAAACCTTTTTCTAATAATTTCTCCATAGCGTCATTTATGTCGACAAATTGTTCACAAATCCACAGCAGGGTTGCAAATATACCATATGTCACTCGAGTGCGACAATTTGTACAGATAAATTTATCACAACAGGTAATTTGGCCATTCGTCTGCATATTACCAAAAATAACGTCATTTATGTCGACAAATTGTTTCGCAAATCCACGGTTAGTTTTAAGGATATAATACATGGCATAAAATATGACAATTCATCAAAATAAATTTATAATGAATGCTTTTGTGGATATTTCCTAATACAATATACATCTGACATGTGTATATGATTTATGTCTTCAGTAGGAATTCGGCTGAGCATGTGAGGGAATTCCAATTGAATGAACTTTCAATAGCGTGACAAATTTTTGCGTACTTTTCGCGATATACGCCAGCGTGTGCGATTGTGTGTGAGTATCGCGGAAGTGAATCCAACCATGCCAACGCACTCATAGACATACCACCTAGACCTATGAGTGCCCATCCCTAACCATGGCAGTAGGTGAAGCCACGTATCCAAGGTGATTTTGGTCGGTTGGTCGGACGCCCGGGTCGGACGCGGAGAAAAAAGCGTTCATATCTGGAGAGAAAGGCGCGCTTTGCGTGATTGCTGCGCCATTATCGCTCGTGTCAAATGCAACATGTTCCGTGAACGCGACTGGAGAGAAAGACGCGCTGGTTTGTGTGATTCCAGCGCCATTATCGCTCGCATCAAATACAACATGTTCCGTAGACGCGAACATATCTGCTTGCTTGCGCCCAGGTATGCGTCCTTGTCAAAGTCGTTGCTAAGCAGTGTTCACTACGCGAGTCAAAGTCACTGGTCTAGATGCTTGTTTGTCTGGGAACGCACTTGTGATTGGTTAGCATTGTATCCAAGGTCGATGCGTTGGCGTTGTAGTTTGAAATCGCGATATAACGATCGCGGTTGGATCGAGTGCAGCTGTTAATCTGCGTTCATTCAAAAGTCTCAGCTTCAGGTTGTAGTAAGTAGGTATGCCAGGTGAATTCAAATTTGCCATCAAACTGCATCATTTTATATATCAAATTAAAGCCCTTGAGTTAAGAAAGCCAAAACTGAAAACCTTTTTTTCATAGCACTTTCCATAGTAAAGTTACATCTTGTCAAAGATTGACTTTCATCAAAAGATTCATCTAGCAAAATTCCCCCCAAAAGCATTTCGGTGGTGTTTCTAGATCTTAGACCTCATGTTGATAGCAGCTTATTTAATGGAACTGCTATCAAAATCCCTCTAAAATTCCATGTGCGAGTGACTTATCACCATAAAAATCATATATTTGGGTTACGGGAAGTATAGACAACATATTTATGTAGGTTTCCTTGTACCGGCCAGTTCTTTTATATTTCTATGAAAATATATGTATTGTGTTCTAGGCGAATTTGGCTGACTAGCAAATGTGTTAACTAAGGTTTGCCTGGCATACCTATAGTAACGCTACAAATTTCAAATGTTTGAGGACTTGTTCTCATTGCTTAGCAAGCCTACCTGTATTTTCCCCGGTATTTTCACATCATATTTTGTGGTCAAAATGATTACAAATGTGTAAATTTGCAATCATTTCGTCGTGTGTACGGCGATACTCTCGAAGAGAGGAATGTACTCACCGGTAGAAGAAGAAGAACGTTGTCAGAGGGTTAAGTGCACAAAGTACAAAAAGTAACTATATCTCATTAACAATGATCCTACAGATATGCGACCACTGACTTTTTTGTTCCTTATGACCAGAGGAAAAGTATGACATATCGCACGACTCTGTGGTATATTTGGTTAAAAAGATAGAGGGCTAAATGCACAAAGTAGAAAAAAGTGACTATATCTCAGAAACCAATGATCCTACAGAAATGCGACCACTGACTTTTTTGTTCCTTATGACCAGAGGAAAAGTTTGACATATCGCACGACTCTGTGGTATATTTGGTTAAAAAGATAGAGGGTTAAATGCACAAAGTAGAAAAAAGTGACTATATCTCATCAACCAATGATCCTACGGATATGCGACCACTGACTTTTTTGTTCCATATGACCAGAGGAAAAGTATGACATATCGCACGACTCTGTGGTATATTTGGTTAAAAAGATAGAGGGCTAAATGCACAACGTAGAAAAAAGTGACTATATCTCATAAACCAATGATCCTACAGAAATGCGACCACTGACTTTTTTGTTCCTTATGACCAGAGGAAAAGTTTGACATATCGCACGACTCTGTGGTATATTTGGTTAACAAGATAGAGGTTAAATGCACAAAGTAGAAAAAGTGACTATATCTCGTTAACCAATGATCCTACAGATATGCGACCACTGACTTTTTTGTTCCTTATGACCAGAGGAAAAGTATGACATATCGCACGACTCTGTGGTATATTTGGTTAACAAGATAGAGGGTTAAATGCACAAAGTAGAAAAAAGTGACTATATCTCATCAACCAATGATCCTACAGATATGCGACCACTGACTTTTTTGTTCCTTATGACCAGAGGAAAAGTTTGACATATCGCACAACTCTGTGGGATATTTGGTTAAAAAGATAGAGGGTTAAGTGCATAAAGTACAAAAAGTGACTATATCTCATTAACCAATGATCCTACAGAGATGTGACCACTGACTTTTCGTTCTTTATGACCAGAGGAAAAGTTTGACATATCGCACGACTCTGTGGGATATTTGGTTAAAAAGATAGAGGGTAAGTACACAAAGTACAAAAAAAAGTGACTAGGCCTATATCTCATTAACCAATGATCCTACAGAGATGTGACCACTGACTTTTTTGTTCTTTATGACCAGAGGAAAAGTTTGACATATCGCACGACTCTGTGGGATATTTGGTTAAAAAGATAGAGGGTTAAGTACACAAAGTACAAAAAAGGATGCAGCCAAAGATAGGAGCTTGTAGTCACCTGCTCCGCAGCCGACTGATGATTCCGCTTTGCCCCGTGTTCCACTTTGCCCCGATCTCCCCTAAATATTCGTCAGGCTGAACTATTTAGGTGCTGTTCACAAAAATATCGACATTTTGGTAAGACGGGGGGTGCAGGCCCTCTAAATATCCCTAAAATCCTTCACAGATACCTTATTTCAGATTAACTTCTTTAAAACAATAAAAACTTTACACATTCAAAGCTTTATATTCTTTTCAAAGTCCAGAATCAAGTCAAACATTTTTATAATCACTCTTCAAGGCAAGCATTTTACTACAACCCCGTATAAAGAATTTATGACCGTCCCTGCCATTTTTTTTTTTTTTTGCATAATTCATTAGCCCGAAATGCAGACTCATTGAGCATTTTGTACCGTAAGAACTTCGTGGCAACATGGAAAACGTAGCCCAAACCTGAGTGACAGAATGATTTGTCATGGCAATCCGGCTATTATTTCGCCCAATAGTCGTGTTTCAAGTTCCAATTCGAATACATACTGCTTTCGGCAGAAAAACAGGGGGGTAGTAGTGGGGCTATGAACGATAGAATAGATTTAGGCTAATAGGCCTAATAAATAGAATGTAATTTTTATTATTTGGAAATGCATACCGTAACTAATTATAGGGGATCAAAACACAAATTGGGTCACAATCCCATTTAGGAACTTTTCAATTAAACTTTATACAGCGTTTTATTATATATTAAATGTCGTGACCCTTAGCCAAAAAACGCAAGTGTCATTGCAGAAATAATTTTTCACTTGTGCAGTGACCTGTTCAGTATCTTCAACAATGAGTGACTTAGTTCGTGAACTTGGTAAACAGTAATTTACTTGGTATAGACTGGTCACATACCGGGCCATATACGACGTACTTCTTTCTTTCAGATGAATCAGAATCAGATTCATCATAATATTCATATTTTTCAATTGATAATTCTCAATACTGGCCTATTTTAATTCATGACACATTTTAGTCGGCAGACATCTAATCCACATCCAGTCATCATAATAAAACTGCAATGTGCATGCGCAGCAAGTGATGTTTATAATAAACCCACGATAAAACATCACGACGTGCAGTCAGTCTTCAGTCAGTCTACAAAACATAAGGCGAAGGAGCTGCACGTGTGCTAAACGAGAAACACGCTATTTTCATGTGGATATTATAATTTACAATATTGATATTAGATTTGCCTATTTATCAAGAAAATGAGTGAAAGTAAAACGAACGGTGTCCCTCCTCATGGCGAGGAAAAAGACAATGTGCCTGAAAATGAAGCTTCATCACCGCCTCCAACAGTGGATATATCAGGGAGTCACAAAAAAGAGAACAAAGCTAGTAAAGGACAGGAATTGAAAGCACGAGGAACATGGGGTGGTCAATTGGATTTTATTCTTGCTTTGATTGGATTTTCTGTTGGTTTGGGAAATGTCTGGAGATTTCCATATTTGTGTTACAAAAACGGAGGAGGTAAGATAATTAATTTTTTATTGGGAATTTATCGGGGAATTTATTTCGGCCATTTATTCATCAGCGGCTGCCTCCGCGCGTGCCATTTGCCCATGCGGTATCGGTACATGCATTAACCACCTTATTTTTTTTTGCATGCAGTCATCACTGCTGGTCATACGTACCATGGCATAAATTTGCGTTAAATTATACATTGACTGAATTTCATAATTTATGTTAAATTTAGCATCGATCAATAAAAGTGTAGTATTTGTTCTGAGCCCACGACATTTTTATACTGGTCTAGCATGGCCGGCCGGACGGGATCGATGAAAAGCATGATGAAGAACAATCCGGAGTGGAAAGTAAACATTACAATAATAGTAGCCTTTGTTCAAGGTTCGAACCATGGCCGTGTTTGTCAAGGCTGCGTATCATACATGATATTTTTGAGTTTATTTATTTTTTTTTTACTTTTATTTGTAATACACAACTATTCTTGTTATTGAAATATTGGAGAAAAATATATTAATATATTATTAACATGATTAAGGGGTCGGTCATCCACCTAATTGTTTGCGGGGCCTGAGAGCAAATCAAGACATCGAATTTACATTCTGAATACAAAGAATGTCCTTTTGATATCCTTAAATTAGTGATATAGCATGATAATATAAATTATGATACGAATTTTATGGCAAATTATTGTATTAACATGATTAAAAAAGGTTTATTTTATACATTCATGAAATCAAAATAGGCCTATAAGCCTATCATTTTTTTAATAGGCCTACATGGTACTACTATACTAGTAGGCCTATATTATTCTAGGATATGTATGTACTAGGCCACTTCCTTGAGGTGTGTATATCAATTATTTTGTGAGTTTGACCAAACTACCACAGATATTGGAACATGACTTACCATTTAAAAAAAAGGGGGGGGGGGGGCTGTGCAATAAATATGAGCCCGGGGGGGTAAATTGTCTCCCACCAGGGCTCATAATTATTGCACACCACAAGCGGCGGGTGGTGGGGTGGAGGATCCTTAAATTTCTCCGTGGGGCACAACCCCCATAAAATCCTAAGAGGAAGAGAAATTAATGTCTTGTGTAAAGGCCCCATTCAGCGCGAAAAAACACAGTGTTTTGGGGGTCAATTGCACATCAAATAGGCCCCCCCCCTACTAACATTTTCCTTGATTGGGCCGTGTAAAATTAATATTTTGGTTCTCGTCCGGTCGTCCCTCCTCCTCAATTTCTGGGATTTGTCAGATTTTTTTTTTTTTTAGATTTTTCAATTTTTTAGACTTTGGAATGATTTATGAAATCTTCATACATATAAATAAGTTTATTAGAGAACAAGCATCACTTCCAAGTCTTTTTTGTGGTACTCTAGGGGTTTATCCTCAGAATCTCACATTTGAAAAAATGTTGGAGCACTGTTGGAGAAGACCGAAAACTACTGACAATGCTAATTTTACATTGAAAACAAAAACAAAAACACCTCCCTCCCTCATCAATTCATGAAAATCCTCTGGACGAGAACCAAAATATTAATTTTATACGGCCTTATGAGCAAAAACTTGTCAAAATATTAAGGTATATTTCACAATTTTGCACGCACTTGCCGAACAAATACCAAAATGTACCTTAATTTTGGGCAAAAATAGTCTGAAATTTTTCGCGGCACAAAATATGCCCCCCCCCTCAAAAAAAAAATCAATGCTTTCGCCGCCACTGGTGCTTTATGATTAAAAGGTAGGCTTATGTGGCTGACCCTTTAGTCAGAATCGGTATTGTGAAAACCGATATACCGTCTTAGACGTCTATGTAAAACCGATAGGGTCTATATACCGAAAAATCAGGGTTTTTTTGTGTGTGTGTGTGTTTTGTTTTTTGCAACAAAAGAAACATTTTTTTGTCAATTTCAAATTTTATTTTAATGTTTTTCCTGACCTAATAATACACAAGCTCTAACCCATCTCCCAAACCATACTATAGGTAACTTTAGTTTGGCCAAACTAACCTAAAATCCTTGTCCCAACCCCAAAAAGGGAATTAGGGGTGAAATTGATTTCACCTAAAATTCGGACCTTTACGGTATTTTCAAGTTTCTAATTTTATTTTGTTTAATGTTTTTTCTGACCTTATACAAACTATAACCCTTATCGCAAACCTTATAGATACAAACCACCCAAGCCCACCTAACCTAACACCCTTGCCCAAACCCCAAAAGGTAATTAGGGGTAAATTGATTTCACTTAAAAATCGGACCTACATTGTAGGCATGTTTAGTGTTATTTAAATGCATGGATATGTCAGTAAAGTTTCAATTAGGCCTAGTACCGGTATTATTATTTCCTCTCAAAAGATTGCCCCCCAGATCATGGCCCTTATGTCCCGACCGGACCTATAGGCCATGTGGTAAACCCACCCCTAAAAAGCTGTCTCTGCCTCCTCCTCCGCCCCCCCCCCTCTGTTGCACTCTCTCCGGTGCCCCTCGCTTCTCTGTCTTTCCACTAGCCTTTGCTTGTCCCTGTGTTTCCCTGTATCTCATGTCGTCCCAGCCATGTCAAGTTCACAAGTCATGGCAACGTTCCAAGTCCTGCACGCTGCTTTTAAAAATAATTCTTTGTACTTTAACTTGGTCACTGTGGTAAAGAAACTGGATAAAATATAGCCTTAGCAAAGGAACGTTTTAAAGCCATACAATTACAATTTCGGTCACATTTTGATTTTGTTTTTCAAAACAATTCGGCTGATTCTAATTTATTAAAAGTGTTAAGTTTTATACAGTAAACATTACAAACTATGCCTAGAATCCGGCAAAATGAAACTTTCATGAAGATGCATTTACATTTTACCTACATGTAGTAGGCCTATATGACTTTTAAAAATTAAGAATTGAAATAGACTACGCACATTTCATGTATACAATGTATTAAAAACCTGCTTTTTGTTTCGCGTTTTCCCGCAAAAATAATCACTCCATCATGTCCATGTGCTTTCTTTTCCACAAAGAGGTGCGGAAGCACGAAAACCATCACAAAAGAACTGTTAAATTTTGATGGAAACCCTGTAGGGGTCGGTCGGGCGGGCCTAAGGCTTCCATTTTCTTTGGCGATCGCAATATCATGCTTTCAACTTAGAAAACAACTTAGCAACCAAGCAGTGATTATTGTCTGACATAATCATGCAGGTATACGCGCTTTGCTCATGTATGGACCTCGAACTCATTCTCCACTGCATTTATTTGGAATTCCGGAGTTTCATCCCAACCGGGATCACCGGTTTCATGTTGAGAAATAAAATATATATATATATATGCCTATGTATCGACCGGCTAGACTATGCCATAGTCGAATTTTGATAAATAAAAATATGTTATTATTAATCATGATGAACGCATTCCGTTGAACTCAAAATGATACCGATGTTTATTGGAATTAAACTGTTCAATAGTAAAATGTTCATAAAAGAGTCTATATTAGTGACAGTAAAAGGAAAGTAGGCCTATACTTCTAAGGCCTACATTAATTACATAATTAGGTATATAATGGCTTACTTCAACACTGAAAAATTCTGATTTTGGAATCTACAGTTTATTGATCGCGAAAATCCCTAAAAGCTAACAAACAGATGGAGTACGGTGACTGAAAAGATGTGAAAATATATCAATTGTACCACAAATTAAGAATAAATCAAATGTAATAGCCAGAGTATGCAAAATGGGCAAGTGGACTACGGAGAAGTCTACCGACCGACCGACTGTGCAGGGTGGTCGAGGACAAGTTACAACTGAACATTGTTTTGGTGGGGTTTTTTTTTTTTGGGGGGGTAATTGCAAAGAATGCTTTTATATGAGGTCCCCATAAACACCCTACAAAAAAGTCCACAAACCCTCGCAAGGATAAAATACATGTACATCATTTGCATATATTGTCGAATCCATGCAAGAGTCGAGTCAGAAATCAAACTTTTCGTCAAATCTGGTTACAAACCATACCAATGTATTCCTCTTATTAAAGATTCGGAAAAAAGTATAGTTTGACCTACATGTATCTCGTATTCTCCGCCCACCGTACAGTTCTCGAGTTGTAGGTAAAAATACCAAATGTTTCTAGTTTACAAACTGCTCCCAACATTTTGATAAAAATCTGATGAAGTAAATATATATAAGGCCTATAGGCCTATATGATATACGGTACATAATATGTATATACATGTAGCATAACATTAACGCGTTTTTGGTGTTAACATTTCTTCCTTATAGGTGCGTTCCTTATACCCTATTTCATCTGCCTATTTGTTGCTGGGATACCTCTTCTTATTGCCGAGTTGAGTATCGGTCAATTTATGGCGCAAGGAGGAATCACATGCTGGAGATTGTGTACAATATTCAAAGGTAATTTGTGTATAATTTATACGTTTCTATTTAAAAATATATGTTGTTGCAATACTGTTTTTTTTTAAGTGTTATTATGAACATGATGAAAGGAAGCCATTTATCAGTGATTTGTATAGTGTTTCAAAAGGGTTACATGTAGAAAATTAACCGTATTTTGCGATGGTACATCAAAACGATGCCAACTCCGTATCTTTAAAATTAAAGGCAAAGGAGCGCAAGACGACAGGTGTGTCAACATGGTCAATAGTGACAAAATATCGCATTGAACAAAAGCTAAACAGTTTCACATTTTTTCTTTATATTTTTTTATATTGTGTTATTTTTACATGCATGGTTGAACAAAAGAAACAAATTGACAAATTAAATAGGGCGCATCTGAAATTAAACAAGTTTTATTCTCTGTTTGTCAAAATAAAATATACTGCCAGGCTATGGCTGGGATGCCCGCCAAAAGTACGGTGGTATTTGAATTTGAACGCTGTATATGTGTCATGTTGCATCGTGGAATGGAATATAATGTGAACTGGACACAGAGGGTATATAGGCCTACATGCATCATGAAAAGAACATTTATATGCTTATTTGTTGACAATAACCGGTTTTAATCACCCTGTATATCCGCAACATGATGACTTTAGATAACCTCAAAATAATAAAGTACAGTCATGGACATAAAGTTTGGAATAATTTGTCACTTTCTTGCCATGACCTTGCTTAAAACGTGCTCTTTTTTTTTTTCTTCCCTTTTTTTTTTTTTTTTTTTTGCGGTGTTTTCCCATATACACCAGGCACAAAAAGAAACTCGTCAGTTATATTCATCCTTGCTGTTCAATAACTTGATAATTTTGGATTATTCTGAAATATACATTTTGTTAATTGGCCTTTTCTTTCTCATTTGACACCCTGTTCGTGAACATTGAGCAAGAATTAACCAAGATATGCGTCTCCAAACTCTCAAACCCCAAAATGAAAAGTTGCAATTTTAACGATTCAATTGTACCTGTCACACTGTGTGCTTTATTGATTGGCCCGTGGTGCTTGTGTGCAATACAACGATGCGTTCCCATTGAAAATCGTTGAAAATGCAACTTTTGATTTTGGGGTTTTGAGTCTTTGGAGGCGCATATCGTGGCCAATTCTTGTTCGTTTTTCACGAACAGGGTGTCAAATGAGAAAGCAAAGTCCAATTAACAAAATGTATATTTCAGAATAATCCAAAATTATCAAGTTATTGAACAGCAAGGATGAATATAACTGACGAGTTTCTTTTGTGCCTGGTGTATACCAGTCGGCCTACGCGGACACCAGAGGTCAAAATATCAGAGTGTCTTTCCAAGAAAGAAGCAGTTATTCCAAACGTTTTCCATGACTCTATAAGCCTACACTGCATGGGAATACAAAATTACATGTATGGTTGATCATAGACTCTGATGGGTTGATATACAGCCAGGCTTTCATAACGTATAGTTTTAAGGTGGTATTTGAGGCATTTTGGGAGTGCTCTATGCATGTTTTAAACAGATTGAGTGGAGTAGGCCTACACTGCAGACACATTATCACACATAGTTGTCAAAATATCATGATCAATTTATATTTTCTATGTATCTCATTATTGTTACCAATAATGGATAAAGTTGATGAGCTAAAGCTAAAATGACTGAAAAGGCTCATCGATGTAATTTTTCCTTGCATAGGCCTAAATTGCAGGGTACCAGGTACTTCTATTTTGCATACCGTACTTTTGGCTTGAAACTTAATTTCTAATATGTTCTAATATATTCTTTTGTCTACCAGCCCTCTCATTTACATATTTGCATAATAAATTAACATTTATGCAAATTAGCTCATCAATTATGCAAATGAGAGGGAGGCCAATACAAAACATATTATTCGAATAGAAACACTTTAACCAAGTTTCAATGCAAAAAATATGCAAAATAAAGTACCCTGCACATGTATGGATATTTAGCAAAATATTGGCAAAAATTACATTAATGTGCCTTTTCAGTCATTTTAGCTCATTAACTACATTGATTAATGATAAAATCAATAAGATAAACAAAGAAAATATAAATTGTTGTAAAAAATATTATGAAAACCGTATGTCCGATTTGCTTCAAACAGAAGGCATATTGATCAGTGTAATGTACTTTGCCCTATTCAATTAATCTATTGAAAACATATGCTCAGAGTCAGAGCATTTCCTGATTTCCAGAAACATCGTAATACCACTAAAATAGTAACCGCTTCTTGGAATACCTTTACATACAATTTCAATCCAGTATGAATGGGATGTCTCGTCATACTCATATCATCGAAAGGATTGCAAAAAGATGTAGATTCAAAATGGAGACACACTATAGGCATATATATACTCAAAATATCTATTGCTTTCCCAGATGCAATTTTTTTTTCTCTCTGTTAAAAAAAAGTGTTATATAGTGTTATTTTGCAGTTATTGGTTCATGGGTTTGGTGATATTGAATTTATATAATCATGCTGCATGGATCTTGCCATTGCTAGCAAGTTTTTGTCATAACCTGTCAAGCTTTTATGAGTTGTTATTTGTATTCATCATGTTCGTGGAGGGAATTAGTATCTCATTTCTATTTTACTCAAGCAATTAAGGACCTGTAATTTGTTTTTGTCGAAAGAGGAATTAGTATGTCTACGTCTCTATCTCATTATTCTCATATCATTTTTTTTTCTTCAGGAATTGGCATTGCAAGTATCATCATCTTGAATTATTTAAATTACTACTACAATATCATCCTGGCATGGGGCGTCTACTACATGTTTCTGTCTTTCACATCCATCCTACCATGGTCTCACTGTAATAATGAATGGAATACTCAAGATTGTCTCGATCCCAAGTACCTTTACGGTAATAGCAATGAGACGAGTCTAGATGCATGTATGGGATACGATACGGAATCGACGGGTAATGAATCTATGATTGCCAACGTTGGCAAACAAATCTGCATAAACGGCACCCTGAAAAATGTCAGCGACTTCACGCCAGCAGTGGAGGAGTTCTGGGAGTAAGTGAATGAAATCAAAATCATATACATTTTGAAGAAAGAAATTGCACAATTGATAACAGAAACTTAAAATACATTTTACATACATATATTATTACACAGGATGTCCCAAAGGTTTTAGACTTCGACGTCTTATCATACAAACAATATGAATGCAACATCGCAAACAGGGAACTTGTATAGTAGAAAAATACAAAGAAACATTTCATTGCACAATCAAGAAAATCACACAAAAAGCATTTTGCATCATGCCACTGTAATTTTTACAGGCATATTATTTGCTTTCGCGGAAACGTAATTGCATAATAGCCTAGTATTTTATCATATTAATGGCCACTGGCCAGTTTGGCCACAAAGCGATATATACAATATACAAATTGAAAAGACATACAAAGTGGGCATAAATCTTCACTTCAAATAAATGATTATACTTTTATGCTGGTCGCTGTGCATATTTTTGCAGGTAGTAATTCAATGCATCGGGCATGATGGGCCATTAATTTTAAATCTCACCAGATTTTCCGAGTCAAATATAGCCCAAAATAATGTCCGAATCAGGAAAAGGTAGAAATCTTGTTTTCAGAGTGTGATAAAATGTTGGGCGAAACTTCGGAGCGTACAATACAAGATGAGTGTCCAGCAGGAAAGCCTACATGTACTACCCATCGTCGATAGTTTGATATCTGACATCATGGTCATTTAACAGAAAAGAAATCACTGATTACCTTCAGAATGCACTTTTAGAAGTCTAGAACAGTGGAATGAAATACCCAATATCGAAGTGATTGGAAAATGGCGCTAAAAATACTTCTTAATGAAGTGAAAATTCACACGTTATTGTTTCCAAATTATATGCAAGCCGATTTTTGTGAAAGATATGACGGTTCAAAATGGTAAAGAGACTTTTAGAACACTCTGTCAGTGTATAATGCAGACGTGTTAATGATCATCCGCTAACATCACCTCAGGTGATATATATTTGATATTATTAGGATTAGGTTAACCCTAACTTTACCTTAACCCTGATATATCGTCTGAGGTGATGTTTTGGATTTATGAGCAATTCCACATCTGCATGCAGATAATGGAGAGAGAGAGCAAATTATACTCTTACAATAAATGGAATGGTAGGAAAATAAGAAAATAATCCTTTCAACAAATGTATTTGTTACCTTTTTTGTGAAGACAATAAACATATCAAGGCATCAACAGCTTTTATCATTACAGTAAAGCTGACGGGTTGGCGCCTAGAATTTAAAATCTTGTTAAAATAATAAGAATGGATCATTTGAAATGAAGTGTTAAGTGTCACCAAATCGTTAATTTCAATTAGAGCATCATTATTCATTAATATGTCGTCGTATCTGTCACTAAGGTCTGCATGCAATGAATGACACGTTAATATCATAATATACTTCCTCATTCGTTAACCGTCATATATGAGGCGCATAATAGTATTGATTTAAATTGATGGACATACGCATATTACCTTGCCAAAAATATACCAAGCATATATCGTAGTGCCGATGCTCGTTGAAATATCGTCTAAACATGCTGAAGGGACTGAACGGTTTATATTACAGTGCCCGATACTGGTGTATAAAAGCATGCGAGTTAAAGCGAAACTCCTTTCAACATAGCATCCGGTAATTTAATAAATACAATATCTTATGCTGACTTTAAAAATAACGTTATAACAGCAATATAATTGATCATTTTATCATCAACATTGGGTAAAATGTAAGTCAAAAGTAGGCTACATTACATTTTGTTACTACATTTCTACGTATACACGGTACCGGGACAGCATTAGCAATACACATTAACAGTGTTCTCTTGTTGCAACATTAACTTTCTATCCGAAATTTTGAATGATTGTGATTTGATATCTTCTTGTTCTTCCCCATGTTCTCGTATTTAAGAATTTATTATTATTATTATTATTATTCATTGTTGTTGTTGTCGTCGACTTATCATCAGCATCAACAATATCATCAGTTTCTGAGAGTGAGTCGAGTTTAGTATAGTATCCCTATTTAATTATAATTTTGATGGGTTGATGTACAACTTTTTTTCAGACGTAAAATTTTGCAGTTCCATCAGTCGACTGGGTTAGAGGATATGGGTGGCCTGAATTGGCAGATGGTTTTGTGTCTTTTCTTCGCTTGGATATTGGTATATCTCTGCATTTGCAAAGGAGTCAAAAGCTCTGGAAAGGTACGGACTACTAGTATAACGGGGATAAAAGGAAGAATATAACTGTTGATAAAATATTTTGCAAAGATGTTTACCCAAAGTAATTTATAATACCGTTTTAAAACGTATTCATTAATACCATTATTTAACTGCACATGATTGTTATTAACACGTTTGAAGAACATGTTTGTGTTTGCTGGGTATCAAGGGTTGTGAACCAGAAAACCTTAACTCACAATGACACACATTGCGAGTTGAGGCTTTCTGTATATATAATTATATATAGCCGCGGCTGATGAAAACATTAGGATGCAAAGCAGGGATGCCAGAGTTGTTTATCTACTCACATCATTTCAACAGAAAAAGTCATGGATGCAAAATGCCAAATTATTCGATGTTCAAGAGAGAGCGAGGAGAACAAGATGAAAATGATACCAATGTTTATACCGTTAATAATAGTAGTTGTTATTAAAATGCAGACTTCAATCCGGGCTTAGCAGCATCTGTTTCTCGTGCTCAAATAAGAATGATCTATCATGCTGCGTGAAGAGGTTGGCTATGATCAAAATAAATGTTAATTCACACAATGTCAAGAATGTGTGAAAGAGTTAAATGTCAGTGGCATCTCCTCACAATGTTCTATCACATCATCAAGCGTGTTGATTATGTTATTCATCGCTGCCAATGTTCCTGGCACGAAGCCAATGATGAACATTATGACCCTTCCCGAACCCCTGGCCCGAACCACGAAAGCAGGAGCTTCGCTACCGCGTATAGACGGATAACGTAATAAACAAGTAATCATGTAAAGTTTGTCAAGACACCCGGATCACGTGACAAATAGGGGTAAACTCATTATACAACTTACAAGGAACAAATAAAGTATAGACCCATACACAAATTAAAATAAACACTAACAGTTCATTTCTTGAAATCGGAAGAGCCTACATTCCATGTATATATCCAAACGCACGTTCCGTAGCGTAGGTAGCTTTGATTGTATGACGAAAGATGTTGGCCAAGTTCACGTGACGTCATATCGGCAGAGTGCTATCGAGTACATTCGGTCTTTGATCTTCATCCAATATCTGTTGATGACATGAAGTGAAAGAAAAAAAGTGACTAAGGTGTTCTTGGTATGAGGACTGAAACTGATAGCAATATTACCTTGAAAACAATCGGACTTATGGTGACTTTTGTTTTCTTTGAATCCGGCCCGCATTGATCGCAGTATTAATATTCCTCTCGTTTTCATATGCCTAAAGACATGGTTTATAGACATATATTGAGAGAATGACGTTAGTCACGTCTGTACCATGATGTCAACATACATTACCCATGTTATATACTACGTTTCTATCATAACACTTGTCTATGGTTCTGCAGTCTATCTATATATCTAAGCATCTATCCTAAGCGCTCATGTCAACATGTGAAATGCAATACTATACAGTATTACTATTTAATACTGTAGTATTAAAAGCTGTAGTTACATTATAGGCCCTATATACTGCGCCCATAAAGCTTCTTCTTTTTTTTACATCCTGCACATTTTAATGGATGAACTTTTTAAAAGTGATACTTTGGCCTATGCATCTATAAAAAAATAATTCCTAAATATGGTTTAGTTTTATATTTTTTGTCCAAGTGTTCGGATACTTTCTGGGCGCAGTATATCTAGGTTTTCTAGAACATGTACATTTAGGCCTAGTAATGGCAAGAGGGTTGAAACCAACACAGCGTAGGGCCTAATATTAACAATACGAGAATCATTATGGACCTTCATTCATGTTGCTTTAATGTTTCCTTTAATGATTGGGAAAACAATCGTGATTATGTGCAAGCTTTTCATGATGACTATTTCTTTATATGTTTTTTCATATTTCGAATCCCACGCGCGTTGTATCAATTCCATATTTTGACATGGCGAGCGGACATTTTGAACCGCACCGCAGAAAAATGCTATATTGGATGCGGGCGAGACGACGATAACTATGGGTTGTACAAATCACGGAGAACCATTGAGCTTGACCACAAAATTGTTAAAATGAATGTGTCTTTGACAAATAAAAGAAAAATGAGCGTAACCATGGTGTTAATTAAATGTGACCCTCTGATACTCCTCTCCTATTTATTCATATTCAACAACAACAAAACCCAAATGACTAATGACTTTTTATCCTTATGAGCACGTTGGTGATGGTGCTTGTTACAAACTTTATATCATTTATGCCTGTAATTGTCAAATCACGCATAGAAAAAATTCCATTTTACATGTTCTACTTTCCGATATATTTTTACGATGTCATTTGGTATCCAGATTGTTTTCCTTAATTTTTGAGGAGAAACAGCTTTGGTTTCCGTTGGCAAATACCACTTGCACTTTTTACGCTACCATATTTGTCCCGCCTTCAAAACGTCCTTTGATAACGATACTTGAAAGAAATACAAGATAGTTGAAAATTAAGTGCAGGTATTTGAGTGTAGGACACGCGTGGCACAGCGGCAGTACGTTATTGCAAATGGCCAAGTCCAATTTAATGGGGATCTTTTTCACACTTCCCATTTACACTTGCGAGAGAAGCGTATGACTGTCCTATAGCCAGGATTATTTCGTGGGGGTGCCGATTTTTCAAATGAAGACCTATTCAAGAGCAATCTTCATTCTGTTCAAAACAGAACTTACCCCCCACTATTGATCTTTTGAGCTAATATTAGACAAATTTCACTGCGCAGAAAGTTCATGATTTGGAGTATATTTATCTAGAATTGTAACCTTTTTGGTCCAATTTTGCCTTTGTTCACAGCAGACAAAGCAGACACTTTGCCTATTTATGGGGGGGGGGGGGGTACGCACCACATCCCTGCCCCCGGGCTACGGACAAGCCATGCCATAGTGGAGTGGTTCCCGATGTTGATTGGTTCCTTCCCTTTCACTCTATGGAAAGCATATTGTGATTTTGTTAAACCATATTATGAACTCGCATTAGACTATCGTCATACAACCTATATCAATGAAATGGAACCTCGGTGCAGTTGATTGGCTATATCGTCAAAACATGACATTTTAAAAATAGTATTGGGTCAACCAAATATACCTAGGCTGTATGCATTTCTACTGGGCATGTGACTTTTTGAATATCAAACATTATTTGAAATTTTGAATCGCTATATATTTGTTATGTTTATGTCATTTCAATGGCTGCGTGATAGCTGACGGTTGTCACATAATAAGGGCCAAAAGAGGCATTTTGATTAACAAATATACTGCGCCAATAAAGTATCCTTATACACTTGGATAAATAATCACAATTTCCAAACTGAACAATATTTGGGTAAATTTGTTGTTTTAATAACTGGACCTTCGTCTATTCAATTGCTTGTAACTTTACTTCTTGAGGCCACATTGGATTCAATGTGGTGTCATAATGTGCAGATAATGATTAGATATTGCATCTATTAAAAAAACAAATTTACCCCAATATTGTTCAGTTTTGAAATTGTGATTATTTTTCCAAGTGTAAGGATATTTTATTGGCGCAGTATATTTCATAACTAAATACCTAAAAAAGTAAAAGAAAGCCCCCAATAATTTTAGTGGTCATAAATTCGAGCACAATTAATTAACAAGCAATAAAATTGATATGAGCATAACTTTGGAGAAGTGTGTTTTTAGCTGCAGAATTGACGTAAAAAAGAAATCGGTACAATCGAGAAATTAATGAAAGAATCATGTATTTTTTTTGCATTGAAATATATTCTCATGCACATGTTATCCTGCACACTGCGTAATATGTTTGAATTGGCAACTTTTCAAATCGCACCAAATTCCATTTAATCATTAAGATAAGGATATACACGAAGATCACGCCATTATCCTTCACCGTTTAATAACACAAACCTGCGGATGAGGTGTCACGGTGTTGTTTGTTGTTGTTGTTGTTTGTAGTTTTTTTTTGTTTTTGTTTTTGTGCTCCATTATTTTGAAGAATGGGGTTCTGAAATTAAAGAAATTACGAATCTGGACAACAAAAAGGCCTGAATTCAGGCAAAAGCCTGAAAACTTATATCCCTGATATCTTGGAACATTTTGAACAGCATTTACATTTTTGTTTACAATAATTCTTTACACAATCATTCTATGCATATTATCATCGTATACAAAACATTTGTATTTGAATTGTACACATGCAGGTTGTATACTTCACGGCTACCTTCCCATAC
This sequence comes from Amphiura filiformis, assembly GCF_039555335.1. NCBI lineage: Eukaryota > Metazoa > Echinodermata > Ophiuroidea > Amphilepidida > Amphiuridae > Amphiura > Amphiura filiformis. Next base: position 33,809,217 of record NC_092632.1, read on the forward strand.
ATTCTACTCACAATTCTGCTGATCCGGGCAGTTACATTGGAAAATGCGAGTGATGGATTGAAGTATTACATCACACCAAACTTCACCCGCTTGAACGATGCTTCGGTAAGGAAACAAATATTTAAATATTAAAACTATATTTTGGTGATAATTTATTATAATATTCATTATTCTCAGGTGTAGTTGAAGATTATAATCACAAATGAGGAGGATTATAACGACGACGATGATGATGCTTATCATGACGACGGTTATCATGATGTTTATTATAATATTATTATTACTATTAATATCATTATCATTTTTATTTTATTTGTAGTAGTTTTATTGTTATTATTATTTGTAATTGTGTGGTGTGGTTTTCCGTTTCCCAAAACTGAAATAACAGTGTTAAAAATGTGTCATAAGTGACTGGCTGCCCAAATGGGAAGCAAAACAAACCGTATCGTTGTTAGTCCTATCACCCAAGACATCGCATTACTGCTGTTTCAGGCGATAGAATGTCACGAAAACAGACCCCTTAGTTGTGTTACATCAGTCAATCCAATAAGAAAAACACGGTTCGATTTCATCCTATTTTAATAGCTCAAGATGCATGCATGTGCTGCGCAGATAGAAATACTCTAGCATCAGTGAGTAATAAATGAACTCAGGGGTAGATGCAAGATGATTCAAACTATCTCATCGGTATTAATTAGTCTATACTAGATCATATGCGCAGATTGGTGCTTCGGTATGATGAGTTGTGATTTGATTTCGTAGAAAGCGATCTTCATTAATCAGAACGCATTATTTAATAATCAAGTCTTGTCGCCCAAAGATTGAAGTCATGTATGATGGAAATTAATATAAGCTATCAATGGTGGCGACGTTATATTTTCAATTGTTAATGAATAACAGTTAAATTTCATAATGTAGAATTGTATGGATTTATTTCTCCACTTGTTACTGACATCATTGGTATACGGAAGCCATTTTGATGATGTATAATAGTCCTCATATAAATATTTATTCCGATAACTAAAATAAATACTAGACATATTCTTGCTTATCAAAGTCAGTTAATCGCCAATATAATATACATGGATTCTCATGGACACAGTTCTTATTTATCAATATTGATATCACAGTTCTTATTTATTGTGTTTGCTTTTGCATTTACATGACCGACCAATAAGTACAGTATTAATGTCCCATGAATCCCAGTTCTTACTATCTTTCAGTATGTGTTCAAGTTTGCTTTTGCCTAAGTTATCATTATTGCTCAAACTGGGATCTTGCACCCCCATGCAACTTCTTACCGCCCATATTCATCAGACACCTTGCAAAGTTGCACTTCATAATGTATCAACAGATTCGGTCGTTTTGCCAAAGAAATTCTCCAGTTTGTATTTTCAGTCTGTTAGACATAGGCCTATATAACAACATGAAATTGGAACTAATAATAGAAATTTCGAAAATAAGGTTTTCGTTGACATTATCGAATCAGATATTGAAATCATGTCACGAAGTGCACCTTTAAATTCCACATACATTTTGTATTCATTGTAATTTCAACGTTACATTGGGTTCTGTTATCAAAATCTAAAAAATACATTTTCTTGCTATTTCTGCAACGACTTCATATATCTGCTGCTATTATAATAGAGGCAAGTTTAAAATCTACATTCATCCTCTAATATTTAGTGATGCCCAAGAATAGCCAGTCAGATATTTGGTTATTGACTCTATAACGTCAAACCATGCCGACAGCATCAATTCGATCTGATACAACCCCGGATACATGCATCAGCAGCAGACGAGTTTGTTTTTTCAGCATCCTTTTTTGCCTCTGCCATTCCCTCTTAACACGTTGTTTATCAATGGCAGTTAAGCATTGCATCTCTAAATGCTCAAAATGGAGACGGGAATACTACGACTACGAGCATATTGTCGTAAGAGATACACGTGGCGTGGTTTCTAAATGACAGATATTATAATTTTTTTTAAAGGTGGGGGTGGAATCCTAAACGCCACATCATCCGAGCAATTTCCATATATGCTTTTATGACACGTTTTATGCATGCTACTATAATTATATGGATGCAATTATATTCCTTTATTTGATTTAATGTGTCTCGGACTCTCGGTGTAGTAAGATGTATTTAAGTGATTTTTTAAGTGATTTGTATTAATACATGTATCTCAAAACGATTGATGATTTTACATGCAAAAGCTGTCGCGACAGTAAAACGTAATATTTCACTAGTTACATGCATAGTGAAAAAGAAATATCTAATTAAATTGTCACTTAAATAATGACTGCAAAGGGAAAATCGTTAATTAAACAACCAGTATGCAATATTTGCTATTAATTGAAATATATTTACGCGCGGAAGGGGGATTTAATACATGTGGCCAATTTGAAAATGTACATTACAATTGACATGTGTTTGAAAAGAATACCGTAGAATTTTTTAAGATGGCTGGTTTGCTTCTTGTTTATAATGTTACAGTATTTGTGAAACATATGTGCTGATGCATAAGGTATATTAGCACAGAAGTATTTTACGTATACGCGTATTTCCGTAACCAAGAATCGTCAAGATTGCCATGCCTCGCTCACATACATGACATATTTGCAAAGCAATGGTCTCACGTAGGTCGATGAAATATCAAATTCACCATATTTAATGTGACGGCTCAGAAAGTTGGCATAAGCACTTACGCATGTGGGCACGGATCTCGTAATCAAATTTATCCTCTTTTTTTCCGTTCAGGTTTGGATGGACGCGGCGACGCAGATATTCTTCTCTTACTCAATTGGGTTGGGAACCATGATGGCGCTAGGCAGTTATAATCTCTACAACCACAATTTCCTCAGGTGTGTGTAATGAAAGATTTCATTTTTCGCCCACGTTGGTTATAAATATTATCGTGATTCATCTGAAACAGTAGGAAGTAAATTATTTTGTTACACATAAGAGCAATCTTGTTTTTGTCTTTAATTTAAAGAGATATATACATATATGTATTGTCTTATTTTTCACCACCTTCCTCTTCTTATCTTCCTCTATTTTATTATTGTTTTTGAGAGCCACATAATTTTTGTATGTGAACAAAAGAAATTAGATTAAGCAAAGATAAAAATATACAAGCAAAAGAGTAAATTCAGTTTCATATATAGGCCTACGTGGGACTTGATCGTTAATCAATTAATAGAATTAATGTAATGTTTTGGATTCAACAGAGATGGTATTATTTTCGCCTGTGTGAATAGTGGTACCAGTATCTACGCCGGTGTCGTTATTTTCTCTGTTCTTGGTTTTATGGCGGGGAAACAGGGCGTCGGAGTCGGTGACGTTGCAAAAGGCGGTAAGTTCTTTCCTTTCAGCAATGATCTGAAATTTGACAACATTAAAACAATGAATTAAACGTGCGTATGTATAAAATTATATAGATGTGTGTGCTTGGGTGTGCATATATAAAATATGGTAAGTGGGGGATGTATTTGCGCACACTTTAGATTCAAGTTGTAATCAATGGTGTGGCTTAAGGTTACACAAAGAGACGTATAAAAAACGTATAAAAGACGTATAAAGTTGTTCTCTAAAACAAGAGTTTTCTCAGTAATCAAATATCGCAGCAAGTGAAATGTTGGTGCATTGGATGTAGCTTAACACTTTTGTGTGTGTTATATACAAATTATTAGAATAAATTTGAAAATCCTTCGTTTAAAGCATTTTTACCCACCATGTTCACAAGATCAAAAACACGTTCCATGAGGTTTTTTCAAATGTGCGTTTCGTATAAATCCACACCGAGTGATTGTTTTCTTCTTCTTCGTATTGTACTACAAATCGATCAAAGAAATAATGTTGCCATGGGGAAGAACCAAATACAGTACCGATTAAATTTTAAAAGCCCGTTTTGGGGGAAAATTTTGGAGAATTTGCTTGAGAAAAAGCTGGTTTGTGAAATTATCGATATCTTGATTACGAGACGTTAATTTAGACATCTGAATACCTACATTATTTCTCAACATTCTGCCAATTGCTATTCCATTTGATTTTTCACTCCAAATTGAAGCTAGTTTTGCAAAAAACGAGGTTTTCCTCCATCAGTTCGTTCAAAATTTCAGCGCCGACATGCGTGTTTATTCTAAGAGCCATAATGCGGACGCGATTGTAATCATGTAATTGCATCCAATTATAGTTATATCATCCGCTTTGAGAACAGTCAATTGCGTAAGCTGATCTATGGCCGAGTGGATAGAGCGTTGGACTGGGAATCTAATATGAACTATTTTTGTGGGTTCGAGTCTCCGTGTGGCTGAATTTTCTTTTTTTTTCTCTTTTCTCATTTTTACTTCCTTTCTTTCCTCTTTTCTTTCTCCCCCTTTCTTTTTTTTTTCATTTCTTTCTTTCTTTCTTTCTTTCTTTTTCGTTCATTTTCTTTCTCTATCTTTCTTTCTATTTTTTCACTATTTCTTTATTCTTTCTTGCTCCTTTCTTTTTAGTTTTATTTGATTGATTCGCTGAGTGCAGTGAATCGTGATTGATTGTTTTTCCCTTTATATGATTCAGAAATTTGTAGGCCTGCTAAGTCTGTCTTGTTGATTTTCATCCCAAATTCGATTTACAAATAATTGCTTTTTGATATTGTTGTTGTTGCCTACCGTATTACATTGTAATCAGGGGAATAGCAGCATTGATTTCATCAAAGATATCAAGGCTATAAATTCAAAATCAACACATTTTCCAGGGCGTATCTCGACGAAGTGCCCCCAATCAATTTTAAAATTTATAGGCCTAAAATCCTTGTGAAAATTGCCGAAAACGGCTTGTGCCCCCCCCCCCCCCCCCCGGCATCCGAGCTCCGGGCACGAGCTAAGCAAGTTTCATAGCCTTTTCATGTCTTGACCGTGGATCGATATTCTATTGTAAGTAGGCCTACGTCCCGGTACGCTTGTTCATCTGCATGGCTGTTTCTGTTATGAACTTGCGCCCCTCTGAAATCAAGCGCATGAAAAACTCTCGGCTAACCTTAACGCAGAAAGACCACGTTGCTACATGACGAAAGCAATAATTGGACACATCTGTGACATACGTACATCTGGCATACATGCGTGGATGTACTGGGGAATGTGTGCGTAGAATGTGTATAAAATATGTATACAATTTAGGGTGTCTACGTGTCGTTTACACGTTTCCGTTTAGGAAAATCACTAACCGTTTAAACGTTAAATAAAATTATTTCTTGTTATATTATTTAATGTTGGAACCAGAGAAAGACTGCTATTTAAAAAAAAAATAATAACTAAAAGTTCTGAGGTTTTTATTCAAAGCTGGATAAAGTTGTACATTTTAATTACTTTTGCTTCTATTGAACAGCTAGCAATGCATGTTAATTCAATATGTCCCTGGCTGTTCAATAGAAGCAAAAGTAATTAAAATGTACAACTTTATCCAGCTTTGAATAAAAACCGCAGAACTTTTAGTTATTATTATTTTTTTAAATAGCAGTTTTTCTCTGGTTCCAACATTGAATAACCAGAAATTTAGGGTCTACAACTTAAAAAAAATGATTTTTTTTTAAAATACGTTTACACGGTGAACCAACCCGGATTATGGTCCGTTTAAACCGTTAGACTAATAAACGTTAATTATAACCCTGCTATAAAAATTTGTGTTTTTTTTTCACCATTGTCAATTTCACAGGCCCTGGTTTAGCTTTCGTAGTCTATCCCGAAGCAGTCGCGCAAATGCCTGTAGCACCTTTGTGGGCCGTTCTGTTCTTCTTCATGATTATTCTTCTAGGCATTGATTCTGAAGTGAGTATTTGTCTGTACGTCCAAACCTCCCATGTCATAGCTAATAACCATGTCCGTGTCATAACATGCTTTTTTTCACTTAATCCCCATCCATATAATACATGGTTTGAGCTTTCTTTTTTTACACTCATACTTGTGTATCTTGTATGTGTATTTGTTCTGTTCTTTAACATTTTAAAATGGGAAAGACTATCATTCCCTACTTATCATGTGGTAGGTATTTCATGTAGGTTGGGTATTTCTATATATATATAATTTATATAGGTTAAATTTTAATTTAAGGTACGGTAGGACATGAATAATACTTATTACAGGAACAGGTATCACTATAGGTGGCGAAAGGTTGTGATGGTCTGGGATTGTGGAACTTTTACTACTGTTGGAATGGGGCAACACTCCTGGTGAAGGGCATGTGTAGCAAAACGCAAATCTTGTGTTCGGACTTTTCATGACGGACTGGATCGCACAAACATACATGGAGTGGATTCCAGCCTTCATCCTTTTGACAGACAGGCGGCAAAGACTGTACCTGGATCATTGAAACACTTGACTAATAAGATTTCCATGCGATTTGTGAAGATTCTAATGTGGGTCGTTGGACCAACACCTATGGAACATTGACTGATATAAACTTGGACACGATATTTTAGCCTACTTGGATCTGTTTTGTCTAGTAACTAATCTTGTGCCTTGGTTGCGACTATGGTGGGTCCTCTAGCTATCTATCTCTTTCTTCCCGAGTAACCTGGTCGGCCGGGTCTCCCCTACACACCGATCGAGCAGTGAGACGCTTGAGGTATGATGGAGTTAATGCGACCTTTGTCGCTATATTCCAGGAAAAAAAGTTTTGAATTTTCGTGCCTGTAGTATGAATGGCCTGAATGTTTTAGACCTCCTAGGGTGGTACTGACATATATCTTAATTATGCAAAAAAGTAAATTGTTTTTTAAAGAAAATCCATGCAAGTTAAGAAATAGCAAATATAATTTCCCCGTTCAATTGTGAAATACAGTTTATTTTTTGTAATTAATATTAAATTATAATTTCCGTGATTCGCGGGTAATTTGGTTTCATTTGGTTAAGTTGAATAAGTTTCGATGGACGGGCACCAATTAATTTTCAAAAATTAATTTTCCAAAAAATATTTATTGCAACTGATCGGTGTTTTTTAGTGAATAAATGGGGTTGGAATACAGGGACATTTTATTAAACTATTTTGTTGCATGACTAGATCATGTAGAGGTAAATTATAGATTCATTTAGGCGTGCATAATAGTTTGATTTTGATTGAGTAGTTTCTAACTATTGGTTGGGATTTGTCAGCGCCGGTAGGACAGGTAACATCCTAGGAGTGCTATAACATCATTTGGGCCCTCGAAATTTAACCACATTGTTGGTTTTAAGAGCATGTGATTTGACATTTTGCAAATAAAAACAAACACTCGGGTCAACTTTTTGAATTTCTGGCGCTGATTTCATGTCAAGATTCTGGCTTACCAAAAAACAAAGAAGAACAAATCTGTGAAAAAATATCAAAATTAGCCACTTAAATTCGCGTTGTTCCCCATGGTAGTTTTTAGTAACTTTCCAGCCAGTTTTATTCATCGTTGGATGCCTATCTCCGATTATTGGCAATTCAGCGTTTATTCTGCAGACACGACGCGCCGTATTCATTGGGAACATCTCTCTTGATTCCAACTGTTCAATGATAACTGTTGTTTTCCCACAATTTTAGTCATATTGTGCATGTACTTTTTAATAGATTGTTGCATGTGTATGTAGGATAGTCACTGCAAAATTCCAATATCTTCCTAATGTCATCTTTTAGAAGGGCGCGTAATAATGTGAACTGTTAGTTTAACTCTACTAGAAATGACTTCTGAATGAAAATGATTTCTTATCTTCAAACATGTTTAATGTAAATTTGTAGTTTTCGCGTAGCTCATTTCACAACGGCAAACAATCACTTCAGGTACAAGAATAGATGCACAGTTTGAAGCCGATGTGGAAAATATATATACCTTGATAAAGAGCCTCTTATATGGTTATTTGAACATGTTGAAAGACTTTTTTCCACCATTCATATAAATTTGTAGAGAGAGAGAGAGAGATATGCAATAAATCATACCACAACATGTTAGCTGTTAATGAAATGAGTTCGTGAAGCGTGAAGGTCTCATTTATTTGTCGAAGATGAGAAATATTTCATATCAGAACCTGAAATTCTATATTCTGTTTTCATTAAATTCAAAAGCACAAAACTACAGATCACAATATTAATGAATTTAATTAAAAGTGCAATGTAGACATGAGGACATAGGAGGTGAGGCATTTTGCAGTATTATCTTTTGTTCCCTTGCAGCTATTTTAGGACATTAAATAAATACGATTTGTCATCATGAGCCAGAATTCTCTTGGACAGTGTTTTGTATCCGATATACGTTTATATAATTAGCACAATGCACTTTTGTCATAACAATCAATGTTCAGAAGTCAGAAATGTTCGCAAAGATAATTCAATTCATCATTGGTGCAATTTCTCAAGTTTCAACTAATAGCCTCAATAATGTAGTTTCTCGGCACTGTCAATTGCCTTTTGTTGAAATCAAACACAAATCTTTGCAAACTTAACAATTTAACTTGTTGCTGTATAATTGTTGTCAAGGCGCCATTATCAGACGCTTATTATCCCTTTATAACCCTTTTATCCCTGGTGCTAGGTTGTTGTCAGTGTGCCTGAACGCACGATTCAGCTCAACAGCAACGTCAGTCGTGCCTGGAAGAGGAGAAGTCAGACGGTGACGGCAGCGGCATCAACTCATCGTCAAGGTGGCATGAAGAGTGTCTTTGGCGTATTGTTCGAAGGTGCTAGGGAGTGGTGGAGATGCCACGTCAGTGGCATAGCCAGTGGATACTGCTCGGGATTACAGGGCCAAAATTATATGTTTATATATTTTTAATGTAATATTTTCCCAATGATTTGGGGAAAGTTAGTGCAACGTAAAATGCGCTTAGATGCGTAGGTGTCAACCGGAGAGACAATCAGTTACTGGTGATGGAATATTTGCAGCGTCCAGAAGAAAATGAGAGCATCATATCGCTCGTGTGTGTGTTGATGAAACAAGAGGAGTCGTTGATGAAACAGAAGGAAACCATTGCATCGTTCTGCAGCGAAGCAGGTCCGTGTTCTTTACACATTGTTAACAAGGGTTAACCAGAGATTATCAATTAATTCGGACAGTTTTCTGTCTATCATGAGCAAATTCAGATCATTTTATACAAACCTCAAAATCTCATTTTTGGAAATCTAGTACATAGAAGTTTAATCATTATATTTTTTGGCAACACTGCATTCAGTGTAATCAATTCATGTTTCAAAATTGCCCATAATGCATTTGCATTAATAGCTCATGTCATTCTACTTCTAGCTTTGACATTTCATGATAACCTAAATGCGCGTATCATCTAAGTTCACATTCCCAACTATTCTTATTGAATAATAATTCAGATAAACTTATATCATTATTTCAAGCAAAGCACTACGTAACCATATGTTTTCGCTACAAAAAAGTCAAATAACCAGAAAATTTCCAATTATGGGTCATTCCACCTGGCTGGAATATAATGTGTTACATTTGTCCATATTATAAAAAGAATCCTTACAATAATTTGAATTACTTATTTCATCCAACATTTGCCTGAGTATTTTGTGAAAGTTTGAAATCGTTTGAGTGTATTTTAAGGGGAAAATGATTAAAAAAATGCACACTTTTTGCGAAGCAAAAACACTCAAACGATTTCAAACTTTAACAAAACTCTCAAACACGTATAGGCAAATGTTACATGATATAAATAAATCAAATGTATGTATACTTTTAATAATATGGACACATGTAACGCACTTTATCCCAACCCAGTGGAATGACCTACATATATCATATGCATAATTATTATATTAGCGGATTTTCGACTACTAGTACATTCATTTTTGAAATGAGGTATTCTTGCACAAAACGTCTGATTAGATTTGTTACAATGAAAAGAACAACAGAAAATTCGCAAAATCAGCGCGAAAGACTAGTATTATGAATTTGTTGAGTGTATAATGCGATCACGGATGATGCTTGATACTCGATGTGCGATTTAGGCCTAATCTAGGAGGAGAATTCCATGCGCTGGAAGAGTCTGACAAATACGATGAGAGCCTGCCCGCGGTACTATGCGTGGAATGAAGCGCCAGATAAAAGTGGAATAGAGTTTGGCGAGTAAAAAAAAAACATGCAGCGGAGACCAGCAGCAAGCTTATAAACGACGACTTTGCAGAATTGTCTATACAACAGCAACTGAAAGACGTGACGGAGATGATTATTTTCTACATGGATTTCATATAACGAGGGAGTGGGCGTGGGTGAAAGAGAGAGAGTGAGAATTCAAGTTGACGGTGGCGTCTTTGTGTTATGTATGTAATGTAAACGTGAATGTTCCCTTTTCCGGTGTCTCGATATTTTAGGCCTAAGAGGAGCGAGATGTGTATATGTGTCGTCGATGACTTTGGGAGGGACATGTGAGCGCTGTATGATGTTATTTGTGTAATTTCTACATACTTGAGCGTACATGTATGGTGAGATTTGTGTGGGAGTGTGAATGTTTGTGTGATATCTGGTGAAGTAATTTGAGAGGGTGGGCGCGTGTGTACCGAAGTGTATTTCACATAAATATTGTTTCATGTGAAAGAATATGATTTCTGTCTTCTTTCACATAATTCGGGAAGACTTTTTTTTCTTTTTGTTTGGAAAGCGTAAGTGTAGTATTCCAATTACGATGTCAATATCATTTTTGTCATGAAGAGATGAATTCTTTCAAGACAAAAATGCCCAAAGACATTTCAATTATCACTGGCACCAGGGCCGGATTTACCACAGGGCCATGGGACAGGGACCAAGATCTAGACTGGCCAACATTGACGCGTGTGGTGTAATTTTGACCAAATTAATCAAATAAATTTTTGCGCGCGGGTATTTGTAACGTCCGAAAAGCTGGGGGAGGGGAATGTTGCCGTGCCCAAGGGCCAACATAAGATAAATCCGGCCCTGACTGACATAATATCGCCATTGTGTTATTACAATAGTTTTCCCTAGTATGTAAAACGTGGTGAAAGAGAGTTTGTGCGAAGTTATATGCCAGTCTTTTACTAGAATATGTTTATTCTCTCTCTTTTGATATACATGTGCATCATTTTCAATACATTGTTAGTTTTAAGTGTATAATGTGCTTCACCTACCTGAGCGTACTGCCACTGAAGGTTTTGAATTTTCTTGGTTAAATTGTGAGACACAAATGTCTATCCAATGTCCTGGAGAATAGTCTTATATTTCGCCACCAAGTCACTCCTAAACAATGTGAAATTTACCTATAAAGAAGAGGATAGATAAAAGGGTTATTTAATGTGAGGTGTATAATTTCTTCAGTGGTCGGTGCTCATTTGGTGAGTTCGTATAATATTCTATACAGTATACAAGCAGCCTTAGAAATAAATGTAAATTAATTGGCGCGGTCCTGCTAAAAGAAAAGAATATGCGCTATAGCGCTACTAACTTATGAATAAAAGCATGATGCGCTTTAACCCACACCATCGGCGAAGTTGAGTTCGCCAAAACAATACCCATTTTGAAAATCGGCCTATCGCAAAATAGCGCAATGCGCCTGCTCGAATTTCATGCTACAGAATAATATTGATATAGTCTGCATATCTTCCTCAAGTCAGTCATTTCGATATTGTTTTTTATTGTATCTCTAAATGTAATGATGAGAAGTATAAAAAGGTATGCATTTTCAGAAAGGAAGTGGTTCAAGAAATCCAACTAGCGTAATTGATTCGTGCAAAAATGAACAATTTTTGAGAAAATTTCAAAATTTGATTTTACTTTACCAACTCGAGGAAGGTATGCGGATTAGGCCCTATAGTGAGCTGTTGGCGGCTGCATGCTGCACTTACACATTTACCGTTGTAAAGTACGGGGATTTCCATCGCCTGTAATTTTTCTCGAATCTCCAGAGAATACATACATTATACAGATGTTGTCAAATCTGTGTCCAAACTATTTTGATCACAGTTTTTTGACGCAGAAAACCGTTGAGAACCAAGGCTTCAATATTTCCGATAGGGGTAGCTTGCATGTAAATGATGAACATTTATAATCAATTTACGCGCGCGCTGCGGAGGCAACAGCACCCGAGTGTATACAATTTACTTTAATTTATTTTAGTAATTCAGTTCAATCGCATTTTAACAAATTACCGATGTATGCATGTTTGATATAAAATGATTGTTGTTAATTATTTCCAGTGCCGTATTTTTAGGCAGAAAAGGCCACGTGTAAACGTTGCTAGATAGAGACAAAAATCGGGAATTTAAGCGCGCAGTTCAAAAGTATATAACAAGCACATGTTTTGTCGCCACCAGATGTCCGTTTGAAATATTAAATAACCAAAAATTATTGCACAAATTATATTTTATTGCATGCCACTGCGTGTTTTCGTGTCGGATTGTAAGATTAATATTAATGACTGTATAGGTGGAATTATTTTGAAAATAAAGGAAGATCATTCAGCAGTTAGAAGAATCACGTAAGTATTACATGATTAGCCCTAATGCAATGCAGCGATGTGCTGGAAGACAACACCAGGCCATAATCAGACCGCAGACGAAATGAATGATGATTGAAAACAAGCAGCTCTCATACCAATTTCTTTTCCATATTTCTAGGGTCTAGGAGCATTCTAACTTACGAATAATAACCAGTTATTTTCAGAATTTACACTTTTAAAACAAACAGTAAAGCAACATTACGCAAAACGAAAATAAGAATTTTTGGCAGTCCCAAGCGCGCGCCTTATTTGGAGCATATTTTTTGTTAACCGTTATCGTTACTTCCTTTCAGTTCGTTGGTGTGGAAGGCTTCATAACAGCCATTGTAGATCTATTCCCAAATCAACTCAGAAAGGGCTACCGAAGAGAGTACTTTGCAGCTGGTTACTGTTTTGTGTGTTTCCTGGTCGGATTGAGCATGGTTTCGTATGTGGGTATCAATCTTGCAGCATTTAGCATGTTTAGGCTATAACAATTTAGCCTTTTTAGGCAATAACAGTTATTGCATGATGCACAGGGCAGAGGGTATATAATGAAACTATGTGTGTGTAGGTCTACATCCATATCAAAAGGATGCATTTTTTCGGCTGCTAAAATGACTTCCACTTGAGTGTGATATGAGTGTGGCATTTATTCCTAGCTATTATGAAAAAAGAGACGCATGTAGCATCCGACAAGTGCATCGTTTTGAAAATGGATGTACACAGTTTGCAGAATCTCATATGCTTCTGCTAACTGAATTTTAATGATAAAGTATCTCTTATACGATAAATTCTACATGGAGTTTTAATTCAAGGTGAGAAAGATTTGCGACTTCATGCGGTAACATTTTTGAGATAGGATGGTGAATCTTCACAACAATTTTTTGTATTATTATTATTATCATGCAAAATTTATTAGTATTGTACATGTATGTTTATGCAAGTGGAAACATAATTTGCATTCTTCAATTCTTGCATACACTTATTTGGGTAAGGCACTAATTAGGGTGAATACCTTTTTGAAATGAAAAAACTATGTCGTTTCAAAAAAAACCGCAAGCATTAGCGGTACAAACTTTGACGCGACGCAGAACCTTGCCTTGTTCATGGAAAAATTAAAGATGAAAAAAAAACGGCAAATGCAACAACGACATCTTCAATTATAGTGACATGATATTAAAATGGATGATTTAATTAACTGGATGCCAATTAACATGGAAAAGAAACATTTTAGCATCTAAAATGCATATGCTACTCACAAATGTTAAGTATGATATTGTCGTAATAGCTCTTAAGCAAGGGTATGAATAATTGTTGAGACTTGGATAAATCAACAGGCAAAGTGACCGAATGAAACAGTAATTTGAAATGATAATCTTATTAACAGAGCAACATTTCTAACCGTTGTCGATTATTATTGCCACAGGGTGGAATCTACCTATTTCAACTGTTCGATTACTACTCAGCCAGTGGAACAGCACTTTTGTGGTTGGCCTTCTTTGAAAGTATGGCGATAGGATGGGTTTACGGTAAGTTGAACGAAGCGTTATATTTTTACCTTAAGTACGTTATTAGACACCGTGAAGGTCATTGAGCATCCGAAATGGTGTAGGGCTACATGTACAATGTAGCACTCTCATACCAGAGGACCGTGGTGGACATTTAAAAGGGCATTTCGTGATCCACAGCCTCATCCCCCCACTTTTCTCAAAAAAAGTTGAGATTTTTATATCACGGGAAACCTATGGCTACATAATGTTTATATACAAAAAAATTCTTGCAGATTATTTCGTTTAGCAAAGATATCGTGAAATTTGAATTTCGTTCTGGTGCACCAGAACGAAATTACAACACATTGTCTATGGAGCAGTGTAATACACATAATCATTCATAACTCGCAAACGTAAAATCGGAAACAACTGAAATTTTGGGAATAAGCTTTTTTCGTGGATATCTACTGAAAAATGTCATAAAAAGAGGATGCTAGGATCACGAAATACTCCTTTAACATAATGATATAATATACATACCAGCTTTTCGTAGTGTGTCGATGGAAGTCATCTATGATTCAGTTATCACCTCAATTCAGTCAAGAGCACTGCAATGTAGATATCTGAACCACGATCACTATTACAACTAGCCTACTTAAAGGGGCATTCTTTTAGGGTATGATTCAATAGACATGAAAAAAAAAAACACCAAAATTTCAGTGGATTTGGACATTGGATTGCATGTATTACAGTGCATCCATCCCATCGTAGGCCACTGTGTTGTAATTTCTATTGACACACAGAAAATACAAACCGAATCTGCAAGAACAGTTATGTAGATTGCACAGAAGCATTGTATTTAATCAGGCCTTATATTAATTAAGTATGCCTGGACCAGGAGCTAAAATGAGCTCCTGGTCATAAAGATGGCTCATGGTCCTATAGTTTGTAGTGTAAAATATTGGATACACCAGGAGCCAAAACTGGGTAACCAGGGGTTGAAAAAAGCCTGGGTGCCTTGCCTGGTTAATATAAGCCTTGTATATAATATTATTATATAGTTCTGATGGTACAAACATCTCCTTCTTTTGGGTAAGTGGGAGGGGGTGGATCTGAAAGTGTCCCATTAAATCACGAAAACAACATATCCTTCGAACATATTTATGGCCTAAATCTGAATCTGCACTTACTCAACTTCTAATGTTCAACTTCTAATGAACAAATGTTTGACTTTTGCATACACATATTTACTGTTTCTCTGTAATTGTTTTTCCAGGATCTGATCGGTTCTTGCGAGACTGGTACTCGATGCTTGGTCGCAGGCATAATTACCTGTTCATATATTTCAAATTTGCTTGGAGATTCCTTACCCCAATTTTCACAGGTGTAAGTATTAACCGTAAATGTGTTTTTTAAAATAATGCATGATTACATAATTGATTGTTCATTACTGAATAATTGATGCAAGCAATTGCCAAGTGGTGATTGGATTGACGTGATATTCATGATACAGTAGCCTACACCCTCAAGAGCCACCTATTCTGCAGGAGGCAATGGACAGGTTACTATTATTATAGTATTAACGGCTCTTTTCAGAGCCACCAATTACGAACAATGATCAATTCAGACAATAACTACTAAATACAAAACAACTTGAATATGTTCATGTGCACTGCTGGTTAATAATAATAAATTATAACGATTTTAAAAAAGTAATAGTTCTGTGATGACTAACTATGAATATAAATTGTTTTACTCTTTTCTTTCTGCAGTCCATCTGTATTTTTTCATTAGTGAATTTCAAGCCTCTTACATATCAAGGCTATACCTACCCAAATTGGGGTTATGCTATAGGGTGGTTCTTCGCATTATCATCTATGCTTATGGTACCTCTATGGTTTGTCTTCAAACTCATACAAGCTGATGGCACACTCAAAGAAGTAAGTGTATAATGGTGTGGGGAAAAGTGCGTAGGTTCAGAGCAGACTGGATAATCTAGCTCACGCTCTTCCTGGAATTGGAACAGATAATGGGCATTACTAATGAATTATTATCCATTTAGTCCGGTTAAAAGTGCAGAGATACGGTTCGGTACCCATAGTCCTGACAGAAATATGGCTCTAGCACTAATATTTTATATGGCATTTTTTGCCCTTTTTTTGCATTTTGTGAAGAAATGAGAACAATAAATTGGACAAAGTGGTATGCAACATGAAGGGGCAAATCTTCTCGTTCTATTGGTGGCATCGGTATCAATACAGCTTACATGCTTTTATAGAAACCAAAAAGTGGTATATGCAATGGGTGTAGTATTAAAAGTCCAGACACTATAAGTTATTAATTTCATTTATTATCTGTTGAAACGCCACAGACACATCATGTATATTTCTTGGAAGCGCTAGAGGAGGGGCGGACCCCCTCAAAAAAAATTACCAAAAGCCAATAAAGTTGCATTTGCGAGTGAAGCGAGCAAAAAAATGAGGTTTTTATGCCTTTTTGATCAAAAAGGTCCACAATATTTTTGGGTGAAAATCCACCTTTTCAAAATCCACCTTGCCCAAGTCGCACTTTTTTAAAATCAGCACCCCACCCCCCCCAATCCTGGTTACACGCCTGTTTCCTGGGTATATAGGATTAAGACAAATGTTCAATGGACGGGCGTAAAAACTAGCACTGCAGTCCTATCATATTGATTTTTCAAAGTAACGTTACTACCTATTTCAATGCAATGAAATTAAGCTGGAGCTGGTGACCTATTTAAGAATTAAGTTATATAAATAATTATATACATGTCTAATTGTATATCGGTTGAATTACCGTAGCAACTATTCGTCAAACTAGCAAAGAATATTAGATCCTGCTTTTTATCATCTAATAATATGAAATGTATCATTTGCACCGTTTCAGAGATGGATACTTTTAACAACTCCAAAATTATCAGCCGAGCAACAAGATAGAAAAACCGCCAACTGCAACGGTGAAGAAGGTATCAACGCTTATGACGTGGGAACCGCACCCAATGAACCACCTCCGGCCTACTATGTGGAAACTGAGGACAAAGCCGTATAACCAACGGCGAATGTCACCAACTCGTGTGTATAATTCATTGTGACTACGCACAACTTATCAGGGTACGAGCGTGTCTAGTGCCTCTACTGCGCTTTATTCGCACGTGATCATTTTCAGTTCAGTTTAAGTTGAGCATATTCAAACCGACATATGGGCCAACTGGTTGTTTATTAAAGTCAATTTAATAATCTAAAGAAAATCACGTTCCTCCCGTCCGTATCACGAACAGTAGGTTCTCAGTATGTAGCTCAGGTATTAATAGTCAGGGTGGCAATGTCTTTTCTATCACTAACATCGCTTACCCCCCTATACTAACTCATTTGTTGATGAAACTCACGTTGGTTTCTACGATGGTGTGCCCAGGGGTGGCTTTGGAGGCTTCAGTCCCCTACCCCCGGTTTTGGACAAAATCAACAACCTTTATTGGGCATGGTTTCAGCCCGCTCCTCTTTTGGACCGGTTCCTATCAGCGCCCAGAGTTGAAGGTTTTTTGTCAATTCCCATCCCTGTGTTACACCAAATTCCTGCCATGAATTACACCAAATTACGATACCGACTGATCTATTATAGAAGAGGTCATCAGCATAGATCATTTGAATGTGTGCCAAATCACTCATATTGTTAATATTGTGCTGATTTTATTTTGCAATCCAAAACATTTCAGGATTTTTAATGTTATATTAAAGTTATAAATCATGTGTGTTGCGCACCATCGATCAGTTAGAATAATTCTTTTATATTTCCTTACCTCTATATATCACTGATATCTATCGTTTTAGATTAATATCGAAAATATGAAATAACAACAATTAATCTCTCCTCTGAAAATTTGATTTGGAGAAAAATAAATATCTTTTAAAATGATCGTTTTAAATAAGACCCAGCATATCAACAATTTTGACTTGGTATTTAGATTGAAACCAAAATAAGTCTTGTAATTTTTTTAAATCTTTTCTTAACACTTGTCGTGTGAGGGAAATGGGTGTAAATTAAAAGAAATATAAGTGAGAGTATGTATGATGATTTCACCAAACAGAGTTGATATTTATGAGAAATTCCCTTTTTTTTGGTGTGGCAGAATTGTAGCACATATTCATGTGCTGTTAGTGTTTTAATATAATGTGTGATGTATCATGGTTTTTGTGTTTTATTTTATCATTATTTTTTTTGTTCTTTTTTTTACATAAAAATATTGTTCAATACATAGGATTATGAAATTTCATGCCTATACCTGTACATGTTAATTGTTGTAAGCACTAGAACCAAAGAAGAAAAATTGAAACAGTCATGAAGTATTAGATGATCTTCCGTAACATTTTAATTAGATAGCGTCCGTCCTACCTGAAATATTTTAAGACGATGAAGACAACAATGGACATTGGACATTTGCTGAATCCAAAGACTGCTGAAATAGGTGTGATTAATATGTGCCAAATGTTCAACCAAATCTTTGGAAGTGATCTTTGACCCTCGTCTATCGAAGGGGGAGGGTACAAGCCCCTCTGTGGATTCTCTATACTAAGCTTCTCTTGGTGTTATGTTTGATACAAATGTATAGCTATCTGTCTCCTCGATCCAGTGATACGACACTAAGTTAGTGCCAACATTCCCCCACGAATGTCGCCATGCCGCGATAATGTGAGTGCTCCTTCACAAAATCGGGAAATCCTAGCTCGTATGTAGAAACAAAGTTGGCCTATGAACTAAATTTTTGCTAAATATGAAAGGAAATCTTATCTTAATATCAAATTTAAACTCAATATAACATTCAACCCCTTCACCCTCGAAATTTCTGTTTTATTAAAATGCGTGCAAAGGATGGCCCCACAACCACACAGCCATTTGGGTGGTACCGGTTAGGCACATCGGAGTGTTTTAGCGCACCAAAATAATGCTGTTGGTGTGCACCCGATAGACGAGGGTAAATCGCTTTTTTTTAACGAAAATACATAGTTGCATATCAAAAGGCGGCTGACATGCATAATACGTGCCATATACAGATCATCGCAGACAAGATAATGCTGCTTTAGTTATGCTGCTTTTAGCACAGATCCTGGAAAGTAAGGCGTTATGTCGTCTCCTTTTCGAATACCTAAGATTTGTAAACTACTCACAATTCCTTTAGCTTGTGGTTACACTAAGCATGCCTACGATCAATTTGAATGCAAACTTTATGTTAAGTATTAATTATTCAATCATGAACATGATTAATGAATGAAATGTGTGTAGTCGTATTAAACCATAAATGCAATCAAAAGGATAAATTGAACAAAAATTATCTGTCTGTGAGTTTTTCAGATGGACACAAAATAGATTATAATTTAATAAGCAATACGCTTAAATAGGCATGCTAGGCCAGTGGATGTTGTCAGTTGCCT
The DNA here is from genome assembly GCF_039555335.1 of Amphiura filiformis. Classification (NCBI taxonomy): domain Eukaryota; kingdom Metazoa; phylum Echinodermata; class Ophiuroidea; order Amphilepidida; family Amphiuridae; genus Amphiura; species Amphiura filiformis. The sequence goes on from NC_092632.1 coordinate 33,828,596, forward strand.
AATTGTGCATTATAATATTATTAATTGTAAGTATTAATTATGACCAATCTTGCTGTAGGCCTTTTTTATTTAACCCTTGTCGTACTTACGTATTTTTGGGTTACAAATTTTACTAAGGGGGGTTTGTATCAACCCCTTACCCCTATGAATTTACATCTCCAATTGCTGGACCTCAACACCATATACCTCGAAGTTTGATCCAGCAATCTACCTGCTAGGTAATATTTTATATGGATGTGTTATGATTCGCCTAAGTCGGTGACCGTTTTAGTGCAGTGGGAAAAATACGTTAGGAGTTTGTATCCTCCTTCGTAAGACCAGGGTTAGAGATGACAGAAATTTATTGTTCTTTGCATCTTTTCTCCTTATTGAACAACTCGAGTTTCATTTTGTTTCGTATGAATGTCAATAGACTTTCTTCTGTAGACATCGTGTTGCCATTTCGGACCAACTTGTTAATAGTAAATAATAGATATTTTATTTGACTTTATATAGTTTATGTTTTCCTGTGCTCACTCTTTTACAAGATGTAGCCTCTAGCAAAGACTGAGAACTAACAATATTAACCTGGTGTCAGTAAAGAAGAGGCTAATGATTGATCATTTTATGACTCCTAGAATGGGCTAAATTTGATCGTTTATGACAATCCGAGGTTGGGCAATATGGCGCGCTGTGATTTTGTAACAATTTTGCTGCCATGAACAACCTATGTAATTGTCATGAAAACAACATTGTAAGTTTCGTAAATTTTTGTTTTCTCCAGAAACCAGTACACTATATCAGATGTTTCCTTGTCATTCTGAGGTGAACATAATTAGATAAAATTAAAGAAAATTAGAGCGTTTGGGTCATGAATGCGTTATACAGCACGTTATTTTGGCTTCATTTTCGCAGGATATTTTAGTTCATTTTTACCCAATCTTACAATGTTGTCTTGATGACTTTTATCATAAAGACCTATGCAGCTGGTTTTCTTTTAACTTTGCATATACGAAACTTTGGTAGTTATTCCGTAGTTTTAAATGTTTGTAACATTTCCCATATTGTAGGCTTGATCAAGTTTATGAGTGAACAATAACTCAATTTAATGTACCAAAATGCTTTCTGTTTTAAATATTATTTTGCAAGTAAACATGTTTTATTAATATTTGAAGTAAGTGGTGCTGTTCTGAAAATTGGGTGGAGTGTTTTCAGAAGACGTTATTATAGTTCACGTGAAGCTGAATGTGATTGTGGCAACCGTTAGCGATGAGAAATGGCCTATTCCAGAAATTAGATGCACACCCCCTATAGACATGATAGAGGAGTTCAGATTTCTGCACTTTTTGTCCAGTCATGAGTGTCCTAAGGCAAAAACAATCCAGCAAAAATAGTTCTAAATCAGAAATCCTCAATTTGGTTCATTTTTGACAATTCTGTGATTTTTCATTCAATTGCATTTCCAAGCTTTTTCCAGTAACATTAGCAACTAGAATTCGAGTTGTTTTCGGAAAGAAAACTTGGACATTTCTTTTATTGAAAAGTTACTCCTCCATTTTGGGTGTGCACTCACTTATTTTCTGGAATAACCCAATAAAATCGCCAATGGGGCATAGGCTATCGGTTTCTTTCTGAAAAAAAACCCACATAATAAAACAATCGCGTGTTGATATAGTGAAACTATCCGATCGTTTCATTCAGCCGTACGCGAAGTAACAACTCATTATAAGTGAATTAATAATGTATGTATGTATGATACTTTCTATTTTTTGGTAACTTATTGTTCACTGTGTTGTTTCAATTTTTATTTTATTTTACAGTTTCGCTGAATTTATAGTTCTACTTATACTAGTAAGCGATTGTTTTTGACCACTGTGACGGCACGTGTAACTCTTAATATTACAGAGTGAAATCCACTCTGTTTTGGAATGATCTGTGACTCCCATTGAGTGACATTTCTCACTTTTAAAAGAATACGATCGTTTTCACTTTTATATCAAGATAACTGTAAATTCGGCTTTAACTTTTACTTTCATCGCGAGGTATCGCGAAATGTTCAGGGAGAATAATCCAGGAATGAACGTCTACTGGCTTGACACCATTGCCTGTCAATTGTATGATTATGTTACTACGAGTTCAAAGTTGATCCTTTACTGAAGAACTCGGTATAACTTTACCAAAAATCAAATTTGCAATGAACTATTCTCTTTGAACATGTTGTGAACATATGTGCAGCAGAAGCATTTGGTCTGTTGACGTTGAATGTGTAGATATAATATGTAGAATATGAGCGGAGGTTAACTTTTTATCAAGTTTTTATGTTCGGCATTGATACTGGTAATATATATAATGATATATACACCTTGATGCTATAATGTGTGCAGTGTGTTATTCACCGTAGAAATGAGGTGTATTGAAATGAAATAAGGAAATATCGGACTTTTCTGTTATAAATTGTGTGACTTAACGTAATATTAAGAACACGGAAGATGTAACTAAATGGGTGCAAAAATGAGTGTTACTTAATTTAAAGTTGATATACCCAAATCAAGCTCTTTTTATGTAGGTTTCTGTACATTACTTTATACAAGTATTTATGAAGCCATATCAGGCGCGTATACAGAACTTCAGCAACCGGGGCGCGAATTACTTGGCGAGCTAAAAAAAGATCATGAAACGTGTAATACAACATATTGAACAAGCTTTAATGGAATTTTTTTTTAAAGCTGAAATAGTCAAAAATGAGATTAATTTAGTCAAAATCACATGCACACAAGCGTTTCTGTTCTCTTTTCTCCAATTTTTCCTTCTACTTCTTGGGGTGTTTTTTCAGGGATACCCGGGGCGTGCACCCGTTTAAAAATGGGCTGTGCTGCATATCATGAAATGATGTTATATACTATAAAATTGCCAATTATACCACTGGATGAAATTTTCGGAAGACAGTATTTTAAACATTTTTCGAATAAAACCGATTTTTTTTTTAAATAACCGGACAGTAATTATTGTTTATGCCATGAACCGAGCAACTCAAATTCGATTAATTGTTATTTTTGATATAAACCATTATGCAACTCGAGAAAGTATCTCAGTTGTTTAAAATCATGAACAATTTTAAAAAACAATTTAAAGCATTTAAAACTTTAAAGTTATTTTTTATATTAAAATTCACTTAATGAAATTTTTATATTTATCCCCTCCTGGGTATAAGCACCACTTCGAACACCAAAATATCGGTCGTCTATTTTGTATATTAAAGTCACTTCATACATGTAGTAGTTTAGTCGTGTATAAAATACAAACGCAATGCAATTTGTACGTATTGGAGTTACTGTTTTCATGTAAAGTTATTCACTGTAAAACTTGTACAATGTAAACAAATGTATGGTAAATAAGATTTGACTGTATATAGGATTTGAGCCAAAGTATCCAAATTTCTACTTAAAGGGTATGACCCGATCGACAGACTCGTCCCCATTTTTCTTCATCAAAAGTGAGATTTTGGGTATCATTACCCTATAGTAAAATTTAATGCCTGAGATATGTTTCGTTTAGATGGTGTGCGGTGGTGAATTGTGGTAATCACAACCGGTTAACCGGAAGTATGTACTATCCGATGGGGCATTGTTATACGCGTTTTTGCTTCTTATATCAAACGCTGGAGAAGTACAACTCCTGAAATTTAGAAACATTGTTTTAATGGTGCATCAATAGAAAGATGATGAAGAAATCGGACCACGCCCCTCTAATAAAAAAACACATGTCGCGAATCCTTTCGGTTACAAGGTATATTGAGGAAACTGTATTTCCATGTTGGCTATTTGAATTACGATATAACTCTATGGCTTTGATACTCAACATTTTTTATTTCATTTGATATATCATTTTTACTTCATGATTATACAATGAATGAAAATATAGCCAAATATCAAATTTATATCAATCAGTATGTGCTTTAAGAAGCAAGCACCCATGTATTCGTCACATGTTCGTCAACAATTGTCATACTTTGGGAAAATGCCAATTGGATGCAGTGGTAAAATTAGCATACAACAATGAGACATTTTTGAAATCAAAATCTATGGGATGGTTTTATCTGCAAGTATAAATGATTGTACAGCATGTTAATTGGAATGGGATGATTTTACCTGTTTAATAGAGTCATAGGAATTCCAATTTGAAAATATATCTATAAATGGGGTTTTTTAAGTAAAATTGCATACGGTCTATTTTGCAATGTTTTGAGGGGATCTTCGTGATGTCGTTTATGACACCATGAAACGAATAAGTACACATGTATTGCAGTTATTATATAGCAATCATGACGTGGGCGAGTAAAATAATGAAAGGCCTTATAATTAATTATTAAAGTAAATTTAGCAAGTTTTATTCTAAATGTACTGATTTTCTTGTGTCATTTGATGTATTTAATGCCAACTTTGTTAATAAAAGTGTGAACGAATGCTACCTTTATTTTGAGCTGATCGTTATTTAGCGTGTGCTCATGCATGTTCAAAACAGGCTGCTAGTAAAACCGAGCACTTTTAGAGAAAGTATGACCAACATTCAAATCCGAGCTTTCTCATTCTTAAGAGGTACTTCTATATATTATAGTTAGTCAATTGGAGTAAACTTTAGCTGAATAGGGCTCGTATAAAGGTACTAGAGCACAGCCCGTTCTCTTAGGGTCAAAACCGATAAAACTGCTTGGAATTGGAAAGTCGGCAAAAAGACAGTATCCCGAAATTACTCCTTATTATTCATACATGTATAAATCTAAGGCAGTCCTAAGTTAGTTTCATTCTGGAAAACATGAAGATCAACTCTTGTGAACTTTTATTTTTACATCAATTTCAATAATGCCCATGGGTTTTCTATGGGTAACTTACCTTACAATATGACAACAAGAATTGTCTTACAATCAATTGTTTTAATGTATACCCTTATAAAACAGGGAAAATCTGTTTCATCTGACGAGCAGGGAACCAAAGGATGGATCCAAAAGGATACTACAATGTCATACTAGCAATGGTTAAAATTAAAAACAGGGAAAATATGTCACAACATCTAATAGGGGAGTAACACAAAACCCCACGTTTCGAAAAGACAAATCTTTCCGTTTTCAAAGAATAAAATTAGAGACCTGCTCTCAATATAGTGGAGAATTAGTGGGAAAATTAAAAGAAATCTAAATGCATTGGAGGCTAGAGTGGGTTAGGACAGGTGTGAAAAACCATGACAGCAGGCAAAGTATTGAGAGCCAAATGGGGAAAAAGACTGGGGAAAGGCACAAAAAACGTGGTAGGTTAGGCAGGTCACAAAGAGGGGGGAATCGACAGGGTAGGGGAAACTGAAAATAACCAATATCTAATGAAAAGGGAGGACCACTGACCCCACAACCCTCCTAGGTGGAACAACCATGCGGTACCAATGTGCGTTGGCTCCCGCTCCCAGACCATGATGAAGACGGCATGCCTGCAGGAGTGACGAGGTGGTCCGATAAAAAAGTGAAGAGAAAATGGTATGGGACAGTGACCTGCATGACCAAGCCATGAGAAGGGAGAGGGAGATTATTAATGACCCTTGATGTTGATGCCTTTCGGTGTGGTTGTCTGTAGTGAATTGATCCATTTGGCTTCCAAAGCTACTGGTTTTCCTTTCTGAGTAGAGGGTGTTGGTGGGGTGTGTCAGTGGTGCCGAGATTGCCATCATCAGGAGAATCATCAACTTGATAGAAATGTTCCCAAAGACGTAATCGTCTAGCAAACTGGGAGAGATCAGACTGGACTTCTATGGAGTTGACATGGCGAGGTGTGTGACAGTACTTCAGACCTTTGGAAAGGACCATCTCTTCAGGCTCAGACAACTGATGAGAAGAAAAAAAAACTCTTGAAATATCATCTTTTCACTATTCGCTACACAACCAATGACATTGTTGCTTTTATTCTATTGTTGTAGTATATTTTTGCTTGTACCACAGGGTATCACCTTCATCATACTAGTAATCATTGTTTATTCTTTGCTTTTTGTGCCTAGTTCGTCATGTTGATAGAAAGGCTGGTTACAGTATTGGTGGTTACAGTATTGATGGCTACAGCAGACGACATTTTTAAGTTAGGCGTGCAGCCTAACTTATTTTTTTCTTGCTGTTTGTTTCTTTAAGTTAGGCGGGCAGCCTAACTTATTTCTTTCTTGCCATTTCTTTCTTCTTAAGTTAGGCGTGCAGCCTAACTTATTTTTTTCTTGCCATTTCTTTCTTCTTCTTTCTTCTCACAATTTGCTACTACTTCCACATCCTTGATCGGATTTCGACCAAACTCAGTCACAAGCAGTATCGGGTGGCTGGCTACAAAAGTTATGGGTTGTTTAATGTCAGAGGTCATCCAAGGGGTCACAGGGGTAAAAAAAAACGTCATTTTAACCGAAAATGCTCCGATTGAGCTGAAATTTAAATGCAATGATCCTTAGGACATTCTAAACATCTTTAAAATATTTTAAAATTTATTTAAGGTCATTAAGGGGTCATAAAGGGGTCAAAGGTCAAGTTTTTTCAAAATGCTCCAATTGAGCTGAAATTTGAATGCAATGATCCTTATGACATTTTAAACATTTTAAAAATATTTTAAAATCCATTTAAGGTCATTAAGGGGTCATAAAGGGGTCAAAGGTCAAGTTTTTCAAAATGCTCCAATTGAGCTGAAATTTAAATGCAATGGTCCTTATGACATTCTAAACATTTTAAAAACATTTTAAATTTCATTTAAGGTCATTAAGGGGCAATAAAGGGGTCAAAGGTCAAGTTTTCAAAATGCTTCCCATTGAGCTGAAATTTAAATGCAACGATCCTTATGACATTCTTAACATGTTTTAAAAATTTTAAAATTTATTTAAGGTCATTAAGGAGGTCATACAAAGGTCAAAGGACAAGTTTTCAAAATACAAGTTTCCACGATCAAGGTAGGCCTATAACGGCAATTAATGAAACAGTCTTATTAAAATTAATACTATCCAGTACAGTATTGCTGCTTGATCAGATCGTCGCAATCATCCGCCTAACTTACCTCGTGCCCTTGCAAAGGGCACAGTTGCTCTAGTTAAGTTAGGCGGGCAGCCTAACTTATTTCTTTCTTGCCATTTCTTTCTTCTTTCTTCTTTCTTTCTTTCTTTCTTCTCACAATTTGCTAGTACTTCCACATCGTTGATCGGATTTCGACCAAACTCAGTCACAAGCAGTATTGGGTAGCTGGCTACAAAAGTTATGGGTTGTTTAATGTCGGAGGTCATCCAAGGGGTCACAGGGGTCAAAAAAGGTCATGTTAACCGAAAATACTCCAATTGAGCTGAAATTTATATGCAATGATCCTTATGACATTCTAAACATGCTTCAAATATTTTAATATTCATTTAATGTCATTAAGGGTCATAAAGGGGTCAAAGGTCAAGTTTTTGAAAATGCTCCAATTGAGCTGGAATTTAAATGCTATGATCCTTATGACATTCTAAACAGTTTAAAAATATTTAATTTGGAGAATCGGCGAATCACTGTCAACCCCTTGATCACAGGGGTCAAAAAAGGTCATTATAACCGGAAATACTCCGATTGAGCTGAAATTGAAATGGAATGATACTTACGACATTTTAAACATACTAGAAATATTTTAAAATGCATTCAAGGTCATTAAGGGGTCATAAAGGGGTCAAAGGTCAAGTTTTTCAAAATGCTCCAATTGAGCCTGAAATTTAATGCAAATTTTCCTGCTCGCTGCACTTGTTCTTTCTTTCTTTCTCACAATTGACTACTAGTGCTACATCCGTGATCGGTTGTAGACCAAACGCATAGCCAAGCCGTATTGGGTAAGTGGCTACAAAAGTCTTAAAATGTTTTAATATCGGAGGTCATCCAGGGGGTCACAGGGGTCAAAAATGGTCATTTTTGCCTCATATGTGCCGCACCCCCCCCATTATAATTAGGGGCAAAACATGGAGACATCTAGTCTAGTGTTTTGATAAACAAGAGATAACCACAGGCAATGGTTCTGCTGTCTGTGCTTCAAAACATGTAAAATTTCGTCTGGATTCGTCTATTGCCAGGTGGTGAGTGCCGTGCATTCTCTAAATTCAGTACATTTCCATCGTCAACCGTGTGGAAAATGTCATATGGCCGGGCGGTTTCACAAGTTGCCGGCTCTATCATACCAGTCGCTGCCTGGCTATTGCAGCTGCAATCCATACATCAAAACGTGTAAATTTTGGCTATTCCAACTGCAATCCATACACCCTTCATGCAAGACATGACTGGAATCGTCCACACAGGGAGTGAATATTACAAACGGAGTCACCCATTGAGGTAGGCCCATTCGAAATTCACACGCCCTGTGTGGGAGATTAAGATAATGTCTTCCGGAGAGGTTGTATGAATTTAAACTGGAACAGCCCAGTTGGGGTGTATGAAACCCCAAGTGGGCGATTCACACGAAACAAACTGAGGTATGTTCAGATGCCAATTTTGTTACATATCTTGAGTGTAACTTGTGATGTGATGCCTGTATGCTAGATATAAACAGCTACATCATTTCCACTGATGGCTATAGGGGTGTGGGTGTGTGTGTGTGTGTGGGGGGGGTTGATATCTTGGCTAAAACTGCATCACGCCTTCCCATGATGCATTTATGAAAATCAATAATCCCACTATATAGTTTCCACAGATGACGCAATAATGGTGAATAAGGGGGTGAGGGGTAAGTAAAATGTTGAAATATGACCGCATTAAACCACAAAGGTCATGTGAGGTCAAAGGTCAGGTCAAATTTAAAGTTGCTCCGATTGGGCTGTAACTCGGGGAAAATGATCCCTGACACTTGGGGAGTATGAAACCGCAAAGGTCATGTGAGGTCAAAGGTCAGGTCAAATTACAAGTTGCTCCGATTGGGCTGTAACTCGGGGAAAATGATCCCTGACACTTAGGGAGTATAAAACCGCAAAGGTCAAGTGAGGTCAAAGGTCAGGTCAAATTTGAAGTTGCTCCAATTAGGCTGTAAGTCGGGGAAAATGATCCCTGACACTTAGGGAGTATAAAACCGCAAAGGTCAAGTGAGGTCAAAGGTCAGGTCAAATTTGAAGTTGCTCCAATTAGGCTGTAAGTCGGGGAAAATGATCCCTGACACTTTGGGAGTATAAAACCGCAAAGGTCATGTGAGGTCAAAGGTCAGGTCAAATTTAAAGTTGCTCCAATTGGGCTGTAAGTCGGGGGAAATGATCCCTGACACTTGGGGAGTATGAAACCGCAAAGGTCATGTGAGGTCAAAGGTCAGGTCAAATTTAAAGTTGCTCCAATTGGGCTGTAAGTCGGGGGAAATGATCCCTGACACCTGGGGAGTATAAAACCACAAAGGTCAAGTGAGGTCAAAGGTCAGGTCAAATTTGAAGTTGCTCCAATTAGGCTGTAAGTCGGGGAAAATGATCCTTGACACTTTGGGAGTATAAAACCACAAAGGTCATGTGAGGTCAAAGGTCATGTGAGGTCAAAGGTCAGGTCAAATTTGAAGTTGCTCCAATGAGGCTGTAAGTCGGGGAAAATGATCCCTGACACTTTGGGAGTATAAAACCACAAAGGTCAAGTGAGGTCAAAGGTCAGGTCAATTTTGAAGTTGCTCCAATTAGGCTGTAAGTCGGGGAAAATGATCCCTGACACTTTGGGAGTATAAAACCACAAAGGGCAAGTGGTCATGTGAGGTCAAAGGTCATGTGAGGTCAAAGGTCAGGTCAAATTTGAAGTTGGTCCAATTGGGCTGTAAGTCGGGGGAAATGATCCCTGACACTTGGGAAGTATTAAACCGCAAAGGTCACCGAAGACAAAGGTCGGGTCAAATTTAACGTTGCGTGATGATGTCATCACAGTCATACGCCTAACTTACCTCGTGCCCTTGCAAAGGGCACAGTTGCTCTAGTTAAGTTAGGCGTGCAGCCTAACTTATTTTTTTCTTGCTGTTTGTTTCTTTCTTTCTTTCTTTCTTTCTCACAATTGACTACTAGTGCTACATCCGTGATCGGATGTGGACCAAACGCATAGCCAAGCCGTATTTGGGTAAGTGGCTACAAAAGTCTTAAAATGTTTTAATATCGGAGGTCATCCAGGGGGTCACAGGGGTCAAAAATGGTCATTTTTGCCTCATATGTGCCGCACCCCCATTATAATTAGGGGCAAAACATGGAGACATCTAGTCTAGTGTTTTGATAAACAAGCAATGGTTCTGCTGTCTGTGCTTCAAAACGTGTAAAACTTCGTCTGGATTCGTCTATTGCCAGGTGGTGAGTGCCGTGCATTCTCTAAATTCAGTATATTTCCATCGTCAACCGTGTGGAAAATGTCATACGGCCGGGCGGTTTCACAAGTTGCCGGCTCTATCATACCAGTCGCTGCCTGGCTATTGCAGCTGCAATCCATACATCAAAACGTGTAAATTTTGGCTATTCCAACTGCAATCCATACACCCTTCATGCAAGACATGACTGGAATCGTCCACACAGGGAGTGAATATTACAAATGGAGTCACCCATTGAGGTAGGCCCATTCGAAATTCACACGCCCTGTGTGGGAGATTAAGATAATGTCTTCCGGAGAGGTTGTATGAATTTCAACTGGAACAGCCCAGTTGGGGTGTATGAAACCACAAGTGGGCGATTCACACGAAACAAACTGAGGTATGTTCAGATGCCAATTTTGCTACATATCTTGAGTGTAACTTGTGATGTGATGCCTGTATGCTAGATATAAACAGCTACATCATTTCCACTGATGGCTGGGGTGTGTGGGGGTGTGTGTGGGGAGGGGTGATATCTTGCCTAAAACTGCATCACGCCTTCCCATGATGCATTTATGAAAATCAATAATCCCACTATATAGTTTCTACAGATGACGCAATAATGGTGAATAAGGGGGTGGGGGGGGGAGGGATGGTAAGTAAAATGTTAAAATATGACCGCATTAAACCACAAAGGTCATGTGAGGTCAAAGGTCAGGTCAAATTTAAAGTTGCTCCGATTGGGCTGTAACTCGGGGAAAATTATCCCTGACACTTGGGGAGTATGAAACCACAAAGGTCATGTGAGGTCAAAGGTCAGGTCAAATTACAAGTTGCTCCGATTGGGCTGTAATCCTGACACTTAGGGAGTATAAAACCGCAAAGGTCAAGTGAGGTCAAAGGTCAGGTCAAATTTGAAGTTGCTCTAATTAGGCTGTAAGTCGGGGAAAATGATCCCTGACACTTTGGGAGTATAAAACCACAAAGGTCATGTGAGGTCAAAGGTCAGGTCAAATTTAAAGTTGCTCCAATTGGGCTGTAAGTCGGGGGAAATGATCCTTGACACTTGGGGAGTATGAAAACACAAAGGTCAAGTGAGGTCAAAGGTCAGGTCAAATTTGAAGTTGCTCCAATTAGGCTGTAAGTCGGGGAAAATGATCCCTGACACTTCGGGAGTATAAAACCACAAAGGTCATGTGAGGTCAAAGGTCAGGTCAAATTTGAAGTTGCTCCAATTAGGCTGTAAGTCAGGGAAAATGATCCCTGACACTTTGGGAGTATAAAACCACAAAGGTCAAGTGAGGTCAAAGGTCAGGTCAATTTTGAAGTTGCTCCAATTAGGCTGTAAGCCGGGGAAAATGATCCCTGACATGTTGGGAGTATAAAACCACAAAGGTCAAGTGAGGTCAAAGGTCAGGTCAAATTTGAAGTTGCTCCAATTAGGCTGTAAGTCGGGGAAAATGATCCCTGACACTTTGGGAGTATAAAACCACAAAGGTCAAGTGAGGTCAAAGGTCAGGTCAAATTTGAAGTTGCTCCAATTGGGCTGTAAGTCGGGGAAATGATCCCTGGGAAGCATTAAACCGCAAAGGTCAGTCGAGGTCAAAGTTCAGGTCAAATTTAAAGTTGCTCTGATTGGGCTGCAATTCGGGGAAAATGATCTCTGACACTTGGGGAGTATGAAACCGCAAAGGTCATGTGAGGTCAAAGGTCAGGTCAAATTTGAAGTTGGTCCAATTGGGCTGTAAGTCGGGGGAACCGCAAAGGTCATCCGAGGTCAAAGGTCAGGTCAAATTTAAAGTTGCTCTGATTGGGCTGCAATTCGGGGAAATAATCCCTGACACTTGAGAAGTATGAAACTGGAAAGGTCATCCAAGTTCAAAGGTCAGGTCAAATTTAAAGTTGCTCCGATCAGGCTGCAACTTGCGGCAAATGATCCCTAACACTTGGGGAGTGTAAAACCGGAAAGGTCATCCGAGGTCAAATTTAACGTTGCTCAAAATATGAAACCGAAAAGGTCAACCGAAGACAAAGGTCGGGTCAAATTTAACGTTGCACAGTATTGCTGCGTGATGATGTCATCACAGTCATACGCCTAACTTACCTCGTGCCCTTGCAAAGGGCACAGTTGCTCTAGTTTCTTCTTTCTTTCTTTCTTTCTTCTCACAATTTGCTAGTACTTCCACATCGTTGATCGGATTTCGACCAAACTCAGTCACAAGCAGTATTGGGTAGCTGGCTACAAAAGTTATGGGTTGTTTAATGTCGGAGGTCATCCAAGGGGTCACAGGGGTCAAAAAGGTCATGTTAACCGAAAATACTCCAATTGAGCTGAAATTTATATGCAATGATCCTTATGACATTCTAAACATGCTTCAAATATTTTAATATTCATTTAATGTCATTAAGGGTCATAAAGGGGTCAAAGGTCAAGTTTTTGAAAATGCTCCAATTGAGCTGGAATTTAAATGCTATGATCCTTATGACATTCTAAACAGTTTAAAAATATTTAATTTGGAGAATCGGCGAATCACTGTCAACCCCTTGATCACAGGGGTCAAAAAAGGTCATTATAACCGGAAATACTCCGATTGAGCTGAAATTGAAATGGAATGATACTTACGACATTTTAAAAATTCTAGAAATATTTTAAAATGCATTCAAGGTCATTAAGGGGTCATAAAGGGGTCAAAGGTCAAGTTTTTCAAAATGCTCCAATTGAGCCTGAAATTTAATGCAAATTTTCCTGCTCGCTGCACTTGCAACATATATGTAGACCATTTAAGGTTTGCAAATTGGGATCCCAAAAATTTGGCATGTTGAAGGGGGGGGGGCAAAGATTTTTTGGCGGGCCGAGGAGGGGGGCAAGCGATTTTTGGCAGGCCGAGAGGGGAGGGGCAAGCGCTTTTTAGTGGGCCGTTCGGAAAGTTTACCCCCCCAGACGGGCTGATGATTATTGCAACCACATGCGCAAACTATACAGGCTGTGCAAATCATGACCTGATTGCACCACTTCAAGTAAAGGCAAGAACAATGGGCTAGTGTCTGTGGTCTGCATCTTGCATGCATTAAAAAAGAAAATAAATTGCTAACCCCATCAACTTGCAGTGACTCAGTGCTCCTAAAATAAGAATGATTTCATTTGTTTAGGGCCTGTGCAATAATTATAAGCCAGGGGTAATTTTCAAATAGTGTGCCAAAAATTGTTTGCCCCCCCCCCGGCCTGCCAAAAATTGCATGTATCCCCCCCCGTTTGAACATGCCAAATATTTGGGTTTCCAATTTGCAAGCAAACTTTAAAATGATGATGCGAGCATAGGCCTAAAAAAAGGGGCCTACATGTATAAAAAAGCAGGAAATTTTGCAAGTTGAACGTCTCTGCCGTGTTGTTTGAAGCCATTTTGTGCCCCGTATTAATGTCTGTCAAGAACTGCTTGCCCTCCCCCACCTTCTTGGCCAGCCAAATCATCTTGCCCCCCCCTGTAGTTGCCCCAGGGCTCATTATTATTGCACAGCCCCTAAATTGGGCTATTACAAAGGGTCAGAGTTCAAAGTGTTCCAAAAGTGCTGAGCCAAGGTCTTGGGCTTTAAAAACGAACAGATGACTTGTTTGTGGATGGAAATAAGTATGATCTCATTTATTTGAGTATTGCACCACGTTTGTGAAATGCATACTGATATAGCCTGCATGTGGGAAAGAATTTGATGAGCTTGGTGATGGTCACATTGTATGTGTGTGTACATATGTATACAACTAACTTATTTCTTTCTTAATTAAGTTAGGCGGGCAGCCTAACTTATTTATTTCTTGCCATTTCTTTCTTAAGTTAGGCGGGCAGCCTAACTTATTTCTTTCTTGCCATTTCTTTCTTCTTTAAGTTAGGCGGGCAGCCTAACTTATTTCTTTCTTAAGTTAGGCGTGCAGCCTAACTTATTTTTTTCTTGCCATTTCTTTCTTCTTCTTCTTTCTTCTCACAATTTGCTACTACTTCCACATCCTTGATCGGATTTCGACCAAACTCAGTCACAAGCAGTATTGGGTGGCTGGCTACAAAATTTATGGGTTGTTTAACGTCAGAGGTCATCCAAGGGGTCACAGGGGTCAAAAAATGTCATTTTAACCGAAAATGCTCCGATTGAGCTGAAATTTAAATGCAATGATCCTTAGGACATTCTAAACATGTTTGAAATATTTTAAAATTTATTTAAGGTCATAAAGGGGTCAAAGGTCAAGTTTTTTTCAAAATGCTCCAATTGAGCTGAAATTTAAGGTCAAGTTTTCAAAATGCTTCAATTGAGCTGAAATTTAAATGCAATGATCCTTCTGACATTCTTAACATGTTAAAAATATTTTAAAATTCATTTGAGGTCATTAAGGGGCAATAAAGGGGTCAAAGGTCAAGTGTTCAAAATGCTTCAATTGAGCTGAAACTAGTGTTTTGATAAACAAGAGATAACCACAGACAATGGTTCTGCTGTCTGTGCTTGAAAACGTGTAAATGTTCGTCAGGATTGGTCTAGTGCTAGGTGGTGAATGCCGTGCATTCTCTAAATTCAGTAAATTTCCATCGTCAACCGTGTGGAAAATGTCATACGGCCGGGCGGTTTCACAAGTTGCCGGCTCTATCATACCAGTCGCCGCCTGGCTATTGCAGCTGCAATCCATACATCAAAACGTGTAAATTTTGGCTATTCCAACTGCAATCCATACACCCTTCATGCAAGACATGACGGGAATCGTCCACACAGGGAGTGAATATTACAAACGGAGTCACCCATTGAGGTAGGCCCATTCGAAATTCACACGCCCTGTGTGGGAGATTAAGATAATGTCTTCCGGAGAGGTTGTATGAATTTCAACTGAACAGCCCAGTTGGGGTGTGTGAAACCGCAAGTGGGCGATTCACACGAAACAAACTGAGGTATGTTCAGATGCCAATTTTGTTACATATCTTGAGTGTAACTTGTGATGTGATGCCTGTATGCTAGATATAAACAGCTACAACAGTATTATGCATTGCTTGAGATAGTCATGTCTTTAAATAGGTGTGATTGCAGTTGTTTGTACATACACATGTAGAGATGGCAATGGTATTAGAAGCTATTACATGTGGTTGTGAAATAGGCTATTGTGGGAAATGACTTCATTCAATCAGATTTGATCTGAATATTGTGAGGTTAGTGATGCAGTGGTATTAGTACTATAAAAGCTTTTGTGCTGCACTGGTACTGCACACACGTACTTTTCTTCTTTCTTGAAGAAATGTATCGGAACTGGTTGGGGTGGGTGTGTGTGTGTGTGGGGGGGTGATATCTTGGCTAAAACTGCATCATGCCTTCCCATGATGCATTTATGAAAATCAATAATCCCACTTTATAGTTTCTACAGATGACGCAATAATGGTAAATAATGGGGGGGGTAAGTAAAATGTTGAAATATGACCGCATTAAACTGCAAAGGTCATGTGAGGTCAAAGGTCAGGTCAAATTACAAGTTGCTCCGATTGGGCTGTAACTCGGGGAAAATGATCCCTGACACTTGGGGAGTATAAAACCACAAAGGTCAAGTGAGGTCAAAGGTCAGGTCAAATTTGAAGTTGCTCCAATTAGGCTGTAAGTCAGGGAAAATGATCCCCGACACTTTAGGAGTATAAAACCACAAAGGTCATGTGAGGTCAAAGGTCAGGTCAAATTTAAAGTTGCTCCAATTGAGCTGTAAGTCGGGGAAAATGATCCCTGACACTTGGGGAGTATAAAACCACAAAGGTCATGTGAGGTCAAAGGTCAGGTCAAATTTGAAGTTGCTCCAATTAGGCTGTAAGTCGGGGAAAATGATCCCTGACACTTGGGGAGTATAAAACCACAAAGGTCATGTGAGGTCAAAGGTCAGGTCAAATTTAAAGTTGCTCCAATTGGGCTGTAAGTCGGGGAAATGATCCCTGACACTTGGGGAGTATAAAACCACAACGGTCATGTGAGGTCAAAGGTCAGGGCAAATTTGAAGTTGCTCCAATTGGGCTGTAAGTGGGGGGAAATGATCCCTGGGAAGTATTAAACCGCAAAGGTCATTCGAGGTCAAAGGTCAGGTCAAATTTAAAGTTGCTGATTGGGCTGCAATTCGGGGAAAATGATCCCTGACACTTGAGGAGTATGAAACCGCAAAGGTCATGTGAGGTCAAAGGTCAGGTCAAATTTGAAGTTGGTCCAATTGGGCTGTAAGTCGGGGGAAATGATCCCTGACACTTGGGAAGTATTAAACCGCAAAGGTCATCCGAGGTCAAAGGTCAGGTAAAATTTAAAGTTGCTCTGATTGGGCTGCAATTCGGGGAAAATAATCCCTGACACTTGAGAAGTATGAAACTGGAAAGGTCATCCAAGTTCAAAGGTCAGGTCAAATTTAAAGTTGCTCCGATCAGGCTGCAACTTGCGGCAAATGATCCCTAACACTTGGGGAGTGTAAAACCGAAAAGGTCATCCGAGGTCAAATTTAACGTTGCTCAGAATATGAAACCGAAAAGGTCAACCGAAGACAAAGGTCGGGTCAAATTTAACGTTGCACAGTATTGCTGTGTGATGTCATCACAGTCATACGCCTAACTTACCTCGTGCCCTTGCAAAGGGCACAGTTGCTCTAGTTGCCGTTTCTTTCTTCCTCTTTCTTCCTCTTTCTTCTTTCTTCTCACAATTTGCTACTACTTCCACATCGTTGATCGGATTTCGACCAAACTCAGTCACAAGCAGTATTGGGTAGCTGGCTATAAAAGGTATGGGTTGTTGAACGTCAGAGGTCATCCAAGGGGTCACAGGGGTCAAAAAAGGTCATCTTAACCGAAAATACTCCAATTGAGCTGAAATTTATATGCAATGATCCTTATGACATTCTAAACATGTTTAAAATATTTTAAAATTTATTTAAGGTCATTAAGGGGGTCATAAAGGGGCCAAAGGTCAAGTTTTTCAAAATGCTTCAATTGAGCTGAAATTTAAATGCAATGATCCTTATGACATCCTAAACATTTTAAAAATATTTTAAAATTCAATTAAGGTCATTAAGGGCCATAAAGGGTCAAAGGTCAAGTTATTTAAAATGCTTCAATTGAGCTGAAATTTAAATGCAATGATCCTTATGACATTCTAAACATTTTGAAAATATTTCAAAATTCATTTAAGGTCATTAAGGGGTCATAAATGGGTCAAAGGTCAAGTTTATAAAATGCTCCAATTGAGCTGAAATTTGAATGCAATGATCCTTATGACATTCTAAACATGTTTAAAATATTTCAAAATTCATTCAAGGTCATTTCGCGGTCATAAATGGGTCAAAGGTCAAGTTTTTTAAAATGCTCAACATTCTCAACATGTTTTAAATATTTTGAAATTCATTTAAGATCATTAAGGGGGTCATGCAGAGGTCAAAGATCAATTTTTCAAAATGCCAGCTTTCCACGATCAAGGTAGGCTATATATTAAAACAGCAATTAATGAAAATTAAAAAAATTATTATTATTAAAATTAATCTTATCCAGCACAGTATTGCTGCTTGATCAGATCAGTCATCCGCCTAACTTCCCTCGTGCCCTTGCAAAGGGCACAGTTGCTCTAGTTCTTCTTTCTTTCTTCTTCTTCTCACAATTTGCTACTACTTCCACATCCTGGATCGGATTTCGACCAAACTCGGTCACAAGCAGTATTGGGTAGCTGGCTACAAACATCATGGGTTGTTTAACGTCAGAGGTCATCCAAGGGGTCACAGGGGTCAAAAAGGTCATTTTAATCGAAAATGCTCCGATTGAGCTGAAATTTAAATGCAATGATCCTTATGACATTCTAAACATGTTTAAAATATTTTAAAAATTTCTTTAAGGTCATTAAGGGGCCCATAAAGGGGTCAAAGGTCAAGTTTTTCAAAATGCTCCAATTGAGCTTAAATTTGAATGCAATGATCCTTATGATATTTGAAACATTAAAAAAATATTTTGAAATTCATTTAAGGTCATTAAGGGGTAATAAAGGGGTCAAAGGTCAAGTTTTTAAAAATGTTCCAATTGAGCTGAAATTTCAATGCAATGATCCTTATGACATTCTAAACATTTTAAAACATTTTAAAATTCATTTTAGGTCATTAAGGGGTCATAAAGGGGTCAAAGGTCAAGTGTTCCAAAATGCTCCAATTGAGCTGAAATTTGAATGCAATGATCCTTATGACATTTTCAACATGTTGAAAATATTTCAAAATTCATTTAAGGTCATTAAGGGGCAATAAAGGGGTCAAAGGTCAAGTTTTCAAAATGCTTCAATTGAGCTGAAATTTGAATGCAATGATCCTTATGACATTCTTGACATGTTTTAAATATTTTAAAATTCATTTCAGGTCATTAAGGGGCCATACAGAGGTCACAGGTCAAGTTTTCAAAATGCCAGCTTTCCACGATTAAGGTTTATCAAAACGGCAATTAATGAAACAATCTTATTAAAATTAATACTATCCAACACAGCACTGAGTGTTGCTGCTTGATCAGATCATCACAGTCATCCGCCTAACTTACCTCGTGCCCTTGCAAAGGGCACAGTTGCTCTAGTTAAGTTAGGCGTGCAGCCTAACTTATTTCTTTCTTGCCATTTCTTTCTTCCTCTTTCTTCCTCTTTCTTCATTCTTCTCACAATTTGCTACTGCTTCCACATCGTTGATCGGATTTCGACCAAACTCAGTCACAAGCAGTATTGGGTAGCTGGCTACAAAAGTTACGGGTTGTTTAACGTCAGAGGTCATCCAAGGGGTCACAGGGGTCAAAAAAGGTCATCTTGACCGAAAATACTCCAATTGAGCTGAAATTTATATGCAATGATCCTTATGACATTCTAAACATGTTTAAAATATTTTAAAATTTATTTAAGGTCATTAAGGAGGTCATAAAGGGGCCAAAGGTCAAGTTCTTCAAAATACTTCAATTGAGCTGAAATTTAAATGCAATGATCCTTATGACATCCTAAACATTTTAAAAATATTTTAAAATTCAATTAAGGTCATTAAGAGTCAAGGTCAAGTTATTTAAAAATGCTCCAATTGAGCTGAAATTTAAATGCAATAATCCTTATGACATTCTAAACATGTTTAAAATATTTCAAAATTCATTCAAGGTCATTACGGGGTCTTAAATGGGTCAAAGGTCCAGTTTTTTAAAATGCTCCAATTGAGCTGAAATTTAAATGCAATGATCCTTATGACATTCTCAACATGTTTTAAATATTTTGAAATTCATTTAAGATCATTAAGGGGGTCATGCAGAGGTCAAAGGTCAATTTTTCAAAATGCCAGCTTTCCACGATCAAGGTAGGCTATATTAAAACGGCAATTAATGAAAATTTAGACAAATTATTATTATTAAAATTAATCTTATCCAGCACACTAGTATTGCTGCTTGATCAGATCATCACAGTCATCCGCCTAACTTCCCTCGTGCCCTTGCAAAGGGCACAGTTACTCTAGTTCTTTCTTTCTTTCTTCTCACAATTTGCTACTACTTCCACATCCTTGATCGGATTTCGACCAAACTCAGTCACAAGCAGTATTGGGTAGCTGGCTACAAAAGTTACGGGTTGTTTAAAGTCAGAGGTCATCCAAGGGGTCGCAGGGGTCAAAAAAGGTCACGTTAACCGAAAATACTCCAATTGAGCTGAAATTTATATGCAATGATCCTTATGACATTCTAAACATGCTTAAAATATTTTAATATTCATTAAATGTCATTAAGGGTCATAAAGGGGTCAAAGGTCAAGTTTTTGAAAATGCTCCAATTGAGCTGGAATTTAAATGCAATGATCCTTATGACATTCTTAACATGTTAAAAATATTTTAAAATTCATTTAAGGTCATTAAGGGGCAACAAAGGGGTCAAAGGTCAAATTTTCAAAATGCTTCAATTTCTTCTTCTTCTTCTTCTTTCTCACAATTTGCTACTACTTCCACATCCTTGATCGGATTTCGACCAAACTCAGTCATAAGCAGTATTGGGTAGCTGGCTACAAAAGTTATGGATTTGTTTAATGTCCGAGGTCATCCAGGGGTCACAGGGGTCAAAAAGGTCATTTTAACCGAAAATGCTCCGATTTAGCTGAAATTTAAATGCAATGATCCTTATGACATTCTAAACATGTTTAACACATTTTAAAATTTATTTAAGGTCATTAAGGGGTCATAAAGGGGTCAAAGGTCAAGTTTTTCAAAATGCTCCAATTGAGCTGAAATTTAAATGCAATGATCCTTATGACATTCTTAACATTTAAGAAATATTTTAAGATTCATTGAATGTCATTAAGGGGCAATAAAGGGGTCAAAGGTCAAGTTTTCAAAATGCTTCAATTGAGCTGAAATTTAAATGCAATGATCCTTATGACATTCTTAACATGTTTTAAATATTTTAAAATTCATTTAAGGCCATTAAGGGGGTCATACAGAGGTCAAAGGTCAAGTTTTCAAAATGCCAGCTCTCCGCGATCAAGGTATATTAAAACGGCAATACATGAAGCAGTCATATTCAAATTAATACTATCCACCACAGTATTGCTGCTTGATCAGATCATCACAGTCATCCGCCTAACTTACCTCGTGCCCTTGCAAAGGGCACAGTTGCTCTAGTTAAGTTAGGCGGGCAGCCTAACTTATTTCTTTCTTTGCATTTCTTTCTTTCTTTAAGTTAGGCGTGCAGCCTAACTTATTTCTTTCTTGCCATTTCTTAAGTTAGGCGTGCAGCCTAACTTATTTCTTTCTTGCCATTTCTTTGTTTCTTCTTCTTCTTCTTTCTCACAATTTGCTACTACTCCCACATCCTTGATCGGATTTCGACCAAACTCAGTCACAAGCAGTATTGGGTAGCTGGCTACAAAAGTTATGGATTTGTTTAACGTCCGAGGTCATCCAGGGGTCACAGGGGTCAAAAAAGGTCATTTTAACCAAATATGCTCCGATTGAGCTGAAATTTAAATGCAATGATCCTTATGACATTCTAACCATGTTTAAAACATTTTAAAATTTATTTAAGGTCATTAAGGGGCCATAAAGGGGTCAAAGGTCAAGGTTTTTAAAATGCTCCAATTGAGCTGAAATTGAAATGCAATGATCCTTATGACATTCTCAAGATATAAAAAATATTTTTAAATTCATTTAAGGTCATGAAGGGGTCATAAAGGGTTCAAAGGTCAAGTTTTTCAAAATGCTTCAATTGAGCTGATATTTATATGCAATGATCATTATGACATTCTATACATTTTAAAACATTGTAAGATTTATTTCAGGTCATTAAGGGGCAATAAAGGGGTCAAAGGTCAAGTTTTCTAAAATGCTCCAATTGAGCTGAAATTTGAATGCAATTAGCCTTATGACATTCTAAACATGCTTTAAATATTTTCAAATTCATTTAAGGTCATTAAGGGGGTCAAAGGTCAAGTTTTCAAAATGCCAGCTTCCCACGATCAAGGTATATTAAAACGGCAATTAATGAAACAGTCTTATTAAAATTAATACTATCCAGCACTGTATTGCTGCTTGATCAGATCGTCACAATCATCCGCCTAACTTACCTCGTGCCCTTGCAAAGGGCACAGTTGCTCTAGTTAAGTTAGGCGTGCAGCCTAACTTATTTCTTTCTTGTGCTTTCTTTCTTTCTTTAAGTTAGGCGTGCAGCCTAACTTATTTTTTTCTTGCTGTTTCTTTCTTTCTTTCTTTCTCACAATTTACTACTTGTGCTACATCCGTGATCGGATTTCGACCAAATGCATACCCAAGCCGTATTGGGTAGGTGGCTACAAAAGTCTTAAAATGTTTTAATATCGGAGGTCATCCAGGGGGTCACAGGGGTCCGAAATGGTCAGTTTTGCCTCATATGTGCCGCACCCCCCATTATAATTAGGGGCAAAACATGGAGACATCTAGTCTAGTGTTTTGATAAACAAGAGATAACCACAGGCAATGGTTCTGCTGTCTGTGCTTCAAAACGTGTAAATTTCCGTCTCAATTGGTCTAGTGCTAGGTGGTGAATGCCGTGCATTCTCTAAATTCAGTAAATTTCCATCGTCAACCGTGTGGAAAATGTCATACGGCCGGGCGGTTTCACAAGTTGCCGGCTCTATCATACCAGTCGCCGCCTGGCTATTGCAGCTGCAATCCATACATCAAAACATGTAAATTTTGGCTATTCCAACTGCAATCCATACACCCTTCATGCAAGACATGACGGGAATCGTCCACACAGGGAGTGAATATTACAAACGGAGTCACCCATTGAGGTAGGCCCATTCGAAATTCACACGCCCTGTGTGGGAGATTAAGATAATGTCTTCCGGAGAGGTTGTATGAATTTCAACTGGAACAGCCCAGTTGGGGTGTGTGAAACCGCAAGTGGGCGATTCACACGAAACAAACTGAGGTATGTTCAGATGCCAATTTTGTTACATATCTTGAGTGTAACTTGTGATGTGATGCCTGTATGCTAGATATAAACAGCTACAACAGTATTATGCATTGCTTGAGATAGTCATGTCTTTAAATAGGTGTGATTGCAGTTGTTTGTACATGTACATGTAGAGATGGCAATGGTATTAGAAGCTATTACATGTGGTTGTGAAATAGGCTATTGTGGGAAATGACTTCATTCAATCAGATTTGATCTGAATATTGTGAGGTTAGTGATGCAGTGGTATTAGTACTATAAAAGCTTTTGTGCTGCACTGGTACTGCACACACGTACTTTTCTTCTTTCTTGAAGAAATGTATCGGAACTGGTTGGGGGTGTGTGTGTGTGTGTGTGTGTGTGTGGGGGGGTGATATCTTGGCTAAAACTGCATCATGCCTTCCCATGATGCATTTATGAAAATCAATAATCCCACTTTCTAGTTTCTACAGATGATGCAATAATGGTAAATAATGGGGGGGTAAGTAAAATGTTGAAATATGACCGCATTAAACTGCAAAGGTCATGTGAGGTCAAAGGTCAGGTCAAATTACAAGTTGCTCCGATTGGGCTGTAACTCGGGGAAAATGATCCCTGACACTTGGGGAGTATAAAACCACAAAGGTCAAGTGAGGTCAAAGGTCAGGTCAAATTTGAAGTTGCTCCAATTAGGCTGTAAGTCGGGAAAAATGATCCCTGACACTTTGGGAGTATAATACCACAAAGGTCATGTGAGGTCAAAGGTCAGGTCAAATTTAAAGTTGCTCCAATTGGGCTGTAAGTCGGGGGAAATGATCCCTGACACTTGGGGAGTATGAAACCACAAAGGTCATGTGAGGTCAAAGGTCAGGTCAAATTTGAAGTTGCTCCAATTAGGCTGTAAGTGGGGGAACATGATCCCTGACACTTGGAGAGTATGAAGCCGCAAAGGTCATGTGAGGTCAAAGGTTAGGTCAAATTTGAAGTTGGTCCGATTGGGCTGTAACTCTGGGAAAATGATCCCTGACACTTGGGAGTATAAAACCACAAAGGTCATGTGAGGTCAAAGGTCAGGTCAAATTTAAAGTTGCTCCAATTGGGCTGTAAGTCGGGGAAATGATCCCTGACACTTGGGGAGTATGAAACCACAAAGGTCATGTGAGGTCAAAGGTCAGGTCAAATTTGAAGTTGCTCAATTAGGCTGTAAGGCGGGGAAAATGATCCCTGACACTTGGAGAGTATAAAACCACAAAGGTCATGTGAGGTCAAAGGTCAGGTCAAATGTGAAGGTGCTCTGATGAGGCTGTAACTTGGGGAAAATGACACCTGGGAAGTATTACACCGCAAAGGTCATGCGAGGTCAAAGGTCAGGTCAAATTTAAAGTTGCTCTGATTGGGCTGCAACTCGGGGAAAATAATCCCTGACACTTGAGAAGTATGAAACTGGAAAGGTCATCCAAGTTCAAAGGTCAGATCAAATTTAAAGTTGCTCCGATCAGGCTGCAACTTGCGGCAAATGATCCCTAACACTTGGGGAGTGTAAAACCGAAAAGGTCATCCAAGGTCAAAGGTCAGGTCAAATGTAACATTGCTCCGAATATGAAACCGAAAAGGTCAACCGAAGACAAAGGTCGGGTCAAATTTAACGTTGCACAGTATTGCTGCGTGATGATGTCATCACAGTCATACGCCTAACTTACCTCGTGCCCTTGCAAAGGGCACAGTTGCTCTAGTTCTTTCTTTCTTTCTTTCTTCTTTCTCACAATTTGCTTCTTCTGCCACATCCTTGATCGGATTTCGACCAAACTCGGTCACAAGCAGTATTGGGTAGCTGGCTACAAAAGTTATGTGTTGTTTAACGTCAGAGGTCATCCAAGGGGTCACAGGGGTCAAAAAAGGTCATTTTAACCGAAAATGCTCCGATTGAGCTGAAATTTAAATGCAATGATCCTTATGACATTCTAAACATGTTTCAAATATTTTAAAATTTATTTAATATCATTAAGGGGCCCATAAAGGGGTCAAAGGTCAAGTTTATCAAAATGCTCCAATTGAGCTGAAATTTAAATGCAATGATCCTTATGACATTTGAAACATTTAAAAATATTTTAAAATTCATTTAAGGTCATTAAGGGGTCATAAAGGGGTCAAAGGTCAAGTTTTAAAAATGCTCCAATTGAGCTGAAATTTCAATGCAATGGTCCTTATGACATTCTTAACATTTTAAAAACATTTTAAAATGCATTTAAGGTCATTAAGGGGTCATAAAGGGGTCAAAGGTCAAGTGTTCCAAAATGCTCCAATTGAGCTGATGAGCTGAAATTTAAATGCAATGTTCCTTATGACATTCTAAACATGTTTCAAATATTTTAAAATTTATTTAATATCATTAAGGGGCCCATAAAGGGGTCAAAGGTCAAGTTTATCAAAATGCTCCAATTGAGCTGAAATTTAAATGCAATGATCCTTATGACATTTGAAACATTTAAAAAATATTTTAAAATTCATTTAAGGTCATTAAGGGGTCATAAAGGGGTCAAAGGTCAAGTTTTTAAAAATGCTCCAATTGAGCTGAAATTTCAATGCAATGGTCCTTATGACATTCTTAACATTTTAAAAACATTTTAAAATGCATTTAAGGTCATTAAGGGGTCATAAAGGGGTCAAAGGTCAAGTGTTCCAAAATGCTCCAATTGAGCTGAAATTTGAATGCAATGATCCTTATGACATTCTAAACATGTTGAAAATATTTTAAAATTCATTTAAGGTCATTAAGGGGCAATAAAGGGGTCAAAGGTCAAGTTTTCAAAATGCTTCAATTGAGCTGAAATTTAAATGCAATGATCCTTATGACATTCTTAAGATGTTTTAAATATTTTAAAATTCATTTAAGGTCATTAAGGGGGCATACAGAGGTCAAAGGTCAAGTTAATACTATCCAGCACAGTGTTGCTGCTTGATCAGATCGTCACAGTCATCCGCCTAACTTACCTTGTGCCCTTGCAAAGGGCACAGTTGCTCTAGTCTTTCTTTCTTTCTTTCTTCTTCTTCTCACAATTTGCTACTATTTCCACATCCTTGATCGGATTTCGACCAAACTCAGTCACAAGCAGTACTAGGTGGCTGGCTACAAAAATCATGGGTTGTTTAACGTCAGAGGTCATCGAAGGGGTCACAGGGGTCAAAAAAGGTCATTTTAACCGAAAATGCTCCGATTGAGCTGAAATTTAAATGCAATGATCCTTAGGACATTCTAAACATGTTTATGATATTTTAAAATTCATTTAAGGTCATTAAGGGGTCATAAAGGGGTCAAAGGTCAAGTTTTTTTCAAAATGCTCCAATTGAGCTGAAATTTAAATGCAATGATCCTTATGACATCCTAAACATGTTAAAAATATTTTAAAATTCATTTGAGGTCATTAAGGGGCAATAAAGGTGTCAAAGGTCAAGTTTTTCAAAATGATCCAATTGAGCTGAAATTTAAAAGCAATGATCCTTATGACATTCTTAACATGTTAAAAATATTTAAAAATTCATTTAAGGTCATTAAGGGGCAACAAATGGGTCAAAGGTCAAATGTTCAAAATGCTTCAATTGAGCTGACATTTAAATGCAATGACCCTTATGACATTCTTTACATGTTTTAAATATTTCAAAATTAATTTCAGGTCATTAGGGGCTAAACAGAGGTCAAAGGTCAAGTTTTCAAAATTCCAGCTTTCCACGATCAAGGTATATTAAAACGGCAATTTATGAAACAGTCTTATTAAAATTAATACTATCCAGCACCCAGCAGTATTGCTTGATCAGATCGTCACAATCATCCGCCTAACTTACCTCGTGCCCTTGCAAAGGGCACAGTTGCTCTAGTTTGTTTCTTCTTCTTCTTCTTCTTTCTCACAATTTGCTACTACTCCCACATCCTTTATCGGATTTCGACCAAACTCAGTCACAAGCAGTATTGGGTGGCTGGCTACAAAAATTATGGATTTGTTTAACGTCCGAGGTCATCCAGGGGTCACAGGGGTCAAAAAAGGTCATTTTAACCGAAAATGCTCCGATTTAGCTGAAATTTAAATGCAATGATCCTTATGACATTCTAACCATGTTTAAAACATTTTAAAATTTATTTAAGGTCATTAAGGGGCCATAAAGGGGTCAAAGGTCAAGTTTTTCAAAATGCTCCAATTGAGCTGAAATTTAAATGCAATGATCCTTATGACATTCCCAAGATATAAAAAATATTTTAAAATTCATTTAAGATCATTAAGGGGTCATAAAGGGGTCAAAGGTCAAGTTTTTCAAAATGCTTCAATTGAGCTGATATTTATATGCAATGATTCTTATGACATTCTATACTGTGGCGGAAACTGGTAGCGAGCGTCTAAGGCAACTTGGTGATAACGTGGGCGTGCGGCCAATCCGCACAGTCTTATGAATACTATAATACTAGT
This sequence comes from Amphiura filiformis, assembly GCF_039555335.1. NCBI lineage: Eukaryota > Metazoa > Echinodermata > Ophiuroidea > Amphilepidida > Amphiuridae > Amphiura > Amphiura filiformis. The sequence continues at coordinate 33,855,758 of NC_092632.1, forward strand.
CACACTAATGAGTCAGACGTTTGATATAATTATGTCATTGTTCTCATCCTTTATTCGGGTTCTGGGCTGATCCAAGTGATCGGCTGGGGAGCGGTAGTAGTGGTCATTGATGCAGAGAGAGAGAGATATGTCTTGACCAACCTGCCTCGACGATCGCAGGGTATGCAAGAGCCAAGAATGATTGGCGCACCGGCTTATATACTCTAGGTATATCACGTGACCAAAAATAACAGAAGGGCGCCATCTCTCTTCTGAATCCATTTCCGCTACACACCCCCCTCCCCAAACCGATCCGTCCCGGATCGTACATAGTCGGGCCCGGGCGGGAATGTGTGCGGTGATTGTTTTTCAAAACTGATCAAATCACACGCAACTGAATCTTTCTGATTCAGTAAGGATCGATCACTTACGCCTAACCGGAGCGGGGATCACCAAAAGAGCCGGACAACGACATGCAAGAGCATGCGGGAGGATACGAACATGGAACGAGATCATCCATGATCGTGCATTACCCTCACCGGTGCCCATACACATTGCTCTCAGATTCAATTAGTGCTCCGCCGGGTCCAAAATCCGGAGTAAATGATGTTTCCTTAAAAACTATCATCTTTATATTAAGAGAAACTCTTCAACACTTTATAACATATAAACATGTGGGAAAATTAACTGAATTTTCCAAAATATCTCCAACAAGTAATTTGGCATATCCAAAACATATTATCATCAACTTTAAAATTACTTGTTGTCATGCTTTGTGATAGTAATGTATAATATGCTGGTATCTTGTATGACATTATAGTTAGAAATCCGGAGTCGCCTCAAAAAAACTGTATCATGAGCTCCGGTACCAGCATTATCTCTAGTTATCACTTCAATGGTGGTCAATCTCTTAGTCCTTTTCCGGAGGTCGTCGGATCATCGGGGAGCCAATCAGGGGCATGCCAGAACACTGAGAGACCCTGACCATGGGTCAACATCCATGATACAAGGAACCATCCCCCAGTGCACAACATACCACCGACAGACTACCGCAATGATCCGGCAAACTCGGATCTCGACTAATCCACCTCCGAAATATCTTCATGTTAAACTAATTCGTATAAATATCTCTAAAATAACTCAGACTATGATACACACTGAGAACATTATTTGCAGAGAATATCTTGTTTCCTAGACTCAACTAGCCTATACCGCAACCCACATACAACTCATTGTGGTGCTTTTTTAACATACATCATTTAAGTTGCTCCCAAAATTAATCATAATGTTCTCAGATAAATAATGTGGTGAATACTCCAACAATCTGTTTTACATTGCGTAAATTATCCGACACTTCTAACTTCTACAATATTAGGAACATTACTGATTTTTCTGTGACCATTTACTCCTTCACGGAGCCATCATATCAAGGAAGAAGCCGGCCAGTGATGAGCAGTGCACATACCCCTCACCGGCAGACCACCTCGCCGATCCGACGAATCTATCCGGAGTAAACAATGTTTCCTATTATCAATTTTTTTTTTAATATAAAACAAAAAATCATGACAATCAATCGGAGCAACTACAAGGAATGCACAGTCATGCTCCGATTCGTTTTACTTAATGATACAACATAAAAATTTGTACATGTTGCAACTGCAAATACATGCAATCTACCAATATAATGTTGTCTTTAACATTTTTAACATCTTTACACAGTTTTACTTTGTATCAATCCGACTTATTATTAAAAATTTCGGAATGATTGATCCACCAATATGAATTATTGTGCATGATCAAAATTTCACTTAATACGGTAGCATTCCATTCATTCCTAGATGCTTTCAGGAATCAGTGGAGCAGCGGAAGGGCCCATACAGCGAATGCAAGGACATGGGAAGACTGATAATCCTCAACCAATGCCCATACATTACACCAGGGATCGCAACCGATGATCCAAATAATTCCCGGAATCCGGATAAATGATTTACCACCATCAAGCATTAATATTGTTTAAACTAAACAATCAGATCTTTCCAACGCTAATACTTTCGGAAAATCACATAATAATTGTACTCTGTCATAGGATTTTAATTTGGTAAATGAGATCATGAAATTATGTAGCAAAATCGTTACCAATCACATATTTCCAAACTTGCTCCGACATTCCGGAGTTTCAAAACAATGTTTTTACATGTTATTGTCTGAGCCTTGTATTATACCTCATTTATATAAACTTGCTCCGAATAAAAACAAAGGTTATCGATTTTGTCATTATGAAATTAAATTGCTTTTTGTAAACTTCAACATTGGTAGATCAGGATAGGTTAAAATCATCTTATCAAATGGAATTTCCAACATTTTAGAACGAACAATGAGGGCTATTAGATCCCCATCCGCTGGATTGTTTAATCCGTCGGATGGCGTCGTGTTGCCGGAGCACTAATCCATGATTCAACAAACTCATACACAACAATTTAAGCACCATATTTACAGTATTTTCTTTTAAACTGCCAACGCGTTCAACATCACAATGTGGTGTTTGTAATCTAATAGTTTTGGGGCTGCAAAGCAGGATTATCCGAATCTCTTTTTAGATTCAAGAAAGGTCCGGATCATAACAAAAACACGATCGGAATTTAAGCTAAACTGAAACAAGTCCAATCATGTGTTCAAAACAAACCTGATTAAAATTAATTTGATTGTCGATCCGGCAACACAGGAATGCACATATTTTCTTTAAAGAAAACCTGCATCAGTTAAAACAGGCTCACAGACGGCTCATTTATTTTCCTCGGATAACAGAGTAGGGGAATTAAGTCAATGTCTTTCTATCCAATTTAGTCAGCTTATGTTTCTTGATTTCCTATAATCCGTGTATACTTGATAATCCGGTTGGATAAAATCTTGTCGGATTAAATCCGACAGTCCTTACACTGATAGTCAAGTCCTTTTATTCGAAGAAGTATACTCTATCAATTTTAACTGTTTCCTCTATCTTCACCAAGCGCTTGTCGGAGCCAGGAGAAATCTTGTCCATCTGACTGGTTGTCATGATGCCGGTTGCTTCGTTTTGATGCAATCCACTTTCCGACAGTGATCCCTGATTGACTCCCTTGGTCGGTTTCGGAGTGGCTCTTTTCTTTGTGGGTTTTTCCGGAACTTCCAGGATCTCAACTGGCCGTTTTTCCGTCAGGTCTGCACGTGCACTGCTGCTTGCAGTCGAAATGTTTCGGGGGATCTCCACAGGCATGACATCATCGACCTCTTCACTATCAGCATTGGGATGCTGCCGTTTGTAATGTTCTCTTAAATAGGATCGGCGTACAAAACCCCGGCTTGGAGATATAGGACAATTATATTGAAACACTGATGGCCCATGAAACTCTCTCTCATGCCGAGCCAGATTCCCTGCATTGCTGAATTGTCTGTCACACTGTGTACATTTCATGATGTTTGGTCGGAAAGCTGCAGATCGTGGGTCAAAACAGGCTACTGTACCATATGGTCGTCCACCACCTCTCGAAGTATGTTTGGTTCGTACCATCGTACGTGTGTGAAGACTACTGCCTTCTTGGCCGTATATATACGCGACGACAGATCACGTGACTGTACAATTGTCTCACTACATACATACTTGCGGTCGAAACAAGTCGCTGCATGTTGCGTTATATATAGCGTGGGAACTGGGTCAACGTGTATAATCCGAAACGTTTTATTCGTTTGATTTAATATGGTTATTGTTGAATTGGGTTCGTCGGATTCCTCTTTATATACCGGATGTATCTCGCCGGATGAAGATAGGCTGACATAGTACTTCGGATTACAGGCGCTATCCGTCTGATTATCAGTCCTATAAAATAGGTCAATCCGATCATATATCATTCGGTTTACTATTCAGTTTCTCCTCTTATGGTCTCCTCATCGGATCACGCATCCATCGGATGAATTTGTCGGATTCACACGTTTGACGTTTGGACTGGTCGGTGTTACAGGCTTCTGGACTTGTTGGATGCGGATGTGTAACTTATCTGAAAAATTTCCCCTCAATCTTCGGATTTCTATAGAGTATGATTCAAAATCAGAGCCATCCTGCCGGATACGGATGAAACTGTCGGATCTGGATCAGACGCTATCCTGCCGGATTCGGATGAAGCTATCCTGCAGGATACGGATGAATCTATCCTGTCGGATACGGATGAAGCTATCCTGCCGGATTCGGATGAATCTATCCTGTCGGATACGGATGAAGCTATCCTGCCGGATTCGGATGAATCTATCCTGTCGGATACGGATGAAGCTATCCTGCCGGATTCGGATGAATCTATCCTGCCGGATACGGATGAAGTTATCCTGCCGGATTCGGATGAATCTATCCTGCCGGATACGGATGAAGCTATCCTGCCGGATTCGGATGAATCTATCCTGTCGGACACGATGAAGCTATCCTGCAGGATACGGATGAATCTATCCTGTCGGATACGGATGAATCTATCCTGCCGGATACGGATAAAGCTATCCTGCCGGATACAAGCTATTCTGCCGGATACGGATGAAGCTATCCTGCCGGATTCGGATGAAGGTTAACTTCTGATCTGTCGGATGTAGATAATTTCTCACCGGATGGCCGAAAACAAATTTTCGGAACAGTTTTGATACTTCATATTTCTGGTATTATGTCAGACTGGCGTTTCTTCTCTCTCTTATTCTACCACTTTATCGTAGATTGTACTGATACTCGGATTGTTCTCCTCATGACAGCAATATCCAATGCTGTATTATACATCATATGTCTTCATGTTTCTTTAATCCGACAAGGGATACTCTAGCTATATCTGATTTATGAGATTAAAAGTGATAACTTAACTTGCTACTCATTTTGTAAGCCAATTATGCAGTTCTTCGCCTTCATACGGCTTCAGTCTATCATAGTGCACTACCTTTGGTTTAGACTGTTGTGACTTCTGTATCCTATAGACGACATCCGATAATTTGCTTACTATCAGATAAGGTCCATCCCACTTAAACTGAAGCTTCGGACATCGCCCTTTCTTGCGTATCTCCTGATGCAACCATACAAACGATCCGGCTGTGAAAGGTTGAACTTGACGACCCTTGTCATAGTTTCTCTTTTGCCTCCTTGCCGCTACTTTCAAAACTTCTCTTGCTCTCCCGTGCGCAGCCCTCAATTTACGTCTCAACTCCTGTGCGTAATCTGTGGTAAGTTCAGTATCTTGTTCCGAATCAACCGGAGTTGTCGATATGTCAATCGGAAGCTCCATTTCTTCTCCGTACAATATGGCGTGCGGAGTCTCACCAGTCATTTCGATGGCGTGGGTTCGAATCCCACCGCTGCCACCAATGTGGCGGAAACTGGTAGCGAGCGTCTAAGGCAACTTGGTGATAACGTGGGCGTGCGGCCAATCCGCACAGTCTTATGAATACTATAATACTAGTCACACTAATGAGTCAGACGTTTGATATAATTATGTCATTGTTCTCATCCTTTATTCGGGTTCTGGGCTGATCCAAGTGATCGGCTGGGGAGCGGTAGTAGTGGTCATTGATGCAGAGAGAGAGAGAGAGATATGTCTTGACCAACCTGCCTCGACGATCGCAGGGTATGGAAGAGCCAAGAATGATTGGCGCACCGGCTTATATACTCTAGGTATATCACGTGACCAAAAATAACAGAAGGGCGCCATCTCTCTTCTGAATCCATTTCCGCTACAATACATTTTAAAAACATTGTAAGATTTATTCAAGGTCATTAAGGGGTCATAACGGGGTCAAAGGTCAAATGCTTCAATTGCGCTGAAATTTAAATGCAATGATCCTTATGACATTCTTAACATGTTTTAAATATTTTTAAATTCTTTTAAGGTCATTAAGGGGGTCATACAGAGGTCACAGTCATCCGCCTAACTTACCTCGTGCCCTTGCAAAGGGCACAGTTGCTCTAGTTCTTTCTTCTTTCTTCTTTCTTCTCACAATTTGCTACTACTTCCACATCCCTTGATCGGATTTCGACCAAACTCAGTCACAAGCAGTATTGGGTAGCTGGCTACAAAAGGTATGGGTTGTTTAACATGAAAGGTCATCCAAGGGGTCACAGGGGTCACAAAAGGTCATTTTAACAGAAAATGCTCCGATTGAGCTGAAATTTAAATGCAATGATCCTAATGACATTCTAAACATGTTTAAAATATTTTCAAATTTATTTGAGGTCATTAAGGGCCATAAAGGGGTCAAAGGTCAAGTTTTTCAAAATGCTCCAATTGAGCTGAAATTTAAATGCAATAATCCTTATGACATTCTAAACATGTAAAAATATTTTAAAATTCATTTCAGCTCATTAAGGGCAATAAAGGGGTCAAAGGTCAAGTTTTCAAAATGCTTCAATTGAGCTGAAATTTAAATGCAATGATCCTTATGACATTCTTTACATGTTTTAAATATTACAAAATACATTTAAAGTCATTAAGGGGGTCATACAGAGGTCAAAGGCCAAGTTTTCAAAATGCCAGCTTTCCACGATCAAGGTATATTAAAACGGCAATTGATGAAACAGTCTTATTAAAATCAATACTATCCAGCTGAGCACCCAGCACAGTATTGCTGCTTGATCAGATCGTCACAATCATCCGCCTAACTTACCTCGTGCCCTTGCAAAGGGCACAGTTGCTCTAGTTAAGTTAGGCGTGCAGCCTAACTTATTTCTTTCTTAAGTTAGGCGGGCAGCCTAACTTATTTCTTTCTTGCCATTTCCTCTTTCTTCTTCTTTCTCACAATTTGCTACTACTGCCACATTCTTGATCAGATTTCGACCAAACTCAGTCACAAGCAGTATTGGGTAGCTGGCTACAAAAGTTATGGGTTGTTTAACATCAGAGGTCATCCAAGAGGTCACAGGGGTCAAAAAAGGTCATTTTAACCGAAAATGCTCTGATTGAGCTGAAATTTAAATGCAATGATCCTTATGACATTCTAACCATGTTTAAAACATTTTAGAATTTATTGAAGGTCATTAAGGGGTCATAAAGGGGGTAAAAGGTCAAGTTTGTCAAAATGCTCCAATTGAGCTGAAATTTAAATGCAATGATCCTTAAGACATTCTAAACATTTAAAAATATTTTTAAATTCATGTAAGGTCATTAAGAGGTCATTAAGGGGGTCAAAGGTCAAGTTTTTCAAAATGCTCCAATTGAGCTGAAATTTCAATGCAATGATCCTTAAGACATTCTTAACATGTTTTAAATATTTTTGAATTCATTTAAGGTTATTAAGGGGGCATAAAGGGGTCAAAGGTCAAGTTTTCAAAATGCTCCAATCGAGCTGAAATTTAAATGCAATGATCCTTAAGACATTCTAAACATTTAAAAAATATTTTTAAAGTTAGGCGGGCAGCCTAACTTATTTCTTTCTTGCCATTTCCTCTTTCTTCTTCTTTCTCACAATTTGCTACTACTGCCACATTCTTGATCAGATTTCGACCAAACTCAGTCACAAGCAGTATTGGGTAGCTGGCTACAAAAGTTATGGGTTGTTTAACATCAGAGGTCATCCAAGAGGTCACAGGGGTCAAAAAAGGTCATTTTAACCGAAAATGCTCTGATTGAGCTGAAATTTAAATGCAATGATCCTTATGACATTCTAACCATGTTTAAAACATTTTAGAATTTATTGAAGGTCATTAAGTGGTCATAAAGGGGGTAAAAGGTCAAGTTTGTCAAAATGCTCCAATTGAGCTGAAATTTAAATGCAATGATCCTTAAGACATTCTAAACATTTAAAAAATATTTTTAAATTCATGTAAGGTCATTAAGAGGTCATTAAGGGGTCAAAGGTCAAGTTTTTCAAAATGCTCCAATTGAGCTGAAATTTCAATGCAATGATCCTTAAGACATTCTTAACATGTTTTAAATATTTTTGAATTCATTTAAGGTTATTAAGGGGGCATAAAGGGGTCAAAGGTCAAGTTTTCAAAATGCTCCAATCGAGCTGAAATTTAAATGCAATGATCCTTAAGACATTCTAAACATTTAAAAAATATTTTTAAATTCATTTAAGGTCATTAAGGGGTCATAAAGGGGTCAAAGGTCAAGTTTTTCAAAACATGTTTTAAATATTTCAAAATTCATTTAAGGTCATTGAGGATGTCATACAGAGGTCAAAGGTCAAATTTTCAAAATGCCAGCTTACCACGATCTAGGTATATAAAACGGCATATAAAACGGTATATAAAATTAATGAAACAGTCTTAGAAAATGAATACTATCCTGTAGCAATTTGCTACTACTGCCACATGCTTGATCGGATTTCGACCAAACTCAGTCACAAGCAGTATTGGGTAGCTGGCTTCAAAAGTTATGGGTTGTTTAATGTCAGAGGTCATCCAAGAGGTCACAGAGGTCAAAAAAGGTCATTTCAACTGAAAATGCTCTGATTGAGCTGAAATTTAAATGCAATGATCCTTATGACATTCTAAACATGTTTAAAACATTTTAGAATTTATTGAAGGTCATTAAGGGGCCATAAAGGGGGTCAAAGGTCAAGTTTTTCAAAATGCTCCAATTGAGCTGAAATTTAAATGCAATGATCCTTAAGACATTCTAAACATTTAAAAAATATTTTAAAATTCATTTAAGGTCATTAAGGGGTCAAAGGTCACGTTTTCCCAAATGCTCCGATTGAGCTGAAATTTAAATGCAATGATCCTTATGGCATTCTAAACATGTTGAAAACATTTTAAAATGCATTTCAGGTCATTTAAGGGGCAATAAAGGGGTCAAAGGTCAAGTTTTCAAAATGCTTTAATTGAGCTGAAATTTAAGTGCAATGATCCTTATGACATTCTTAACATTTTTAAATATTTTAAAATTCATTTAAGGTCATTAAGGGGGTCATACAGAGGTCAAAGGTCAAGTTTTCAAAATGCAAGCTTTCCACGATCAAGGTATATTAAAACCGCAATTAATGAAACAGTCTTATTAAAATTAATACTATCCAGCACAGTATTGCTGCTTGATCAGATCGTCGTAGTCATCCGCCTAACTTACCTCGTGCCCTTGCAAAGGGCACAGTTGCTCTAGTTGTGCTTTCTTTAAGTTAGGCGTGCAGCCTAACTTATTTTTTTCTTGCTGTTTCTTTCTTTCTTTCTTTCTCACAATTTACTACTTGTGCTACATCCGTGATCGGATTTCGACCAAATGCATACCCAAGCCGTATTGGGTAGGTGGCTACAAAAGTCTTAAAATGTTTTAATATCGGAGGTCATCCAGGGGGTCACAGGGGTCCGAAATGGTCAGTTTTGCCTCATATGTGCGCACCCCCCATTATAATTAGGGGCAAAACATGGAGACATCTAGTCTAGTGTTTTGATAAACAAGAGATAACAAGCAATGGTTCTGCTGTCTGTGCTTCAAAACGTAAAATTTCGTCTCGATTGGTCTAGTGCCAGGTGGTGAATGCCGTGCATTCTCTAAATTCAGTAAATTTCCATCGTCAACCGTGTGGAAAATGTCATACGGCCGGGCGGTTTCACAAGTTGCCGGCTCTATCATACCAGTCGCCGCCTGGCTATTGCAGCTGCAATCCATACATCAAAACATGTAAATTTTGGCTATTCCAACTGCAATCCATACACCCTTCATGCAAGACATGACTTGAATCGTCCACACAGGGAGTGAATATTACAAACGGAGTCACCCATTGAGGTAGGCCCATTCGAAATTCACACGCCCTGTGTGGGAGATTAAGATAATGTCTTCCGGAGAGGTTGTATGAATTTCAACTGGAACAGCCCAGTTGGGGTGTGTGAAACCGCAAGTGGGCGATTCACACGAAACAAACTGAGGTATGTTCAGATGCCAATTTTGTTACATATCTTGAGTGTAACTTGTGATGTGATGCCTGTATGCTAGATATAAACAGCTACAACAGTATTATGCATTGCTTGAGATAGTCATATCTTTAAATAGGTGTGATTGCAGTTGTTTGTACATGTACATGTAGAGATGGCAATGGTATTAGAAGCTATTACATGTGGTTGTGAAATAGGCTATTGTGGGAAATGACTTCATTCAATCAGATTTGATCTGAATATTGTGAGGTTAGTGATGCAGTGGTATTAGTACTATAAAAGCTTTTGTGCTGCACTGGTACTGCACACACGTACTTTTCTTCTTTCTTGAAGAAATGTATCGGAACTGGTTGGGGGGGTGTGTGTGTGGGGGGGTGATATCTTGGCTAAAACTGCATCACGCCTTCCCATGATGCATTTATGAAAATCAATAATCCCACTTTATAGTTTCTACAGATGACGCAATAATGGTGAATAATGGGGGGTAAGTAAAATGTTGAAATATGACCGCATTAAACTGCAAAGGTCATGTGAGGTCAAAGGTCAGGTCAAATTACAAGTTGCTCCGATTGGGCTGTAACTCGGGGAAAATGATCCCTGACACTTGGGGAGTATAAAACCACAAAGGTCAAGTGAGGTCAAAGGTCAGGTCAAATTTGAAGTTGCTCCAATTAGGCTGTAAGTCGGGGAAAATGATCCCTGACACTTTGGGAGTATAAAACCACAAAGGTCATGTGAGGTCAAAGGTCAGGTCAAATTTAAAGTTGCTCCAATTGAGCTGTAAGTCGGGAAAATGATCCCTGACACTTGGGGAGTATAAAACCGCAAAGGTCATGTGAGGTCAAAGGTCAGGTCAAATTTAAAGTTGCTCCAATTGGGCTGTAAGTCGGGGGAAATGATCGCTGACACTTGGGGAGTATGAAACCACAAAGGTCATGTGAGGTCAAAGGTCAGGTCAAATTTGAAGTTGCTCCAATTAGGCTGTAAGTCGGGGAAAATGATCCCTGACATTTGGAGAGTATGAAGCCACAAAGGTCATGTGAGGTCAAAGGTTAGGTCAAATTTGAAGTTGGTCCGATTGGGCTGTAACTCTGGGAAAATGATCCCTGACACTTGGGAGTATAAAACCACAAAGGTCATGTGAGGTCAAAGGTCAGGTCAAATTTGAAGTTGCTCCAATTAGGCTGTAAGTCGGGGAAAATGATCCCTGACACTTGGGGAGTATGAAACCGCAAAGGTCATGTGAGGTCAAAGGTCAGGTCAAATTTAAAGTTGCTCCGATCAGGCTGTAAGTTGGAGAAAATGATCCCTACCACTTGGGGAGTATAAAACCACAAAGGTCATGTGAGGTCAAAGGCCAGGTCAAATTTAAAGTTGCTCCAATTGGGCTGTAAGTCGGGGAAAATGATCCCTGACACTTGGAGAGTATAATACCACAAAGGTCATGTGAGGTCAAAGGTCAGGTCAAATGTGAAGGTGCTCCGATGAGGCTGTAACTTGGGGACAATGATCCCTGACACCTGGGAAGTATTAAACCACAAAGGTCATCCGAGGTCAAAGGTCAGGTCAAATTTAAAGTTGCTCTGATTGGGCTGCAACTCGGGGAAAATAATCCTGACACTTGAGAAGTATGAAACTGGAAAGGTCATCCAAGTTCAAAGGTCAGATCAAATTTAAAGTTGCTCCGATCAGGCTGCAACTTGCGGCAAATGATCCCTAACACTTGAGGAGTGTAAAACCAAAAAGGTCATCCAAGGTCAAAGGTCAGGTCAAATGTAACATTGCTCCGAATATGAAACCGAAAAGGTGAACCGAAGACAAAGGTCGGGTCAAATTTAACGTTGCACAGTATTGCTGCATGATGATGTCATCACAGTCATACGCCTAACTTACCTCGTGCCCTTGCAAAGGGCACAGTTGCTCTAGTTCTTTCTTTCTTTCTTTCTTCTTTCTCACAATTTGCTTCTTCTGCCACATCCTTGATCGGATTTCGACCAAACTCGGTCACAAGCAGTATTGGGTAGCTGGCTACAAAAGTTATGTGTTGTTTAACGTCAGAGGTCATCCAAGGGGTCACAGGGGTCAAAAGGTCATTTTAACCGAAAATGCTCCGATTGAGCTGAAATTTAAATGCAATGATCCTTATGACATTCTAAACATGTTTCAAATATTTTAAAATTTATTTAATATCATTAAGGGGCCCATAAAGGGGTCAAAGGTCAAGTTTATCAAAATGCTCCAATTGAGCTGAAATTTAAATGCAATGATCCTTATGACATTTGAAACATTTAAAAATATTTTAAAATTCATTTAAGGTCATTAAGGGGTCATAAAGGGGTCAAAGGTCAAGTTTTTAAAAATGCTCCAATTGAGCTGAAATTTCAATGCAATGGTCCTTATGACATTCTTAACATTTAAAAACATTTTAAAATGCATTTAAGGTCATTAAGGGGTCATAAAGGGGTCAAAGGTCAAGTGTTCCAAAATGCTCCAATTGAGCTGATGAGCTGAAATTTAAATGCAATGATCCTTATGACATTCTAAACATGTTTCAAATATTTTAAAATTTATTTAATATCATTAAGGGGCCCATAAAGGGGTCAAAGGTCAAGTTTATCAAAATGCTTCAATTGAGCTGAAATTTAAATGCAATGATCCTTATGACATTTGAAACATTTAAAAATATTTTAAAATTCATTTAAGGTCATTAAGGGGTCATAAAGGGGTCAAAGGTCAAGTTTTTAAAAATGCTCCAATTGAGCTGAAATTTCAATGCAATGGTCCTTATGACATTCTTAACATTTTAAAAACATTTTAAAATGCATTTAAGGTCATTAAGGGGTCATAAAGGGGTCAAAGGTCAAGTGTTCCAAAATGCTCCAATTGAGCTGAAATTTGAATGCAATGATCCTTATGACATTCTAAACATGTTGAAAATATTTTAAAATTCATTTCAGGTCATTAAGGGGCAATAAAGGGGTCAAAGGTCAAGTTTTCAAAATGCTTCAATTGAGCTGAAATTTAAATGCAATGATCCTTATGACATTCTTAAGATGTTTTAAATATTTTAAAATTCATTTAAGGTCATTAAGGGGGCATACAGAGGTCAAAGGTCAAGTTAATACTATCCAGCACAGTGTTGCTGCTTGATCAGATCGTCACAGTCATCCGCCTAACTTACCTTGTGCCCTTGCAAAGGGCACAGTTGCTCTAGTTCTTTCTTTAAGTTAGGCGTGCAGCCTAACTTATTTTTTTCTTGCCATTTCTTTCTTTCCTCTTCTTCTTCTTTCTCACAATTTGCTACTACTCCCACATCCTTGATCGGATTTCGACCAAACTCAGTCACAAGCAGTATTGGGTAGCTGGCTACAAAAGTTATGGATTTGTTTAACGTCCGAGGTCATCCAGGGGTCACAGGGTCAAATAAGGTCATTTTAATCGAAAATGCTCCGATTGAGCTTAAATTTAAATGCAATGATCCTTATGACATTCTAACCATGTTTAAAACATGTTTAAATTTATTTAAGGTCATTAAGGGGCCATGAAGGGGTCAAAGGTCAAGTTTTTCAAAATGCCCCAATTGAGCTGAAATTTAAATGCAATGATCCTTATGACATTCTAAACATTTAAAAAAAATTAAGATTCATTTAATGTCATTAAGGGGTCATAAAGGGGTCAAAGGTCAAGTTTTTAAAATGCTCCAATTGAGCTGAAATTTATATGCAATGATCCTTATGACATTCTAAATATTTTTAAAACATTTTAAGATTTATTTAAGGTCATTAAGGGGTCATGAAGGGGTCAAAGGTCAAGTTTTCCAAAATGCCCTGATTGAGCTGAAATTTAAATGCAATTAGCCTTATGACATTCTAAACATGTTGAAAATATTTTAAAATTCATTTCAGGTCATTAAGGGGCAATAAAGGGGTCAAAGGTCAAGTTTTCAAAATGCTTCAATTGAGCTGAAATTTAAATGCAATGATCCTTATGACATTCTTAACATGTTTTAAATATTTTGAAATTCATTTAAGGTCATTAAGGGTCAAAGGTCAAGTTTTCAAAATACCAGCTTTCCACGATCAAGGTATATTAAAATGGCAATTAATGAAACAGTCTTATTAAAATTAATACTATCCAGCACAGTAGGCCTATTGCTGCTTTATCAGATCGTCACAATCACCCGCCTAACTTACCTCGTGCCCTTGCAAAGGGCACAGTTGCTCTAGTTCTTTCTTTCTTTCTTTCTCACAATTGACTACTAGTGCTACATCCGTGATCGGATGTGGACCAAACGCATAGCCAAGCCGTATTGGGTAAGTGGCTACAAAAGTCTTAAAAAGTTTTAATATCGGAGGTCATCCAGGGGGTCACAGGGGTCAAAAATGGACATTTTTGCCTCATATGTGCCGCCCCCCCCATTATAATTAGGGGCAAAACATGGAGACATCTAGTCTAGTGTTTTGATAAACAAGAGATAACCACAGGCAATGGTTCTGCTGTCTGTGCTTCAAAACGTGTAAAATTTCGTCTGGATTCGTCTAGTGCCAGGTGGTGAGTGTCGTGCATTCTCTAAATTCAGTAAATTTCCATCGTCAACCGTGTGGAAAATGTCATACGGCCGGGCGGTTTCACAAGTTGCCGGCTCTATCATACCAGTCGCTGCCTGGCTATTGCAGCTGCAATCCATACATCAAAACGTGTACATTTTGGCTATTCCAACTGCAGGCCATACACCCTTCATGCAAGACATGACTGGAATCGTCCACACAGGGAGTGAATATTACAAACGGAGTCACCCATTGAGGTAGGCCCATTCGAAATTCACACGCCCTGTGTGGGAGATTAAGATAATGTCTTCCGGAGAGGTTGTATGAATTTCAACTGGAACAGCCCAGTTGGGGTGTATGAAACCCCAAGTGGGCGATTCACACGAAACAAACTGAGGTATGTTCAGATGCCAATTTTGTTACATATCTTGAGTGTAACTTGTGATGTGATGCCTGTATGCTAGATATAAACAGCTACATCATTTCCACTGATGGCTATAGGTGTGGGGGGTGTGGGTGTGTGTGTGGGTGATATCTTGGCTAAAACTGCATCACGCCTTCCCATGATGCATTTATGAAAATCAATAATCCCACTATATAGTTTCTACAGATGACGCAATAATGGTGAATAAGGGGTGAGGGTAAGTAAAATGTTGAAATATGACCGCATTAAACCACAAAGGTCATGTGAGGTCAAAGGTCAGGTCAAATTTAAAGTTGCTCCGATTGGGCTGTAACTCGGGGAAAATGATCCCTGACACTTGGGGAGTATGAAACCGCAAAGGTCATGTGAGGTCAAAGGTCAGGTCAAATTACAAGTTGCTCCGATTGGGCTGTAACTCGGGGAAAATGATCCCTGACACTTAGGGAGTATAAAACCGCAAAGGTCAAGTGAGGTCAAAGGTCAGGTCAAATTTGAAGTTGCTCCAATTAGGCTGTAAGTCGGGGAAAATGATCCCTGACACTTTGGGAGTATAAAACCACAAAGGTCATGTGAGGTCAAAGGTCAGGTCAAATTTAAAGTTGCTCCAATTGGGCTGTAAGTCGGGGAACATGATCCCTGACACCCGGGGAGTATAAAACCACAAAGGTCAAGTGAGGTCAAAGGTCAGGTCAAATTTGAAGTTGCTCCAATTAGGCTGTAAGTCGGGGAAAATGATCCCTGACACTTTGGGAGTATTAAACCACAAAGGTCATGTGAGGTCAAAGGTCAGGTCAAATTTGAAGTTGCTCCAATGAGGCTGTAAGTCGGGGGAAAATGATCCCTGACACTTTGGGAGTATAAAACCACTAAGGTCAAGTGAGGTCAAAGGTCAGGTCAATTTTGAAGTTGCTCCAATTAGGCTGTAAGTCGGGGAAAATGATCCCTGACACTTTGGGAGTATAAAACCACAAAGGTCATGTGAGGTCAAAGGTCAGGTCAAATTTGAAATTGCTCCAATGAGGCTGTAAGTCGGGGAAAATGATCCCTGACACTTTGGGAGTATAAAACCACAAAGGTCAAGTGAGGTCAAAGGTCAGGTCAATTTTGAAGTTGCTCCAATTAGGCTGCAAGTCGGGGAAAATGATCCCTGACACTTTGGGAGTATAAAACCACAAAGGTCAAGTGAGGTCAAAGGTCAGGTCAATTTTGAAGTTGCTCCAATTAGGCTGTAAGTCGGGGAAAATGATCCCTGACACTTTGGGAGTATAAAACCACAAAGGTCATGTGAGGTCAAAGGTCTTGTCAAATTTGAAGTTGCTCCAATGAGGCTGTAAGTCGGGGAAAATGATCCCTGACACTTTGGGAGTATAAAACCACAAAGGTCAAGTGAGGTCAAAGGTCAGGTCAATTTTGAAGTTGCTCCAATTAGGCTGTAAGTCGGGAAAATGATCCCTGACACTTTGGGAGTATAAAACCACAAAGGTCAAGTGAGGTCAAAGGTCAGGTCAAATTTGAAGTTGCTCCAATTAGGCTGTAAGTCGGGGAAAATGATCCCTGACACTTTGGGAGTATAAAACCACAAAGGTCATGTGAAGTCAAAGGTCAGGGCAAATTTGAAGTTGCTCCAATTGGGCTGTAAGTCGGGGGAAATGATCCCTGGGAAGTATTAAACCGCAAAGGTCATTCGAGGTCAAAGGTCAGGTCAAATTTAAAGTTGCTCTGATTGGGCTGCAATTCGGGGAAAATGATCCCTGACACTTGGGGAGTATGAAACCGCAAAGGTCATGTGAGGTCAAAGGTCAGGTCAAATTTGAAGTTGGTCCAATTGGGCTGTAAGTCGGGGAAATGATCCTCACACTTGGGAAGTATTAAACCGCAAAGGTCATCCGAGGTCAAAGGTCAGGTAAAATTTAAAGTTGCTCTGATTGGGCTGCAATTCGGGGAAAATAATCCCTGACACTTGAGAAGTATGAAACTGGAAAGGTCATCCAAGTTCAAAGGTCAGGTCAAATTTAAAGTTCCTCCGATCAGGCTGCAACTTGCGGCAAATGATCCCTAACACTTGGGGAGTGTAAAACCGAAAAGGTCATCCGAGGTCAAATTTAACGTTGCTCAGAATATGAAACCGAAAAGGTCAACCGAAGACAAAGGTCGGGTCAAATTTAACGTTGCACAGTATTGCTGCGTGATGATGTCATCACAGTCATACGCCTAACTTACCTCGTGCCCTTGCAAAGGGCACAGTTGCTCTAGTACGATTTTTGGCCATTCTTCGGTACCGGGAGCGTTCGATCCATCTTCTTGATCTCGGTTGGGACTTTCTCCAAAACTGAGCATTTTTACCCAAATTTGACCTCACAGATGAATTCATCAAATTAATATCATTTATGTATTTTACTTTTAATTATTTTTAAACATGTATTTCAATTGTGCAATATTATGATCACTGAGTATAATTTATTTAATGTCTTTATATTTAGGCCTATATGCCAGTGAGGTGTAATAAATGAAATGAAACTCATGCCTATAAATCACTAATCCATGTAATTACGTGTAACACGCAAATTCAATGTCAGAATCAACTGACATTGTTGAAAAAAAAGAAGATATTTGTTAAATCATACAAAAAATAATGTTATGTTAGAATCACGAAATGACCCTTTTTAAATCAAGTAACGCAACACATAAAGGCAAACGTCAACATGGCATCTCCTTCAGCTTCCTTCAGCTATTATAGAATTCTTGAGTCAGTCTGGAATGGAAGTTTCAATTTCAAAGACCATAACACCATTTAGTCACTCATCAATTTCGAGCAATGTCAATACATTACGCTTTAAGTTTTTGGTCCAACCAAAATAAACAAACTTCGATATAAAATAAAATAAAACAATCTAATTTCAATATTCAACAGATGATTGCAAATAGCCACTCCTACAACGTGACCAGGTGTTTATGATGCGCGATCACTGCCACAAGTAAAGATAGCGACATACTCATAGGATCTACTATATAGTGTACATATACAATATACATTCATGTACATATTATAGGCCTATAGCCCATCATCAAGGTTATGCAATTGTTTACATGAAACAGCATAGGGTCTATGCCAATTTCTCATACCTAAAATCAACATAACTTATTACTCTGTGTCGATTCACGTTCATATTCCAAGGGTGGAATCTTTATTTTTTTTTCATTTATGGCAGTGATTGCACGTTATATACATGTACTTCAATCACTTTTTTTTACCATCATCGATATGCGTCCTGTAGTCGTCAATGGTCGTGGACAAAGCTACCATTCAGATTGCAAATATTGACTTTCCTACCAAAGGACTAGCTAGGCTACCGACTGGACGGACCATCAATTCGTCCTATCGACGATAGATCTACAAAATGGGTTCGAGTGAATTAAAAGAGAGGGGCCACTGGTCTGGGAGACTGGATTTTGTGTTATCACTGATTGGATTTTCAGTTGGACTTGGGAATATATGGCGATTTCCATACTTGTGTTACAAGAATGGTGGAGGCAAGTATAAAATATTCAATGGCCAAAACTAATCAGGCCTAACGAAAATACCAATTGATTGTGTGTTCTGCAAGTTATTTGTAATGGCATATGCTTTCCGTTGTACATGTCGAAAGTAAAGTTACATAGGCCTAACATATCATTATTTTTCTTTACAATGTCCACTTTTATAATGTGAATGCAGCAACGTGTACAATTTATTTTCTTAAGTAGGCCTATCGTACTTACAATGAAATAATGTTAATAATAAACTGCAGCCGTGTGGGTCTAGGCCTAGGCTCTTCCAATTTCTCGCTGGATCTACACTAGATCCGGATTACCCCCAGAGCTACTCCGAAGCACCGGTACACCGTGAATGAGAATCTGGACGTGTATACATAAAAAAACAAGACGAACATTTCAAAATCATGCAGTACATAATTATACATCAATTAACCCCGTAAAACGCGTTTCATGCTACTTTTACCTGATCTTAAACAATTGGCTTGAGCCACTGTATAGAACTTATCAAGCCTGAGCTCATGATCAAAATACCCGTCAAAATATGAATATGGCCACATAAATTGTGTATCACATGAATATGGCAACAGAGTGCGTTTTCATCTAAACCTTGTATTATGGTGTATAATTATAATTAATAAAGAAATGACATGTAGCAAGTAGTCACTTCATATTTAGGCATGTACTTAATTCAGTTTCAACATCAACAAGGAGTTTATACCTATTTACCATGTTTAACAAAAGGGGCGTTGTTGCTTTTTGTAAACAGTATACACGTATGTATTACGCTTTTGTGGTCTGACACAGATGAGTGGGTCTTTAACTTATGATTCAAATCAAAGGATGCTTTGTTAAGGGTATACACGTCATGTTTACTTTCTAAAATACTTATTTAAATTTGCCTCAGTGAAAGTGTAACCTTGGAAGGAACAATTCTGAGTCCAAATCATTCTGATTAATTCCTTTTCATTCAAAGTTTGAAACTATTTAAGATTTAACCTCTCACACACCCCGTTTTGCTTTGATTTTGATCAGAAGAAAAGATGGCTTTGACCCTGAAATTATTACATTAGGAACAAATGATCGACCGTGTGCATTCTGCTTGGACCGTGTGATTCAAAACGTACCAACAATTGGAAGTTATTGAAATTATCTGAGCGTGATAAGCAAAATCACTGGCGCGTGTTTCATGAAGTTGAACTTGCACGGTGTAATCAAACTCCTACATGTATTTACCTGAACTAAACTTTCACTACATGTACAGAATTATTTATGTTACAGAATACTTATGTTCTATGTAGGCATGTGGGTCTAGGTCAAGTATTTCTATTTAATTTTAAAAAATAACTCCAGTGCATAGACGTAGGACTAGGACAGGGGCCTATAGTCTGTGTTCAGTGACACCGCATTGGACCCACCTTTGAAAGTTTTGTTTGTTTGTTTGTTTGTTTGTTTATAGTTGGTTGGTATAGTGATCCAAGCATTTTTCATTTTTGACCCCTGTATACAATGGTATATGGATCTGCATGTTTGTGTGCAAAATAATTCTTCTAGAAGAACGCTTAATATGCTTAAAACTTTTTTTTATAAAAGTATCGTCAAATTTGCATTTTATGTTAAACGTAACAAAATACAGCACAGTGGCCCGGTACTGTGGTACTATGCAAAACGCAAAATGGGAATCAACTGAAATTTTGGGAATAAATTTTTTCGTGGATATCTACTAAAACAAAATACCATAAAAGAGGATGTGTTAGAATCGCAAAATACTCCTTTAAATTACAGGTTTTATCGCCCCATATAAGCACCCTGGAAGCGCCCGTATACTGGGAAGTGGGATACTGCCAACGCACCCACCAAAGTCCTGCAGTGTCATGGTGCAGCTATCATGGCTATAGTGCAAAAATCGCTCTAGAAATAAACATCTATACCAAAAATATAATTACCCCCTTTAATAAATGGCCATTGTTCCTAAACGGTTGATTTTTATTTCTGCGCATTGTGACACCTCGTTTGTTGTAATGGTCTCAATATTGATGTCGCAACGTACATTTAAATGAAAGCATGATGAAAGTAACTCAAGATTTGAAAGTTGCAGTAGAGTCCTATAATTTGCCTTGTTATAGTCCAGGTCTGGATCTCCAAAAGTGCTCGAGTTACCTTCACTCACACACTTAGTGTTTTTTGTTTAGAGTCTATCAATATACATTAGGTTTGAGGGATATTAACTTTAATCATGTGGGAAAATTTTTGCTATAGCCACTTTTGCGATTTCATGGTGTGCGCCAAAGGGGTAATTTTTGGACCGCTTTTTAACAATGTTTAAGGGGTATGGGTAGCAATGTTGTCCATAATTTCAAAAATATAGTTTTAATGCCTATGAAAGTTTCAGGATATATAAAACAGGTATGATTTAATTGTTTTAAAAATATATGTGTTCACATTGTTCATAAACTGCATATGGCCATTTTAGGTCTATAAATAAGGCATTTTTGGTATTTTACAGTTTGAAGTCCCCTTTTTATATATTATATGTAATGGAATGGGTCCATTTTGCTTTTGATAAAAGAAAATACCACTGGGCAGCTTATTTAAGCGTTTTCGTACTGTTTTCCTAAGCCTTTTTAGAGCATTTTTATACAAAATGCTCTATGAATGTAGGCCAAAAATTGCTTGCCCCCTCTCTCGGCTTGCCAAATATTGCTTCCCCCCCCCCTATTAGGCTGGCCAAAAAAATCTTGCCTCCCAATTTTAAAACAAACGCCCATGCAGTTGATTTGACAGATTTCTAACAGTGATGCTAAATTTGTAAAATTATGGACAAAATTGCTATACCCATACACCTAACAAATGGTCAAAAGTTTGACAGATTTCTAGCGAAATGAGATCTCTGTAGATTCCTAATCAAATTTGACCCGAGTCTAGACATGATTTTGAGTCAAATTTCACTTGGAAAATCTAGTGAGATCTTATTTGACTCTAATCAAATCTGAGTGGAAAGTGTTATTGCAAGCGGAACAATCCGAGACCATTTTTTATTCAAATCTGGGATTTTTCAACAATTCTTTGGAGCCCCAAATTTGACATTAGGGACCCTTTTGTCTATAACTCAAGAACTGTAAATTGGACATTGGTCAAACTATACTGTTAGGGACGCACCATTAGATTCTCAGGGGGGGGGCATGGGAGTTTGGGTCAGGCAGAATTTTTTTTTTTCGCCGCCGAAGGCGGCGGAATTTTTTTTTTTTGCCTCCAAGAGCACCAAATTTTTTTTTTCCGCCTTCGGCGCCGAAGTTATTTTTTTTCAATTTTAATGTACATTTGTATACAAAGTTGGGTGGGTGAAATTTTTTTTTTTTACTCATCAGTGAGGCAAAGTTTTTTGTTTTTTTCTCACTAGTGGGCAAAGTTTTTTTTTTTTTTTTCAAAAAACTCCCATGCCCCCCCCCCCCTGGAAATCTAATGGTGCGCCCCTTAGACCTATTGTGCCCATAAATAGCCAGGTTTTTTTTAGACCAAAGAGAATATAATACATCAGTACCAAACAATAAAAGCCTACCTGTTTCATATATCCTGAAAATTTCTTAAACAGTGATGCTAAATTTGTAAAATTATGGACAACATTGCTACCCATACACCTAACAAATGGTCAAAAGTAACCCTTTGGGCAGACACCATGAAATCACCATTTTGAAACTACGTAATAAAATGCTTAATCTATACTAATAACAGCAACTTCAGATGCAACTTTAGAAATAATGATAACCATTGTTCCATTATATTCAAGCAATATATCGGTTAATTACGGTACCGTTTAAACATAATTAAGAAAGCGAACAGATCGATGATTTTATATCTGTCATTGTTAGGTGAGATAATCCCCCAGATTCAAGGAATTCCTACATTCAATCACAGAAGATGAAATTAAGCTGATTATCCCAATTCTTGACTCCCATGTCAGCATTTGAAGTAATCATACCGGGAAACATAAAACCTTCATGGCTGAAAAGTTTCATCCTTAAGGGGTACTACACCCCTGTGGTAAATTTGTGACTATTTTTGCATTTTTCTCAAAAAATAATAACACACTGGTAACAAAAGTTACACATATTATTGGGGCAAGGAATCCAATTATTACACTGAAATTTCAGTGACTCAAAACACTCGGTTCAGTATATATGATAGGAAAAGAGGTACATCCTAGCTGTACCTCATTTCTTATCATAAATAATGAACCGCTTGTCTTGGGTCACTGAAATTTCAGTGTAGTAATTGAATTCCTTGCCCCTATAATATACATAACTTTTGTTACCAGTGTTATTAGTTTTTGAGAAAAATGCAAAAAAAGTCATAAATTTATGGAGGGTGTAGTACTCCCTTAAGGGATCTGGAATGAGCGTTTTGAGCGTTTCGACAGTATTTTTGTGGGATATGGAAGCACATCAGACATATCGAATTGCATTCTGAATACGAAGAATGTCTTTCTGATATCAAATAATTTTCATTTTTGAAATTCACGATATAATACAAATTTTATGACAAATTAGTAAATTTGATATTTTCACATTTTTGATATATAATAGTCCTCGAAGTAAATTTTATAAATGTAATGATATATTCTTAAAGTGTATGTAGTTGAGGAGGAAAAGCCGACGATCAATTGAAATTTTGACCTTTCATATTGAAGATATGGATTTTTTCCCCAAAAGACCTAATTTTTGTTGGTGTTTTGGGGAAAAAATCCGTATCTTCAATACGAAAGGTCAAAATTTTCAATTGATCGTCGGCTTTTCATCCCACCTACATACACTTTAAGTATAAACCATCAGATTTATAAAGTTTACTTCGAGTACTGTTAAATATCAAAAATATCAATTTTTAATCATTTGCCATAAAATGTGTATTACATTGCGAATTTCAAAAAATCAAAATTATTTGATATTAGAAGGACATTCTTCGTATTCAGAATGCAATTCGATATGTCTGATGTGCTCTAATGTCCCACAATAAATACTGTCCAAACGTTCATACCCCACCCCTTAAGGGAACAACCCAAAAATTCGATGAAGCCCTATAAACATGATAAACGAAAGTCCTTTCGTTAGGGAGGGAAGGGGTCAAAAAGTCCGATTACGTTTGTAAAAAAGTAGTTAAAACATCGGTCAAAGTTGATCTTTTTTAAGGATTTAAGGTTAGCCGAGAGTTTTTCATGCGCTTGATTTCAGAGGGGCGTAAGTTCATAACAGAAACAGCCATGCAGAAAATGAACAAGCGTACTGGGACGTAGGCCTACTTACAATAGAATATTGATCCACGGCCAAGACATGAAACTTGGCTTAGCTCGTGCCCGGAGCTCGTGAGTCGGGGCGGGCGGGGGGTTACATGAGGGGCGACATGCCGGGTCGGATGCCGGGGGAGGGGTACAAGCCATTTTCGGCAATTTTCATAAGGATTTTATAAATTTTAAAATTGATTGGGGCAATTCGTCAAGCTACGCCCTGGAAAATGTGTTGATTTTGAATTTATAGCCTTCTTCTTCTTCTTCAAGTTACGGCTCAACACTCCAGGTGGAGAAAGGCGAGCCTTGATATCTTTGATGAAATAAATCAATGCTGCTATTCCCCTGATTACAATGTAACAGGGTACAACAATAACATCAACAACAATATCAAAAAGCAATTATTTGCAAATCGAATTTGGGAAGAATATTCAAAAAGACAGACTTAGCAGGCCTACAAATTTCTGAATTATATAAAGTGAAAAACAATCAATCACGATTCACTGCAGTCAGCGAATCAATCAAATAAAACTAAAAAGAAAGGAGCAAGAAAGAATAAAGAAATAGTGAAAAGAGAAAGAAAGAGAGAGAGAAAGAAAAGAACGAAAAAGAAAGTAAGAAAGAAAAAGAAAGGAAGGAAGAAAGAAAGAAAGAAATGAAAAAAAAAATGAAAAAAGAGAAAGAGAAAGAAAAGAGGAAAGAAAGGGAGTAAAAATGAGAAAAGAGAGAAAAAAGGAAAGAAAATTCAGCCACATGGGGACTCGAACCCACAAAAATTGTTCATAACAGATTCCCAGTCCAACGCTCTATCCACTGGACCATACATCAGCTTACGCAATTTCTTATTCTCGAAGCGGATATGTAACTATAATTTGATGTAATTACTTGATTACAATCGCGTCCGCACAATGGCTCTTATAGAATAAACACGCATGTCGGCGCTGAAATTTTGAAAGAACTGATGGAGGAAAAACCTCGTTTTTTGCAATACTAGCTTCAATTTGGAGTGAAAATCAAATGGGATAGCAATTGGCAGAATGTTGAGAAATAATGTAGGTATTCAGATGTCTAAATTAACGCCCCGTTATCAAGATATCGATAATTTCACAAAACAGTTTTTTCTCAGACAAGATTCTCGAAAATGTTCCCCAAAAACGGGCTTTTTAAATTTGATCGGTACTGTATTTGGTTCTTCCCCATGGCAACATTATTTCTTTAATCTATTTGTAGTACAATACAAAAAAAGAGAAAACAATCACTCGGCGTGGTTTTATACGGAGCGAACATTTGAAAAAAAACTGCATGGAACGTGTTTTTGATCTTGTGAACATGGTGCGTAAAAATGATTTAAACGAAGGATTTTCAAACGGATTCTAAAATTTTTTATAAACACACAAAAATAATGTAAAGATACATCCATGCACCAACATTTGACTCACTGCGATATTTGATTGCTGAGAAAACGCGGTTTTAGAGAACAACTTTATACGTCTTTTATACGTTTTTTATACGTTTCTTCGTGTAACCTTAATATATAAATTTTAGTATTTTCTGAAGTACGATATTGACATTTTACAGTGGTTGCTTCGAAATAATTTCATATCAATAGGCCCCTATAGAGTGCAGTACTCGCAACCTGCAATTTGTAAGTTAATTTTTAATCAGCTGTACCGCACCTTGATTCTTTTTTATTTGAAAATCCAGCAAGTCATAATTTTTTCGTGCCCAAAAGGTATGAAGAAAATATTTTAAAATAAAATATAATATTGGTTTCTTCCATAAACGTGATCAATATCATTGCATTGTTGTACTCCTCCACATCCCCATCCACCATAGCGACGGTTCTGTATCCTATGAATCCGGGTTGGAATTTTCGATATTTGAAAACTTACGTTAGAAGGGAGCGGGGAGGGGGTTAGCCTTCTAACGAAAGGACTTTCGTTTATAGGGCTTCATCGAACTTTTGGGTTGTTCCCTTAAGGATTTAATATATAAATTTTAGTATTTTCTGAAGTACAATATTGACATTTTACAGTGGTTGCTTCGAAATAATTTCAAATCAATATAGAGTGCAGTACTCGCAACCTGCAATTTGTAAGTTAATTTTTAATCAGCTGTACCGCACCTTGATTCTTTTTTATTTGAAAATCCAGCAAGTCATAATTTTTTTCGTGCCCAAAAAGGTATGAAGAAAAATATTTTGAAATAAAATATAATATTGGTTTCTTCCATAAACGTGATCAATATCATTGCATTGTTGTACTCCTCCACATCCCCATCCACCATAGCGCCGGTTCTGTACCCTATGAATCCGGGTTGGAATTTTCGATATTTGAAAACTTACGTTAGAAGGGAGGGGGAAGGGGAGGGGGTAAGCCTTCTAACGAAAGGACTTTCGTTTATAGGGCTTCATCGAACTTTTGGGTTGTTCCCTAACATAATTAAGAAAGCGAACAGATCGATGATTTCATATCTGTCATTGTTAGGTGAGATAATCCCCCAGATTCAAGGAATTCCTACATTCAATTTCAATCACAGAAGATGAAATTAGGCTGATTATCCCAATTCTTGACTCCCATGTCAGCATTTGAAGTAATCATTACCGGGAAACATAAAACCTTCATGGCTGAAAAGTTTCATCCTTAAATATAGTAAGAATAGGTATGTCCTTGCATGCAAGGCTAATATAGGTAAACAATCTTTACAGAGCCTTCCAAGGGCATCTGTGCATTTACCTAGCTGAGCCTAGGTCCTGTTTTTCTATCCGATTCTTCTTCTTTCTTTCTTTACCAAATACTTTCAAAATGCTGCTGCTCCCGTAAATTACATAGTAGGCCTACAATGTCGTCACCACCATGAATGAACCATAGGCTGATAGTACAAAAGTTGCATGAACATCTCTAGGTCAAAGGTCATAAAAAGATCAACATCACTGGCTAAGGGCCGTGCTCTGTGAGCACAATGTCTAGTTCTTCTTGTTTCGTGAATATTTTGGAGAAGGTCAAAATATGTAATAATCAATAAGAAAATGTCATTTACATCAATGGTCATTGTTTACTTAATCCCATATCATGCATATTAAAACATTTACAAGTTCAATGTTTAGTTTGGCTACAAAACGATTCTCTTATAAACGCATCTATGCACAGTTCCAACCTCGATACACCTGAGCATACAATTTCATCCAAGAGCTTCCAAGCAAGCAGTGAATTGTCTCCACACAAGTTTGTTTACACTACACGGTTGAGTGCATAGCATTATAAGAGCTGTGTGAGTTTCTAGCTCACACTAGTGGAAAATACGGCATCTGTGATTGGTTTTTGTCAAAACCCCGAATGTTCCCTTCATCCAATCAGAAAATATATCGAACGAAAGCTAACACTTCCCCCTAAAACACCTTTTTTCATTACGTCCACAGATAACGCAATTCAAAGGCAAACGTGGTAAATCTGTTGAAAACGACCTATTCAAGCACAATTTTTGACTAAAATGTAGATTTAAAAGTCAAAACCCCGAGTGATCCTTACAATATTTTTCAGATTTTATGTCATTAAGGGGGTACTACACCCATTGCATCACTGATGTACCACTTATTGGCTTCTACCTTTAAAACCATGTAAGCTACATTGATACCGATGCTACCAATAGAACGAGAAGATATGCCCCTTCATTTTGAATACCACCTTGTCCATTTTTTCTCATTTCTTCACAAAATGCAAAAAAACGCAAAAAAAATGCAATGGGTGTAGTATACCCCCTTAAATGAAAGAGCACACTTATATTGTCCATATACTAGCTTCATTTCAATGAGCAATGACAAATTCTCTTAAAATTGCAAATCGTGTGCGAAAAGTTATTAGTTTCGCCCGTTTTGCCATATGGTTGTAAGTTCAATGAACAATGACTTTGCTTAAGGGATCTAGAATGAGCGTTTATTGCGTTTCGACAGTATTTTTTGTGGGACATGAGAGCACCTCAGACCTATCGAATTGCATTCTGAATACGAAGCATGTCTTTCTGATATCAAATAATTTTATTTTTTGAAAATCACAATATAATACAAATTTTATGACAAATTATAAAAATTTGATATTTTTCAATTTTTGATATATAACAGTCCTCGAAGTAAATTATATAAATCTAATGATATATTCTTAAAGTGTATGTAGCTGGGAGGAAAAGCCGACGGTCAATTGAAAATTTTGACCTTTCATATTGAAGATATGGATTTTTTTCCCAAAAGACCTAATTTTTTGGGTGTTTTGGAAAAAAAATCCATATCTCCAATACGAAAGGTCAAAATTTTCAATTGATCGTCGGCTTTTCATCCCACCTACATACACTTTAAGTATAAATCATCAGATTTGTAAAGTTTACTTCGAGTACTGTTAAATATCAAAATATCAATTTTAATGATTTGCCATAAAATGTGTATTAAATTGCGAATTTCAAAAATCAAAATTATTTGATATCAGAAGGACATTCTTCGTATTCAGAATGCAATTCGATATGTCTGATGTGCTCTAATGTCCCTAAAATAAATACTGTCCAAACGTTCATACCCCAGCCCTTAAAGAGCGCTACAAATTGATATGCAGTACATTTTGAATATATAAACATTACCACTGAAAGTACAACTTGCAATTGTAGGCCATTGAAGGGAAGGGGTATGAACGTTTGGACAGTATTTATTGTGGGACATTAGAGCACATCAGACATATCGAATTGCATTCTGAGTACGAAGAATGTCATTCTGATATCAAATAATTTTGATTTTTGAAATTCGCAATGTAATACACATTTTATGGCAAATCATTAAAATTGATATTTTTGATATTTAACAGTACTCGAAGTAAACTTTATAAATCTGATGATTTATACTTAACGTGTATGTAGGTGGGATGAAAAGCCGACGATCAATTGAAAATGTTGACCTTTCGTATTGAAGATATGGATTTTTTTCCCAAAACACCAAAAATATTAGGTCTTTTTGGGAAAAAAATCCATATCTTCAATATGAAAGGTCAAAATTTTCAATTGATCGTCGGCTTTTCCTCCCAGCTACATACACTTTAAGAATATATCATTAGATTTATAAAATTTACTTCGAGGACTGTTATATATCAAAATTTGAAAAATATCAAATTTTTATAATTTGTCATAAAATTTGTATTATATCGTGATTTTCAAAAATGAAAATTATTTGATATCGGAAAGACATGCTTCGTATTCAGAATGCAATTCGATACGTCTGAGATGCTCTCATGTTCCATAAAAAATACTGTCGAAACGCTCAAAACGCTCATTCCAGATCCCTTAAGTCAGAAAACAATAATGAAATCTTCACGTTTCAAATTGAAATTACGTGAAGAATGATTTTGAATAATGACACTGAATTGTTATTGATTATCACATGTTTTGATCCTCTCCAAATGCATGAAACAAAAAGAATAATCCAATGAGAGCTGAACAGATTTCCATCAATGGAAACTGAATACAAGGCAATAGGATTTTCCTGCAACTTCCAAATCTTAGGTTACTTTCATTATGTACTCTGTGACATTAATATTGCGACCATGGCAACAAATGAGGTGTCATAAATGCGCATAAATAAGTTCTACTTCGACTGCCAAATTTGGCATACAATTAACTGTTTAGGAATATTGGCCATTATTTAAAGGGAGCAATTACTTTTTGGTAGATGCGTACAATGTTATCATTGAAAAACTTATAGTGCAATTCAAATTCACAAATCTATACACTTCATAAATGGTAATCTTTCACAAACTTTCTCCATATTTAACCTTTATATAAATACCTTCTTTTTGTACAGGTGCTTTTTTGTTACCATATTTCATCTGTCTGGGAGTAGCTGGAATACCACTTCTCATATTGGAACTCGGCTTGGGACAGTTTATGTCACAAGGTGGGATTACCTGCTGGAATGTAATTCCTGGATGGAAAGGTTTGTATGATTGTATTGTATTGTATTGTATTGTATTGTATTGTATTGTATTGTATTGTATTGTATTGTATTGCCTCTTATTTAATATGCGTGGGGGTAGCTGGAATACCACTCCTCATAATTAGAACTACTAGTAATTGGTTTGGGACAGTTTGTGTCACAAGGCGGGATTACCTGCTGGAATTTAATTCCTGGATGGAAAGATTAGGAAAGATCGTATTGCCTGTATTGCCTCTTATTTAATATGCATGAGGGTAGCTGGAATACCACTCCTCATATTATAGTAGAACTTGGTTTGGGACAGTTTGTGTCACAAGGCGGAATTACATGGAATTAAATTAAAGGTTTATGTTACAAGGTGGAATTACCTGCTGGAACTGTTATTCCCGGATGGAAAAGTTTGTATGCTCGTATTGCCTTACCTCTTATTTTAATATGCATGGAGTAGCTGGAATACCACTCCTCATACTGGGCTAGGATAGTTTATGTCACAAGATGGGATTACCTGCTAGAATTATAATTCCTGATGGATGGAAAAGTTTGTATGCTCGTATTGTATCGCCTCTTATCATTCTTATTTAATGCATGGAGTAGCTGGAATCGTCGTCGTCGATCTACTCATATCTGAGTATTCGTGACCTTCCTGATGATGTTTCTCCTCTCATGTCGGTTTTACTCGGGGGGTTGCGCTTTGGTGTAATAGCTGTAAATTGAAAGGTTAGTTAAAGAAAGAATCCAATCTGTCCACCCGAGGCTCTGTCTTCCTCTGCTTCTTTTCCCAAGAACTTTTCAAAATACTGTAACTTCTGTTTCACCACTGAGTTGAAGAGTGAGTCTTTCTCACTATTCCATGCCGAACACTTTTACTTTTATTGGTCCTTTTACAAGTCCAGGGGCTGCACATAAGCTTTCTTCAGCACCACATCTTAAACTTTCTCTGATCGGCAGCATTGATCACCATATCAGTTTCACATGCATATATGTTAATTGCTATCGGAAAATCAAAGTGGAGACGAGTCTCATCTTTGTTACCTTACTGATGCTTCTGTCCTTCCATAACTTTCCATTGCTATGCGACGTCTGAACTCAGTAGAGCATCCACCTTGACTTGAAATCATGGATCCAAGGAAGTTGAACTGACCGATATTGATAACTTCAATTGCCTGCATGGTTTCCTGCATGAATAGTAGTGTTCTCGTGTCTTGTTGGTTGATGACCATCACCTTTGTTTTACTTACATTCAGAAAAAGGGAAAACTTTTCACTCTTCGTTCTTGCTCTTTCAATCAGATCCTCAAATTTACCTGCACTCTCTGCTAGTAGTTTTGTCAGCATACCGTAAGTTGATGGTTCTGCCTCCACCACTGCAATTCTCAAGATGTACTCTGCATACGCATTACACCGATAAGGAGATAAAATGCGCCTGTCTTACGGTCTCCCCTTGCTCGATTTTGAACCAGGTACTGTCACCACACGTAGTTCGTACGGTAGATTCTTGATCGTGACAGAGTATCCTCAGCAGTTCTGCCACGTGTTTTGGGAGTCCATTGATACTAAGGTGTCCGTCAGTTTTTGATGTTGAACAGTCATCATCATCATCAGTTGGTTGCGGAGCAGGCGACAACAAGCTTTCTTCAACTGTTGCGATCTTGGGCAAGCGAAACAAGTTTGTTTGGCTACAGCAATACAGCCCCGGGGAATACAGCATCACTTCAGTATCTCCCAGGAGGTGCTGGGCATACTGCAAGTACAGTGTGCGCGGCCGTTCCGGTTTCCTCATCCCATGTGGTGGAACATAAAGGGTGTATATTCTTTCACAGGCTCGTCGTCTGTTTGACGCAGTGTACCGCCAAGAAATTTGAGTTGATGAGTCTTGACTCTGAGCTCTGGCAACCAGTGGTGTTGTGTTGGCCAGATTGTAGATTGTTTCATTTGGAATCCACCCCGGAATCCACCCGCTTGATGTTTAACATGACTCTCTAGCAAGATGTTCCAAACGGCATCGATCTTGTTTTTCATGTCCTTAGTGAACAGTATCAAATACGTTATAATAGTCAATGAAGCACGTGTAGACTGGACGGTTGAATCCAATACCTTTCTTCTCTGAAATATGTTTGCTATTGCTCTTGTGCCTTTGCACTGGGTGAATCTCACGACGCATGTTCTGTTTGATCCCGTAATGTACATGATCTTACTTGCATGGGAGATTAGAGATATGGTCCTGTTGTTTTTGCATTCTCTTGTGTCATCCTTTTGGGGTATCGGTAGGAATATTGATCTGGTTCAATCTACCGGCCAGTTCTTGTCTTTCCAGAGCCAGAGAAGATTGCATAGTTTACGCATCATATCCTGGGGCTTTGCCAGTCCTCATTTTCTTCATTGCCACCACAACTTCTGATCTTAGTATACTACTTCTCATATTAGAACTTGGCTTGGGGCAGTTTATGTCACTAGGCGGGGTTACCTGCTGGAATGTCATTCCTGGGTGGAAAGGTTTGTATGCTCGTATTGTCTTATTTGAGCGTTTGAGATGTGGTGCTGGAGAAAACTTCTATGCATCCCACGGACTGACAAATGAGAGTGTTCGGCATGAAATAGGAGAGAAAAACTCACTCTTCAGAAACAGAAGCCACCGTCAATATTTTGGACATGTTGCCAGGCGAGAAGGAATCAATCTAGAGAAAGTGATAATGTTCGGAAAAGTTGAGGGGAAAAGAAGCAGAGGAAGACAGAGACTCAGGTGGACAGATGGGATTATATCGCTAACCAAAATCTGGAGAAACTTCATCAGAAAGGTCACGAATATTCAGATATGAGTAGATCGACGACGACAATTGTCTTATTATACCTGTGGGAGTAGCTGGAATATCACCCCTCACTTAGAACTAAGCTCAGGTCTAGCCTACATGTTACAAGGTTGGATTACCTGCTGGAAGTTAATTCCTGGATGGAAAAGTTTGTATGCTCGTATTACCTTGCCTCTTATTTAATATGCATGGGAGTAGCTGGAATACCACTTCTCATATTGGAACTGGGCTTAGGATAGTTTATGTCACAAGGCGGGATTTCCTGACGGAATTTTAATTCCTGGATGGAAAGGTTTGTAATGCTCGTATTGCATTGTCTCTTATTTAATATGCATGTGATTAGCTGGAATATCACTCCTCATTTATTAGTTCTTGGTCTAGGTCAGGGAGGACAGTTTATGTTACAAAGCTGGATTTCCTGCTGGAATATTATTCCTGGTATGATCGTATTGTGTTACCTCTTATTTCATACAAATCTTGTAATCACTGGTAATGGGCACCTCCTTTTATTTTGAACACTGTTAAAGTCAATAACAACTAACTATACTTAATAAAACAATTTGTAAGCTCACAGCTTGAACATAATGTAACGTTTATTTTATCTTTAATAACGCCATTCCATGAAACACAATACAAAATAATTAAATAAATGATATATTTTTAATTAAAGTTATCTGTCTCTTCTAGGAATTGGTATTGCAAGTATCGTCATAGTCAACTGGTTGAACTACTACTACAATGTCATCCTTGCTTGGGATATCTATTACATGGGACTTTCCTTCCAAAAACGTCTTCCATGGTCACATTGCGATAACGATTTCAACACACCTGATTGCTTGGATCCCAAATGGATTTATGGCAATAACGGTACTACTCAGCCATTTCTCTGCAATGGAATCGAAGAATCAGAAAATACCACAACCAAAATCTTGAAACAAGTATGTCTAAACGGGACGCTACGAAATTTAAGTGATTTTACGCCGGCTGTTGAAGAGTTTTGGGAGTAAGTTTCTGTCGAAAATTAAATCCTTTGTTTGCATTTTCTTTTACTAAACATGTTGAATTGAGTAACTTCTTATCAAGACAGATCCTGATTCCTGCCATTCCACTTCTTGTGCACCTGACAATACAAAAGGGTTGTGTGTCCTCTAAAAGTCCTCTAAAACACATTTCATACCTCTAAAGTTCAGGTCAGGCACACAAACAACTGGTGTTCCCGTGATCTGAAATGGTGTTGAATTCATTGGTCAAATTAGAATTTTGTTATTTTTGGCCACAAATTTGAAATACCCTAACCATCAGTAACAATTGATTTCAAACTGAATGAAAACCTATGCTTACTATCTTGGAATTACGGAAACCTCTGGGCTTCATCATGTTCATGAGCGTGCCCCCGCTAGCTGAGTAAATGGGAGCGATTGCATGTACTCAAACGGGAAGAATCACTGAACAGATGGCATCATACTATGGCGATTTATGCCATACAGTTCATGTTAAAGTTTATACTATTTTATGGCAAAGATTTGATGAATCCATCTGTGAGGTCAAATGTGGGCAAAAATGTTTCGTTTTGGAGAAAAATTTTTTTACTCTTTATTTTTTTTCGGGTAACATAACAAATAAAAATTCTTCAGTAAAAAAAACCCCTGTTAATTAATTTTTAAACTAAATATAAATGTCTAGGAAACACTTTTACCTCGAGGACTCGCGCCCCCGAAGGCCCCTCCCCATATACTCGCATGTTAATACTTGTTCTTATAATAATTACTCGTTGTCTATAAAATTATCATAATTTTATTAGGAGGAAGATCTTACAGCAACATCTTTCCACTGGTATAGATGACATGGGTGGCCTCAACTGGGAACTCATGATAAGCCTTATAGTAGCATGGATTGTTATCTATTTCATCATATGCAAAGGTGTCAAGAGCTCCGGAAAGGTAGATATTGAATGACTGACACTGAGCCTACACGGGAACAAGGGAATACATGTAGGATGCGTTTCAATGTGATCTCCTCTTATGCTTGCAGACGGCATTGCGTATTGAGCGCCCTGCACGTGAATGGTACTCGCAATGATCGCCTACATGCGAACGTACTATAACGCGATTTTACGCACTTACAAGCAACTCGCTCTGCCTCACTACGCGATCATTTTATCCTGGATGCGGACCCGAGTGCCGTGTAGACAGTTTCTATTTATATGAATGTGCTTCCCAGGAGATCACATTGATGTGGATCCAGCTCTCGTTGGTATATGGTTGGAGTTACGCATTATAGAAATAGAAATAAGTACGATATTTGTAAAGCGCCATTTATCTAGAAATATTTGTTCAATTTTCAATATTCATATCTAACATACTCTGCACTAATTTGACAATAAATAAGTGATTTGAGGCATTAATGACACTTGCATCTTGACTCTGCAAAATATTTGTTTTTAAACCTCAATCTGGCAAGGGGCAGTCTTAAGTGAACGGCTCTTTTCAGAGCCACCAAACCTTTAAAATTAGCAGGCGAGGTATGCTTGTTTTCTGTAGACAAGGGGCAATCTTCAGTGAACGGCTCTTTTCAGAGCTACTAAAACCTTTAAAATTAGCAGATATGCGAGATATGCTTGTTCTCTTTTGACCAGGGGCAGTCTTCAGTGAATGGCTCTTTTCAGAGCCATTAGTAGGCAAGGGACAGCCTATATGTCTCATTCTTAGGTACTTTGTCCTGAAGAAGTCAGAGCTACTCCTGACGAATGCTTGACAGTTCTAAACTTGTCCGAAGGCGAACCCGCTAAAAACTAACTAATTGATTCAAAACATTCATTAGATTTGTTAACGTTCTAATGAAATACATTACATAAAATTCAACGAAAATAGAATGGAATGTAAGTTCAAGCCTTGGAGGCCGGTGAAGCTGAGCCCTTGAACTACTAATTGCGTGCATTGAACCATTTTCTCTGATTGAACTTAATAAAATAACCCACATGATAAATTAATTGGTATGTTACCTTTGTACAACGGAAGATCACCTTTGATAAACATTAGATCACTTTGGAAACTCTTATCGCAAATTCTAGTTAAATTCCGGTTGTAAAAATACAATGTTTTCTCTATGTGCTTCGGGAGAATAGCATACATAAAAATCAAATAATTAATAATACATAGAATTTATGGTCATCATGCAGTGTCTCATTACTATTTTATATTTACATGTGGAATTGAAAGTTTGGTATATAAGTAAGTAGGGTTAACTCCCAAACAAGAGTTTTTCGGTTTTCTCTAGACCCATACAAGACTTGTCGATACAATAATAAGGTATTCATCACTTTTCATTTTTGGGATCATCATCTAAGTTCACATCTATAGCAATTAACGTATACCAGCTAATTAGTGCGATGAGCGCACAGTCGCTAATTATCGTATTGCTAATTGTTGAGTGAGGCTTGTCCACAGAATTAGAGTGGGCTTGTCACTGTAATGCACGGATTTCACTTAACGCTTTTTATAGTAAATTTTCTATTAAAAGTGAGTATTAACTGCATGCAGTGATACATTGTCGTTAACACTCTAAACGAGACAGTAAATATTCCACTTGTCGTGACTTGCTGGCTGACTGATTAATCACAAGTATATAGATTTAAACAATATTTGCTTCATTTAGCAATTAGAAATCACAATATTGTGATACAATTGGTTTGCTTTTGTTTCCTTACAGGTTGTATACTTCACAGCACCATTCCCGTATATTCTTCTCACGATTCTTCTTGTACGTGCATTGACATTAGAAAATGCATTCGAAGGTTTGAATTTCTACCTCAATCCAGAGTTGAGCAGACTGAGTGACGGCCAGGTAAAAATTAGTATATTTTTGAAATAATCCCGGGCCTATTCTACACCCAGCTCTAATGCTTATCGCAACACCAAAAACTCTTAGTTCTGATCCCAATCCTTTTGTTATCCCTCTAAGAAATACATCCTACAGTTTTTCTGATTGGTTAATTTCATGACATACCGTATTCATCTAAGTGACCAATTAACAGTTTCTAAACATTAATAAGCTCAATCCTCTTCAGCCCTACCGCTAATTCTTATATACCATGTTGCTGATTGGCTCAATAATCTTATTTTATAAACCAATCAGCAGGTAGTACTCATAGTACTCATGGTGTTATTTTATTTATTTCATTTACTCGAAGGATAAGTTATTAAAACTGTCACTAGATATTTTTAAATGAAAAAATTCGGTAAAAACGAGGAAAGCAACAGTATTGACAAAGTCCCATTCAATTACATAGCTAATGTCTCTATTTAAGTAGAGAAATTCCAGATTCAAAGTCTTATTTTCTCTTTAGGTCTAATACACAGCTTTTAGATTAACCATAGTCTACCTTTAGTGGACCCTATTTAATTTATCATCACTGATCTGGCGTTCCCCCTCTGTCCATGGGAAACACATGCATCCTATTCTGATCCAACACAACAGCTATTAATCTTCCAACGTTTAAGGCTCACTCCGAAAACTGCTAGCACCGAGAACCGCTCCCTGTAGCAGTTTTCGGAGTGAACCATCAACGTTTTGTGCTCAAATCTGAATTTTGATGATTTGTACGATCCTCCAGAATGATTACTTTGTTTGTTGCGTGAAATTAAAATATCGAATAAAATAAGAGCAATATTTGTCAAATTTCAGGTGTGGTTGGATGCTGCGACACAAATATTCTTCTCCTATTCAATCGGCTTAGGTACGATGATGGCACTAGGGAGTTACAATAAATACAACCATAACTTCTTCAGGTGAGTACATTTATCTATTTCGCTAGGTAATCATGAAATCTTGCATTGGATAAGAGTAGATTTCGCTTTCGGGCTAATTTGAACTGTTTAACATGAAAAGTGGTCTCTTGTTAATTTCGTTAATTTCTTGTTTATAAGCTTTTATAATTTGTTCTTCGTGGGTACATTTTCCCCCGGGATTTTCCCCCAAAAGACGATAATTTTGTCAATGGGGGCAGTAGGCCTACGTCGTACCCCTACACCCCGTTATGCCCCTATAGTAAGTAGAACGTTACCTTATTCTGTATGATAACGAATACTTCTTATGCCAAAAATAAATTTTTACTTAGTCTGGTAACTGGATCACGCAACTTTTAGAATTGGTAATTCATGCCATTTGTGTTGCGATCATTTCGATCGTGGTGCAGAACTCAAAAGCGTGATCCAGTTCGCTGGCGAATTCTTTGAAGCATACTACTAACGTAAATCGAAACCAAAAGTTTTGTCATTTTGGCTTTAGACAATTTCCCCCTCGTATACCTCCCCCACCAATAAGACCCTCTCCCCCATTGCCCTTGAGAAAAACCCTGGTGCCGTCAGTGCTGCTACAATCTTTGAAAAAAAAATTGGAACACTCTGCACGAAATTTCATGATCACCAAAATATCGTCTCGTGTTTTGGAATAAACAGACATCTACGTAGATGTCTACAACTATTGACAACAACGATTCACTCTTCTTCTCTCCTATCTATCAATGTTGGAACGCTTTGGAAAAATACTGAGACATTGGTATTCCCCAATATACCGCAATTTGCACGGGGCCGGGAAGGGGAAGGTGTCAGTTTTCTGTCTTGACAGGAAAAGTGTTCCAAGACACTTTTCCCAAGATTGTATGTCGATTCACTGTGCATTCACTATAAATAAAGTGCACGCATATTATTATGGATCGAAATAATACCTTTTTACGTAAATGTGTGCCTCTATCTTATTCACAGAGACGGGATGGTATTCGTGCTTTTCAACAGCGGTACTAGTATTTATGCAGGGTTTGTTATATTTTCCGTTCTCGGATTCATGGCAGGCCAGCAAGGAGTTGAGGTTGGAGAAGTGGCAAAAGGAGGTAAGTTCGTTATAAATACTTGACGTCTTGTTTGTACATCCCATCAGCTGCGTGAAGCTCCGCCAATAATGACAATAATACGATCAGCGAGATGATACACGCATTGTAGGCGCTGGAATGAAATAACAATTTTCTTCGTTTTACCTCATTTGTTTGGCTCGAAATTAAAAAGGGGCAATGTGATCAGTATAGCTATCAGTGAAAACTAACATGTTTAAATAAGGAATCTATTCTTATGCAAATGACACATTATTGCTTTAATACGACATCGCTGAGCGATATAGCGATTAGTTTTTAGCCAATGAGGTAGAATGTTTTTTGTTGCGTTGGATTGATCAAATTCCAATCGCTCGTCGCAGAGCTATGGAGTATTGAATTAAGCTTTACACTCTATTTCTCTCTTACCTTATAGGACCTGGTTTAGCTTTTATAGCATATCCTGAAGCTGTAGCTCAAATGCCTATACCTCAGCTATGGGCAGTGCTATTCTTCTTTATGGTCCTTCTGCTTGGAATCGATTCGGAGGTAAGTAGTGTCGTGTTTCTGAAAGTAGATAGATGAATTTATTTGCTAAGGCTAATTCGCCCAGCTCAAACGTAAATAAACCATTTTCGATTGCTCAGAACCCCTTACCCATAATCTTAAGCCTGGTATGACTAAACCAGACATTTGGAAAAAAAACACCGCTCTTCTTGGACGACTGTGGACATCGGACATACTTACTAGCATGGTTGCAAGAGACAAAAAATATCTACGTACCTTGAAGAAGCATTTATGGTATAAAGTATGAATACCTGAAAGCGTTAAAGCGCTAAATGTATGATGTCATCCGGACCGTATCTTGATGCCTCAATATTGCCTGTGGAGCAAATCTCAAACCAGAAAAGCAAGAAAAGAGACATCGGAATTACACCTTTCATATCCGTTGTAAAACTGCACAATACAAACGCACAACGGTTTATACAACCAAAGAAAAACCAATCGGTTTTAAAACTTGTCACATACGAACTTCCTGAAGCTTCATGCTTCATTTATGATGCTGTTTCTACCATAAGCAGAATTATTAGAGATAAACCATATTCGGAATTACACCTCTCATCTTCCTATCAAAACTGCACAATGCAAACACACAACGGGTTATACAACCCTACTAGCATGACTAGAGAGATACCACTCTGTTTTACAACTCTCACTGTTTCCTGAATTCATTATTAACCATTTCTGCCATCTAGCTTCAAACATAGCACCTCCCTGGACCCTTTTGTCATGTTTGGGTTTGTGGTGCCAAACATGGATTTTGGATTACGCCCTTGCACTTAATATATATCTTTAGGATCTGCAAATCTCATTACATCCGCGATAAAAAAAAAAGGCTGCTGCTGTTGGGGCCGATGGCCATGCAGGGACTACCAATGTTGCTAGCCCTTCCTACCATTTGAAGGGAATTGAAGGCGCTAGCCAGTTACAATCTTACTATTGCCTCAACACGAGTGTTGTCAGTAAAAAACAGTTATTTTCTTACAAGTTAGGACAAACGACTCAAGTGCTAAGCTCACGCCTTTCAATTCTCTCCATGTCAAGGTTTTATTAATTTGAAAACCGTCCAATCTTGATATAAAATTGGATTGATTAAACCCATATTTATTGGGCGCAAAGTATCCAATTTTACCATTATTATGTTTTGTAGGCCTATATATTTACACACTTGGATTCATCAAAACATTATTATAATTGACAAAATTTAACTTGCCACATTGTGGTGTCCATGCACCACACCGAGATGACTAGCGAGCGTCAGAATACATCAACACTAAAGTGCAGAATATTCGAACAAAATTCAACATTACCAGATTTTCTTTCCAATTAAATAGAATACTCTCAGTGAGCACTGAACTGTCACTTGTCAAAGGAAAAACTTTATCCCAATGCATTTCTATGCATTTCGCTTCTCTATAATGTATTTCCGTATAAATATATCTGGTCCTAAGTTGGGAAACATTTCCCACCACTGGATAAAGGGATATCATTTTCCCTGCAAACGATCCCAACTGCCAAGCCGACATCCATGGTAGATTGGACAACAACTTTTCAATACAGTTCAAAGTATCAACCAACCTGCGATTAACTAACTTAATGACGCCCGTCTCTGAATTCCATGACTATCCTAACCAATCCAAGCTGGTAGTAGGTGTACACAGACTTTTCAGTGTTTGTAACAAATCCAGCTGACAGCAAATCAAGAATTATTTGAATGTGACCTACACCAACCATCATCAAGGAAGACGATGACAAAAAAGCCTTGCTTCCTCCAGTGCCTCACAAGTGGTCTTAGGTACTTGGTAAACACATATGGTGCGGTGGAAAGACCAAAGGGCAGTACTTTAAATGTAAAGTACTTTGTAATTCCACCAAAAATCCACCAAGTATTTGCAATGCTCTGAAAAAATGATGATAACCTGACTTTAAATCAAAGCTTTTTAAAAAAAAATCAATTGCAATATTCCAATCATCAAATTTTATCTTCTGTTTCCACAGATATTGGTTGACATATCTTAGCTTTGAATTGATACGGAAAGAGGGTTAATCACACATGGCATATTTGACAAAGAACATTCTACAATAAGATTTGTACTCAAAAGATCCTTAATAGCTTCAGAAACAAATTCACTTTGTTTCAATGCTGATTTGTTGTTCTTAAATGATGCTGGCATAGGTGTGTCCAAAAACATAGGTGTGTTGAAAACTTTGGACCCGGCACCAATCGCTGACCAAAATTGAAATCATACCGATCAAGCTGGAAACTGTTCGGTTCACTTTGTACCTGTTCATTCTTTAATGTAGGAGTAGTAATAGTAAAGGAACCTGGAAAAATATCAAAACAAATTTGAACTAAGACCTTTACACAGTGATGTGTGTAAACTTACAATGTATCAGCATTATGTAAACATTCTTACTTCATTTACCATGTTTACAAAAGTAGTTTTGCCTGATACACATCCAAAACCGACATTAAGCATAATTTGCCACACATTTCACTAATCAAGCCAATGCTCTTTCCACTGAGCATCACCAAACACAACTGACATTGCTCTAATATTTCTCTTTACTCAAAAGATGTAGCCCATAAAAGCTGATAAATCCTCAATTTGTTGAAAAGGGGGAATTCCACCCATCAATCTGGGAATATTATTATATACAAAAAACACTCATCATCACCACAATCATTCAGACTGATGCCTGATCACCATGATCACTAGGACATTTTAGTCAAAACTAAAAACAAATTTACATTTGAGTCTGCATTGCCATTGCCCTCCTTCTTTGGCTTGATTTTGTTTGCTTTCACTAAAGTATCCCTGGGAATATCCCCTTCGTCAGTGACCCTGTTTTCCACAAGTGAAGCACAG
The DNA here is from genome assembly GCF_039555335.1 of Amphiura filiformis. NCBI lineage: Eukaryota > Metazoa > Echinodermata > Ophiuroidea > Amphilepidida > Amphiuridae > Amphiura > Amphiura filiformis. Next base: position 33,897,444 of record NC_092632.1, read on the forward strand.
GTCCGTAGCCTTTGGACCGGCTCCATAACCGCCATCATAACTGAAGGGCCTAGATTGGTAATTTTGGTATTGGTTGAAGCGGCAAAAAGACCATGGTTATTACATGCGTGGTTCAATGAAGTTGAATGAACCTTGTGGCCTACTATACGGCTTGGCCCAGCTCTAGGTTTTGCATTTTACTTCTTTCTTGCCGTGGCTCGAGCCTGGGCTTTCCTGATTTTCCTATCATCCTCACTATCAGACGCCAGGTTATCACAAGTATACTCATCGACCGCCAACCACCTGGCCTCCGATTTGTCGACCAACTTTATGAACTTGCAATTTTTGATCTCGTTTGCAACCTTCTCAATGAGAGGTTTTGCAGTCATTACACTATATACCTTGAGCAATTTAAGATAGAGACTTGTCCAAATATTCAATTATGGAGTCAATAAATTCAACCTTTGTTACCTTTAAAACGGTATTCCTCTTTCTTGGCAGACTTGAGCCTCATCAATTCCTGTGTAGCATGAATGCCGTACACCTCCAATAGCTTGGGTAACTGCCCCTGAAACAGTCTGATTTAAAATTGCTGCTAAATTTGATGCGTTTACCTGTACCTTCAGTTGCTCTTCTTGTTCTTGTAGCTGTTCATGTCTCTGTTGAAAAGGTTTTTCACCTCCCTGATACTGTCCTATTCCCTGATACATTACACCTCAACGGGACGTCAGCCACCATCTACACACACATGCACAACACAAGCCAGGAGTATGAACCGCACATCCGCACTCGTTGGAAGAAAGCAGTCAATGCTCATCTTTCTCGACCCACTCAACTTACCCGGCAAACGGCTTTGCATAAATTATTTAAATGAAGTTACTGTTAACAATAGAAAATATCATAGATAACAACAGAACAAGTAGTTAACTCTATTTATGTCTACTGCATGTTTCATTTTATAGCTCTTCATTGTGGCAGGGCAGGGCAGCGCAGTAACTTATTATTAATGAACACGGGCCAAAGGGCGGTGTTTGTACTCAAATATTGAGACAAATAAAGCTGACACACAAGAAGAATGGTATGGGTTCTATAAAGGGTTTTATTTGCACCCTATGTGCATGATTTTTCTCGGGAGGGGCAAACATCCATCCAAAGCTTTCGTTTATTTTTTGGCCTTAACTCAAGAACAGCAAGACTTATGGAAATATAAATGCATTTATTGGCTTCATTTACTAATTTCCTATAATAATATAACGAAGTATTGTTTTTTAGTTATATGGCTACATCTGGAAAAAAATATGGCTCCTGCCATCCCACTCATCAGCTGAAAATTACTTTCGGAAAATAATATTTTTATCATTAGTGTAGATACTATTTTTGTCATTAGTGCAGTCTGGATTTTATTACTCCACCTGGGTTTATGTATTATCCTCATCAATTCAATATTGTATTCTCAGTTTGTAGGTGTAGAAGGTTTCGTCACCGCAGTGGTTGATACATGGCCTCAGATATTCAGGAAAGGTTACAGAAGAGAAATGTTCGCTGCGTTCTACTGCTTCATATCGTGTTGTGTAGGAATAACTATGACTTTGCATGTAAGTACACAAACACAAATAAACAACACGGCAACATTTAATGTCATCTTCAATATCTTTATGCGGGGACTACCCACTGTGGGGACTACTCATGGTTCGAACCTGGGATATCCGAAAGCCTAGGCGGCTAGAGAAAATCCTCAGTGGCATATTTGATTATTATATTCATGATAATATTTGGGAACCATTTGGCCTAAATCATGTAGGGAGACTTTATTTGATTAATTTATTTGATTACATTATATAGTTTTGTTTAAAACAGCTGTAAACAAATTATGATTATGATTATTATACAAACTGATAATATTCCACATACTTTCAAGGTTATTTGGTTCTGTAGGTCAACTATCTATTTTTATTAAAGGTTTATGCATAAAATTTCCATTGAGTGCTTTTTGTCGATTACTAGTTTAACTTTAACGTTCCAGGGTGGTATTTACATATTTCAACTATTTGACAATTACTCTGCTAGCGGATCAGCCTTGCTGTGGATATCTGCTTTCGAAAGTTTCGCCATTGCATGGTTTTACGGTACGTTTAATAATTAAAACTGCTATAACATCACTGTTACTCTATCACAATCATCAAATCATTTAGCTGATAATTAAACTGAAGTCGTCCAAAGCCGCTGGTCCTGATCAAATTCTTCCTCGGTTGGTAAAAGAGTTCGCCTATGAACTGAGTGTGCCCCGGACTGATATATTGAATAGTTCTTACCCAGAAAGTAAAGTCCCCAAACAGTGGGAACAAGCAATAGTGGTGCCTATACCTAAGCAACTACCCCCCCCCCCTCCTACTGAAAAACTGAGACCAGTGTCACTCATCTCTGTTTTTGCTAAAGTTGCTGAAGGTTTTCTTGCGGGATGGGTACGCCAAACACGGATTTTCCCAAGCATACCATCCTTGTTGATATGTTAATGTGCTTGGAAGTCCGTGGGGCCATCGTTCCATGGACTTGTGATTTCCTCCGTGATAGGCAGCAGTGTGTTCGCTTTAATGACACTCTTTCAGACTATGTTCCACTTCATTGGGGAGTCCCTCAGGGCACAAAACTCGACCCATTGGTTTCCAAATTCTCATAAATGATGCTGCTCAAAATTCTACTTCTAGTTGGTGGAAATACATGAATGACCTGACATTTGCAGAAAATGTAATGGATCATAACCCTCCAGCTTTTTATAATCTGATCTTGATCAGTTTACTGAGTGGTCCAAGAGTAATTTGCTCAAATTAAATCTTTCCAAATGGCAGACCCTCCAAGTTTGCTTCAATAAAAACAAATCTCAGGCTGGCAACTTAAGAATTGCTACAGAACCACTGTCGTATGTCACGGAGGCCAAGTTCGTTGGCATTTATCTTCAGAACAACCTGTGGACATCCAGGTTTATAACATGCTTATAAAAACAATAAGAGGTTGTCCTTCAAGAGGTTTGGCTTTGAGAGTGAAGAGCTGAGTGTCGTTTACAGTGGTTATGCAAGACCGATTCTTGAGTATGAGAATGTTGTGTGGCAATCTAGCATTTCTGTTAAGCTGAACAATCCAAAGAACTTGAGTAATCCAAAAAAAAGCTTATAGAACAATACTGGGAGGAGATTACATTGCTTATCATGATGCGCTGCTTAGCTGTAAACTTGACTTCCTGTCTGATAGGGGTGGAGCACTGCCGTAGGTTTGCTGAAGGGTTGTCTAAAAAAGAGCGAACACAGTCATTAATCCCTCCTACCAGACTAAAGAGGCATGGTCGCAATTTGTGTAATTCCCACAACTTTTCCTAATTCCGTGCCAGAACCGAGCGCTCTCGGATCTATCCCATATTTCGTTGAGCTCTTAATAAACCAGTAATCTCCTCTTAGGGTTGTTCTTCAGTGCCATGTATACCTTCTTTTTTATAGTCTGGTGCAGCAGTTATAATATTTTGTCGATGTTTTGAAATTTAGTATATAATAATATCTTGATGTTTTTCAATACCTGTGCAAAATTTGATCAAAGACAATATTTTGTGTGCAATTTGTTTTTGATGTCTTTTAAAATTTTTAGTGTTCAATATTTTTAATGTTTTAATATGTATGTTTGAATTTGAAAATGTAATTTGGCCATTTGGCCACGATATGTGAAATAATAAAATACCAATAATATAAATACAAATTAATTATAATCGGTATATAGCTTAAACCATGTGCATTATGATGAACAAGAACGTATTACATAATAAATCATAGACTGCCCCAGAAAAAGTTCTTACACAGCTCAAGAATACTCAAATTTCTGATTCGCTTCGATCTTGGTATTATTTTAGGGATATGGCAGCTCAAGATCTTGGCTTTGAATTGAACGAATTGAAATTACAGGGGAATTTGGTATAATAAACATGTCCGCACCAAATCAAAACAGTATTTCTACTATGCAGCCTGGTATGAAAGAGGAATTTATAATATTACTGATTTGCTCTATACTGACACTCCCACTCCAGTTCTGAAGTCTTTTGATGATCTTATTATTGAATTTGATATCCCTTATAGAGACAGGAGGAAATACAATACATTGGTTGGTTAATAGTATTGTTGAAAGGGAATTGCTTGATGATGCCACTGTTGAAGATTGTGATTTTTTAAATATATTTTCAAGCAATATTCTGTTGGCACCTAAAGTCCCTCGTTATTGTTACCAAATTATGGTTGACAAATCACCTCCTGATAAAGCTCAACTGTATTGGGATGAATTGCTTAATGATAATAGTAATGAGGAGACTATGGATTGGGAGTGGGAAAATATTCACTCTCGTAATTTTTCTTGTACCATTGAGACACAATTAAGAGCATTTTATTTCAAAGTTTTTCATCGGGCTATTGCACTTAATAAGTTCCTTCATAAAATTGGGAGAAAGGATTCACCTCTATGTTCCTTATGTGATAAATATCCTGAGACCATTTTACATATATTTTGTGATTGTGAAAAAGTAAATCCCATTTGGCAGGCTCTTCAAAATTTGATTAATATGAAACTGCATTCTGACTACAATTTCAACCAGATTGATGTAATGTTTGGTGTACCGGATGAACCCTTTTTGACATTCTTATTTTTATGCTACAAATTTTTTATTTACAAATGTAAATTCCAAAATGTCTCTCCCTCGTTTAGTGGTCTTTAATCCTTTATCATTATCAAACGTAAGATTGAGTATCAAATTGCTTTGAAAAAAGGGAAACTATCTCAACACTTCCGTAAATGGAGTGTTGATTTTTGATTTCACTCTTTGGTTGTAAATGTACTGTTTATAAATCACCTTTTACATGCTCTTCCTGTACATGTACATGTAATTTAAGTATGCCCACTTTTGTGGTGGCAGGTAAATCTTGTATGTTTTCATGGTTCAATCTGATATGTTTGGTCACAGAACTTTTGTGTATGTTTGATGTCAATTTGTGATTTGATTGATGTTTAATGATTTATGTATACTTGTTCTAATTTTTTCCAAAAAAAAAAAAAATAATAATAATAATAATAATAATAATAAATCATAGACAAGAATTTTACCATAAAGTGCTCGGATATTTGTACTACATGTATATCAAAACACAAGCGGATGATGTTGGATGCGATAGATAAGCTTGTGGGTTTGCACCTTCCTCAGAACCGGTGTCCTTGCTTGTTAAAAGGACGGTTTGGGGTGCCGGTGCGAGGGACACACTACAGTATAAAGGCCTTGTGATCTGACCCGGGGATCTGACACGATAACCCTTAGGGTTAGGGGTATAAGGGTTAGGGGTATTGCGACCCAATATGGTTGCAAAAAGAAATTAAGCGGCCGGGACATGACTAGGGGAGTGACATAGGGCAGACTGAAAAGGTGATACATGTAAGGACGGATTTTCAAAATGTCCGGGCTTGTAACAGATAACCTCATGCGCGTGAATTAACGATCCGACATTATCCGTGACGGTAACTTGATGCTTATTATTAAATTTATCAGGTGGAAATCGATTTTTAGGAGATTTCAACGAGATGCTTCAATTCCGTGAAGGCTGTTGTGGTCCAGTATGGAGACTTATTGAATTTTATTTCCAAGCATGTTGGTACTTGCTGACACCTCTATTTTGCTTAGTAAGTATACATGATGTCGATTCTATTTTCAGTGCTGACAGGATTCCGAATGTGGATCCCGAATTTGTTGTGAAATGGTCAAATTAATATCTATCACTATCTCTAAAGTGTCCCATAAAATCTAGGACCTAAACAAGCCTCCTGGACTCAGAATCTTGAATCTGAACATGCTAAGGGAGAGCACAGCTCAGTGGTTATAGCTTCTGGTGTACGAGGTCCCAGGTTCAATTTTCGGCGGTGAAAAAGTTGCCGGTATTTTGACTTGGAAACAAGTATTAATTTAATTGATAATATCTCTAGATTAGAATCGGACTTCCGCTCTCCCCATTTAGAGTTGGGTAAATGAACCACGATAGAATTCCGTCCTTCTGAGCCGACGTTAAGCCGTCGGTCTTGTGTACAGAAGCCATGCCAATATACATGTAGCTCAGTCGGTTTGGAGAAGAGTAGGGTGTTAACTCCTGACTGTTCCAACCCTTCCCGGCATTCAACTGGAACCCAATCATGGCAATAGAAATAACCTTCTTTTTTGGGTTATCCAGACTTTCTTGGGTATCCAGGGTTGTCAAACCTGAACAATACCGGAATACTGCAAATCAAATAAGCAAACTACCGACGTAAATTGACACTTTGTACTTTTATTTTCTAGGCTGTCTTTATCTTCAGCTTTATTGGTTATGAGAATGTAACATACCAAGGCTACGTGTATCCATGGTGGGGCTACGTCATAGGCTGGATCCTTGCCTTATCGTCCATGGTCACAGTACTATTGTATTTCCTGTATGCATTCATGGCGGCAGAAGGTAATCTTTCTGATGTAAGTACAATTTTATGAAACTTCCCATATCATTCATTATCATGAAACTACAAAAAACACTATATGGCCTCTGATTGCTCCCGCTGCACTTATACGTTCAAATAAGCGACCAAACTGCTTAGTATAATGTAAGGAACACCATTTGCCCTCATTGTAGCAAGAATGACATTAATGACTTACCTAGCATGCCTAGCATGGACCCGGGGGTCACTCCCATTGTGGCCTGTACACCATCCGCGATAATGAAAACGCGTAAAAAGGGTCGTTTTTCGTGGGTAGGCACGATACGCGCGTATCGCGTTTAGGGTGTCAAAAACATGAAAAATTGGAAAAAAGGGTAGCAAAATTGCAATTTCTAAATACGCGGAAATGAAATTTAGGGTATGAAATTTGATGTTAGGAATGAAATCCCTGTTTAGGGTGTCGTTTTAGCCAAGGGTTAAATCCTTGTTTAGGGTGCTTTTCAAAAGTTGATTATCGCGGATGGTGTACATGCCACAATGGGTGTGACCCCCCGGGAGCATGGACTGTCATACTGCAAAGTTAAGGGGGCAGGTGTGAGTCCCACTGATATTTAATTTTACTTACAAAAATATTCTTAAGAGATATTGAGGTCAAAGTGTACTTGATGCGTAGATCTCTCAATAGCCAAATAATTGGGTGAAATCGCGTGTTTAAATGTACGGCCCTGTTATCATATCAATGGACTGTACATCATGCATCAGATAGGATATCCCAATTTTGTGAGGGCGACTTACATTATGACGTCATAGCGACATTACGTGAGGGATGTAGATAACTTATTTTGGTATAACTGGATAGGGGAGATTTATAGCCCTCCACCATGTCCACTGGTACCCAAACGAACAGCATTAATACAGAAACACAATCCATTTTCGATGCCACACACTTTCTTAATAGAAAGTTTAATCAACCCATTCACTTTCTAATCATTTACAGAGATGGAGAGCAGTGATTACACCTCGACTACCTAACCGTGATACGGAAGGAGAAGTGTTAGAGGATATGGAAATGGACAAAATCAATGTGCATATATAACAAGTCGAACAGACGATATGCAGATACATGGGCGACAATCCCGGGGGGACAGGATGGGACGTTCCCCCCTCCACACACACATTTCGGCAAAATTACCAATTTTTTTGTTCTTTTCAGCCACTTTTTGACAATTTAGGCCGATTGCCCCCCCCCCCCCACATTTCAAACCGGATTGGAGCTTTGTGCAGATAGAGACTCGCAGAATGTGATCAATTGATATTATAGTCGGCTTGGCAGCACGCTGATGTGAGTGATTTCCATACGTTTCAGTACTTCGGAAGACGTGGGCGACTGAACGATTTGGCCATTCAGACATCTTTAATGCAGTTCGATTTTGAAGCTGGGTGTTTGAAGGTTAAACCTGGGAGTCCGCTTGAAGACTATTAAGCCTTATTAGATAGGTCCCATTTTATACTGTATGGAATCCGAAAGCCAATATCACATATCACCCAGGAATATTCCTGGGCAAGTTAGTTCTTGGGCGATATTGGTTCTTTGGATTCTTCTCGGCTATAAAGGGACCTATCTAGTAGGGCTACTCGAAATCCAGGTGTCCAGAGCTGAGTTATAAAAGATGGATAAAAAATGGGGACACATTTTTGAAACACCTAGGCCTAAGCCAAAAATGATGCTCTGAACGTAGGCCGGGACATAACCTGGTCTTAAAATGATCGTGACTTTTCTATTGTTTTTTATCTAGAATAAGAATGTTGTCTTACCATAATTATGTATACATTGAAGGTGGGAGACCCCATTGACAGCCCATCCATATCTCTTGACCCCATATCAAAATACGTATTGAAATGTTGACACATAATAATAAACATAATATTGATGTGGATGGGACATTGCGATACATTTTTTACATCCGTACATCTTCAGCTGCATCTTGCAAATCTTCGATTAAGAATGTTTGTGTAATTAGCTGCCATAAAATCAATGGGAAAGTGGGATCATCCACCTTCAAAGTTGGTTATATATTTGGATGCAATGAGAAATATGTGGGGTATGTGCTGTGTGTAGTGAATATCAATGTGGGTGGGTATGCATTGCCATTTATTGGGGTGCGTATGTTTGTGGGGGTGGGTAGGGGTTTGTGCGTGGAATGTGGGGGTATACGTGTCAACATAGCGTGCATGGAATGTACTTGTGGTAGGATATGTGTAAAGGTGTCAAACACTGTATTATAATTGTACAAAATAATTATTGAGATACAGAATTGCATATTCATATGCAGTGGTAATAATATGAGAAGAATAATTTAAAATTATACGTCAACACTACTTGTTTATTTCGCTTACCGAGATTGCTTTCGAGAAAGTTCCTCGTCGTCAGCCGATGTTGTTAGCTCTGATGTTTTTTGGAAACGGCTATACACATTCATTTGATCAGGTTGGTCTTGAGCCATTTTCAAGAAAACATCAGCTAACAACATCGGCTGACGACAAGAAAGTTCTTCGAAATCGCACCCGGTAAGCGAAATAAGCAAGTAGTGTTGAAGTATTATTTAAAATAATCATTCCCTTATTATTGAGATGTTAGCATCAGAAGAAAGTTACTGTTTTTCTCATATTAAACAACAGTAAACATTAAAAGTTTGAGGTAATATTTCGTTCAGATAGTGTGAAAAAACAAGTGGTAGCAATTTTAGTGTTCCACTCAAGTCAAGAGTATCCAGCAATGGGACATTCCCGGGGGGACATTGCGGTACATTTTTGTTCCTTATATCCAAACCACTGAAGTAATTAGCTCAAAATCTGCTTAAGTGAAAGCAATGTGACAAAATCGGATCACCCAAAAGCTGTATGGGTGGAAGGAGAAATAAGTGTGTGGGTGTGCGTGAGTGGTGAGTAGGGGGTGGGGGGGGGGGGTGTGTGTGTGAAGTATGAGGCTTGGGTGTGTGCAAAGGTGTTGGGTATTTTGTGTTTGTGGGATGTATTATACTAGGATTGGGGTGTGGGTGTCAACAGTGCTTGAAACGGGCTTGCAGTGGGATATGTGTAAGGTGTCAAGTCTTTCTGTTTTTATGTGCAAAAAATGTATTATAATTGTTAATATTTATATATCACCGGTTAGTCATTGTAATATCAGTCAGGGTTGATACTTTAAAAAAATATAATTAGGTTTTAGAAGTGTCAGGCTTGGCATGCATAGGCGTACCGACATGGATCAGGGAACAACAAAAATACCATACATGACAAAATCTGCCAAAACTTGTATATTTTTCTTTAAGGCCGCAGGAGCCATATTTTTCAAGTTTAAATGGGCATTTCGTGATAATACTATGCAAACGTTGCTATCCGATTCCTTATGATGTTCGCGCAAATTTGGCTCGGTTGTTGTTCTTAGTTTATATATACATGACGATTTATCTGTGTGTTATCCGGGGTCCCCTGCCAATACTACACCGTATAGTTGCTTCTTATTGTAATATATTTACCCAAAGTTGTGTAAGATAGAAAATAACATGTAGAACACCGTATAAATCACCGTGTTAATGCAACAACGTCATATCTACATTTTTTTTCCTTTTACAGGAATAGCATTTTTGTGTGTCAAATTTGTTTCTCATTTATATTGTTTTTTAACATTTTGATTATTTAATAAAACTTTAATTACTTCTAGGGCTAAGACCCGCAAAATACCTTAAAATGCCGATGCATTTACGACGTTCTTGTATACTGTATACAAATATACGTAGGCCTATCCGAAGATATGTATAATTGCCCGGGAATTTTGAGTTGTACAATAATTTATGTAGGAGATTATTGTATAGATTTATGTAGAAGTTAATGTGAATGTCTACCTCTGTTCCTCATTTTTCCTGACATTTTCATATCATTTTTTGATGTGTAGTAAGTCAGAGTTGGGTCAAAGTGCATTTAATTTTTTTTTTTTTTCTATTCATGTTTCTTAGTCAGATATGCCTTTATGGCAACTTGGATAAGCATGGTTGTAGATGTAGATGTGTTCTATTTTCATACTTAATAATGACTTAGTATATATTGCTTGAAACCCTGTAACAGGTCAAATAAATAGTTGAAATAATGTATTGGCATTTATAAAAAAAAATTAGAAAAAGAAGAGAGCCCCAACAATATTGTTATGTTTTTAGATGTTTAATATCAATATCGTATAATTAAAAGGACATTTCGTGATCCACAGCATCATCCCCCCCCCCCACACACACACACACACACACATTTTTCTTATACCACTGGAAATATGTGGCTATACATAATGTTTACGTACAAAATAATTCTTGCAGATTATATAGTTTAGCGAAAATCTCGTGATATTTGAATTGAATTACGTTCTGGGCACCATGCAGAACAAAATTACAACACATTGTCTAAGACATGGAGCATGCAGTGAAATACAATAATCATGCATGCATTACTCGCAAACGCAAAATCGGAATCAACTTAAATTTTGGGAATAAATTTTTCGTGGATCGCTCATTCTACAAAATCCGGTGCCAATAGCCTTTTTTCCATTCTTTGGTCCACAAACACTTTGTCGAGCATTTAGGGCATCTGGTAGAACTCAGCAATGCTCAACGAGATCTACACGGACATATATAGTTTTCCATACTTTAAATGCTTTCTTCAGCCTGATTAACCCTTGCAAAGGCTCAAAAATCGCTAAAAATGTGTTTCCACTGCTCAAGTGTCACATGATCATCTAACCCTGAATATTTTCTTTGAATAAATGCGATTTCTTTACATATTTGTTGTTTTTTAATTAGATAACGCACCGGTATATTGTTTATCAACATTATTTTTTAGTGATTAAAACGTCTTTGTGTAATTCTAAAATAAATTGCACTTTCCACCAAAACGCTGTGAGCTACGTTACCCCTTTTTAAATAACACACGTTATTGAAGTAAAACAGAGGTATCAATGTAATTTGCGGTTTTTGAAAGGAAACACTCAGGTTTTTAAAAATCACAGTAAAAATCGTGATGCTGTAGCATTTTTGGCATAGAAATGTTGTAAAAATTGAAATTTCGACCGACCATGTTAAGATTGGTGAGCTACGTTACCAGGATTCTATAGTATGCACTTGTATTACATGTACTTCCTAATAATATGTGAAAGCTACCAGTGGTCGAACCCCATTTATATTAGAATTAACCGACATAACGTTCTAACGTTCGCAAATCACATTAAAAACATTAAAAACCAGTGAATTACGTTACTGTGAGCTACGTTACACACTCATTTACGCATCTTCAAAACTTCTATGAAATGGTGAAATCTGTTTTACATTTCACTCAAGTGAACTTTAGTTTGCTTTTTATGACCTTGGATTGAGTAAAACCAGCCCATGACTTCCTGAAAGAAAAATATGCAAGTGGTGTTGGCAATTTTTTACATCTGAAAGTAGCGATACATTTACTCTTAAAAAACACAAAAAGCAGGTCTTTTTGAACAACTTTTATTTTTTCAATTTTTATAGTGGATTGGCACCGGATTTTGTAGAATGAGCGATCTACTGAAAATGTCATAAAAAGAGGATGCTAAGATCACGAAATACTCTTTAAAGTGTTGTTGGTGTTATTTTAATATGTTTAATAACATTTTATATTTTGCTGTCTTTGAAATATGTATTCAAAATAAATTCACATCAAAAGATGCCCTGAAAGGGATATTATATCAGCTTATATTCATTTATATATAAAGAGTGTTATTAAATTGCAAAGATATCCAGTGATAAGAAAACCTGAATGAAATAAAAATCATGATAAATGTTTGAAATGGCGATGAAAATCGGACTGCCCTACTTTAGCCATTTTGAATCAATTTGAATAGTATTATAATAACCCTTTTTTACAATAAACAAATATATAATAATGTTGTTATCTTTTGGGGGCGCCGGCAACGGCGGGGCCCCATATATTTGGCATGACTTTGTAACAAGAAATGTCTTTAAAAAAGACAACGCAGTGATTAAAGGGAAAGGGCTGTAAAGCTTCTAATTTCGGTCTTGCTAGATTTACTTCAACTGTTTTGCTTAAAATTATGCCCAGCTTAGAAATAAAAACACACTTGCTTGGTTTTGAAGAGATGGCGCTATTACGATTGCAGAGTAGGCATATGATCCAGGTGAAGAGCGACATGATTTGATTTGATGCGGCATTGATCCAAAAAGCTGATTTGTCGATCAAGGAACCAGGAACTTCATCGATAAACATGGTTTCTTATTTTAAAAAATAGTTGCAATTGACATTTGTTGTAAGTGTTATTTAAAACATTTACCTTTACAAAAATCCTTAAAATCCCGTGCGTATAGGCTTGTCATCTTTGTTTGAAATACAAAACTATCCACAAAACACAAGTTCGAATATCCGCGGCGACTTTCCGTTTAATCAATAACCAGGCATGCAATATTGTCAGGTATTACAGCTTATTACAACCGACAGTTATATCATAATATGGAAAACAATCCTTAAGAAGCAAGCAAGCCTATTATATTCTAAATTAAATAATTCTCCAACAACCCTCCACAACATGATTTCCTAACAATAGTACAAATGTAACCGAAATGGTAAGATCTTTATTCCTTTTTATTTCAAACCAACCCTCTTCCATCCCATGCAGTACGATTTTATACCTGCAATAAAATGCTTTACTTTTCCTAATCTTTCTTTGCTTAGTATGCTAATGTTACATTATTGTTTTAAAGAAAAAAATTGTATCCAAACGGTTACATTTCAGCCCCGCCCGGGGGTGGCACTTCAATATGAAATGGATATAGGTGTAGGGCTGGCCAGAACGGGGCATCCGGTGAGAGCAAAATATAAAAAAATATGGGGTCATTGCAAGCCTGAGAGCATGATTTTGTGAGAGTTAAAATCAGTGTACAAAATATGGGGTCATTGGGTGAGAAAGGGACCGTTTGGATCTAAATTAGGGGGCATTGGGTGAGAATATGATGGAGTCTTTGGGTGAGCGCCAAAAGAAGCCTCGAAAATCAGTGATAGACGATTCGTTGCTGTTCAGATGGAAATAATTAGGGTCGATCTAGGTCTTTGGGTGACAGATCTAAAGGAAAAATATGGGGTCTTTGGGTGACAGAGCATGTGCTGGTAATTGGGTCTTTGGTTGACGACAGCGATGGTGAAAAAGGGGGTCTTAATAGCCCTACATACGCGTCACATCCAAAGTGGGAGATTTCAGCACATCATATCATAGCTCCCATTGGGCGCCCCATTCCTTTTTTAAAGGAATTTTTATTTGAGGTACCCACAAATTTAATCATTAGAGAGAATGCGATGTTCCATACGCAGCACGTGGACCTTACGTTTTTACGTACGTTAATACGGTGTTAAATATTGCTAGTCTCTGCTAGTGGATTGTGCTCATTCGTCACGAAGGAGAACAAGGCGCCTGGAACAAAGATTATAAGCTACTCACTGATATAGGTCAATAGAGGGCATAGCGATTGAAAAATAATGGTTAGCGCAGGCTACCTAATTCAAACAGCACGCTTTTGATTTTTGACTAAAAACCAAGGTTAACATACTGCTTAAACTTAATTGTATGTGCTCCCCAAATTTTATAGTTGTCCAAAAACATATATTTTGGTAGATTAAGGATCACTATCCATATATCATGACTTTACTTTCAAAATGAGACTTTTTCGTCTTGAAAATTGGGCGCGTTGCATGAACTTCGACATGAGGTAAAATCAGCATATTTCAACGTAGCACCTGCGTTTTATTCCAGGTTGGGATCCAAAATGTGAAATCGCAATGTCATTTTTTATACGCAAAGTATCACACACATTTCAATGGGCAATCTCTGCGTATGGACATCGCGTATAAATTTAGTAAATTTTTAACACATCGCTGCACCTTTATTATAATGATTTTTAATAGGCCTAATGTCAACTGCAAATAAACAGAAACAATGAAAATAATAAGTCTCATAACGATGACCTCTGTCTGTAGGTCTTCCACTCACAATATGAGATTAAGGGAGTGTTCATAAATACTTTGTAGGGGGTCGGAGAATATGGAGGGTCTTATAAACAATCAGTAGGCCCTAAGTTTTTTAGCGGGTTCGCCGTCGGACAAGCTTTCGTCAGAAGTAGCTCTGATAGAGGAATGAGACATGTAGGCGGCCCATGTATCCCAGCCTAGAAAGAGTTGTCCTGTATAGAAACTTCCCGATTCCAGCACAATTTTTTCTGATTAAAACGTTCTGTTTTGCCACATGAGACTTAGCTTAAACAAAAGTCAAATTTTTACTTCAGGGAAAATACAATTTAGTCACAAATTCAAAGACTTGATACAAGTCTAAGCATTCAAATAATAATTGGTTATAAGACATTGGAAAATGTGTTATAATTTAGAATGCATAACCTGAAATATAGTCTTGATACGGGTCTTTGGATTGTCACAACATACAAAAACTAAAAACACCACAAACATGACAAAACGCACATTTTCGGCCCTTATTTCCAAATATTTGCCTTTATTGCCAGTATATTGAAGCTTATTGACAGCGTAAAAATTAAGAATACACATAATTACGCATGCCTTTCCTTTAATACAGTACCTTTCTTTATTTGATCTCAATCTGTATGAAGCCGAAAATGGCCCGTACATCATCTTCACCATGCTTTTAAAACATCGCAGCATCGCGCGATGAAATTAAAATGTACAGTTTAATTTCATCGCGCGATGTTGCAATGTTTTAAAAGCTTGCGTGACCTGCTTTAGATTTCAGTTTTTATAGATGTGGAGTACAGACAGTGCGGGGTTTTTTTTGGTCTCGATTTTGTTGCAATTACTTAAATTTATAATTGGTGGTACTACACCCTTGATAAATTTGTGACTATTTTGCATTTTCTCAAAAATAATAAGACACTGGTAACAAAAGTTATGTATATCATAGGGGCATGGAATCCAGTTACTACATTGGAATTTCAGTGACCCAAGACAAGCGGTACGTTATTTATGATAAGAAAAGAGCTACCGCTATAGAATGTACCTCATTTCTTAACATACATAATGAACCACTTGTCTTGAATCACCGAAATTTCAGTGAAGTAATTGGATTCCTTGCCCCTATAATATACATAACTTTTGTTACCAGTGTGTAGTTATTTTTGAGAAAAATGCAATATTAGTCACAGAATTTATCACGGGGTGTGGTCCCACCTTAAGTAAAGCTAGATCTGGTGATACGTTCACTGATAATTGGCCGTAACGTAGGCCTAACTGAAATATGAATATCAATAAAACAAAAAATGTACGGCAAGAAATTTCGCACCACGTGCGTCGAAGTTCACGTACGTCGAAGTTCCTGTTGACACTTCGTAGTCAGTCGCAATTTGATGGATTCGCACTCCGAAGCGGTAAGCAAACGAGTGGGCCAGAATCAATGGAACACATGCTTGCACTTCCCTTAGAAACACAATTAGGCTACGCACCTAACTGCTACCTTTTTAGGCCTCATGTTGTGCGTCATGATGTAAATACAAATAAAACGAAAATATGCACACCGAACTCATTCAAATGCACGTATACACAAACCCACTCCACAGGTAGACAGGTCTACACCTAAAGCGACGAGCGCCATACATACACCCCACCCACCAAAGACAGCCCGTGCCTAAACCACATTGTGAATACTTTTGCTAGTACAATTTCAATTCATAAGGGGACAGATACATGCATAACGAGCTTACATGGTACATGCATGTACATCGGGATGTACACACACCACCACCAACACCCTCTCACCCAACACACCCACCTATCTAACTCCTCTCCCTCTTGTCAAACGAAATAACATGAGAATGTGTATTGGGAATGTTCCATTCACAATTCACGGATTTACAAATTTACAACGGATGAGTTTTTGTGTTTTTCGTTACATACAATGATAATAACTGTCTTGGTTTATACTGTTATAAAACTCATGTGTTCGTCCCCTTTTCGGCTGTATCAACATTTGTTGGCAGTGTTCCATTACTAAGATCATCTGGATTACTTTGGTTCATGGCAACGTTTTCATAGAAGCTTGTATCATGAAGTTTGAAGTCTTTCATGTAATTTGGCACATGTGTTGGTGTTGTAAGGAGCGTCCATCTCTGAAACAATTAATTATTAACATAATTAAAAAGAAGTTAAATACCATGATACAAAATCGTTAGGATTATTCTGAATATTATGTAGCGATATGCGAATTTCCTATCCTATTTTAAATGAATATGCTAATAATTATATAGTTGTGTATAATAATAGACGTACCTCTTTGAATGTTCCTTTTGTAACAAATAATTTGTAGGAGGCATACAAGGGTATCTGTATCATAGATGCTACAGCCATACCCCAACCTAATACATATCCCCAGGTCGGATACACGTACGTGTTGTTATACGTCAACGGCTCATACTCAATTAACGTGAAGAAAAAAATAGCCTGCGGAAAAAAATTAAAGGAAAAAGAGTGTGACAATATTGATATATTTTTGAAATTGCATCCCTGACACGAACAGTCAAACTTTGCTTTAAAACTACTGATATTTATACGATTTGTTTTTTAATCTTGGTTGCCTATCTAAAATTACTACAACTAAGCATATTTACAGACGTTTAGAAAATGATTTAGGCGCCACTGCATAACTCCGCCACTGAGTCTGGTGGTGGACAGTAGGCTTTAGCCACTACATTGTAGCGGTCTTCAAGCTAAAATGAACGGTCACGATAATACATGACTAAACAAAAAGTAAGCCCCGGAGAGTTAGCACTCTTAATTGGGTCAATACGTTCATTTGTAGTCGATGATAGCACTTGATATACCGCAATTTTAACCCCAGAGTAATTAATAATCAGTTGACAATAACTGACATATCCATGGATTCAAATGATCAGGAACTTGGCAGTGTTGAACTTCTAGCCACCAAGCATACAAGACGACGTGTACACAAGCTAGTGGGGCCAAGGCTTTGCGGTGGCCACGAACGTCAGTGGTGCAATTATGCAGTAGTGCCTTTTGCAATTATCCCTGCTTGGCAACGTTGCCAACACGACTGTTAGATATTTTAGTACTTTAAATATTCTATAGGGTTATTTTCTCAAACAATACCAACTTACCGCAGTAAATCCGGGCCCTAAAACCATCCAGCATATCCGAAGCCACGGGCCTAATAATTTTCTTCCAGTCATTGTCTTGATGTCTTCTGCAAATCTATTAGCACCTTTTATCAGGCGAAAGTACAAAAAAGGGTTAATTTTGTGCTTAATTGATTATGATTAAAGGTGAGTGACCATGTGTTTATCCTTGTGTTTGCCACCTCACACCGACGTTCATCACCCAAACATTCTTATTCCCAGTTTTAAGGTAAATTGATCCAGTGATTTGGATTCTAGAAGTGTGTATCCTATAGTGGTGGCCCATAGAACCATCAATGTTTCTAGGAAAAAGGGAAAATTTTAAAAAATTTATGAACTAAAATACCACGAGAGGACGGCAATAATAAAAACGAGAAAAAATAAGAAGATGAAAACATTGTATTCTTTCTTACCATAAACCCAGCCAATTATGACACATTCGAAGAATGCTACCCATAATAATGCTGTACCACTGGCGGCATAGTAATCAAAAACTTGGAACAAGTACATCCCACCCTACATCAAAAAATAATGAATGAATAATCATTAATTAACAATCGAAATATATGAACATTGAAGAAAATCTAGAATACCTTAACACTTTTGGTTTACTGTTACGTATTACGGATTAACATTAGAGTTAGGAAAACGAGTAGAATGATAATATCATTATATTGCTACTAATCAAGGATCCTCATCTTGTGATTTCTGTAATCCGTTCATGATCTGATTTATAATGCTGACGAAAACTATTGATGTTTTGGTGCTTTTTGTCTTTGCATGAGAATTCAATATTAACTCAAAAACAATATTGCTGTGATCACCAATGACCAATTACTGATCGAGATTCTTAAACACTTGAGAACGTTCCTGCAATCTTATTGGTTCTTACCCGTGTGATATGACACGATATCACGCGGGTCAGCGCGTGTGCGTCGACGCGATACGTGTAGGCCTACTCGCTATTTGAACCAATCGGAGGCGCACTGCAACAACGGGACTGATCGATTTTAAGACCTAGGTAATTCCTGGTAAAATGTAGAATTTAATTTGATTAAAATTTGTAATACTTATGATCTTTTAATTTGAATTGAAGTGTTTAAGAATGAGAATAAAGGTATTGTTTATAGCCGCTGTCGTGCATCTATCGTCTCATATAACACGGGCGACATCATTATTTTTGGCGTAAAACAACTCGGCTCTGCCTCGTTGTTTGACTTAAAATAATGATGACGCCCGTGTTATATGAGACGATAGATGCACTCCAGAGGCTAAAAACAATACCTTTATTCTCTAATTCAAAGACACACTTACATATGTAGTCATGCTCAACCCTATCACAAAGCAGAACATACAAACAGCAGCAGCGAACATTTCACGTCGATAGCCCTTCCTGAGAATATGAGGAAACAAATCGACGAATGCAGTCACTAGACCCTCAACACCGACGAACTGGAACAAATAAATAACTCATTAGATCCTCGGAAATACAAGAACATTAGCAATGACTTACCTTAATGGTTCAGGAAATGGCCCGGAATATTGTAATGAATGATTTGTGGTTACTAAAAAAAGTAAATTTAAAGATGTTGCGTTCCCAAATCTCAAAACTGACGGCTTGTATGGGGCTATTTAATAAAACGCTGTCAGCAACATTGTTCGTTATGGAATGAATATGTTTGTACGAAGTTTGTACTTCGGATCCAAAATGACAGAGTCAAAGGCTTTTTCAAATTCTACGAACAACAATATGGATCCTTGCCATGTTTGCAGTATTTTCTACACTAATAGGAATGGCCCGCTTGCAGTGTTATTACAGCTTATGCAAATAAGTGAGGACATCTTAAAGAACACCCTCTTGTTGGAATTACTTGCCTTGTCATGAATAAAGACTTCAATATGACAAAGTTCATGAAACTCCAACATTTAAGCACATCCAACAAAGATAAACGTTTTGTCGGCACGATTAAGTCAAACTCAATTTTTTGTCGTTGTTGTTGACATTACTATTTTTCAACTTGGAAATACTCTAAGGCAGCTGATGCAATTCAAACAAAATGAATTAATCCAACTTACTCTTGTTTTGAATTTGTCAAAATTTGGCCACTTCCCCCTACAAAATTCAGCTTCATATCATTTATTTTTGTAATCAGCGCAAAATTTCATATTGTGGGAACCACTCTTTGATGACATTTGCTACACTATGTGGCAAACTCAAAGTTGTCTGATTTTAACATTGCTAATCAATTGATCACGAGTTAGCATTACTTAAAACTACATAATCAGAAAAGTTGAGACAGCGGGTCACCTCAATCTTAAGTAAACTCAACAAAATAATTTCTTTGAGTGTATTATTTGCGGCAGCTGGACCAGTTGACACACTGTCGACCTCCCAGATGGAATCCAGCTTGGGACTTGGAGATACCTTCATTAGAATTCTTCTTTGGATAATGTTGGTGATAACTTTGACTACATGGCTCAGAATGCTGCTACCCCTATAACAGTTGCCACTGTCTAGTTTGTCCTTCTTTTCGTAAATGGTGGCAATGATGCTTTACCCCAGTCATCAGAGAAAACCTCATTTTCCACATCTTGTTTAAATGGTACATAATTATGTTGGTAAAATCGGGCTGGACCAGTTTCAGAAAAGACAAAAACTCAACGGTAAATATTGAAATCCGGTACACATGGTCGGCGTTTTCAAACTTCTAAAATGACTGAAATTAAAGTGACTTCAGGTTTTGAAGCATAGCGGTACACCTTATCAATTTGGTAAATTTTCTCAAACTTGAGACAAGCTTGTGCGAGACAGACTCAGAAACATAACATGCATAAGACAAATATCCTCTGAGTCTCTGAGTCCGTGTGTCTCTAAACACTCTACACATAAACATAAACATAATGAAAATCAAGACCAACATTGTATGAGATTTACACAGTGTAACAGCAACATTCTATCTAATTTGAGAAAATTGGACCAGGGATAAAACGAGCGAGCTATGCTGAAAAACCTGAATTTGAGATTATATTATGGTGTGCTCCATATTGCAGTCGATGGAAGCTGGTCGCAACAACATGATTGATGATATATGTTTAGATGATTCCACTTCGACGGATTGGAGGGCAAATGACATCCAAACAGCGTCATCTGCATGGCACTGTCAGCAAGATCACTCCCTAACACCAGCAGGCTACCAGCTGTAGTAGATGTACCTATGAGAGCGGAATTGGAGGGCGCGTGACATCCAAATTCCAAATAAGCGTCATCTGGCGCTGTCCGCAAGACCACTCCCTATCAGCTGTAGATGTACCTATGAGAGCGGGGAACAAAGGCCAACAGAAATGGTGAAACAGCATTTGATAACACAAATACGTCCCAGTTTGTTGTTCTGCACTTACAGATTTTCTTATTGGCCAATTTGAACATGTAATAATTATGTACGTTACTCTTACGAATTCAACATTTTCCATTTTTTAAAGATCGTTAAATATATACGCTTACTAGAACTACTGCAATGTGAACATTTTGCATCTATTATCTTATACAATCGTGATAGACAATACAGACAAGAAACAAAGATTTTGACCATGATACATATCATAATTATACTACCAATATTAGTACAAAATAATGTTCCATGTGTATCCATTTTATGGCAGATGTCACAACAAACCCTAACCTGAATCGTTTTCTAGAAAATGTTAGTTTCAATGTTAAAATTGAGTCTGCCCTTTATTCGTGCTAATCCTAATCCTAACACTACCATACCTGAAATCTAATGCTAATCTTAATATTCTGTATCACGCTAAATAAGTCTGGCTATATTTGTATTGGTAAACCGTAGTTAACAGTATAAAGGTGTTTGTATGTCTTGTTGATTTTACTGGTGTGTCCAGCTTCAGAATTATACCTAACTAAACAGGCGCAGATTTCTGTACATCATGTGTTATATGTTATACGGTCCGGTAGTAGTGTAAGTGATGCTAGTTGCTTATAACCTCAGAGTAGAGAGAAACACCCTTCTACGGAATCCGTCATGCCAAAGTAGTATACCGAATATCCGATGTGATTTTTTGTCCTTTGTTATGGGTCCGAAGCTCAGGCATCATAAGTCAGATACTGGTAGCTACAATTACAATGTGCGGATTGGTCAGTCATTCTGCTATGACGTTTGAAGGCAGGTCTCGGTAGTAGAAGATGTCACAGGCCGCACAGAAGATCAGCCATCACAATTACAGTGTAAGTTATATACACATCTTAGATTGATTGCGTTCACGGTATAGCAAATTTCCTGCGCTGATTGTCCCTGAGTGCTGCAGTGGAGAATCCTTAATCGTCATCAGCCAAACCTAGATTTTACTTCATGACAATTGGATGTGTTTCTTATTTTAAATAATGAATGGTGTGTATATAACAGGGTAACTTGAACTATGTGAATATATATACAAAAAATGTTCAGGAATGAGGTGTATGTGCCATGTTAGTGCAGAAACAGAAAGAAAAACGCACTGTTATTTCGGTTTTACGAGCGCTTAAGACAAATATTTACCTGACTGTCTATTCCAAGCAGCAAAAGCATGAAGAAAAATAAAACAGCCCAAAGTGTTGGTATAGGCATTTGTGTTACACCCTCTGGATATACAATGAACACCAATCCTGGACCTACAACGGGAAGAAGAAATGGGAATCGGTTATAAACTAAACGAAATGCAACCTGAGTATAATGGAACAGCAAAATGTATTTTCTTGTAACTCTTAGATTACTTTGGCTTTTATCCAGGTCAGGTCCTAAAGTGCGCAAGTCCGAAAAGTTTGCTACTACCATAACCCTAAACCTTACCCTAACTCTAAACCTTAATCTAACCCAACCCTAACATCCTAACTTTCGGACTAGCGAACTATATTTTTGGACAAGCAAAACCTTATTTTTCCAACTAGCGCACCCTAGAACTAGCGAACAGTCTCCGATGTTGTTGTCGTTTTCTACGAACTAATTGAACTTTATTTTGAACAACATAACATTATTCACAGGTGGTTTGACAGTTTTGTGTGTTCCCTGTCGTGTGCTCCCAACGATTATCGCTGGAGTGGATCTTATGCTTTAAAAGACATAACATCATTTGACAGTTCTGTGTGTTCCCTATCGTGTACTCGCAACGATTATCGCTATAGTGTGTGATGGTGTGTGTGGGGGTGTGTCGAGGGGGGGGGTGGGTGTTCCCTGCAACCATTATCGCTGGAGTGGATGTTATGCCTTGAAAGACATAACATCATCTCATGGGTGAAAGTAAAAAAAAAACCAAGATTACGCTCCCATTGTTATTATTTGGACTAGTCTTGCTGAAGGATGTGTTCATGGTATTGGCTAGACTTGTGCAGGGTTAGAGATTAGGAGAATGAGGTAATGGGCAGCGGATTGGTGGTGAATTCTTTGGGCAGCTATTGGTGGTGAATTACTAGTAGCCGTTGGCCTGCTCAAGGTGTACAACATCATTAATCGTTGTAATAATTATATTTAAACACAAGAATATGCAATAACTATGATATTCATTATTAAGAAAATAATAACACACTGGTAACAAAAGTTATGTATATTATAGGGGCAAGGCATAACATTCACTCCAGCGATAATGGTTGCAGTGAACACACGATATGGAACACACACACTATAGCGATAATCGTTGGGAGTACACGATAGGGAGCACACAGAACTGTCAAATGATGTTATGTCTTTTATAAAGCATAAGATCCACTCCAGCGATAATCGTTGGGAGCACACGACAGGGAACACACAAAACTGTCAGACCACCTGTGAATAATGTTATGTTTTTCAAGACATAACATCAATTACAGTGATAATGAGTGGGTACAAGTTGATATTTGTAACCAATGCTCAATGTATAAGTATGTTATCATACTCGTTGCGCTGCGCCCAATTCGTGTGGTAACATACACATATAATAAGTCTTACCGGATGCTGCCACCTGGTCAATGTTGATTCCCTGTTTACCCGCCATAAAACCTAACACCGAAAACACTGAGATGCCTGCATATAAACTTGTGGCACTATTTACACATGAAAACATGATTCCATCCCTGTAATAAAAACATTAAAATTTAATGTAATAATGTAAGTCATTACATCATTTCCTGTCACTAGGAAGAGCAAAATTCCAGAAAAGTACATTGTTTTGTCTGTAATTGTCTTGTTATATTCATATACTTCGTTACTATATTCTTGTTCACTGATTGGTTAAAAGTAGGTCACAAAACCAAAAGTAGCTCTACCATCAGTAGTCTATCAGTACCGGGCATCAGTACTCCCATCCGTACATGATAGTACCTCTCAGTCGTAAATAGTCTTTTCAATGTCCCGGATGAGCCATATATAGGAATCATACACCAAACATTCATCTAATTATCAAATTCATATTGCTTTTAATTAATTGTGGTTAAAGTTATGTCCACTCAAACGTTTAGTTACTTTCTTTTCTTTGATGTGTTCATGTTAAAAAGTTTGCAGATATTAATAGTAAAAGCATTAATCAATAAATCTTACCTGAAGAAATTTCTATCTGGTTTATTATAGCTTCCTAGAGCCATCATTGTCCCCAAACCAAGGGAGTAGGAGAAAAAGATTTGAGTGGTTGCGTCCAACCATACCTGTGCCAAAATAATGATGGTTACTTCTTATTATATCAACTAATAGTGTTTTCATGTGTAATGATAACATGTAGAATGTGGAGAGCATGACATGAGAATAATGCTCGGTATTCACAATTAGTCTCCTCCGCAGCCAGTTTGGTTACGCTCCCTCCACACAAACATGTTTGTGTGGAGGGAGCGTAACCAAACTGGCTGCGGAGGAGACTATATTCACAATACGATGCGCCTCCAACGGTTGCTGGTGAGAGGTCTAAATACACAGTGCATCAGGGGGAAAATCGACATCCAAAGCCCGCGTAATATGAATGCAACACAGGAAGATATTTTCGGCCATCGTGTAGGTAAATCAATATAATTACCTTACAATAACGTACACGGATTTGCACACATGACAATAAAGGGAAATGCAACCGTATAGATATACCAGCTTTTACCCACAAGATGACAAAAGGCTTCCGTTTGTTTAACTCTTCACTTGTCCGACACGGTAAACATTAATCTCAAACCTACTGCCCAAACCCTTACCCTATTAAGATTCATGAGCAATGAATGAAACGAGCTTGTATAGTTCTTTTACATAACATCTAAAATCACATTAATGTATACTGCGCACAAAAGGTATCCTTGCAGTCGGTTCTGTGCACACACAGCTCACAGTCAGTTTCGAAAAGAGTATGGTATCAACCACTGACTTTACTAATGCGTCCCGGTGTTTAAATGGACCGCTTTATAAAGGCTGTCTTGGGTTATCCAGGGTTGTCAAACCCGAACAAATCAAATCAAAGAAAAGTGATACTGTTTTATACGAGGAATTTCCGTCGTTGTTTACCCACCTGAGAATCACCTAATCTTGACCAATCAGGAGTAAGATAATAAAGAAGTCCATCTACAGCATTATCCAATGTGACGGAGAAACCAATCAGAATTGTTAATAAAATGTATGGGAAGGTGGCAGTAAAATACACAACCTGCAATGACACGAAATGTTTGGTATTTATGCAGTTTTGTCTAAGCCAGATGTATCTGTGAAAACATGATTCTACCATCTTTTACATGTTTACAAGAGATTATTATGTTTATAAAGGCATTATTTTAAAATAGGCGACATAATGCAAATAACGATTTTCTAAAAGCTTGAATTACATTATTCAAGATCAGTGGCGTAGCTATGGGTGGGGCGGTGCACCCAGAAACCATAGACCGTCGGTAAATCACATGTCGTCGGTAACGACGATCCCCCGGGCCGTGTATACTGACAGTCCAAGGGAATATTAAACCATGATATACTATACGAGGGGCAGTCAGTATGTTTTAAGAGTTGACTCGTGACGTCATTTGTGGGTCGTTTTCATGGCATTTCTCAATGATTACATAAACACTGTACCTTTGTCTTTCAAACAACACATGTAAAAATTATATCACACACATGATTACGTAACAGCATTAGCATAAAATCAATGGTCTAGAGTCACCTGGTGAAATTGAGTCGTTTTTGTTAAGGGAAATAAGAGGCTGAAATGAGGTATTGTTGTATTTTCTATATTTTCTTGGGAATTAAAGAATGGAGAATGCTGCCTTTTGGAACAGTAATAGAACACAAACTACCAGTTCATTAAACCATGTTTGTTGGGCTGTAAAGGTTTTAGTTTATTTAAAATGCGTGGTCAAATATGTCTTATTTTTGACAAAAACAAGGCTTTTCTTTCTTTAAAAATCTTGATATTGCCAAAAATAGCAAACGTGGAAATAATCGTGGACTAATCTCCAAACATTTAAACGGGAGTCTCCCTAGAAAATATTTGATTCCGTGATTAAAATATAACTGTTATTCTACCATTGTTACATTTATACAAAAAGTAGTGGTATAAAGAGAGAGGCTATCGTTTGAATGAGAAATTTATTTTTAAAACTTTTCTGTTCATTTCAGGTTGAGATCATCCATAAAAATTTATATGAATATTTAAATTACAAGTTTCATAACATTTTGTAATATTTTAGGCCCTATTTACATGGAATTTTGCAATTTTCGTGCATTTCCGCCATGTTGTATCGGTCATCCCACCTACGCATGCGCAGATTGTTGTTTGATTTGCACCAGTTATCATCGCACTGAGTACCAGCTCTCACACGTGACCAGCCATTATATTTTAGTTTGTTTCATTTTGGAGATAATTGATGTCATTTGTAATAATTGCTTTTTCATTTTCGCCATTTTTGCAGAATAATTTCGCTATCACTTTCAAGCCCTAAAGTTGTTGAAGTTTCCATGCGTCCCATTTCCACCAAAGTTTAATGACAAGTCTCATATTTTACCAAATGCAAACTGAGGACCTAGTGTTTATTCCTGCTCAAAACTAGCCATATGCACCTTGTACTTTTGCTGTTCTCGGACATTGTAAACACGTGTGTTTTCTGTAATTTAAAAGGCCCGCCTTTTTGCGTGATTTGGCAGTGTCCCTAGACTATTGATTTTATGCTAATGCTGTTACGTAATCATGTGTATGATATAATTTTTACATGTGTTGTTTGAAAGACAAAGGTACAGTGTTTATGTAATCATTGAGAAATGCCATGAAAACAATCCACAAATGACGTCACGAGTCAACTCTTAAAACATACTGACTGCCCCTCGTATACATGTCACATTAACAAAATTGACCAAAATCTGGAATATGCATCTTCCCTTTCGACTGTTTCAGTCTGAACAAAATCTTAGCACATTTAAGCATTTATTAGCACTGATATTGCCAATTTTCGCACTTGTCTTAGTAAAGTCATTCTCAATTTTTGGCCGGTTGGGCACCGAGCGATGGGATTAGAGAAAACCTGTCTACGCCACTGCTCAAAATAATGGTATTTTTACCTTTCCTGAGCTTTTTACTCCTTTAAAGATGCATAAATATACAAGAACCCAGGCAAGTCCCAGACATAAAACCATCTGCCAGTTTATGCCACCAGGATCGTCGATTCCTTCCGATAGATGAATTTGTAAAATTTTTCGCCTGTGAACAACCATTGGAAAAGAAAAGAATTATATATCACAAAAAATGTTACCGCACTGACGATAGGATACTGGCATTCCGCCTGATTTTGATGTTGACTAAACCATGCCGCTGAAAATCAACTATATTTCAGTGCTTTCCGAATATTATGGTTGTAAACATATATTCTATAGATTATTGACCACTACGTACATAATATATAATGACGTTTATTATTATCAAAATTGTACTTTTTTGTAATGGATAATAGTCCCGTTGTATCACACCGCGTGAGGCAGTATCAAACGATACATCTTTCGGGCATTACAAGTGCACATTTGTATCATATATAGATGCAAATCGCAACATCTTTTTTTATGATACTGCCGATCTCAAACTCGTATTTCATTGGTGGACAATCTGCAAGTATGAGCCACACGTGTGAATGAACTCAGATGTCGCCCACACCTTACTGTTGCTTTATTACAATGATTTCTTACAAACAAATTGGATTATGGATCAATAATAGCTAGAAATATAAACTTTCCATCGAATGTTCAATATCCTTGGCTGTCTTTAATATACTGAAAAACTTACAAATGTTGTGTATTTTCTGCATAGTCCGCGCGTTCATTTCATACGTGCAGAATGTTAAAAACTGGCTAAAATAGAGCAAATAGTTAGACGGGCGTACGATCACGGTGTATGGGAATCGCAACCTCTCTAGTATTACACGTCACTTACTCCCAGAATTCTACACTAGCTGGTGTGTAAGCACTTGCATTCCTGAGCGTGCCATTGATACAAAGCGTCACTTCAGTTGTCATCACCGGTTCTATTGTCGAAGGAATGTCCGTAACACCTGGCGGTAACGCCTCTGCACATGCCGACTTATTGTTATTGTACTGAACATCCGGGTCCAGACAATTTTCTGTATTCCAATCATTATCGCAATGTGACCATGGTAACTTTACAGTAAATGACATGAAGAGGTAGTAGAGGGACCAAGCAAGGATGATATTGTAGTAGGTGTTGAGTAACGTAAGAATCACGATGCTGGCATGACCCGTTCCTGTAAAGAAGATAATCAAACATAGCAAACGTTTGACAGTAGATTGACACCGAGAGTTCATGATTTAATGTGTTATCTACAAGTATTTTTATTCATAGAAGGTGTGTCTAAATATGAACAAAACTACACATTATATCCAATTAATATTGCACCCAACGTCTCCTAAGTGAAGTTTTGTTAATCGAGCCCAACAATTGAGGCAAACAAATTATTAGCAATTCAAATGAAAAACAAATCGCTCGCTTGCGTTTTTGTAAACAAAGGGTGTTACCCACTTCGGGATTTACATGTCGATGGAGACAGTGGTCATTGTGGGCGTTATTATTCAGTTTTAGGCTTGTAGTAAATAAACCAGCGTTTTGTTTTTTAACTTTTGATTTTTCACTTTAATAAGAGTTGTCATGCAATCGTTGACTAACATGACTAATTGGACCTTATCCTTTAAATTGTAAAATAATGTGCTTTTTAAGTTTGAATTATAAAATGTCTGCTTGATACAAAGGGGTGGTGTTTGAATATACGCCTGGTGGTACCATGTACCACGGTGTTACGTAAATCGGCAATATATTCTTTGCATGCGAGCTTGGTAAGAATAGAATGAAGTGGGTTTTTTAATTCACAGAAACAGTGGTATAATAAGACTTCCACAAACAAGACATAAACTAATAATTCAAGTCTAATATTTCAATGCAAGTGGGTACAATGATAGGAAGAACGAACTCGTCATCATCCATTCATTTATAATGTACTGGAATTGCGCGGGGAAATCAAAATGTGCTGATAAGTACTATAATCATGGTGCGTTGAAATCAAAATGATTTTACAATCGGACATCATTGATTATGAATGAATGATAAATGAGTCCTTAATCATGCAAATTAATATCTTATCTGACCACTTTAGGGTCTGACCAAGGTCCGAAGTCTGACCAACTTTGATAAAAAACAATAGGGGCTTTATCTACAAAATTCCTGCGACAAAATAAATAAATACAGAAAAGAAATAAAAGCACAACTTTTTCGTGTGATACACTATCCATTTGGATCCATCATTTGGTTCTCTGCTGGTCAGCACTCAGTTGGAATAGAATTGTTCAGGTTTTATATAACGAATGCTTGTTAACGTAAAATCGATAATAATATTTCCAAAAAATATTCGACGTCAAATCAGTATTAGTATTATTATAAACAAACATTGGTTACGGATCGGAAATGAACTTAAAGGGGCATTTCGTGATCCACAGCCTCATCCCCCACTTTTCTCAAAAAAAGTTGAGATTTTTATATCACTGGAAACCTCTGGCTACATAATGTTTATGTACAAAATATTTCTTGCAGATTAATTCGTTTTGCAAAGATATCGTGAAATTTGAATTTCGTTCTGGTGCACCAGAACGAAATTACAACGCATTGTCTATGGAGCAGTGTAATACACATAATCATGCATAACTCGCAAACGCAAAATCGGAATCAACTGAAATTTTGGGAATAGGCTTTTTCGTGGATATGTACTGAAAAATGTCATAAAAAGAGGATGCTAGGATCACGAAACACTCCTTTAACTGTTTATTGCATAATATTCCACGTCGAAAAAAGAACATGAATCATGATCTAACACTGTTTGCTGTCCGAATGTCCATTATCATGATTATTCCGAATGTTTTACGGGCTTACTACTCCTCCTACTATCAATATCCCGGTAATATATTCGGGGCGGGTGAAACATGAATCTTCGGATTCACCTTTTACAATTAAATCGACGTTTTATTTCTTTTATTGATAAAAATAAAACCTCAGTAGAATTGAGGAACCTTTTTTTTAACTAGCATGGAATGGTTGTGGGAAATGTATTGTATTGCAGATATATACCTCTAAATAGTGGAACTAAATTCCAAGCCGTTATTCCTCCACTCTGCATGTACTGTCCAATCGCTAATTCTAGGATCAGAATGGCAATACCGGCAACGACCAGACACGTGAAGTAAGGAATTAGAAATGCTCCTGTATGGTGGTAAGAAACAATGGTGTTAAGAAAGAATTTGAATTAACGTTCAGCGAATTGTTGCAGTGACGCAATTTAGGAGTAAATGTCCGTCGCCAAAAACAAAAACAAACAAACTCTCAAATGGTCCTGAAGAAAAAATACTTCGCACAACCGTTAAATGAAATTGTTTAAAAACTTTTGAGGTGATATAAACAGTGGCGTAGCCAGCACTTTTTCAGAGGGGGTCAAAGGGGGCAAGACAAATTTTAATTTTGAATTAACGTTCAGCGAATTGTTGCAGTGACGCAATTTAGGAGTAAATGTCCGTCGCCAAAAACAAAAACAAACAAACTCTCAAATGGTCCTGAAGAAAAAATACTTCGCACAACCGTGAAATGAAATTGTTTAAAAACTTTTGAGGTGATATAAACAGTGGCGTAGCCAGCACTTTTTCAGAGGGGGTCAAAGGGGGCAAGACACATTTTAAGGGGCACCTTTCGGCGACAAAATCAGTTAATGTTACAAATGCGCGCGAAGCGCGCGAAATATTTTGCCATATTGAAGCTAAACTGGTGAAATATGGTACAGAAAGGGAATAAATTTGCACTTTTTAGGTTAAAATGGCAAAATATAATGTCAATTTGTTCAGAAGTCTTAAATGTCGGGGCGGCCACCATCCCACAGGGGGGCAAGACTTTTCACAGGGGGGGGGCAGCTGCCCCCATCCCCCCTGGCTACGCCACTGGATATAAAGGCGAGCGGGATAGCAGGACTCATGAGCCACATTTGTCCAGTTTTAGCCATGGAACTGAAAAAATCTGCAATAATCTTTAATAAATTATCTTATATGAAATGAGTCAAGAAAGCTAATAATCGCATTTTTATATTTCCATTATGTTTTGTGGTTTTTAGTTTTTAGACTATTAACAAAAGTTTCGGGCGTTTTTTTTTGCCTTCCAAAACAAATCATGCACAAAGGGTGGAAATTGCATCAAGCCTTTGGGATCTTCTTTTTAGAACACATATGATTCCTCTTGTGTGTCAGCTTTATTTCAGCTATAATCTATCCATAATCCAGCCCTCGATTTCCTTAAAGGTCATATATATTGCTCGGACAATATCATATCATTGGCAAGCTAATATTATGAGGACAATGAAAATGACCCCTTTTTGAGAAAATAAGACGTTTAAAGCGGTGAGTTCCTTCGAACGAGTCAGATTTGACCTAAAAAAAGTTGACGTCATGAAATGAGATGTGCCTGCTTTGAAAGAAGGGACTGTAAACGCTCTCAATGCATTAAAGTATTACAAATTTAATGGTTTTTAAACATATGGATAAAATCAGCCGCTTCTTTATATATATTAGTAAATTGTGATATTACAAATCATATGTATATCTATATCATGAGAAATATTTGGACTAAAAATTTGAGCTTAGTATTTCAGTGTGATCAATCTGAGACTAGTACATTCAGGTATACTAGTCTCAGTAATCAATATTGTATTTATTATGCAAATAAACAATTTCAATGAGCTAGTAGCTAGCCTATGTTGACCATTGAAGGCCGCGCATTTATACATGAATCATAGATCATCTAGATGATCTATGCATGAATGAACATGAAAAGAGCTCTAGGGTCATTGTGTTATTGTGAACATAAGCATGAGAGGGGAACTTTCCCTATAGTGTCCGCTTCATTTAATTACGTCATCAGCTCGCTGCCTTGAAAATTAATTTCGCTTCGAACGGGGGAAGGACACGTACGAGCCCGAACTTTACCAACACAATTTCTCTTTTTTTTCTCCAGAGAAATACGCATAAAAAAATTGCAGCGAGTGTCAACTTGTAATTTAATAATTATTCTCTTCGAATGGAGATAAACTTGTTTTTGCAATAGATATGCCCTTTAATTTCGGAAATCATTTATTGACATGACTGAAGGCAATTGGAATATGACTGTTTTGATGTGAGTAGGCCTACACGCTTACTTTAATCATTTTAAAATGAGAAAGAGCAATCTATTCAATCGTATACCATGTTTATTTATAGGCTTTACCTATCGTGTTTATACAAACAAGTACACGGGCGTATTAACCACCTCTATTATGAACCCTCTAAAGTACACAAGGAGGTTATACTTTAAAGGCGACGCTTAACTGATATGTCTAAAGTTTACCATTTTGGTTATTGTTCGTTTTAAATATTTCTCATATCCCGACACTCATAGTAAATATTTCTCATATCTCGACACTCATAGTACTTGTATTAAACTGTCCTGTTTTGCGGAAGTTTTGAAATTTTATTAGAACTTCTGTGAGACAGTGTAATGCAAAATACAGAATAATATCTGAACATCCATAGTATAATCTGCTACCGGTCTGTATATATACTTCTGCAACTTTCTTAACAGCCACCTTGTGCAACCTATGTTGGTTGACTGCTTCTCAGGTATTGAATCCTTAGTGAGGGGCACTTTAATTTAAACGGCTCTTTTCATAGCCATCATTAGGCATGAGACAGATTGCAGTACGCAAACAAATGAGTGTCTCAACAAAATCATAATTAATAGTTATTCGGATTTTCAAAATCTTTTTAAAAGGAAGACCCAACCTGTATTATACCTACTGTTGTGCTCAGAATTTATTTCTAAAACTATATGCCTAACAATCATTCGATTTGATAAAGAATATCGCATTATGATAACAATGACAGCAGAACTAGACTTTGTTCATGTTATGTTTGATGATCTCAATTAATCTTTAGATATGACATACAAATTGATACTTAGTATTCATAGCTTATCATAATTTATACAAAGAGACCAAATGACAAGGACGGACATCGACATGTGATTGTAAATATACTAAACATTCACGGAATATTGTTCTATAGGCCTATCTGTATAGATCCCAAATGAGAGCTTAATATAAATGAAAGATCTAGCGCAGCCTGTACTTCTGAATTTAATGAGTTCAAAAGGAATTCAAACTTCTCTTAAGGGATCTAGAATGAGCGTTTATGGCGTTTCGACAGTATTTTTTTGGGGACATGAGAGCACCTCAGACGTATCGAATTGCATTCTGAATACGAAGCATGTCTTTTTGATATCAAATAATTTTCATTTTTTGATATTCACGATATAATACCCGGGTATAATACAAATTTTATGACAAATTATTAAAATTTGATATTTTTCAAATTTTGATATATACCAGTCCTCGAAATAATTTTTATAAATCTAATGATATATTCTTAAAGTGTATGTAGCTGGGAGGAAAAGCCGACGATCAATTGAAAATGTTGACCTTTTATATTGAAGATATGGATTTTTTCCCCAAAAGACCTATTTTTTTGGTGTTTTGGGGAAAAAATCCATATCTTCAATACGAAAGGTCAAAATTTTCAATTGATCGTCGGCTTTTCATCCCACCTACATGCACTTTAAGTATAAATCATCAGATTTATAAAGTTTACTATAAGTACTGTTAAATATCAAAAATATCAATTTTTAATGATTTGCCATAAAATGTGTATTACATTGCGAATTTCAAAAAATAAAAATTATTTGATATCAGAAGGACATTCTTCGTATTCAGAATGCAATTCGATATGTCTGATGTGCTCTAATGTCCCACAATAAATATTGTCCAAACGTTCATACCCCTTCCCTTAAGTGTTTGATTCAACTTTAACTTAGAATCAAAATAAGGAAAGTCAAAATTTTAAGGGTTTCTAGCGATATCCGTTTTTTAGTTACAATAGAGCCAATTTATACCTTTGCATGAAATTATATAATATAAATCCCTTTTGCTAAATGGTTCAATTAACCCCATTGAGGAGATTCTGTCCGCATTTTTAATTACAACAACTGACCACAACTTACCTCCTCCATTTTTAAAACACAAATATGGAAACCTCCAAACGTTTCCCAGACCAACGGAGAATCCGATCAGGGCAAGTATGAAATCCAAATTGCCGCCCCACGTCCCGCGTGCTTTCAAATTCTCAGTCTTAATATCCTCTACTGGCGGTAAACCACCCTCTCCATCGGCCAGCTTTGTCTTCAACTCACTCTTGGTATTTTCTGCCATAATTCCGTTGTAATTGTATTTGAATTTGATACTATTGCAAAGTTTAAAAACACTTGGTCCATACCCTTGTTGTTATAACCAGGAATGGAACAAAAATTGGTTAAAAGTTTCGTTGTTATTATATACAACAACCATACTCCGACCACAACTCGTTTGAAATGAATGGGAGTACATGCAGTCATGTGGTTTTTTCCGTCACGATCTTTAACACGTTTATCAATGTATGCATAGCGTATCTCGTGTTTGATTAAATTTAAACGTTCTAAATTCAATTTCATAGTTCTTTTATCTTTTACACGGTTAAAGGTGAAACATTGTTGATAATCAGGGTGTGTAGTCCCATAATCCCACGTACTCTTAATGTTAAAACATTAAAAAGTGTAATGTACATTAGTACGTGGTATGGCGTTAAATATATAGGCTACTGTGTTGCTAAGTTTCTGACCTCTAGTCTTAGCATTTTTCAAGCATTCCGGACTAACAAGTAATACACTTAAAGCCATATTATAACATTTGCTGAGAAGAACGCCCTCAAAAAAAAAATTTAATTCAGGTTTTTACACCATTGTAATGTACTTTAGTAAACAAAGATTCTCTGCAAAAATCAAGACCTCAGGTGCTGTAGTTTTCTCAAAATCTGTGATTTTGAATAAACCGACGGAACCGGCGTTTTATTATTACGATAGGAATATTAGTCGAACGCGTATGTGTTGTTCATAACACAGTAATACGTACACGGCGTGCGGGACACACACACACGCCAGAGGATCGTACTGTATTACATCCGCCGGAGTAACATGCATTGGCGCTATTAGTAAATTCCAATTTTCTTTGCTTTACCTGACTTGTTCGGCTCAAAATTAAAAGGGGACATATCTGACAGTAAAAGCTAACATTTTATGGAAAATAAATACTAATCTATTTTTAAAGAAATGTTATAATATGGCTTTAATAACCTAGCAAAATTGTAATAGTCTGCAATTTTTTGCATTTTTAATTAGGGCTATTAATAGATGGACTTTCATCTTTTGATCATCATTCATGCACGTATTGGGAGGAGGGCTTTGGATGCGTGAGCCCCCCCCGGGTAAAGCAGGGGCGGCAAAAAGAAGGCGCGGCGGAAGAAGCTTTTCTGCAGCCCCCCCCCCCCCTCCTCCGCGGGTAGGAGCGACCACGATACGCCACTGACCATCAATTATTTAGTAATTATCACCCCACCTCACCTCACATCACCTCAACCGTGTTCGACCATTGTTGGACGAAGACCGCTTCATCATGTTCATGATTCTGCCAGTTTTTTCTCTCCCCTGCATATGTTGTCCTTGTAGGTCCCATGTAGGCAGTAATCATGGTAATGTCATCACGCCACCTCCTCTTCTGTCTTCCTCTTGATCTTTTCCCTTTTCTTGGTTGCCATTCTGTATAAAGTCATTTAGACCATCTGTTATCTTCCCTTCATGCAAGGTGACCTACCCATCTCCATTACATTACCGTATTATATTAACCAATAAAGCGCCTTTACCACTGGAAAGCGCAATAAAAATAAACATGATAATAACAAAGAAGCAAAAGCAAGGAAAACTAAACATAGAAAATCCGAAACAGATGAGTTTTGAGATCACTGAGATTTGAATGTTTCAACTGTTGGAGAATTACAGATGTGATTTGGGAGATTATTCCAAGCTCTGGGCCCAGCCACTGAGATGACCCTGTCTCAGCACATTCATGTGTCAAGTTGTGACCAGAACTGGTAGTTACTGACCCAAGACGAGGCTTTTTCACCACCAGACAGTCTTTCATATACCGGGGACAGAGTCCATTCAGTGACTTATACATGCACAGGAGAAGTTTGAACTTGATGCAGTCTTTAATATACGGAGCCAGTGCAAGTCAGTGAGCAGAGGTGATATGGCAAGATTGGTTGATGGTAAATCAGCCGGGCACATTTGTTTTGGAGCTTCTGTAACGATTCAGATCTTTTTGTTTGATACCATTTAACAGAAGATTGCAGTAGTCTAGACGGGAAATGATGAGAGATCTAACAATGTTAGCACAAGTATCAAAATCTATGAATCTGCGAATCCTGTAAAATATTGCGAAGTTGCCAGTTAATGGATTGACTCAAACTGGTGATATGCTGAGACAAGGTCATATTTTGGTCAAAAACGACGCCCAGGTTGCGCACAGTAGATGATACAGATATAACAGTATCATCAAGGTGGAGACTGAGATCTTGTAAGCGTTTACCATGATTGGGAGAACAAAGAACTCTATCTTGTCAGGATTGAGTTTCAATTTGTTATATACCATCCATTTGGTGATGTCTTTGACACAATGAGAGGGCTTACAAATGGCACAAACTGCATCTCCTGGAATGCATGGGTCAACTGTGATATAAACATGTATGTCATCTGCGTATAATTATGTGATACTGCAGATTATGTTGGCGAAGTATACGACCAACAACATGAGTATAGAAAACAAATCCTAAGGGACCTATAACTGAGCCCTGGGGTAGGCCGTACTTGAGAGAGATGTTGTTTGAATACTGTACACCCCTGACACAAATACACGGAAAGATCTGTTATCAAGGTTTGTTCTAAACAAAGTTTGAATTGAATCAGCAATTGCTTAATTCTTGATCTATATAATCTGTGCAGTAATATTTCAAATGCTGCTCTGAGCTCCAACATGATAAGAAAGACAGCTTTCTGGTTATCTAGGGCACACAAGAAGTTGTTATGAAATCATGCAAGCCCGGGATGCAAACGCAGTTTCAGTGATATGTTGGGCCTTATATGCAGACTGCATAGGCTCAGCTAGCTGGTGATGATTCACATGATCCAGAACTCGGGTAGCAACGCACTTTTCAATTATTTGTGAAATAAACGGCGGGTTGGCAACTGGCCTGTAATGTTTCAACTCATTCTTAGTGAGGGAAGGTTTCTTCAACACAGGTGTTATGATGGCATTGCAGAGATCTGATGGAAAGATCCCAGATGACAGGGACATGTTAACAATTCTTCCAAGAACAAGAAGTAGCTCAGTGGAATGTTGTTTAACCAACCAAGTAGTCAACACATCAAAGGCACACGACTTGTTGGGACACTTATTTATAACTTTCAACAAGTCGCTTTCAGAAACCTGTATGAAATGATTCAGCATGGGTATGTTAGGACTCACCATTTTGCTTCTTTGAGTTTAACCATAATGTCTTTAACTAAAAAAATAATAATAAATAATAATAAAGGAGGGATTTATAAGCGCCCATTGCAAGTAAGCAAGCAAGCCACTGAGCGCTGTACAGGCAACATGATAAAAAGCAAAATAAACAATGAAATACATTACAGAGATCACATAATTCCAGTAATTACTAAAAAGCAAAACATATATAATATATAATACAAAAACAACAAAATCAAACAAAATGTTGGAATAGGTTCATTTGGATAGTTCAATGTTCAATTTGTAGCTTGTAGCTAAGTTTTATAAAACATATCCATGTACAAGGTGCTCACATTTTATGGAGACTCGATGTTTTTGAAATCTGTTATCAAGGTATGTTCTGAACCAAGTTTCAATTAAACCAGCAATGCTTAATTCTTGATTTTATCTGTGCTGCTCTGAGATCAACATGATAAGAAAGGCAACTTTCTAGTTATCTAGAGCACACAAGAAGTTGCTATGAACACATGCAAGCGCATTTTCAGTGCTATGTTGCACCTTATAGCAGACTGCATAGGTTCAGCTAGCTGGTGATGATTCACATGATCCAGAACTTGGGTAGCAACGCACTTTTCAATTATTTTTTGAAATAAAAGGCGGGTTGGCAGCTGGCCTATAATGTTTTAACTCATTCTTATTGAGGGAAGGTTTTTTCAACACAGCTGTTATGATGGCATTGCAGAGATCTGATAGAAAGATCCCAGATGACAGGGACATGTTAACAATTCTTCCAAGAACAGGAAGTAGCTCAGTGGAATGTTGTTTAACCAACCAAGTATAGGTAACACATCAAAGGCACACGACTTGTTGGGACACTCATTTATAACTTTCAACAAGTCGCTTTCAGAAACCTGTATGAAATGATTCAGCATGGGTATGTTAGGACTCACCATTTTGCTTCTTTGAGTTTAACCATAATGTCTTTGACTAAAATAATAATAATAAATAATAATAAAGGAGGGATTTATAAGCACCCATTGCAAGTAAGCAAGCAAGCCACTGAGCGCTGTACAGGCAACATGATAAAAAGCAAAATAAACAATGAAATACATTACAGAGATCACATAATTCCAGTAATTACTAAAAAGCAAAACATATATAATATATATACAAAAACAAGAAAATCAAACAAAATTTTGGAATAGGTTCATTTGGATAGTTCAATGTTCAATTTGTAGCTTGTAGCTAAGTTCTATAAAACATATCCATGTACAAGGTGCTCACATTTTATGGAGATTCGACGTTTTCGAAATCTGTTATCAAGGTATGTTCTGAACCAAGTTTCAATTAAACCAGCAATGCTTAATTCTTGATCTTATCTGTGCTGCTCTGAGATCAACATGATAAGAAAGGCAGCTTTCTAGTTATCTAGAGCACACAAGAGGTTGCTATGAACACATGCAAGCGCAGTTTCAGTGCTATGTTGCACCTTATAGCAGACTGCATAGGTTCAGCTAGCTGGTGATGATTCACATGATCCAGAACTTGGGTAGCAACGCACTTTTCAATTATTTTTTGAAATAAAAGGCGGGTTGGCAGCTGGCCTGTAATGTTTGAACTCATTCTTATTGAGGGAAGGTTTCTTCAACACAGGTGTTATGATGGCATTGCAGAGATCTGATAGAAAGATCCCAGATGACAGGGACATGTTAACAATTCTTCCAAGAACAGGAAGTAGCTCAGTGGAATGTTGTTTAACCAACCAAGTAGGTAACACATCAAAGGCACACGACTTGTTGAGACACTTATTTATAACTTTCAACAAGTCGCTTTCAGAAACCTGTATGAAATGATTCAGCATGGGTATGTTAGGACTCACCATTTTGCTTCTTTGAGTTTAACCTAATGTCTTTGACTAAAATTCTGGAAGAGGTTCATTTGGATAGTTCAATGTTCACTTTGTAGCTAAGTTTTATAAAACATATCCACGTACAAGGTGCTCACATTTTATGGAGACTCGACGTTTTCAAAATCTGTTATCAAGGTATGTTCTGAACCAAGTTTCAATTAAACCAGCAATGCTTAATTCTTGGTCTAATCTGTGCAGTAATATTTCAGAGTCCACGGTATCAAATGCTGATTTGAGATCCGTCATGATAAGAAAGACAGCTTTCTGGTTATCTAGAGCACACACGAAGTTAAAATGAACACATTACACATGCAAGCGCAGTTTCAGTGATATGTTGGGCCTTATATGTAGACTGCATAGGCTCAGCTAGCTGGTGATGATTCACATGATCCAGAACTTTGGTAGCAATGCACTTTTCAATTATTTTTGAAATAAACGGCTGGTTGGCAACTGGCCTGTAATATTTCAACTCATTCTTATTGAGGGAAGGTTTTTTCAACACAGCTGTTATGATGGCATTGCAGAGATCTGATGGAAAGATCCCAGATGACAGGGACATGTTAACAATTCTTCCAAGAACAGGAAGTAGCTCATCGGAATGTTGTTTAACCAACCAAGTAGGTAACACATCAAAGGCACACGACTTGTTGGGACGCTTATTTATAACTTTCAACAAGTCGCTTTCAGAAACCTGTATGAAATGATTCAGCATGGGTATGTTAGGACTCACCATTTTGCTTCCTTGAGTTTAACCATAATGTCTTTGACTAAAATTCTGGAAGAGGTTCATTTGGATAGTTCAATGTTCAATTTGTAGCTAAGTTCTATTAAACATATTGTACAAGGCACTCACATTTTATAGAGACTCGACGTTTTTAAAATCTGTTATCAAGGTATGTTCTGAACCAAGTTTGAATTGAACCAGCAATATGCTTAATTCCTGATCTTATCTGTGCAGTAATATTTCAGAGTCCACGGTATCAAATGCTGCCCTGAGATCAACATGATAAGAAAGACAGATTTCTGGTTATCTAGAGCACACAAGAAGTTGTTATGAACACATGCAAGCGCAGTTTCAGTGCTATGTTGGACCTTATAGGCAGACTGCATAAGCTCAGCTAGCTGGTGATGATTCACATGATCCAGAACTTGGGTAGCAACGCACTTTTCAATTATTTTTGAAATAAAAGGCGGGTTGGCAACTGGCCTATAATGTGTGATGTCCCCTGCATAATCCTATATCATGAAATAGGGGAAGTTACCCTTATATCATGCAAGAGTTTGTTTATTATGACATCGGGGAAAACCCAGATGAATGCAATAACAACATCATTAATCAAGACTATTTATGTCAAGGGGAAAATCCCCTGATATCAGTATGTTGTAATAGTGAACAATGATGGCAATGTCTATTATTAGAACATTGGGAAAATCCAAGATTGGTTACAAAACATCTAATCTTGGTAGTAATTCTTGGCAGACCTGTATCAATATGATTGTAATGTGAATGGATGTAGCTATAGCTCTCAAAAAGAGAGTAAATCACGTTAACCAGTTATTCTGGATATTCAGGGAGTATTACAAAGTGTGGCCATGGAGAATTCCTACAGTGCTACAAGTTCAGCCTTTAAACGAAGAAGATTGAAATTATGGTTATTATTTCGGAGCTACGAAAACGGATTGTGTCGGACTTTATGGAAAAGGTTACAATTATTGTCATCTGGATACAGATCTGACAGGCTGCAATAGCCTTTATTATGAGACAGTTTATAGTGTTGATCTGGGCTAGCTAGCTAATGTGCTTACAGTCCAATTCCTTCAAAGAAAGGAAATTGCTAACCAGAAATATTTTACGTAGTCAATGCACTACTGCCTGCCAGTGTTGTCAGAGAAGATCTTCCAAGAAAGGAATATATATTCTTCTGCCGATTTGCTGAAGTCTGGTTAATGGAGCAACACAACTGTCAATATAAGTGGGGACAACTGCATCGCAGTCCTGCTTCCTGAAGATATTGTGTGAAAGGTGGAAATAGCACCATTTTGGAAGAAAGCAGCGCAAGGAGATAACTATTTGGAGAAAGCAGCGCAAGGAGATTTGTGTGAGGATTTTATTCGCAAGGATATCAATGCAAGTGTACAAAGGACTTTGCTGATTTTTGCAGGACAAGTGAATAAGGATATACATCAGCCGTCCAAAACATTGCAAGAACTTTATGATCACCAACAAGAAGACTGCTGGCTATAAAGTACTGATTAATTTGAAACTGTAATTGTGTGATTGTATTGTTTTTGCAATTGTTGTTATATGTACCAATCATACTTTGTTTTCAATTAAAGACTTAGATTTTGTTAGCTGAATCAAACAGTGTATTTGTGTTGTGCATTTGTGTGAATTTGGGTAAGAGGTGATTTTGGCCTTGAGTCAGTACGACTCGTAACAAATGTTTCAACTCATTCTTATTGAGGGAAGGTTTCTTCAACACAGGTGTGATGATGGCATTGCAGAGATCTGATGGAAAGATCCCAGACGACAGGGAAATGTTAACAATTCTTCCAAGAACAGGATGTAGCTCATTGGAAATAAAAATCTGATCATTGGTGAAATGCGAGTGATTTGACTCAGATAATCAAGATACAAATTAATATTATTTTATTTACGTATTATGTCGATGGTTCAATTAAATTATAGAACCAGCTAACCAGCTACCGTGGTAATTTTTAACAGACACATTATTTGACACAAACATTTATAGTAACAACAACCATTTAGGCTATATAGCGCCTTTGCCAATAGTGAAATATTAGTAGTAGTAATAATTACTACTTTTGCAGAAAAGATTCTGTGTCATTTGTGAAGTGAAGCATAAGTTTTCTCATAATCAGTCACTTCTACTTAGCGTTGGAAATGCAAGGACGTTACAATGGCAATGAACCGGATCAATCGTCGAATGATCATTTACAAGCTTTTCTATTTCTTTAGTATAGCTGGAGTATCTATAACACCATTTGTTGGTTTATACTGTAAATACCTTGGTTTATCTGCATCAGATATTGGGATAGTTACAGCAGCACAACCAATAACAGTGGCTGTATCGCAACCTATCATAGGCTTCTTGACAGATAAGTGGCGATGCCCACGATTTACCGTATCATTCTGTGGAACTCTTTGGATTGGTTCTATTTTTGCCATGGGACTCGCTGTTCCTCCACTGTTAAGGGAAAAATCGTGTAAATCGATTCAGGAAGACTTCAATGATCAGGAACAGTCATATTTGTTATTTCTAAACAACGTATCTGCTGAGTATGACGAAACAGAATGCCTAGATTTGCTGAATAGAATAGTACAGTTTCAACCTTTAGAAGAGGAACGATCTTGGATATATAGTTCAAAAAGTTTGCAGAATGTATTTTATATCCTCTTGATTTTGTACAGTTTAAATGGACTGAGTTTCAATCCTTTGCACAGTATTGCCGATGCAGAATCAGTCAATACGTTACAAGAAATGGGTATAGATATGGCTGAATATGGCAAACAG
This sequence comes from Amphiura filiformis, assembly GCF_039555335.1. Lineage (NCBI taxonomy): Eukaryota > Metazoa > Echinodermata > Ophiuroidea > Amphilepidida > Amphiuridae > Amphiura > Amphiura filiformis. The sequence continues at coordinate 33,940,530 of NC_092632.1, forward strand.
CGAGCATTTGGGTCTCTTGGGTGGGGGATTGCGTAAGTATGCCTATTTTTTTCTCGGGGTTTAAGGGGGTACTACACCCCTGACCAATTTTGTGCCTATTTTTTGCATTTTTTCCCAAAAATTATAGCGCATTGATGACAAGTAAGATATGTATATTATAGGGGCAAGGACTACAACTACTGCACTGAAAATTCAGCAACTCAAGGCAAGTAGTTATTGTTTTATTGATCAAATATTGGTTTTCCCTCATTTGTGACTGTAACTCCACAACTGTTGTCTGTGTTGAAACAAAATTTCCAGTGCAGTAGTTGTAGTCCTTGCCCCTATAATATACATATCTTACTTGTCACCAATGCGCTATAATTTTTGAGAAAATTGCAAAAAATAGGCACAAAATTGGGCAGGGGCGTAGTACCCCCTTAAGGAGAAAGCTTGCGGTAATACATAGAGTACATAAAATTTGAGCTCTTGCAGTTGTATCATGTTGTATAGAGACATTTGGATTATAATGCTGCTGTATTTACGGAATCAGTTTACTGCTCACAGAACACATTACATAATTGCGAATATCCAGAGCTGCGCCACTACGTACTCTTTTCAAAACTGACTGCGAGCTACATGTATACAGCCATATAGATTATTCACTATAGATTATTATTATTATTATTATTTTTATCATTATTATTATTATTATTATTATTGTTATTATTATTAGTAGTAGTAGTAGTATTAGTATTAGTATTAGTATTAGTATTATTATTGTTATTATTATTATTATTATTATTATTATTATTATTATTATTATTATTATTATTATTATTATTATTATTATCATATAATATAGAGATAGATTATTCACTATTGCCATTTCATAGTAGTCAAATTATTGCATGAGTAAGTCGACGGTAGTGCCGCATATTTAACACTATAATACTTGTAATACTGACAACAATACAGTGAGTTCAATGCCTCGTATTTCGTTTGCGCTTTGATCCTTTGTCTATGCAGACTTTGGTAGCATTATTGTATGAAGTCAAGGACAAGGACTAATATAACCTGAACGCTTGCTCGACGCGACGTTCGTGGGTTCAGGTCCCCGTCCTACCACCGTGTTACGCCGTGTTACGGCATAAAACGCTATAAAATGTATAAATATCTTTATTTATTTATTTATTTATTTATTTATTTATTTATTTATTTATTTATTTATTTATTATGAAAAGTTGGCAATGGATCCCTATTTAGAAGAAGATAATTTTCACCTGGTAGGTAGCTCATATTTTCTTTTTTGTTCGAATTTGTTTCCCCAGCCCTTTGATATATGGATCATGGATAACTCTTACTCGTGGATGCCAAATAAAATGTGGAATCCCTTTGACAATGGTTCAATATGTTCCTGTGTTTATGGTGTGCATGTTCTTTGCTGTTTGTTCAGTAATTACGATGATATTCTTTTCATATAAGGTAAGATGTGCAGACAACCGTTTTAAATTCGATTAATTCCAAGGTAACCATGGTAACAGCAGACACAACCATGTCAATACAATTGAGTCACATTTCACGACTAAGTGTCATTTGTGCCGACGCTTTTTAACCAAAAGCCCGGACGAAAAAGTTGGTCATATAGCTTCATGTTTAAACCAGGGCCGGATTTACCATATGGCCAGATGGGGGCCACAAAAATTGCCCTGTGAAGTGTGCATCTTACATTTTTGCCGAAAAACACCATGTTTTGGGCCAAAATAGTGCCCAAAAAAAAAAAATCGCAAAATTTTGCGCGCTTCGCGCGCACTGGCCTAGTATACAGCAAAATTCAGCTTCAATTTGAGCTAATATTCTAAAATTGAATTTTTTTCGCACGCTTCGCGAAAAATCTAAAAGCTTGGCCAATTGAGTGCACATGCTTTCATCACGGTGCGTTTGGGGTCTCCAAATTTTGGCCTGGCCCAGGGCACCCCAAAAGGTGAATCCGGCCCTGTTTAAACCAGTGTACAAGCTGCGTAATCGGACATTGAAAACGGATAGAGAGGTAGCGAGTGTTCACCAGAAGACTATTAGAGAAGACACACATTTGGGGATAGACAGAGCCAGAGACTGAGAAATTAAAGACAGAGACATCAGGTGAGGGATAGGCCCTACTGCCTTATGAATCGTGTAGGCCCACTACCTAAACGATGAAAAAATAATTGGAGACACGACCAAGGCAATTGGCGATCGACTGCTGCCAAATATTGAAGAGGCCAGTTGAAAACTGCATAGTGATGCATATTTTTAACTGCTGCCAGTATTCTCTAGGATCTGGGCGATAAAACTGGTACTTCGAGAGATTGTACATCAACTAGTGCCAGCAGTTTTTCGTCCAAGGGCTCCAGGGAACACGGACGATGACCAACAATCCGCACTCCGGGTCCGCACTGGCAAAGCGTTCAAATCAGAAGAGAGCCTGTAGCCTAATTGGGTGACAAGATTCAAAACAGACTCCAGAACAGTCTGTGAAGAATGGAAAGTGGTGTGGGACGAAGGCAAACACCCGTTCAACTTCCTGCCAGACATAGTGACCACGTCAAGGAGACCAGACATCTTCATCTACTCACCCAATGAGGCGTGATCATTGAGCTGACGGTGCCAGCAGAAGAGAATAGCACAAGTAAACTACAGCAAAAAATGCAAATATGAAGAGAATGACAATGATGCAGAATGGGGGCTGAATGATACTTGTAAGTTGGATCTAGAGGCTTCACCAATGAGGCACCGAGAAACTGCTTCTAATGCTTTGGCTACGAGCTACCTATAGGTTGTGGTTGGCGAGAAACAACAAGACTTTTGGTTTTGAATTAGTCGCAAAGCCATACATTCCTCATGTTGAAGAAGACCAGGACGATGATGCCAACAGTATATCCAATTTGAAGGATAGGCTCCTAGCTGTGTCAGTGGCTTTGAACGGTGCTTGTACTTTCTTCTTCAAATTATGGTTCCAGCTTGCAAGCCTGGCCCTGTAGACTCTATACAGACTATAGACCACTTGGCATGTGACGTCATTGCCCGGCAGTAAGCGCGCGCATTATGGCAATTTCCATTGTTCTTTGCCCTGCAGTGTGCGTACGCATCGTAGTCTGATAAGGGCACGTGCATTTTAAATCGCCCGCCACATTTCATATAGTGCAGGAAAGCCATTGAACAGTGTAGCGGCTCGTTCGAGCATATCGATAGACGAGTCCCTCGCCTTTGTTGATAAACAGCGATGCCAAGTGGTCTATAGAGGACAAGTTTAAAAGCAATAACATGACACGTTGGTGTTTAATACCTCTCACAAACTCTTCCTACATGTAGCCTTTAGCAGTATGCTTCGACTATATTTATAAATACGTATTTATAAATACGCACTTGTTAGCAGTATGCTTCGACTATATTTATAAATACGTATTTATAAATACGCATGTGGCCCATGGGTACGACATACCAAGACCAGCAAGTGTGACCAATTCCTCATATCATTGACCACTAAACTCCCACAGAGGAGGTGTAAATTTCAAATGGTGACACTCCCTGTTTGGGAGATTAAGGTCATGTCTTCCATAGGGGGTCCATGGATTTCAACTAGAATGGCCCAATGATCTACTTCTCTCATGACAATTATTAGCTATTATTACATAGTTATACAGAATATTTTACAGAACAGTTCCAGCAACTTTGCTGCAGGAATTATCCATTAAATTACAGCACATTCGTGCACGTGCATCATCAGAAAAAGAAGAAAAGATATGTATATTATATAACCTATCATGAATCTGATTATTACTACAGTGGCATAAAGAAGGTTCAGACAGTTCAAAAGGACTTGAAAAGCGGATTCTAATCCAGTTGTGCAGCCTTCCAAATTTGGCCATGATATTTGTTACTACGTTTATAGGAATGTGTAATGGAACTGTACAAGGATTTCTATACTGGCATCTGGATAGTTTAGGTAAAATATTTCACTTATTTCTTATTGCTATATCTATTTTTCTACATAGACAATTTATGGCAGCGGTTCCCAAACAGTGGGTCGTACCCTTTTGGGGCCGCAGAAAGTTCCAAAAAGGGGTTGCGGGATATATACTCCGCGCATTAAAGTGCAGTGTACCATATCGTATTGGTTATGTAACCTATTTTAAACCCATTTTAGAATGCAATTGCTTCTCGCGCATTTGTTCTGGTAAAGTCAATCTAGGAGCCGGTCAGTGGGACGACTTGGAAATTGTGCCCCTTTGGAAATTTGTCTGGGCAATTCATGTGATTAGTCAAAATGAATAGGATTTAATATTTCTCTTCTTTTTAAAATGTTACGGGCACTAAAATGACCCAGGTCAAAACCACCTGCTGCCGAGTTCACGATGTTCACTCAAACACACTGTTTATTATATAGAACTTATGATTATCTATAAATTAGTGCAGTATGGTTGTCAATGAAGTCACATAACAAAATCATACAAGAATTAAAATTTAACTTAAAATTACTACAAAGAATTCTTTTTGCTAAGTTTACTATCTAAGCCTGGAGATCTCGATTAGATGACGTTCTGGTGAGATTCCTTTGATGATCTCAGTTCTTGATACAAGATCCGGCAGTGTCCAAGATTCCGTCTACCCAAGTGAACCCCCTGGTCTATACCACAGTTTCCGTCCAAGTCCTGAAGAATATGTTTTCACTATTCTAGCTGCTATGTTATTGTTTTTCAAATGGTATTCTATGTTGACCGTAAGCTCCACTCTTGGAGATCACTTGAGCAAGCTATCTGATCCACTTGACAGTCAGATGACACACCATGTTAGTCCTTCAAAATACCACAGTTCATTGATGGAGATATTTCAGTCCGTCACTTCTTTGAGTCGACGAGATAAACAAGTACTATTGACTTCCACTGCCGCCTTTGTCGTATTTTCTTCTCTTCAACACACAAGAACCGCGAACAAAAGTTTGAAGACTTCACACAATCATGGTAACATTTTGTACCACTACTGGCTCATAAGTGTCACAGAGTTTCCTGTTATAACTCTAAACTGCTGCCAAGATCATCTATCATCCAGGCTTTATATATATTTTTGTACCCTTCTAGAATAACCATCACTAACTATATAGCATATTACAGTATATTACATAATTTCTAAATATAGCTCATTACCTCAACACAGGCCAATCAGAAGCACTCTTTTATAGATGTTTACAAATGCTAAATAGATAGCGTCACCACTTACTTTTCCAGAAACTTCTTTATAACTAAATATGAATTTCTAGTGCACTTTATTCATTAGCATTTTCCATTCAGTTCTAGAATATTCCATGTACAAACAATAGAGATACATATCAAAACAAGTGAAAACTAATCTCTGATGACAAAATACATAACTTTTAACTAATATTATGCACATAACAAGAAGAACAATAAAATGTACTGAAATTTCGTATTTTAACTCCTTAGGTGGTACCGAACTAGTGATGGCTTTAGCTTCAGTCTGTCATGGTTTATCAGAATTCCTGTTGGGATTAGTAACAGGAGTTTTAACCAGACGCTTTGGATATTTCCCGCTGATGACAGTCGGTATTTTGACATATATGTTTCGGTTTATATACTATGCCTTCGTGAAGGAACCATGGTGGATTTTAGGCAGTGAACTGCTTCACAGTTTAGTACCATTTCTCAATCTCTATAAAATTAATTACAAAAATGTTTTTTGACGTAATTTACGTCACACCGTGATTTTGGTTAATACTTGATTGACGTTTTAAAAAACATTTTTATTCATATAATGATTTTATCTTCATTATAGAAAGTAACAGCCCAGCAAACACAAAACGTTTTCGACATCATTCGCAAAAGGTTATAAAAGGTTGTCAGAAAACGTTTAAATGTCGGGTTATATAAAGGGTATATTAAGAGTATAAAACGGTTTCATAACCTTAAAAACATTTTTTATAAGCTACTGCTCAGCAAACAAAAATGTTTTACAGAAAACGTTTAAATGTCGGGTTATATAAAGGGTATAAAAACGTTTTAATAACATTCCAAAAACATTCTTGAAAACTTGATACAAAACATTATAAACAGAAAGTTATTTTGGGGTTGAAAAAATATTTTGTGAAAAATGTTTGCCCAAAATATTTGCAATAACGTTTTAAAAACGTTTTCATGACCTTTAACCAGACATTTAAATGTTAGTAAAATGTATTGAACAAAAAACATTTTAAGAACATTTCTGTGTTTGCTGGGTTCAAATATTTTAACATAATATTATTTAAGTATTGACAAAATATTTGGCAAAAATGTTTGCAAAAATAGTTTACAATAACATTTTTTGAAAACATTTAAAATATTGTTGTAGTTTGTTTTCATACAAAACGTTTTAAAACTTTATCATGACCTTTAAATAACCCGACATTTTAATGTTATTAAAACGTTTTTACCTAAATCAAAAGCCAAAATATAACTTATTTAAAACGTTTTTAAAACATTTTTGTGTTTGCTGGGAGGTGCGCTAAGGTGTAAAAACAATAAATATTGAAATTTCTATTTTAGGTTTGACTTTTCTACTGACATGGAATACAGCTTTGTCCTATCTGAGCTTGGCTGTTCCTGAGGAATACAGAACATCTTTAGCTTCACTCCTCAACGCCTTACATTTTGGATTTGGAAACGCCATAGGTTATTTACTTGGAGGGTATTTAATCAATATTTATGGCTCAATTCTAGTTTTCAAACTCTATTCTGTGTTGTGTGCTGCTGTTTCAATAGTATTCGTTTGTATATTTATGGTAAGTTACGATTACTGCAGCTATTGTTCGGCGTAGAAATAGTGATGTAACAGGATAAATTACCAATGGGTTTACATTATTTTTGAATGTATTGCCCTGCACTATATGTAGGATGTAGGCCTACTCATCATCTGTGTACATGTGTGTATGTGTGCAATCATAGATTGACTACAATACCGCTCTTTTCAAAGACACTTATCTTGATCAGCATGATGTGAAAATTACACTTACAACTTACATTCAGAAATAGTGTAAACCCATTGTTATTGTAATTAAACCTGTTACACCACTGCTACACACCGACATCGCCCGGTTAATAATTAACTGACAGAAATATTCTGATTTTCTGATGTGAGCGCTCACTCACATGGCGTATACACACAGAGGTCACACAAAGCGTAGTGTGAGCACTCCCCGGGGAGCACTCACTCACATGGCGTATACAAGCTCACTTACACACAGAGAAGTCAATTACCGAGCTATTGTCAGTAGCCTTAGTCGCGATGTCCCTCGGCTCATTATGCGTCTCAAAGGTCGGAACAAAATGGTCATGCGTGGCTGTGGATTCAACCTACCATGGCGATTTCTGCCATGAAGATATCGGGGCGATGACACTGTGTGCTACTAATTGATTTTATACTTCAATGATGGCGCCTATAAAATATAGGTATCTATCTCTATGTCGGTATATGCTATCGATGTGACCATAGACTATGCCATAGTCGAATTTTATTAAAAATATGTTATTATTAGTCATGATGAACCCATTTCGTTGAACTCAAAATTATACTGATGTTTATTAAAGTTAAAGTATTCAATAGTAAAATGGTCATAAAGAGTTAAAAATATCAGATGATTAGTGACAATAAAAGTAATTGAATGCAACATTATCTTGCATAATTATAATGGCTCACTTTAATACTGAGCGAACCCCGAAAATTCGACTATGGACTTTGAATTGTAAGCAGAACTTTACCCCTGGACTTTGCTCTTTAAAACACACTGTCAAGCATACTTGTTTATCAGTCCATTAACCACAAGTACGCGCTAGATGTTTGATGAGAGATTAACTTTCGCGTCAACACAAAAGCGCCGCAAATACCACAGACAGTTGTGTACGGTGTAGTTTTAATGGTAATGGCGCGGGCCCAGAAGATTTAAACCATAGCGAGATATGGGCGACCAATCACAAGGCAGATCCATTTAAAGATGCATTACATCATGGTTAATTTTAGTTAGGCCAGAAATTGGCCTAACTCTCCATAGAGTCCCGTGTTAAAAATCTTAACCGCAAGGCAAAGTCAGTAGTCTACTTGGGAAGCTAACAAAGAGAGGGAGTAGGGTGACTGAAAAGATCAGATGTGAAAATCTATCAATTGTGCATACATTAATTAAATCAGAGTTTTAAGCTTAAATACAATATCCAGTATGCACAATGGGCAAGTGGACTACGGGGTAGTCTAATGTGACCACTGCGCGCCTCGTAGCTTTATCGTGTTTATAGGGCCAAACCAAATGTTGAGCCTAAATGTTGAACCTTTTCGAGATCAAATTAGAGAAACATGTTTCACTAAGATGTCATTTATTATCAAGTAGTGATACTACAGTTAAGTCATGATGTCTTCAATTCTAGATTCGACACTTAACGCATTGGAGTAACATATTTGTCCAATGTTGCGCAGTTGGACAAATATTTTTGTCCGGCACTTTTTATACGATGTGGACAAGAAGTTTCCGATTCATGTATATAATAATATTGACATTTATTAGTTTCTTAACATTTTTCAGACACATGATGCAGCTGTCAAGAATGGTGAGCCTAACGAAGAAAAACATAACATTGATATTAAACTACCACGACCAGGAAAGTATCTACCTGACTATGTAACGGTTCATCAACAAGATGCTCAAGACTAGAATAGGACGAGGCTCTTACAAAAGCTAAATTTATTTATTTGTCAGTGATGATATTAATAAGAGTTTGCAATATTTGTCGAAGGAAGCTCTTGTCAATAGACAACCTTGATTTGGTCGAATGGTGAAATGGGAAGAAAAAGAGGACCAAATGCTGCAGAAAGCGAATTCAGAACAGCTTACCAGTTTTTACAAATAATAAAAATATGTTGAGAGCCTAATGAGTGTGGAGCAGAGGAGGAACTTAGACACCACTAATATCAGCCAAATCTATTTTGATTCCTAAAGTTATTTTTATGGGGACTTTGCCTTAAAATCAGTGAGGTGGTGTATTTCCAAATCGTAGTGCATTGTGAACCCGTCTCCTCTCTGCTGGGTGTAGAAGAACTACTAAGTATCCTTTTGCACACTTTAAATATTCTTTTGCACACTTTACAAAATATTGCAATATTTATATTTAGCACATTATGTAGGAATGTTTTTAATCAAAAAGATGGAAATTGTAGGAAACTTAATAATACAGCTGCAAACATAATTATGGAATATTTATAGCACTATCTGCCTCCTGTTATTAATATTCTGACGATTATTTTCAAAGGGTATTATATGTTCGAGTTCCCACACTTTTGCAAGAAATATCGCAATCGAAGACGAGATCGAAACGATTTGTATCAAATTCTGGCCTATAAAATCTAAATCTTGAAATCCGAAATTCTTCCTGATTCGTTTACGGGATTGTATCAACATGGAGGTTGGAATTGTGGTTTCCTTTCGACATAAATACTAGTATATAATAATAAATGTAATCGAATGCTTGTAATTATGCATGCTTTATATGACACCTGTGATTCTTTAGGCTGCACAATTAAAAGCTTTCATAACATGTCACTGATTTGTATGAATCGCTGTGTGTTTTTTAATTAAAATTAAAATTTTAATTAAAATTAAAATTAGAATTAAAATTCTTCCCTGTTATGTATTTTTTTTTACTTTTATGTCATTTTGTTGGTGTTGGTTAATATTGTAAACGATTACTAGAGTTACGAAGGGTTAAAAGTTTAGTTAAATGGACCCTGATCCAACATTACCGAATATGTTCATCGGGAGTATCATTGACAATAATTTTTTTTACGAGATTTCATCAGTATTCATTATGGACGTTTCGAAGTCTATGGTCCATTTCACTCAAAATCAATCATACCTTATGACGCGTCGTAAAATCCATTTCACGAAAATGACTTACGAACGGTACGCTTCTTAAGTGCATCTTTGTGATATTTACAGTATCATTAGCAAGGGGCCACTAGTATGTCGGAAAATGTATGAAAATTGTGTTTCCATGTGCAAAATAATTGCAAAATAATTAAAGGCGCAATACTTTAAACAAACTCAACCGAATCTCGGAAGGTTCGGGTTGAACATGTTGAAGGGCCTAATGTATTCAAGTCTGACATTTTGTCATTACCACTTTACGTTCCATAGTGGTTGCTTCAAAATTATTTTAAATCAAATCAATATTATTATAAATGTTAATATTTGAAATAATATGTCTGCAAGATATACTACTTTGCATTAAAACGTACCTTGCTTTGACCAGGGATATTTGACTGAAACAGCATATTAACACAGAAAGAAATGTAAAAAAAAAGTTCTGAAGTGCAAGGTCGAAAATAATTCTTAAAACTGTACATACGAGTGTACGTTGCGTTATTTTTTCTTATTTCGATGTCAAATATTTTCTATTGAAAATTAAACAACACATATTTGCATTCCATTGACATGATTGATAAATAATACGCCAGTTGTTGACAGGAAATGATTTATGTATAGATTATTTCATGGGTTCCATGGGTACTTGATTCATGAGAAGAAACTTGAATAATCTCCTTTGTATTTTTGCAATGATCTATGACCCCTGAATTATGTAAGCTAAGAATCTAAGTTCAGCCGAAAGCTGTGTATTTTAGACAAAAATAAGGAATTTACATGAATCTGTAATTTAGATACTGACAGTATCTAAATTAGCTGCATGTATTTGAATGGGGCTTCAACTTCATCAATACTGCTGTTTTCTTTGTGTTTTGCCAAATGTTATATTTAAAAAATACCAAATGACAATTTGAATGACTTATCCTTAACTTTCAAGCAATTTATAAACAATTTTATTTTTTTTACACTTTCGCTGGGATCACTGAATGGGTCTTTAAGTTCATTACAGGTAGACTTATGACTATCAAATATACAACCTTGGCGAAAAATGTTGCCACACCTAAGCGTTAATTGCCCATCATCCTGCCCCGCTCCCCTATTGCAATGTTAATGATTTGGACAAAATCGTCATCATACAGTCTCCCAACATTGAAAAAAGGGGGTGGGGAAGGGGCAAGTGTAAGCTGAATGTACATTTGCAACTATTATACAAAATAATACGGAACTATCACATATTTGGCTCCGATTGCGTGCTTTTAACACCAGAACGTGCAGGTGTGGCAACGAATTTCCGCCAAGGTCGTCTGAATAAAATGTAAAAGAAATCACCTGAAATTACGTTTTCGTTCATATCTTTAGAACGGAATGTCGGATTCACGTGCAATTTTCACAAAGTCTTAGTCTGTTTATGTACTCTATACCAAATATAACTATTTGCATGTAAGTTTTACATGGCTTGGTCTATGTATCCTATTAATTATAAAGATGCCAAAATAATACAAAGTATGTGAATAAAATATCAATCGCCATTACATGCTGTCTACTGAAGATAGTATACAAAAGAATTTAAAACTATTTTAATGATGACGAAATAGCGTGAAGTTTAAGTATTAGCCCTAATAATAATAGCAAGGATCAGAAGAGGAAAATTATAATCATAACAAAGTCATCAGACGGATTCGAACCCCTGATTTCACTGATCTATAGATTACAAGGCGACGACTTAACCGCTGAGCCACGAAGAAGTCGTTCAATACGTGAGCATTTCTGTATGTATTAATGTTAATTTAAAATTATGCAATGCTTATACGCTGGCGAAGTTACGTAATAATGGGATTAACTACCATAGCAATAGGTGAAAACTATTTTTGAATATACCGCGCTGCACTGACACGTTCACTCGGTACCTCTGCATTGAACCATATCATGCTGATCACTTGCACCTGTAAGATTAGTATCTTTGAAAAGACCAGTATTGTATTCAATCTATGATTGCAGACATACACAGGTGATTAGTTCAACCTGCTTGTAGTGCAGCGCGATATGTTCAAAATTGTTTTCACCTATTGCTATGGTAGTTAATCCGATTTATTACGTAACTTCGCCAGCGTATATGTACACTAAAACAGGTGATTTAATTCTTATTCACCTACAATTTCAATTGTTAAGCCGTTCCGGTTGGTTTAACCGAATATAGAGATATTATAACCTCATAGTAGAATGAACATGTCATACAAATGCATTTAAGATCAGTAACCTATTGCACATATGGAGATGAGGTTGATGGTTTAACGGTGGACGGTGGATGCGGATATTTTCAAATGTCGAAATGAATGCGCGCAAATTGAAATGGAATGAATTATAAAATATCCAGTAAGTTGGACATATTGGGATTAAAAAACTGGAGTTGGAGTCGAGTGAGGTATGAAGTAATGTTAGAAAGTTTGAACAGAATAAAAAAAATCAACCTTATTTAGGTGTAAGTCAGTTTCAGAGCTGGTGCATTTATCATGCATTGTGTACCTCGTGGAAAAATAATGAAATTGGGTATCGCAGCAAAAGGACTCATAAAAATTAAACGGTAGTTGTACTTTTTTCACAGAAGGTGACTATTAAGTGTGGCATTTATAGAAAATTTCAATAATGGGGAAGTTCAACGTGTTTCTTACATAAATATCGATTTTTTTTCCTCTATTGCACTTTTTTTTTACTCCTGTACAAAAGGAGCCGAAAACAGTGAATATTACAGAACAAGAACCAAAACAAACAAAAACCTATAGAAAAGAAGCACATTTGTTTTATTTTTCATAATTGTTACAACATAACAACATCATGTTATTTTCACGATATAAGAAAATAAACCAGTCTATATGTACAATACCGATAACTACAAAAATGTTATTGGAAGCCCAGGTACTATTATCAAGATTATAAAGATCACTTTTCCGCATATTTCACAGTTTCATACATCAAGGATGACGGTGCATGCAGGTTCACGTTTGGCGGGAATTTTTGACTTTAGGCCCTATGTCTTTTAAAGTACATGCCCAACATTAATAAAAGTGTATATTTCTGGAAAAAAAATGATGAAAGCAAAAAAAAAAAAAAAAAAAAAAAAAAAAAAAAAAAAAAAAAAAAAAAAAGCGCAGTGATTTATAGTGCGCTACGCACAGGCACAACGCCTAGACGTTGATCCACAAGCCTCAGCACACTTTACAGGTTGTCGCTGACCACTACGGCCCCACATCATTCCACAAACCATTAAACAACAATTCAGGGACTTTGCTGCTTCAAGAGCGCACACCCTAGACATTCCACAAATAACCATCGCAACCAGGATCAGCTCCCCGAGTTTCGTACGGGTTACAACGAGACAAATTAGCAGTGAGTTCCTTGTCCAAGGGAATTTCAAGGTAACTCAATTTTTCCATGTGAGCGTATAGGCACCGCCAGGGTTCGAACCCGCAACCTCTCGCACCATAGTCGAACGCCTTATCGATTGAGCTAACTAGGCCCTATGTCTTTTAAAGTACATGCCCAACATTAATAAAAGTGTATATTTCTGGAAAAAAAATGATGAAAGCAATACATGTACAAATGTGCTTTAGGTATTTGAAAAAAAGTCCCTGTTTGAAAAAGGCGTAAAAACAACTTGTATAGGCCTATACTATTAAATAATATGGTGACAAGTCCAAACAATTCCCGCCAAATGCAATACTCGCCAGTAGCGTAGCCAGCAGGGGGGGCAGGGGCAGAGGAAAAGAAAAGGGCAAGGAGCCCTTTTTCATCAAAACTCACCCCGATCATGGGCCAAAATAGTGTCAAATACAAAAATTTTGCGCGCTCGCACATTGTCACAATAAAGCAATTTTCGTCTCGATTATGGGCAAAAATAGTGTCAAATTCAACATTTTTTGCTCGCTACTCGCGCATATCGCCCCAATAAAGCCTTTTTTGGAAGCTCGAAAACATATACAGTCTCTCTAAAAACAAAAATTTCATGTTGCAACTGCAATTTTTTTCAGCTGTGCCCCTGAAATTGTTTTGCCCCCCCCCCCGACCAAGAAAGCTGGCTACGCCCCTGATCCTCGCCAACATTTATATACAACATTTTTACACTGTAACAGTTCACTGCTGTCATAAAATGTAATCGAAACCTATACATTGATCACTATCCAGCAAAAAAAATTCCAGCACATTATTATTTTAATGCACAAACAAAAAAAGGTCTACGAGAAAACCATTTAAAATACATTGCAAAAAATACCAAATAAATCAAATCACCCCAGTATGTAACATACTCGTATTATACTTGACCATCAATACAATGTATGTGCAATTTGAGGCATAATCCTGGTCTTAATATAAAATAGTGAAATTATTTTGCATTATTATTTTCAAGCAACCTACAGGAAACGTGGTTTCACTCCGAAATTGAGTTTTAATGCTCCTTTGTCACATGTTGCAACATAAATCATAATGTTATCTTTCCACATTCTGGGTCTCCACGAATCATAAGTTTTGTTATTTTACTTTTTCATTGGAGTGTAGCAAAATGAAAATGAACACAACGTTTTTATTTATTGTCCAAGTTAGTGATCCATGCACATTAATTTTTGCCAAAATATTGCACTTTGCTTTTTAGGGTTTATCATGAAGAATAAAAACAATATACGGACGCAGAATATGTTTGCCCTGACAATCCACATTATACATAATACCATAGACTCTAAAATAATACATACTGCTATTTTAATTTAAATTGATCAAACTTTGTCTATTATGTTACAAATATAATGTACTCTTTTATTTAATACCTTTATTTACAAAATTAAAATACTGATAGGTGACGTTATAACTACGAAATAGTCGAAGCCTCGTTTAAATGTCGTTGAACTTTTATTTCAATTGTTCTACATAAAAATATTTTTCCCTGTGTTTTCGAGACCTACTAGTATAATAACATGTACAGCATTGTTGGAAAGTCGATGTGCGGACAGAAATTCGATGCTACAGGGTATCTAAGCATATTAAGGGGCGCACCATTAGATTTCCAGGGGGGCATGGGAGTTTTTGAAAAAAAAAAAACTTTGCCCACTAGTGAGAAAAAAAAAAAACTTTGCCCACTAGTAAGAAAAAAAAAAAAAATTTTGCCTCACTGATGAGTAAAAAAAAAACTTCCCCACCCAACTTTGTATAAAAATGTACATTAAAATTGAAAAAAAATAGCTTCGCCGCCGAAGGCGGCGAAAAAAAAAAATTTGGTGCTCTTGGAGGCGAAAAAAAAAAAAAAATTCTGCCGCCTTCGGCGGCGAAAAAAAAAAATTCTGCCTGACCCAAACTCCCATGCCCCCCCCTGAGAATCTAATGGTGCGTCCCTAAGTGAGAGATTTGATTTAGACACTAACAAAATGGGGACATTGTCCATTTAACTCCAAAATAGCACGCTAATAATTTGTCATCTGGAATTGTACTTGGCCAAAACTTGTAGACATTGATTGTGATGGGAAGCAGGATCTGTGTCAATTGGAATACTGTCAATTATATGATGCCAGTGGCGTAGATTTGGGGGGGGTTAGAAAAAAATTCTTGAAAATACCGTAGTGAATCCAGCACCTTTTGGCGACAGAATAAGTTTATGGTACAAATGCGCGCGAAGCACGCGAAAAAGTTTGCCATTTTGAAGCTAAACTGATTAAATATTGTGCAAAAGGGGAATAAATTCGGGATTTGTGGGCTAAAACGGCCAAATATGAGCCAAAAATGTGTGGTCAAAATAGTGCCAAAATATACAATTTGGCATTTTTTACAAAATATATAATCTTAAAAAAATAATTGCATTCTGTAAAAAGATATACCAACTACCAACATTTGTTCAGACTATATTTTAAAGGGATCATTGGGCTATTCCAGAAAATAGATGCACACCCCTTATAGAGGAGTTCGGATATCCGGACTTTTTGTCCAGTCGTGACTGTTGGAAATCCAGACTTTTAAAGTGCCCAAAGCCAAATAAATCTGGCAGAAAAATAGTTCAAAAACAGAAATCCGCAATTTGAGAGCTCATTTTCAACATTTCCGTGATTTTTTCTGCATTTGATTGGATTTCCAAGCTCTTTCCAGTAACATTGGCGACTGGAATTCCAGTCGTTTTCAGAAAGCAGACTTGGAAATCCGGACATTTCTTAGATTGAAAAGTTACTCCTCTATAGGGGGTGTGCACCTATTTTCTGGAATAGCCCATTCATTGGTGACAGCAAAACATGGTCGTGGGTAAAGAAGAGAGAGTTGAAAAATGTATCACAATAACTATATGCATCCCGTCACCCATTTTCAGCGACTAGGCCTACGACTATAGCACATCATATCTTTGGCCAAAGTAAGCTGCCAGTAAGTGTTCATTTGTTTCTTTCGTTCATGCATCTTGAATGTTCTCCTTTAACCTGAAATTTTAGCTGATCCTCTCTTCCTTAATCGATCACTTGTCTTCTTCACTCTCATAGAAGCTCTTCGCACAAATCCAGTGGCTCTCTGCATTGGGTTATCATGCCTCTCTGTTAGAATATTGGTAGAAGTGAAACGCTTCTGGATCGGTGAGATAGATGGGTTGTATGGTACTCGGGTTTTCCGTGCTTGTTTGGGTTTCGTGGGGTGGAAATGTGGACTCTCTGTATCACTGTCTTCATCCTAGGAATCCAACGAAGCTTGAGACCACACTCGTTCCGGTGCGTTTCGCCGCAAATGACGAATCAAGGAATCGATTGGTTCCAACATCTGTAGCACTCCTGTGACGTAAAATGAAACAATATTTCATATCAATTTGACGTGAAGAATTGATTTTTCTTATTATTATAAACAAAATATGTTAAATGTGAATATTTATATCTGGTTCCTGTTGTTTTTATATAGCGTAAAATTACGTCTACAAACGTGTATGCCTCTAAATGATTTTTTTGTATTTTTTTTAACGAAATAGACGAAAGGCTGACTGGCATGCCCTCCACAAAAACATTATAATAGATTGGTCTTACCGCCACCTGTATCAGTAATATATCAGTACTCAGTAGTATAGCTTAGTATGGTTGCTCAATATACAATGTATAGTTGCTCAAACTCCAAATAATGTTTTTTATACATTGTAGAGGGTGTCTTCCTTTTGTCTCTTTCGTCAAAAAACACTGATTTAGCAATTAGCATGTAGGCCTATAGAGGCATAGGCTTTAATGCAGATGGAATTCTACGATATTTTGAATGTCACTTTGACAAGCAAATAAACAGCTCAGTTTGTTTACATTTTATTTTTTTAATTTGAAGACTGGATATATCCGCGCCGTAGGCTGCCGTTGGATATCAAGGAAACATTTTGAATTGTCTGTTAATACGATTGATGTTAAGGTTAAGTTGAAAATATAAAAGCTTTATTGTTTGCAACCGCGTTTGTACCTGAAGCCTGCAGGCAAAGGTACAGAAATGAGCGGGGTCGTGACTGCATAAGCAAACACAAAAATGATTTCAAAACTTTGAATTTGATTATAAACGTGTTGTTTTGGGGTTTTTTGGTCAGAATAAAATTTAAATGAAGGACTATATAAAGGTCATGAAAACATTTTATATGGAAAAACCGGGAAAAAACAATAACAATTTTAAAATGTTGTCCACATTAGAAACCTTCTGTTAATAAAATACTATGCTGAGCCACCAGCCTGGGTGGCTCACGCTCCAGTAATTTCAGATGATTGAGCTCAGTAATACATTAAAGAATGTCTTCCAATTCATGAAAACAAATAGATAATCAGCTTATCGGATTAAAAGCTGAGAGGGAAGGCCTTGCTGCTCAGCGAGTGTTTGTAATTATCATCAGGGTTTTTTCCAAATTCATTCTCTAATGAAAACGTCATTGGAAAATATTCTATAGCAAACATTTTTTTTCAAAAATATTTTGTCAACACTATGTTATTTGTTAGAATGTTTTGCATCAAGTTTTAAAATATTTTCTGATCGATCCCCTTTATTATATGAACTCGACATTTAAACGTTTCCTGTAAACCGTTTTGTTTTTGCTGGGTTAACGCATCAAGCCAGGAAACGATTTTTGAAATTACAAAGGAAAGCAAATTATTAAACAAAATTTGACCTGTTCCTGTTTAATACTCGTATTAAAACATTCGTGTAATTTTGTGATCCCATTTCAGCCAACGCCATAAAAAAAAATACACACCATTTAATACACACGTATCCAAGCAAGCATAAAAATGATTTTGATATGTTAAAAACGTGTTTTGGTTTTAGTCAAAACTTTTTAATAACACGTAAATATCGGTTATAAAAAGGTCATGAAAACATTAGTTAAACGTTTTATATAAAAAAAAGCACTACAATAACATTTTTACCAAATATTGTGTTAAAATGTTATGCAGTAAGTTTTCATAAATGTTTTCCAAATGTTATTAAAACGTTTTATACCCTTTATAAACCCATCATTTAAACGCTTCCTGTTAAACGTTTTGTGTTTGCTGGGTTAACGCATCAAGCCAGGAAATGATTTTTGAAATTACAAAGGAAATGCAAATTTGGTAACATTAATTTCCTGTTCCTGTTTCATACTCAGAAACATTTCTGAAATTTTGTGATTTCATTTCAGCAACACAAAGAAAACATCCGTTCCGACTAGACTATACGCCATAAAAAATACATCACATTTTAGCTGGACCAGAGAAACACTGGGGAAGACGAGAAAAGAATCATCTACATGGCTGAACCATCGAGATATAAGTATAATATCTCGATTCATGATGGCTGAAGTCAATGTATATATTTCATGTTCGAAACAAAAGCGCATTCATACTTCGAAAACACCATTGCAAGATTGTTCTTTTTCGTGATATTAAAGTGGGTGTCATTTTCTTTAGAAGGGGTCCCAAATATGTCAGTCAAGTATTATGACCCACTCTCTCAATTAAAAAAAATATGACCCCCTTGCGCACATACAGGCCAAAAACGATTTTATTGTTACTGCATTTTTGGCGAATATCGTGAATGACATTTTATGATTTAGTCCAAAACTGCTCCATATCCTGGGAACTCAAGATAGGATGCCAAAATTTGCTGTGCTTCTTCCCCTTCTTGATTTGGGATCTGAGGCAAAATTGAGTGTTCTGCTATTGGGTTAAACAAAAGTCCCAACATAAAAATGTCGGCTGCTGTGTTGGGTTAACCAAACGCAAGACAACATTCAGCTTCTTGTGACTCTGGTGGAAGATAGTAAGCAAGACTTCTTGCTCTACTTCCATGGGGGAACATCCCCGCTCAGACACCCCCTGCCTATGGATAAACAACTAAAAAATGATACACCAAATGGCTTCAATTTGCAAAATTGTCCAACTTCGGAGGGGGAACATCCCCTCTCAAACATGTCAGACTCCCCCTGCATATGGCTAAACAAGTGAAAAATGATGCCCCAGATGGCTTCAATTTGGAACTTCATTTAGCAAAATTGTCCAACTTCGGAGGGGGGAATTCCCTCAGACACTACCTTGCTTGTGGATAAACAACTTAAAAATGATACACCAAAATTAATGGCTTCAATTTGGACCTTCAATTGGCAAAATTTTATATGAGGTGGGGCATCCTTCAGACACTCCTTGCGTATGGATAAACAAGTGAAAACTGATGCACAAAATGGCTTCAATTTGGACCATCATTTACCAAAAATGTCCAACTTCTGAGCAGATATTTTCCTACTATCTTCCTCTTTTTAACACAAAATCAGTTTTGGTCCCCGAATTGCTTCACTTGGACCTTCATATTCACTTTTTTTTAAAACTATAATTTACATAGTGTCAAAATCGTCCACCAAATGGCTTCAATCAGGCTTTCATTTTGCAATTTTTTCCAAATTCTTAGGGGGTAACATTCTCGTCAAACTTCCCAAGTGATAGGGTTGTATGTGTCGGGGGCCCTTTGCTGTATCTTTTCTCCAGGGGCGGCGCAAACCATCTCAGCCCCCGGGGTAAGGGCCTTCGAATTGGATACGTCACTGCTCTATTCTTCTTGAGCACTTGACATGACAACGTACAGACACACCGAGGACACACACACATTTGGACTTGTAAAAAAAAAAAATTCAGGTCCTCGGAAGTATATGTAATGCACGGGGGGGGTGTATAGTGGGGGTGTGCGCGCGGAGGGATAGCCGAGGCTTCATGAAACTGAATGTGCTTGTATACACGCAACTTTTTGATTGCAGTTTTACTCAAACATAAGCTAACTGGATAATCAACTGAGTCTGAGCTTGTCCTACAAAAGGACTCGAAAACAGTGAATATTACAGAACAAGAACCAAAACAAACAAAAAACTATGGAAAAAAAGCACACTTGTTTTATTTTTCATAATTGTTACAACATACCAACATCATGTTATTTTCACGATATAAGAAAATAAACCAGTCTATATATGTACAATACCGATAACAACAAAAATGTTATTGGAAGCCCAGGTACTATTATAAAGATCACTTTTCCGCATATTTCACAGTTTCATACATCAAGGATGACGGTGCATGCAGGTTCACGCGTTTTGGCGGGAATTTTTGACTCTAGGCCCTATGTCTTTTTTAAAAGATATACACTTTTATTAATGATGGGCATGTACATGCCCATCATTAATAAAAGTGTATATTTCTGAAAAGAAAATGATGAAAGCAATACATGTACAAATGTACTTTCGGGATTTGAAAAAAGTCCCTGTTTGAAAAAGGCGTAAAAACAACTTGTTTATACTATTAAATAATATGGTGACAAGTCCAAACAATTCCCGCCAAATGCAATCCTCGCCAACATTTATATACAACATTTTTTACACTGTAACAGTACACTGCTGTCATAAAAATGTAATCGAAACCTATACATTGATCACTATCCAGCAAAAAAAATCCAGCAAATTATTATTTTAATGCACAAACTTAAAAGGTTTACAGGAAAACCATTTAAAACATTGCAAAAAATACCATATAAATCAAATCACCTCAGTATGTAACATACTCGTATTTTTATATTTGACTTGACAATCAATACAATGTATGTGCACTTTCAGGCATAATCCTGGTCTTGATATAAAATAGTGAAATTATTTTGCATTTTTATTTTCAAGCAACCTACAGGAAACGTGGTTTCAATCCGAAATCGAGTTTTAATGCTCCTTTGTCACATGTTGCAACATAAATCATAATGTTATCTTTCCACATTCTGGGTCTCCACGGATCATAAGTTTTGTTATTTTATTTTTTCATTGGAGTGTAGCAAAATGAAAATGAACACAACGTTTTTATTTATTGTCCAAGTTAGTGATCCATGCACATTAATTTTTGACAAAATATTGCACTTTGCTTTTTATGGTCTATCATGAAGTTTGAATAAAAACAATATACGGACGCAGAATATGTTTGCCCTGACAATCCACACCACATAATTATACATAATACCATAGACTCTAAAATAATACATACTGCTATTTTAATTTTAATTGATCAAACTTTGTTTCTATTATGTTACAAATAAAATGTACTCTTTTATTTAATACCTTTATTTACTAAATTAAAATACTGATAGGTGACGTCATAACTACGAAATAGTCGAAGCCTCGTTTAAATGTCGCTGAACTTTTATTTCAATTGTTCTACATAAAAATATTTTTCCCGGTGTTTTCGAGACCTACTAGTATAATAACATGTACAGCATTGTTGGAAAGTCGATGAGCGGACAGAAATTCGATGCTACGGGGTATTTAAGCATATTAAGTGAGAGATTTGATTTAGACAGTAAAAAAATGGGGACATTGTCCATTTAACTCCAAAATAGCACCCTATAATTTGTCATCTGGAATTTGTACTTGGGCAAAATTTGTAGACATAGATTGTGATGGGAATCATGAGCAGGATCTGTGCCAATATTATGATGCCAGTGGCGTAGATTTGGGGGGGGGGGTGTTTTAGAAAAAATTTCTTGAAATTAACCGTAGTGAATCCAGCACCTTTTGGCGACAGAATAAATTTATGGTACAAATGCGCGCGAAGCACGCGAAAAAGTTTGTCATTTTGAAGCTAAACTGATTAAATATTGTGCAAAAGGGGAATAAATTCGGGATTTGGGGGCTAAAATGGCCAAATATGAGCCAAAAATGTGTGGTCAAAATAGTGCCAAAATATACAATTTAGCATTTTTTACAAAATATATAATCTTTAAAAAATAATTGCATTCTGTAAAAAGATATACCAACTACCAACATTTGTTCAGACTATATTTTAAAGGGATCATTCATTGGTGACAGCAAAACATGGTCGTGGATAAAGTAGAGAGAGTTGAAAAATGTATCAAAGTAACTATGCATCCCGTCACCCATTTTCAGCGACTAGGCCTACGACTATAGCACATCATATCTTTGGCCAAAGTAAGCTGCTAGTAAGTGTTATTTTGTTTCTTTCGTTCATGCATCTTGAATGTTCTCCTTTAACCTGAAATTTTCGCTGATCCTCTCTTCCTTAACCGATCACTTGTCTTCTTCACTCTCATAGAAGCTCTTCGCACAAATCCAGTGGCTCTCTGCATTGGGTTATCATGCCTCTCTGTTAGAATATTGGTAGAAGTGAAACGCTTCTGGATCGGTGAGATAGATGGGTTGTATGGTACTCGGGTTTTCCGTGCTTGTTTGGGTTTCGTGGGGTGGAAATGTGGACTCTCTGTATCACTTTCTTCATCCCAGGAATCCAACGACGCTTGAGACCACACTCGTTCCGGTGCGTTTCGTCGCAAATGACGAACCAAGGATTCGATTGGTTCCAACATCTGTAGCACACCTGTGACGTAAAATGAAACAATATTTATTTCATATTAATTTGACGTGAAGAATTGATTTTTATTATTATTAAAGTAAATATGTTAAATGTGAATATCGTCACGTTATCTGCATGTTCCCCGGTTTTTATATAGCGTAGGCCTAAAATTACGTCTATACAATCATGTATGCCTCTAAATAAATGTTGTTGTTTTTTACGAAATAGACGAAAGGCAAACTGGGCAGACACAGGGGCGTAGCAAGAGCCTCGGGGCCCATGGACAAAGAACAGTGCGGGACCCTTTTAACAATCTTTTTCTTTAATTTCCCCTTAGTTCATTTTCGCTTTTGCTCGGGGCCCCTGAACCCTTGAGCCCCCTGGACTTCGTCCACCCTATCCACCCGCTTGCTACGCCCCTGGGCAGATACCCAAAAGATTACAATAGATTGGTCTTACAATCAGGCGTGCTTGTACAGCCGCCTGTGTCAGATATATATCAATAATATAGTTGCTCAATAACATAGTTGCTTAGACTCCAAATGTTTTTATGGAGGGCGACTTTTGTCTCTTTCGTCAAAAATACTCATTTGGTATGTTATGTTTAGAGGCATATGCTTGCAGATGGAATTCCACGGTATTCTTCGAGTCATTGAATGTAACTTGGACCAGCATAAATAAACACCAGTTTCTTTACATTATAGTTAATTTAAGACTGAATATATATCCGCGCCGTTGGATATCAAGGAAACGTTTCAATTGTCTGTTAATACGATTGATGTTAAGGTTAAGTTGAAAATTCGTATTAAAAGATATTGTTGGCACCCGCGTTTGTACCTGAAGCCTGCAGGCAAAGGTACAGAAATGAGCGGGGTCGTGACTGCATAAGCAAACACAAAAATGATTTCAAAACTTCGGTTATAAACGTGTTTTGGCTTTTTGTCAAAATAAAATTTAAATAAAGGGCTACATAAAGGTCATGAAAACACTTTATATGGAAAACCGGGGAAAAAACAACAACAATTTTTAAATGTTGTCTAAAATGTCATTGCAAAATATTCTATGGCAAACATTAATTTGTTGCAAAATATTTTGTCAACACCTAGTAACATTTATGTTTGTTTAGAATGTTTTGCATCAAGTTTTTAAAACATCTTACGAATGTTATTTACAAGTTTTATACCCTTTATTATATATGTTTGCTGGGTTAACGCATCAAGACAGGAAATGATTTTTGAAATTACAAAGGAAATGCAAATTTTATGAACAAAATTTTACCTTTTCCTGTTTAATACTCGTATTAAAACATTCGTGTAATTTTGTGATCCCATTTCAACCAACTCAGAACGGTTCCGTTCTGCCCATGCCATAAAAATACACACCATTTAATACACATGTATCCAAGCAAGCACAAAAATGATTTTGAAACGTTTTAAACGTGTTTTGGTTTTAGTCAAAACACATGAATATTGGTTTATAAAAAGGTCATGAAAACATTAGTTTAACGTTTTTATATATAAAAAAAGCACTACAATAACATTTTTGCCAAATACGGTATTGTGTTAAAATCTTTTGCAGTAAGTTTTCATAAATGTATTATTAAAACGTTTATGCCCTTTATAAACCCATCATTTAAACGTTTCCTGTAAAACGTTTTGTGTTTGCTGGGTTAACGCATCAAGGCAGGAAATGATTTTAAAATTGCAAAGGAAATGCAAATTTGGTAACATTAATTTCCTGTTTCATACTCAGAAACATTTATGAAATTGTGTGATTTCTTTTCAGTCAACACAAAGAAAACATCCGTTCAGATTATACGACATAAAAATCACATTTTAGCTGGACCAGGGAAACACTGGGGAAGACGAGAAAAGAATCATCTCCATGTCTGAACCATCGAGATTTTATAATATATCGATGCATGATGGCTGAAGTAAATGTATATCATGTTCGAAACAAAAGCGCATTCATACTTCGAAAACACCATTGCAAGATAAAATTGTTCTTCTTCCGTGATAATAAAGTGGGTGTCATTTTCTTTAGAAGGGGTCCCAAATATGTCAGTCAAATTTTATGACCCATTCTCTCAAAAATATGACCCCCTTGCGCACATACAGGCCAAAAACGAATTATTCAGTTTTATTGTCACTGTATTTTTGGCGAATATCTTTAATGACATTTTATGATTGAATAATTTGATGGCCCTCCAGTTAACAAAACTTTATATGACCCCACATATTTGGGAACCCTTCTCTTTTCCGAAGAAAATGACAGGCCTAAACTGAACTAACGGTTACGTTTGGTATCAAAACTGTTGGCATGTCTCAAAGAAACTTATCTATCTACCTGTAATCGGTGGTCGGCCATCTGGTTCCAAGAACACCATTCTTCTGATCAGTCGTCGTAATGGTGAACTGAGGCGACGAAATAACTGATAATCGAGATCAACACTTGGATTCCCATTCATAAACTTCCCAATAGGCACTGCTCCATATCCTGGGAACTCAAGATAGGATGCCAGGATTTGCTGCGATTCTTCCTCTTCTTGATTTGGAATCTGAGGCAAAATTGAGTGTTCTGCTATTGCGTTAAACAAAAGTCCCAACATAAAAATGTCGGCTGCTGTGTTGGGTTGACCAAACGCTTTACAACATTCAGCATCTTGTGACTCTGGTGGAAGATAGTAAGCAAGACTTCTTGCTCTGCTAATGTCCAGATCGTAATTCTCATGGTCAGGCTTGCCGCAGATTTGCGCTAAACCAAAGTCTGTTAATTTCACCAGAGCATTTCCTTTCGATTCAACAATGCGAACAGAAAATGGAGTCAATGCATTATGTGCAATTCCATGAGAATGAAGGTGTGACACAGCATCTACAAGTTGAAGGAAGAGTGCCTTATGTGCTTCATCGCAAAGTGAGGCATGACGTGCGAGAATAAAACTGTTCAATGTCTCTGATGATTCCATAAATTTACTTACAGAACAGAGATAAACTGAGCCTTTCTGCTTGTGTAAAAAAGCATCCTTGATAGTCAAAATATTTTGATGCTTAGCAAGTGATAGTACAGTTTTCTTATATTCGTTAAGAATATACCGTGCTTCTGTTTGACCAGCGCAGAGGACAAGTTTAGCAACGCGAAATTTGCCCCGAGGTTTCTTCTCTTTTACCTTATGTTCAACACCAAAATAACCACAGCGAATCTTATCCAACGGCGTAAAATGGTGCATCATCGACGGCATCTTGTAATTATTCATCTTTTACGTTAAATACGTAGACGCATATCCTTAAATATAATCCTGATAAATCGGTAATGTATGTAATTTCTGTTGTAATACCCCGATGGCCCAATCTGATGTGTAAGTCAATAAGGCAAACCACAACAGTGATATACACACCCCTCTACTTAGACAGTTCACTAACGGAACCAAAACATATTCGAAATGCCCGCTGGTGTCCTTCAGTGACCTGGTATGCGATTTCTCATTGGTTCATTGCACGGTGTCTATGGCAGCCACTTACGCTTCGATCCATTGCCCTTTGTTCGATGTGATGCCCTAAGCACACTTTACCAAGTAAACAGTTATATGCGAAAAGCAATCGACCTTTCAACCGGGCCTTTCAACTTATATCGAACTTTGAGGTTTTATTTTTATTGAAGATAAATTATACGAAACTTGTTTTCAGAACGGAAATAAAATATTTTATGCATATTCTGTACATAAAAGCTTTTAAAGTTGCTTAAACTTTACATTACACAAAGCTTTAGCTGTTTTCAAATTGAAAAAAAGAAAGAAAAGAAAATGCTACATGCACAATGTAAACGTGAATAATATCGTGCCTTAAAAAGATGGAAACATATTGCGGAAGAGAAACAACGGTTCAATATGGAACCAATATGAAACGCTTAAAATAAAGCAGGAACAATTAATTTGATTTTTATTCATTTCCTGGTTCACGCAGACACCCAATATCCCGCCCAATATGAGCCGTAAATTTTCAGAACCGTGTGCCAAAAATGCCCCTCCCCCTCGGCCTGCCATAAAAATTTTTAAAAAACCCTCCAATTCCCCTTGCATACGATATGGCAAATTGTTGGGAACCTAATGTGTAAATTTGATAGCATATTCGAAAGTTTCTGATATAAAATTGGATCGGTTGAGCCCATATTTATTGGTCGAGCTATGAGTTTTAAAATATTGGACGAGACGTAGTCGAGTCCAATATTTTAAAACTCATAGCGAGACCAATAAATATTGGGTGTAAAGCATCCAATTTTATCATTATTATGTGTTGGATCCAATATTATCACAACTTGGATCCATCAAAACATAATAATGTATAATGTTGGCTTTTTAGAGCATTTAATTTAAAACTTTATGCCCGAAATTTTGTGCCAAAAATTGCTTCCGTCCCTTCAACCTGTCAAAAGTTGTCACCTGCCCCCTTTTGGCTTGCCTGAAACACCCCCTCCCCACACACACAATTTAACCATCCCCATGGCTCATGCCTGATAATTAACGAATTTATTGTAATAAAGTTTTCAATCTGTCGAAAGCTTTCGACACATCAATCATGATCATCCGTTGTTAAATTGATTGACGTGTCGAAGGCTTTCGACAGATTGAACACTTTTTTCCAATAGTTTCGATGTTAGAGAAGTTTTACAATATTTATTGTGATTGAGCGCACGGGAAACATCTATTATGATGCAAAATATGGAGCAGCTCATTATACTTAGCCTATTCCTCAGCCAAATAATATATTAAATGAGTGCTTAGAAATCCGAGGACAGATTAGCATTTAGAAAGTTCAATATTTAACATGCATTAAATATTTTAATGTTTAGGTCATCCTAAACATCCAGACACAAAATCAGATAAATCTTTAATGAAATATTGTTAGGATCTAAACATTAAAATGTTTTTAAACATTTAAAAATGCTTAACATTCAACTTTCTAAACAGCAATCTGTCCCCAATTCCAAAACAATGCTTTTGCAGTGTAGATTTGTTCGTACACTGCTTCCCCCTGCTAGAATACTAATTTATTGGGATTAAAAATATATCCTGGATTGCCAAATAAAACACAGCCCGTTTCTAATCTCTTGTTGGAATTATTATAAACTGGCAATAAAAGACAAGTTTTAATATTTGTTGGCCCAAACTATGTATTTTAAAGAGTATTTTTGCATGCTGTGACAATGGAGCCTAAAGACTTATACAAAGTCTAATGCACCAATTTTAGTAAACATATTTTCTGCTTTATTTTACAATCAATTATTAAAATTGATATAAAATATTAAGATTAAGAGTAATGTCTTAGTTTATACTTGAGATTTTGAATGCTTGTGTCAAGCCTTTGAATTTTGTGACTGCAAAATTATTGTAAAAAACGTAAAAATTGGCAAAAATTAAAATTTGACTTTTATTGCCAGTTAACAGTTCCAACTAAAAGATTATGATTAGGCTGTTACATTTGGCATAACAGATTAACATAACATATTTTGAATCCCCAAAAATTAGTGATTTATTTTTTTGGAATAGGTAGTAAGTCTGACTACACCACTAGCAAATAAAGTCATAAGTCAGTAGAATAGATTTTGTGTTGACAAAAACAAATGTTCAATATTCTTTTTATTTCATTGTTTCAGCAGTATGGTAATATTCGCTGAGCATTGACACTCTTATATATTACCCGTACAAACAGACAAAGTCACTTTTTCTGGCAGCCTATTAACTTTAATACTGAGATATGAAAATGATGAAGCTTGCATCAAATCTGCCTCTCATTTTGTGAGTGTGATTGACAGAATGACAATAAAGCTGTATGGAAAGTAAGATAGAGGACCCCAAGGGAAGGGACCCCTGGGGTAACGACAGTTTCAAATATTTCATCAGGTGAAGTGTCAATATAACACCAATATGACACCAAACAATGTCTCCACCAAGTTTTGCTACCATATGCCTCACCAGTTCTGAGAAATCTTGCTCACAAGTAGCTACAAGTTTTGTATACAAATGAGCTACCTTTAGCATATTTTGCAATGAATATCTCATGGACTAAGTCACATCACTATAGGCCTTACCAGTTCTAAGAAATTGGATGCATATAAAAATAAAGCAGTCTGGGGCAAAAACTAAAAATTCTAAATGGTTACAATAGCTATTATTTGATCAGTTTAAATATGCAGGAATTGCGAGACTGTAAAATGAAACTCATTTTTGTGCAGCAAATGTGATTTTTGTTAACATTTTCTAATGCACAAGCCCGTTAGACGCATCAACATCAGGGCGCGTGCATTATTTTTGTCAAGTAATACGCGTTCATTAACCTATAAATAAATCACATATTTTTATGGCTTTAACTTAACTGTTTTTTAACAAATGTAATAGGGACTTTCTGACCCCTCCCTACCCCTAACAAAAAAAGTCTTATGTTGATAGATGTCATCAAACTTTTTGGTTTGCTCCTTAGGGGTATTGATAATTTCAGTAATTTGATATCAATGTTACTTATAGGTTAATTAATGCGTATTACTTGCTGGGAATGGAATTGTACAAAATAATGCACATGTACTGAGATTTTGATGCATCTAATCAGGGTCTTAGCTAGAAATTGAGAGTTGCCCGTCATATGAATAAAATTGCCTGTCCTAATTTGACCTTTAAAACATTTACCAGACCGTCTGTAGCCCATTGGGGGTTCAAAGAGTTCAAATATGTGCTGATATGGCCTTGTTCTACAAATTGGGTCTACTAAAAAGGTCAATTAGCTTCTCAAAACATACAATTTATAATATAGCATAATTTTGCCCGTCCCAGGAACAAACTGGCCGTCTAAAATGACGGCCAGACGAGTGGCTAGCTAAAACCCTTCATCTAATGCACAAGCCCTTAAGGGGGGGGGGGAGTGTATTAGATGCATCAACATCTCAGTACAAGTGCATTAGTTTGTACAATTTCACAAGCAACAAGTGATACACATTTATTAACCTATTTCATACACAAGAAAAAATTGTTGATATTTTGATAACAAAATTGCCACTGCATCAACTCGCAAGAAAAAGAACGCATCCGGAAGCACTGCACATTGTACGTGGAGTACGTGCCCGTGCATTAGATACAATCAAAGCATGTTTTGGATTTTTCTAATGGTTGCTCTGATTGGTTCTTGCTATCAAAGAGTG
Source organism: Amphiura filiformis (assembly GCF_039555335.1). Lineage (NCBI taxonomy): Eukaryota > Metazoa > Echinodermata > Ophiuroidea > Amphilepidida > Amphiuridae > Amphiura > Amphiura filiformis. The sequence continues at coordinate 33,970,455 of NC_092632.1, forward strand.
TATGAAATCTATATAATGTTATGAGATGCACCTGCTTGTGACATATAATATAAATGGCAAAGGGTGTAATCACCTTTATTTGGCAGCGGAGATATTACAGTAATTGTATCAGAGATTGAAATAGAGTAAAATCACAAAGAACAAGACAACATTAAAAATAGAATATGAACTTGGTATTTGGAATCACAGGAAGATTAGAATCACAAACTGAAGAACAAGTGAAACAGATCAAAATTGGCAAAGCACCAGAAATAGTAGCACAAGTTGTAGTAATCTCCTATTTGTGATGCGATCAAGCAAAATGAGTCGGATCGGGAATATTGATTTTGACATATAGGCAACAATAGCATTCAACTTGCTTTGTATTTTATTGTTCTGAGCAACATTAAAATGACCATATCTCTGGAACCATACGGGTGGCTACAAACTCTTGAGTATTTGACATAAAGTATTTGATGTAACATATCTATGTTATTTAATATATTCCCACTCTATTTCCAGTAATGTTTAAGTTGTAACGAATGTTTGATGACATAAAATCGATAATATCCTATGTAGAATATCTGGTAGAAATATATTATCGATATTACGTCATCAAACATTCATTACAACTTAAACATTACTGGAAATAGAATGGGAAATATATTACATAACATAGATATGTTACATCAAATATTCTTTGTTGAATAAAAAGTCTGTATAGGACCTTGGTCTAATTATAATGGGGATTTCAGCAATATAAAGCTCTGAGAATGGCTCATGTAATGAAATTGAAAACTGAATGATTTTGATCGACATCAGACTCATTTAGCTTGATCGCATCACATTTGAATGTCTAGGACAAATACCTACAAAGTATGGAATTAAGACACTATTATAGTACTATGGTCACTTGACTTCTTCTGTGCAATGACACTCGTGCTAACCCTCTCATAAACCAGGGGTTTTCAATAGGCAGTCCACCAACCAATTGTGGTTGGCTGTTGAACGGCTCTGAAATGTACAGTAAACAAGGTGTATTTGAAATGATTATAATCCTCTCTGGCCCGCGAAAGCAAATATAATTGAGAACCCTGTCCTAAACCTGAAACCATGCTTAGATGCAGGCCTGTAGCCAGGATTTTGTGTGTGTGGTGCAGTATAGATCTTATGCAATGAACCAATTGGAAACGGAAAACAGTTGGAAGACGGTTCTCAAATGATGGAGGGATGGGTCTCTGGACCGATTCCACAATCATTCATATCTCCTATATGTTTCATTGTATTATCATGTGCAATTCCCCATGAAGTCCTCCTGTAGGACAGAATTTTATTAAATGATGAGTCTTATTTAAATGATGAGTCTTCCCCCCCCAAAAAAACAACAACCATGACTGCATGTAAAATGCGGACTTCACCCCGCTCCTGGATTTTAGCTGTTTTAAATGCATTTAGAAGCATCTCCTGACCCTTATTTTTACATAGACCTTTTCTTTCTTTTTTTTACCCACAGGACACGCCCCTGTCATCCCCCTGCTGGATACGCACCTAGATACAATCAGCAAAATGTGTGTGCATTTATGTGTGTGGTATGTAACTGCACAGAGGAAGCCAAATAGACTACACTACAGTTGATTCAGCTCTTTGGTTTCCAGATAGTAAAATACAATTAGTACAAAAGTACACAAACTAGATATCTATAAACTATCTTACACTATCTATATCATGTACAAAACATTGGATGTAGCACCAACAAGTTTGGATACAGCTCTCTTGTAAGCCAATCATTCAGCTATTAATTCTCTGGACAATTATCACAACCTGACATGATTGCTATAATCTGCATGAGTGTTGAACATCATTCAACAACACAATTTACAATGTCATTTCACGGTCTTGACTTTTCAGAGTGTGTCAGGTGTAATTGATACCCAGATAATTCAGGACCAGCTTGTTATATTTGTCAAACAATCTTTTGAGACTGAAAATTTAGGGGGAATGGTTCAAGGTATATTACATAAAGGACATCAGACACATATGTTTTAAATTAACTAGTAAGTGTCAAGATCCTCTATTCTGAGTTGCTCTAAAGACATACAATACACCTTTCACAAGAACTTGAATAAAACCACTGATTAAGCGCGACCATCAAAACATATTCAACTGATCAATACAGTGGACAACACATTCAATATGCTGCATCAAGTAAGAGCATCACATGTGTTTTATTTACCGCACATGATATCTTTCTAAATTAATTCCGAAGATTTCCGATTAGATGCTGAAAAGATCTATTGTCACACATTTGCACACAAAGGTACGTATAGGTGTGTCAATCATGGAGCTTTCATAACCCCTTCTCAATTCACTAATCAAGGAACTACACAGCCCAACTTTATTGTTTATAACAGAAAACACTGCTGCCCCCCCCATACCATACATGCCAAAATGCAATGTCAGGTCCATCTAATTTATATTTATCTTGGAATTCTGGGCATTTCAAGATAATCCAATGAACAAATTTTAATCTTTGGCCAGTGCACAATGAAAAAAAATGTGCATCCGGCCGGATTTGAACCGGCGACCTTTGTAATGCTAGCTCGATGCTCTGCCCAATTGAGCTAAAGAGGCATGTTGGAGAAGAGCGGAAGATATAAATCTATAGGAATTAGGTTAGAATGATGTTCGTCGCATCAGAACTGCAAATTTACAACAAATGCACAAAGTCACATAAGTATGAAAATTATTATACTTAGTTCTCTGGGTTAATATGATGAACAAATTTTAACCATACTTATGTGACTTTGTGTATTTGTTATAAATATGCAGTTCTGATGCCTTCCGCTTGGAATGCGACAAACATCATTTGAACCTATAGATTTATATCTTCCACTCTTCTCCAACATGTCTTTTTAGCTCAGTTGGTTAGAACGTTGTGCAAATATTACGAAGGTCGCCGGTTCAAATCTGGCCGGAAGCACTGGTTGTGTTTTTTCAACGTTTATGTGCACTGGCCCACTGGGGAAAATTTGTTCACCCTATTAACCCAGAGAACTAAGTATAATAATTTTCAAGATGATCCAATGTTGCATTATTTTGGAAGAAATAATACTTTTCAAAACTGGAAGGTACCAACAGTTCATATTTTCTATTCTTTTTACAGTGCACCATCATTTTGTTATAAAAAATAGTGCTGTTGTAAACATCAGTCATGTTGACATAGGAGTAAATGTAAAAGACATCCTGACATGTAGATATGAATATTAAAGAAAAAATCATACTGCTAGTATGGAGCTAAGTGGTATAGACAACATAATCAAAGAGAGTGGATTCAAATTGCTATTTTTTTAGTTATTATTGTATTATATAGTCCATAAAATCAGACAATTAAACTATGTTTTTAAGTTGATCGGTGATGACATGTAGGACCAAATCTTTGTCATCAACTTGTGTGTCAAACAGTTTGAACTTTTGAATTCTGTACTCTAAATCACTTGTCTGCAATATATCAGCCAAAATGGCTATCCCCAAGATATACTGACATCGGGATTATTTACCATTCCAACATGTCAACATGAAATATGCTAGCAACAGCATTAGTAACTATAAAATTAAAAATAAGTAACATTTGAAACAAGATTCTCCCTATGTCACCATGGATACACATTATTTGAATACCAACTTGGTTCAGTCAATGGAAATAAAAGATATATGAAGCCAATCAAACCGATGATGTAGAGTATTGATACTACCAGTCTTCTTAATGGAGGATAGCGTAGTACAGTTCCAAACTCTGGAAATCCCATAAAATTGCAGAAGGTATGACAGATGATTGGTCCAATAATATGACCTGAATAGGAGATGAAACAAATGTAAAAAGGAGTAAGTTTTTGATGTGATTTTGGTGTGGTTTGTCAAAACTTTGATATTACTCATTCTTCCATGATAATACCAAGCTTTCTTTTCGGCCCAGTGCTTGCCTTTCTAGTTATATTCCTTTGGTAAATATTCATTAATTTGATGTATAATAATAAAGCCAAGTTTATTTATGCTTATTGCGCACTACTAAAGTCGTGCAAGAATATTTTCATGAGTCCGACACGATACGAGCGATAAGTTACCAGCATAATAGTTGTCATTACCAGCATAATAGCAAGTTGTCGTTACCAGCATATAACAGATACATGCACAGTGTAGACAACTGATGGATTTATGCTGGTTTCATACTTTCGGCACCTTGCCGCTGAGTGATGTGACGCTTCATCATGCCACTTGTACTTGTCTGCAAGCGGAGCGGGACACCGCTGAGTGGCTGCTGCATGACTTTGAAAGCCACTGTTGCCACTCAGCACTGCTCCAAAATCATATTTTGTTCTCAAACGTCAGAGCAGCACCGCCCCGAGTTGACTTGAATTCAACTTCCGGTGATGCTGCTGGTGTGGATTGACCGATATATCGGCTTGCCACTGGTCACCGTAAGCGCTTTCTGGTACAACTGCGCTGTGAAGCAAAATCATCTACAGAGCGGCAAGAAGCAGGAAAGTATGAAACCAGCATTAGTCTAGTTCCAACTTGGAATTTAAGACAAATTACAGCCATCGGATTTCACAATAATCAAAATGGCCACTGTTCATCACGATGTGACCATTACAAAACACATCAAAAATTGCATTTTTACAGACATTTCAAGGAAATTCTGCCATCTCAAGAGGGATATTTTGTTAAGGTCATCCATCCAAAATACATGTGGACTGGTCTCTGGATAAGCCCTTGCATGAAAGCATGTTTTAATTTTCCTCCGATTCGTAATTATTGTTGCTAGTATGATAAGAAAGTCTTACCTGTCCTGAGAAAGATGAATGCTGAATATGCACCAAATACAGATGTATATGAAAACTGGAAAACTGAAACAAACAGAAATGTACCACAGTGAGTTAAAATTTGACATAACTGATTTCTTGTTATCAAAATTCATTCAAATTGATGCTGTGTCTTATAAATTATGTGAAAACATGGTTGGCTCATCGTAACCAACAATAAGGCTTGAATAAAGGAGCTTTTTGAAAGAGAAATTTGAAAGCAAACAATGAGCTGGCTTGATAGACCTTAAAACATTAACTTATAGAAAATAAAAGTATTGATTTGAGACCCAGCAGTGTATCTATCACCTGAGAGAACACAGGAGATACCATTATTCTAAGTGGAACAATGACGTGGAATGCCAAGCTATAATGTTATCTCCGTGTTCTATCAGGCATTGGATACACAGCTGGGTCTCAGAACAATAATTTTATTGTCATTCTTCAACAGATCTATCATAAAATCATGTTTGATTGCATATTCATGTCAATTTTTCATGGGTATTTTTAATCAATTTCATTGGGTTTAAAACAAGTCACCCCCCATTACAAAATTTGCCAATTCTACAAATCTGTGAAATGGGATTGGACTAAACGCATGCAGCTTTGTTGCAAACTACATCATTTTATAATGCGCCTGTGTCGTCCCCATGCCGTTGTGACAGGATGACACTCTGAAAAATAAATATGTAGCAAAAACAAGTCACACGTCATAAAAATATAGTTCCGGTCAAACTGTTCTCTAGTTCCGGTCAAACTGTTCTCTATTGTGTAATAGAATGCAGCTCAGACACAAGGATATGCCAATCAGATTGCCAAGATTATTGCAATTGTATAAGATTTGCCAATACTCACTTGCACTGAACCATATATGTACAGGTTTATGATTTCCTTGACGTAACCTCTCTATCACATGATGTATATGAGCTGAGAAAATAAACACAGCAAAGTATTATATGAAGTACTGATCATAACATCTGAATTAGACATCTACATAATGGGTGTTAGATGCATGATCTTAACATCTGAATTATACATCTACATGCTGTTTGTTTAGCTTTATTTTTTCTTCTTTAACCTGGGACACTCAATCAGTTGAAAACACTATTAATCATCTGTTCTTTCTTGAGGCTCTTTCCAGGGACATAAGAAATCTTCTACAATCCCAATGAGTCAGTGGTATAGTCCCTTTTGTGGATTTCATGACAAGTGACCTTACATTTACAGAGGCTCTATCTTTGGAAGCCAACCCATGGGAAACGCAAACCTGGTCAACCTATTAAAGACATCATGGAGAGACGTCATCCACAGAGACATCTCAAGGTTGGACCTAGGGTGGACTGTAAAGGAGGCTGAGGTTGCAGCTCTGGACTGTAGGACTTGGAAGCATCTCTTGAGCCAGGCAGCATGTGCAGAATTGCATGAAGCTGACTGGTAGGTAGGTATGTAGGATCTTAGGGCTCATATTGAAATTCCCTTACACAGGAAGGTGTGCGCCATCCTGCAGCTTTCCTGTGCTAGCCTTCTTTTGTTAAAATCCTGTGTGATTATAACACTGCAATTAGCCACGTAAATTATGAGCGCGCTTTCCTGGGTTGTGCGATGAGCCGTAGTCAGAGTAAATCTTTCCATTCGTCATGGACCACTTCAAAAGGCAGGGTGTATCACTGATGCATATAATCCATCCGTTTTATGACCGAGCTTTCCTGAGGCGCGCGCTTAGCGAGGGGAATCCTGCCTTCTTTCTGTGTGAAAACGTGGTAGGTATTTCAATATGAGCCCTTACATTTTAAATGGCAAATGATCAACCACTTCTTCATAATCAACTTGAGTTGAGCGATGGCCAGTGAAATGCAAGTGCATTACTTGCCTAAGATGTAGAATGCTATACCGAGGGGTAAGTGACACAAAGACGTAACTCCATTTCTCCGTTCTGAGAAAAATGAGTTTAAATGTAATGGTCCACATTGACTTATGTAGTTAAGTCTATGTTTCACTGGCCATTGATTTCAATGGGGTGCTAAATGGAGTTACTTCTATCGTATGTGTTTATTGGGAAGTGCTCGTGTTTCTGAAAATTTTGATATCAAAATCTAATTTTCACACAAAATGGAGTTACGTCTTTGCATCACTGACCCCTTGATATAAAACTTTTAAAAAATGCCTAAATACGTCAGGACTTACCTACTCCAAAAAACAATCTTAGGGCTCATATTGAAATTCCCTTACACAGGAAGGTGTACGCCATCCTGCAGCTTTCCTGTGCTAGCCTTTTTTTGTTAAAATCCTGTGTGATTATAACACTGCAATTAGCCACTTAAATTATGAGCGCGCTTTCCTGGGTTGTGCGATGAGCCGTAGTCAGAGTAAATCTTCCCATTCGTCATGGACCACTTCAAAAGGCAGGGTGTATCACTGATGCATATAATCCATCCGTTTTATGACTGAGCTTTCCTGAGGCGCGCGATTAGCGAGTGGAATCCTGCCTTCTTTCTGTGTGAAAACGTGGTAGGGTATTTCAATATGAGCCCTTACATTTTAAATGGCAAATGATCAACCACTTCTTCATAATCAACTTGAGTTGAGCGATGGCCAGTGAAATGCAAGTGCATTACTTGCCTAAGATGTAGAATGCTATACCGAGGGGTAAGTGACACAAAGCGTAACTCCATTTCTCCGTTCTGAGAAAAATGAGTTTAAATGTAATGGTCCACATTGACTTATGTAGTTAAGTCTATGTTTCACTGGCCATTGATTTCAATGGGGTGCTAAATGGAGTTACTTCTATCGTACGTGTTTATTGGGAAGTGCTTGTGTTTCTGAAAATTTTGATATCAAAATCTAATTTTCACACAAAATGGAGTTACGTCTTTGCATCACTGACCCCTTGATACAAACCTTTTTAAAAAATGCCTAAATACGTCAGGACTTACCTACTCCAAAAAACAATGGACATATAAAGATAGCTTTGGTATATGACATACATGGCACTAGTAGTGGCAACATACAGGCACGGAATACTACTTCTTCTGTTAGTGGACCCTGCAAATATTGAAAGTTAAGTCTGGTTTTAATAACCTCTACAAAATAGCAATTTCCAATTTAAGTTGTTGGTATTTGGTCTACATTTAATTGTTTTCTACTGTTTATATTATATTATTATTTTCCATAGTTGTAAATGTAATGTGAGAAATGAAAGTAGCCCAAATTTCTTGTTCTGCCAAAAGCCAAATCCAAACCAAAAAGTTCAAAAGAATGAAATACTTTCAGATAAGAAATATGTTCTGTGCCCTGTTGAGTGTTCAATTCAAAGAGCCATCGATCAAATACAAACAACAGAGCACCTATACAAACACTACATTGAAATCTTCAATTTTTGTATCTCATATAGACCTGGGAAAACCATACTCACCACAACATAATTTCGTAGCCAGAAAGTTTGGATAACTTCATCTTTCCAAATTGATTTCTCTCCAAGAACTGAAAATACAATGATATAGAATGTTATTGTATATTCTCATCATGAAACTGCTTCTACAAATTATGATTTAAAGTTACTGGATGGAGCACAAAATTACACACACAAATATTACTACATTTACAGTATTGTTTAATTAAGGAATATACTAAAATTGCTCATAACTCAAGAAACAAATGTTCAATTTTGATGTGGTTTTTTGCAAATTGTGGCATTATCAATTCTTTTGTACATTTAAAAAACTTAAATGTGATATGGCTGACATCAGATTCATTTTGCATGGTCTCATCAAATACGGCTCTCATAACTGTGACGCAACTTTCTTTACTTACTTGGTAATGCATCTACCAAATCTTCATATTTTAACATTGACAGTGGTCCAAGAAAGAGAACCTGCAACAGTCGAAAAAATGATTTTTGAAAGAAAGGGAGGAAAAAAGAGAAAATAATGTCATAATTGACGTCCTTTTATATTGAGTTTAACAAATAAAACATTCACTGCTTCTGAAGGGGTTGGCCTTGCGATACCTTGAATTGAGTTGAGGTAATATATTCTGGGAACATATTCGACATATAATGAGTCAAATAAGTTTGCCCAAACAAAAACAAAACAGCAACTAGAATTGCACAAGGCTCACCCCAATATGGTTTGTAAAAGGATGGAAGAAATTACCTGTATTGCTTTGTGATGCATCAGTAATGCAAATAAGCTCATTAATATCATAAATATGCAGATAATATCAAATATCGCCTGTCATCTGGTCCCGGGATTTCCACAAGAACCTAAGCAACAAAACAACTCTCAAAAGTTGGTACATATTGCCCTGACACCTACTTAATAAAAGCCTTGTTTGTGAAATTAAAACATGAGCATGATTCTGACCTTCAACTTCAATAAATTGATCAAATAAGCATGTTGTGACAGTAATGCTTATATTAACACTAGAGGCAAGGGACTGGCCATCCATTATGCTGCAGGGAAACAACATGACCATTTCACTTTTCAATAGCATTTTTGCCCACCAATAAGCAGAATTTTCCTCTGCCCCATTTTACTAGCTTGTTTGTGCTTTGTTTACAAAATACTGCTGGTTGGCTTCAATTTTTTATTTATTCTTCTTTTCTAATGAAAAATAAGAATGTTATGCTGTTTATTTAGAATAAAGATGGCTACCTGACAGCCAAAAAAAAAAAAAAAAAAAAAGAGCATTTTTGCCCTTTGTCTGATATACGATGGGAGTTTTAAAAGCACGGGTCCTCAACAAAATAGGATGTGTGTCCATACTGTCAGGCAAAAACAATGGCACCTGCCGGTCAGATGTTTAGTCTGTCACATGTCACCTTATCTATACATAACTTACCATAGTTAGTAACAGAGGGATGAATACAGCTGCTAAAATACCTTCTGATCGTACACCAAGATAAGACCAAAGTGAATGACTCTGCAAAATAAATAAAAACGAGACAACACTGAATGCATAGCTAACCCCAGTGAACTGAAAATCTGACATAAGTTACACTACCTAAGTACCTATTGATCTACTCCTCATCATTAGTTACTGATCTGGCAAGCGGAAGGAAAATGAATGCAACTAGCAATACATGAATATGCACAGAAAGATTCATTGAGTATATTATGGACTGGAATAATGTACATGATGATCATGCTGCTTTTCAATCTGAATTTAACATTTTGGCTCTGACTCTCCTTTCTGTCTTCTGGTTACTTTTCAATAAGCAGCCTCTGTGAATATATAGATCCTTCCATGCACATAATCATTTCAATTTGCATGGTAAACACTCTAAACTTACTGTTGACTGTGATGTGTCGGCATTTGTTGACAATGCATAGAGCAGGATGGGTGATAATAAACTGACTAACATCACACTAGCACATCTCTTCTTTATTGTTGTAGGATGATCCCTGCAACAAATGAAATATAACAATACAATTACTTATGATTTTAAAAGCCAGCAGAAAATGAAATAATTTAATTGTCATTCTCCTTATTCTCAGTAGATCAAAACCTACATTAGTAGATTGCATTACTTAGTCCAGAGACTGCCTTTTGAGGAGAGCGAGAGCAATCACTCTCCACTGCTCTCCTTAAATCTGATATATGGGAGTGATGTATAGCTATCCTTAGTTGATCTTTCTCTCCTTACATTCTATTGTAAATGCTCTAAACAGCTCTCCTTGAGAGCTGCAGAAGAACTGTTTAATACTCTCCTGAAAATTCTAAAAGACAGTCTCTGTTAGTCCTCAATGTTAGTCAGTCATGTCTGTTGTCACGAAAAACTAACTTATGAGGATCTTGCAAGCAGTTTGGTCAAAAGAAGGGATCACTGCACTGTCAAGGCAGAAGGTTATCTTTTCATGACCATTCACGCAAATGAAAGGCCTGTGGATATATGTAGTCAACTATTGTCTATAAAAATGGCATTAAATTATTACCTTCTGCTTTGGTGGGGTGGCGTGGGGGAGGGGGTTATCATGTATGGTCTGGACTTGCAAAATGAGACCTAAACAGTGGCGGCACCAGGAATTTTTTTTTGTGGGGTGGGGGGTTTTATGGGGGAAGTGAATTTAAGGGGGGGCAAAATTGACAAATTTTGTGCAAAATTGCCATAAAAAGTGGGGGGCAAACTGGGGAACAAGAAACATATTTTAGGGGGACGCCTCCCTTGTACTTCCTTGCAGTGATTCAAGACAAGTGGTTCATTATACATGTATATATTTAAGAAATAAAGGGTAATGCATTATCCTTTACACCCAAATAATGTGTCCGAGGCAGTAAAAACGTAACTAATGGGGGAGGCGCAGCCGAACCCATTATTTAAATGTTTATACTGCCGAGGATACATTATTTGCGTGTAAAGGATAATGATGCACCCTTTATTTCTATTCTATTACCCGAAAATAGTGTGATTTAAGGGGGTACTACACCCCTGGCCAATTTTGTGCATAAATTCAGCAACTCAAGGCAAGTAGTTATTGATTTATTGATCAAATATTGGTTTTCCCTCATTTTTGACTAACTCCACAACTGTTGTTTGTGCTGAAATAAAAAATTTCCAGTGCAGTAGTTGTAGTCCTTGCCCCTATAATATACATATCTTACTTGTCACCAATGCGCTATAATTGTTGAGAAAATGCGAAAATAGGCACAAAATTGGGCAGGGGTGTAGCACCCCCTTAAAGAGAAAATTTTTTGGCACAAATATTTTAAGTTGTTTATTTCAAGGTGGAGCGCGTACGTGTAAGTGACAGCACTTATTGCGGAAATATTGCATGCGTAACCAAGCGTATAGCTGTGCGTAGAATGTGTTATGGCACTTGACCCATTATCGCAGAATAATGGGCTCTCACATGACGTGTTTTAACAAATCACAGTGCGCAATTTTTAATAATGGGTGATAAGGGTAATAGAATAAGAAATAAGGTACATTCTAGCGGTACCTTTTCCCTTATCATAAATGATGTACCGGTACCGCTTGCTTGTCTTGAATCACTGAAATTTCAGTGTAGTAACTGGATTCCTTGCCCATATAATATACATAACTTTTGTTACCCCGGTACCAATACCAGTGTGTTATTATTTTTTGAGAAAAATGCAAAAATAGTCACAAATTTTTCAAGGGGTGTAGTACCACCTTAATGTACAATCAAGTTTCAAACATTTTTATTTTTTAATCATTTTATGATGTGGAAATGCTAGTTATATTAGGAAAAATGGTTATTTTAGAGGGATTTTGATAGCAGTTCCACATAGAAAAGCTGCTATCATCATGAGACTAAGATCTAGAAACACTGCCGAAATGTTGTTTTGTTAGCTGAATCTTTTGATGAAAGTCAATCTTTGACAAGATGTAACCTTGCTACGGAAAGTGCTATGACAAAAAGGTTTTCAGTTTTGGCTTTCTTTACTCAAGGAGTCAAGGGCTTTAATTTGATATATAAAATGATGCAGTTTGATGGCAAATTTGAATTCACCTTTCATACCTACAATTAAGCAAGTTATTCTGCAGGATCGCAATATAGAATATTTGTTTTATTTTGTGAGTAGTGCAAGTTGAAGTTAGTAAGTTTGTGGTTTCGTAAGTTATGTACAAGAGTGTTCTCAGGAAGCTGAAAGTGATAGCTTTTTGTATACACTTCATCCATGCCGGTTAGCCATAGGCCTTAAACATCATATTCCGAGGAGCGGAAAGACACCAAATTGGTGTTTTATGACCTTTGACATTCTTTTGTGGCGATGGCGAGTGACATGGTCTTTCAATTCACGCCGAGTGTCAGTCCTTGACAGGCATGACTATGCTTCAGTTCAATGGTCATGAAAGAATTCAAAAGATAACCTCTGCCCCAATAATCCCAAGCTATTGTCTGAGACTGCTCCTCGAAAGATGTATCATAAGAACTCAGTCTTCAAATGATAGTCATATAACGACCAATAGATAAATGACTGACTATCATTGAAGACTGTCTGAGTTCCGCAGTCTACACATGTGCTACATGTAGGTATGCCAGGTGAATTTAAATTTGCCATCAAACTGCATCATTTTATATATCAAATTAAAGCCCTTGAGTATGCCTGGCATACCTACTACTAGTCCGAATAATCAGACCCAGAACAAAATATTAATTTCTGACATGATCCTGTTCTGGGTCTGAACTGTTTCCATATGAAATCTTGATGGCAAATAGGACAAAAGAAGCACACGGTTCTACTTGACAGCTTTTTAATCCCTATTCATGTTACGTGAATCACGCTATTGTGGACCATCCTTCTGATACTTGAGTGTTTGGACAAGCGGAACGGTCTTTTGTCTACCTCTCTGTTTGTAAACAAACCAGGAGGTCGAAATCGTCCTCCTCGCCGAATACGAAAGTCAGCATAATCATGTAATAGTACGGCACTAAAGTAAATTTTTTATTACTTCCGTGGTCCGGGTACACGCTGGTGAATTGGGATCGCGTAGAAGTGACAAGGACAGGTCACCTACTACGCGCCGCGCCGAAGACCAATGGGTAAACCGGCTTGTTGCCAAGTGCGTTGATCAGCCAATCAGTGTGATTGTTTATTTCTTCTGTGTGCACGCTCGTCTACGCTAGGCGCACAGCTCGGACTACGGAAGTAATAAAAAATTAACTTTAACCTATATTATGCCGGTATGGCATGTAATGTTAGTCCTGCCAGCAAGACTTCAGTCTTTATCATAAACATAATGACATCTACTGACATCTAGGTACGACGAGTTACAGTTACTGGAACTACATGTAATGTATGATGTATGTAGGTAACCCAGGCAAACCTTAGTTAACACATTTGCTAGTCAGCCAAATTCGCCGACAATGTCAATGCATTTTTACATAGAAATTTAAAACAAGTGCCCGAAGTCTGCGAAGAAAGAAACCTACATAATTATGTTTTCTATACTTCACTTGACCCAAATATGTGATTTTTATGGTGATAAGTCACCGCGACATGGAATTTTAGAGGATTTGGATAGCAGTTCCATTAAAAAAAAGCTGCTATCATAATGAGACTTAAGATCTAGAAACACCCCCGAAATGCCGTTTTGGGGAATTTTGCTAGCTGAAACTTTTTGATGAAAGTCAATCTTTGACAAGATGTAACTTTGCTTTGGAAAGTGCTATGAAAAAAAGGTTTTCAGTTTTGGCTTAGTTTACTCAAGGGCTTTAATTTGATATAAAACGATGCAATTTGATGGCAAATTTGAATTCACCTAGGATACCTAAATGTATGATGTAGGTAACCTAGGCAAACCTTAGTTAACACATTTACTAGTCAGCTTAATTCGCCGAGACCGGGCCCCAACACAATGCATATTTACATAGAAATTTGAATTTTTTTCGAGAATAGGTGGGTGAAGGAAACCTACATAAATATGTTTTCTATACTTCACTTGACCCAAATATATGATTTTTATGGTGATAATCAAGTCGCACATGGAATTTTAGAGGATTTTGATAGCAGTTCCATTAAAAAAGCTGCCATCGCCATGAGACTAAGATCTAGAAACACCCCGAAATGCCGTTTTGGGGAATTTTGCTAGCTGAATCTTTTTGATGAAAGTCAATCTTTGACAAGATGTAACTTTGCTACGGAAAGTGCTATGAAAAAAAAGGTTTTCAGTTTTGGCTTAGTTTACTCAAGGGCTTTAATTTGATATATAAAACGATGCAATTTGATGGCAAATTTGAATTCACCTAGGATACCTATATGATGTATGCATGTATGGGTTCCCTGCACTATATACGGTATTACAGTAAGCTTACAATGACTTGTGACGATGAATTTACTCTAGTTTGACTACTTGCCTGGCTAAATGTTTGCCCCATACATAGAGACTGCCTACGTAAGCAACACTCAACAAAAAACAAGAGAAAATAGATCTAAAATAAGAACTGCATTCAAACAGCGTGACCTCTGTGTCGGACGCCATCTTTAAATGGCTTGGTTATCAACGAACGTTGATGGCAGCAGATTGAAGTAGCTTAAAAACCCTGTTAAATAGCAGGGCTGAAAAATTTATAGCTTAGTCAATGATTTTTTGAGAAAAAAGTAACCGGGAAAAAGTGTTCGGAGGTAATTCATCAACTGCAACTTAACCATAGACTCTAGAAAGAACTAGGTCTATGCTGCAACTGTGATCAGTGGTAGATCAACAATAATTGTGACTCCGAGGTAGGCGCCTATTTATAGTCCTAGTGCAACAAAACTGAGCTCTGAGATAGTTCAACAGTAGTGTGATCAGAGGTAGTTCAACAGTAACTATAATCAGAGGTAGATCAACAGTAGTCACGTGTCAGTCAAGCGTCAGAGAGATAGAGAGAAAGGAAGGGATGAGAGAGTGGCATAGCCGGTAGGAGGGCATAGTTCCCCCTGAAAAAATCTTAAGAGGAGGGAAAAGGAAAAAAACGCCCCAAAAGTGGATCCAAATTTGAAATTTTGAAGGAAAGTGAACCCATTCGGCCGGAGACCCACTTTTTCGTTTTTGTTTTGCCACCACCCCTAACCGGGACTCGCCTTACAAAGATAGTGAGAGGGAGGGGGGCAGGGACGGATTTAAGCAGTGGCCCTGTGTGTAATTTATATTCATTATTTAATGATTTTTTGTCCATTTATTCTTATCCTTGTGTTGCAAGCAAGTTGGAAATATAGGCCTACGGCCGCTTTTTACGGCGATGTAGGCCTACATGACTATTTCCAAGCTCTTTCATGCTCTATCTGATGATGATAGCGATATTGCAAATACCGCATACTTGAACCTTTTCTTTTGTGAACTTTTGGAACTATAAATTTATTAATTAAGGAAGGACTACTGACTGAACTTGTGTTAGTGACTAGTCTCTCTATATTGAATGCGCTCAGTACAAAACAATTAAAAATGTTCAGGTTTGCTTGAATAAAAGTGGCCCCATAGATCCTGGAAAAAGATTTTTAGGGTCCATGGTGGCACAGAATAAAATAATTTTAACACACAAGTAACATGTATCAAGTTTGGTAACTGGTAGTCTCTAACTTTAAAAGTCGCATTGGAACGTGCAGGTCCGTAACCAGGATTTTTGAAAAGTGGACTTTTGTTCAAAATTAGGACCTTTTTTGACCGACACGGACTGAAAATCTCTAATTTTTCGCTTGCTAGTGCTACGCTCGTGAATGGGAATTTTTGGGTCAAAATAGGGGACTTTTTTGGGCATTTGGCGAGGGGGTGTTCACCACCTGCCCCTTGTTAATGTTTACGGGCATGGGAACATATTATATATTTATTTGCACTTTTTGGCGTAGAACATATTGAAAAAGTTCGGCCAGTAAATTTATTGCAGGGCCAGTCGATTTGCCGTTTCACTGGCCCGGAGGGGGGGATTTAACAAAAATCGGTTTCATTAGACATGGGCCTATGTTAGATGTTGGGCTATATCAAGCACTCAATTGGTGCAAAAAATAGCGAAAATAAATGGTCTAAAGTAACTTGCGAAATCGGCACGGTGTCTACCCCCGGGTGTCTACCAGTGGGGCAACTTTGGGTATTGTTGCTGATTTGCGGAGGCCTATCTTTGTTGTTGCAAATACTAAAATTCGTGGCTTAGTTGGAAATCTGGTGCTCCGTCCGAAAATAACCAATAAAATGTTGCACCAAATGGCGCTGGCTCCATTAGGCTTTCAATTTCATACGAATCGCCGGGCGACTCGCCCCATCCCAACTATTCGCTACTTGCACGGTTCCGCCATTATGCACTATGTGCGGGGAGAGCCTCGAAATGGCAGCATACATGAATGGAAATTGAAGTAGTCATAAGGTTCTGTGTAAGGTTACATAATTCTTCCTTTCATGTATGCTGCCAGTTCGAGGCTCTCCCGCACATAGTGCATAATGGCGGAACCGTGCAAGTAGCGAATAATAGACACAACGGCCTCGGAAACAAACTCACCCTTTGCTAGTTCTCCAAGAGGACTACTTTCATTCGATCCTTGGAGCAAACATCCCAGAAATCAGGGGGGGGCAAACCTTCGGTGAAATGGGTTTGACAAGGGTCATTCAATAAGTTCTACCTCCACTTTTATAAACGTTGGTTCTGTAAGTGTTTGGTTCCAAACTGCAAGGGCTGCTTTGTGTAAAATTCATTTGAAGATATTTCTAAGAGTAGTTTGCTAATTCACTAGAAAATAACCATTTTTTGGTTATCTTAAAAAAAATAACTGCAAATCTCTTTAACCTCCCACGTGTGAAGAAGAATATAATAAACATAAAAGAAAATTATATTTTTTGTTCCAAAAGGAGCTAAATCCAATGGCAGCCATTTTATAACTTTGCATTGGATCCAATGGCAGCCATTTTATAACTTTGCATTGGAGAATTTTTAATGGACAAAATGATGTTGAAAATAGTTATAGTGAAAGTTATAACCAAACATTCCAATTGTTATGTCATCTAAACTTAAAAATGTTAAAATGTACCAATAAATGTGACAAAAGGCACATTGGATTTTGCGCCTTTTTGGAAACAAACTCTTGCTATGGCAGTTCCTTCAAATTCAGCATGAATATACTTTCTCACTTATCACTTTGATCTTGATATTTTTCTGTCAATTTATGTAAGTTTTATCAGCCGGGTAACTTTATTGGTCAATATATCTGAAGCATTGGTGACTGGTTCAGTTGTTAAAGACCCATTCAGTGATCCCAGCACAAGTGGAAAAAAATTGTTTAGGCCTATATTGCTTAAAAGTGAAGGATACGGTAAGTCATTCAAATTGCCATGTGGTATTTTTGAAATGAAAAATTTGGCAAAAACAAAGAAAACGGCAGTACTGACGAAGTTGAAGCCCCATTCAAATACATTCTTTTAGGGGCTATAATTTTCTTCGGAGGGGAGGGCGGTCCCAAATTTACGAAAAGTCAACGTCAATAAAATTGCGACCCCCTATTACGGCAACAAACAACTGATTTATGATCCTCCACCACCACCACCACCGAATAATACACCTTACCCGATAAACAGGCTAAAATTATTGCATTGAAATCAATCATTTTGAATAAAATAAACACACTATTTGCAGTCATAGTGAGACTCCGTACATTTTGAAATCAAAATCATCAAAAATTCTATGACACCCCCCCCCCCCCCCCCATTTTTCTTTCCAAAACTTTATGACCCCAGTATATTTGGGAACCCCCTCCGAAGAAAAAATGATAGCCCTTAATTAGATTGTTTGCTTATTTTTTGAATTTCCCTACCCTTGTCGATTTCCCCCCTTTGTGACCTGCTTGGCCATCTATATTTGTAGTGCCTTTTCCCAGTCTTTTTTCTCATTTGGCTCTCCATAGTGCTGTTAGTGTTATGGTTGTTCACACCTTTCCGAACCCACTCAATCCTCCACTGTTATTTAGATTTCTTTTATGTTCTGCTGCTTAATCAATGTTTGAAGCAATGCAGCTTTTTATCCCTTGCTGTTTATGATTAGAGCTGGTCTCCACTGCATTGGGAGCAGACCGTCTCTAATTTTATTCCTTGAAATTGAAAAGATGTGTCTTTTCGAAACGACGGCCTTTAACTTTGTTTATACATATTGTGTGTTATTCCTCCATTAGATCTTGTGTCATCTCAGCCTATTTTTTATCCATTGCTAGTGGACTTTCAGCGTGTTTATAGTGGGAGCAGATGTGCGGTACATTGCGGTATAATTTATATCCAGTCGGCTAGTCAGACATTATCCGGAAACTTGCTCACTATAAACACTAGCCGTATTTGCATGTGCCGCACATCAATATATCCTTCTCAACCGATGGATATTGGCGCGAGATATTTGCACTTTAAACACAGGATAAATTGTTCGCTGTATTACCGGAAGCAGCAGCTTCTTCATGAGGCGTAGGATGCGCGCAACGCTTCTCACCCACAAGAGTTATCCAAACTGAGAAGCTACATATGTTCGCCGCCATGATCATTCTGTTCGAGCTGTTTATATATCATGATATATAGCTCGCCGGGATAGCTTGCGCCACAATATTTACTCATCATGTGACATCGGTGTCATTGCAAAGGTACGATAATGTTCTCGTATACGGTATAGCCTACTCAAAACTCGGTATATTCACTATAAACACTCTGATTGTTGTCCCGGGATTGTTTGTCGATCCATCCTTCGGTTCCTTGCTGTTCAGTTGGAAGTTTGGAACAGATTTCCCTGTTTTTATATGGATTAAAGAGCAATATAGCAACATGGTGGAAAAATATGACTTCATTTGCACAATCATATTTGTAACAAACCTATGAAATCCTGAGACTAGTATACTAATCTCAGATGAAATCGTAGCCTTGGTGACGAAAAGGGGGGCATAATCCGGCTAGGACCGAGACTGTAACGAGACCAGTGTAGCATAGCCTGTGGTCCTTTTTGGGTACAGCATGTGTTACTGCCTACGATTTTGTAAAAGCGCCCCTATAATAATGACTCGGGAGGAAAAAAATAATCACAAATCATTCGGACTTTGATTTCCTTAATAATGAGTTGTGATTGCTAGGGGACGTTTTACAGCCAAGAACCCTAAACCTGGCCACCTTTCTTACTCATCGATGTGAGGAAAGGCTTACACTTTAGCACCACATTTAAAGTTCTAATCACAACTTGCTTATATATTCACCAAAAAGTACGAATATATAATCCGTAGTGTCAACACGAAAAGTATTTTTTTAACTCAAAGTAGGGTAGTATCACCTTAAAGTGACTAAAAATAAGATACCGTCGATGAAAAATGTTTTCGCCCTCTATTTGTGTCGAACGAGTTCGACAACAGAGGGTGTACTTCTAGGAGTGTATGATTTCACTTAAAACTAAATGGAGAACAGCACGTTCTGAATGCTGATTGGTCACACCCACTTTACTCCCCTTTTGTGCTTGTTTTATACTCCAGTATAGGCGACGAGCGATAAACACTTACTAATGAGCTTGAGTGTTTCTTTGTCCACCAGAAAGTACGATCAATCTCACTGGATCAAACTACATATAAAGTTCTTAGGATTGGTGTATTATGCAATAAACTATCACAGTTCATTGAGGTATTCATGAGATTTGATGCATGTATGACGCAAACCTACAATAAGTAAACAAAACTATGGTCTATAAAGATAACAGTGAATAGAATAATAATCATATTCGACTTTTGCTGTGCTCGGGATACTATATCTGAAATTACAGATTCACACGTACTACAATTTTGATATCTTCTTGATGTATCCGGACTATTTCGGAAACCCACCAGTTTGGCAAGTTAAATCATCTTGAAGAGTCATCTTGGGCTGGGGTTTTAATGCCCGGGTGTGATTGATTGATATTATAAAATAATTGTCATTCGACCATTTTTACCCGGGGAAAATCCAAATACCTAGCAACGATTGTTGCAAAGGGGGAAATGATCCAAAGTTTGATTAGGCCTACTCATGCAGCATTGGTTATTTTAGTGATTTTGAAAAGAACCATTATAAAAGGTTTAACTGGGATTCAAGTTAACGAAGTTGCCCTTAATATTTTGTGTCAACTTGGAGGGAATTGTAAATGCATGTACTCGTGAATATTTCACATTATATAGAGGGTATGCAATACAACGACACTTATGACACTCAGCCATCTTCATGTTAAAATAAAATTATGTCCTTCAGGAGGCCCCATGGTGAATGTCCCATAAGGCTGCGTTCACATAGAAGTATACTATTCGGGTATACGGTGCACGTTTTGCAGGTTCACGCGTATAGCTTAAATCGAGCAAGGCAATTTCATAGTACCGGGTCACATAAGGCTACGATCGCATAGAAGTATACTATTCGGGTATACGATGCACGTTTTGTAGGTGCACGCGTATAGCTTAATTCGAGCAAGGTAATTTCATAGTACCGGGTCACATAAGAGCTATTCGAAAAGGCCGTATACCTGCGTTTAGTATAGTATAGTGGGAATCGCGCGTGTGCGATTTTAGTGCAGCGTATACCGTCCAAATTTTAAAAACCTAAACCATATGTGGGTAAATTATTAAATTTTAATAGATGCACTATCTAATTCTGCACATTATGACACCTCATTGAATGCAATGTGACCTCAAGAAGTAAAGTTACAGGCATTTGATAAGACGAAGAAAATGGGTAAACTGACATACTCGCTATTCGCTATACGAAATACGCTCATTCGATCAGGCTGAGTTCACATAGTATACTCCTATGAACTCAGCCTGATCGAATGAGCGTATTTCGTATAGCGAATACCGTATACCGTATACTTCTATGTGAACTCAGCCTTATAATACAATAAAACAGTATAGTATGAATGGTTCTGTAATCAATCATTGCACTTCACCAGCAATTTATGGTCAGGCATGGGCATCAAACTCAATTGAATTACAGACGGTCCCTGATTAAATGCATGGTGCGAATCCGTATACCCCAACACCTTTGTAAGCTTTTGTAGTCGGCTTTGCTTGGTTACATAGCAGACCAGACTCGATAATACCAAACTTGCTTTCAAACAGAAGCAAGCTTAGTCATATTCCCAGTATGAATAGTATTGATCTGATCTGAATGAAGTGTGCCATCGATATTACAAGAGAATCATTGACCAGAATATCAATAAACACATCAAAAAAAAAGTCCCCACTAATTTAAAGCAATAAAACTGATATGACATCATTTTGTTCGCTGCGATATACTAAACATGGAATTTCGATCGATCGAGACGCATTACCCGATATATTTTTTTTAATTTAGTGTGAACTAGCCCTATACTAGAACTCTGGCCATAGTAATCGTTTTTGCTTCTACTAAAACATAATGATTTGTAGTAATACTAGTAACCAAACCGGGGCACTGTTATACACGTTTTTGCTTCTCATATCATATACTATTAAAAAGAATATTTCCAAATGAAAACTTTATTGTTTGATTAAAAAAAAAATGTTTGAAATACTGGAATGCCATATTAGTGCCTCTATACATGTAACAACTGAGCTTGTCGCTACATCGATTATTCTTCGAATGTATAGGAAGGCATTTTATGTGTAGACCTACTCATGCGTTCTATATGTGGCCAGGGCAGGGGCCTACTTGAACCTGAAGTGGACCAGTACAGCGCCCAGTCCAACTGATTGGTAGGCCTACTTGGTACACTGCAAAACAAGTGTTAATAGATTAACACTATTTGAGCAACACTTTTTAAACATGTTAAACCGTTAATATATTAACATTTATGTTAAAATATTAACAATTGTGTGTTAAAATATAAACACAAATGTTAATATTTGAACACATTAACGGTTTAACGTGTTTAAAAAGTAACACTTAATATATTAACACTTGTTTTTGGAAAGTGGTGTTAACGTGTTAAAGCATTTAAAAATGAACATCCTCATTTAATCATAGTGTTAATGTGTTAATAAAAGTGTAAAAGTGTTAATATTTTAACACATAATGGTTAATATTTTAACACATTAACGGTTTAACATGTTTAAAAAGTGTTGCTCAAATAGTGTTAATGTATTAACACTTGTTTTTGCAGTGTAGTAGTAAATCAGACGTCAATCAATATCACTTCAGCTGGTTTCTTTTTGTGCTTTATTCACGCATCAAGCATTCAGGCAGATTTGAACATTTTGTGAACCACATCACCTTTCTAAAACGCACATATAACTCATTAAGGTGGTACTACACCCCTGGCCAATTTTGTGCCTAATTTTGCATTTTTCTCAAAAATTATAGCGCATTGGTGACAAGTAAGATATGGATATTATAGGGGCAAGGACTACAAGTACTGCACTGAAAATTCAGCAACTCAAAGCAAATAGTTATTGATTTATTGATCAAATATTGGTTTTCCCTCATTTTTGACTGTAACTCCACAACTGTTTTCTGTGCTGAAATAAAATTTCCAGTGCAGTAGTTGTAGTCCTTGCCCCTATAATATATATATCTTACTTGTCCCCAATGCGCTATAATTTTTGACAAAAATGCAAAAATAGGCACAAAATTGGGCAGGGGTGTAGTACCCCCTTAACAACAACATGTTTTTAAAGTACAAGGCGTCCCATAAAAAGGTTACATGTAGAAATTGAACCGCATGCAACATAACACTGTCATTTTTTCAGATATTATTTATTCATCCTTCTGTTAATAGATTGCTAAGTTTCAACCCCATATCTTAAAAGAAACGTAACTTATGAGCGAAAGGTAACAGGGGTGTCAAGAGTGGCTATTACCATTAAAATATTGCACAACGAAAGTTAAACACAAACACACCTTAGTTTTCATATTTTTTCTTTATTACTTTTATTTTTCTTTTAGGGTTTGAGGGTTGAACTTATTGCACAAAAGAAACAAAATACTGAACACTAGAATTACATCAGTTTTGGAGCTTTGAGACTCTTGGCGGTAACAAGTAAAGGACGATAGAGAAGAGAAGGCGTTTCTGCACGCTGTACCTCCTGTCATCAACATAGTGAAATTAATAACCAATCTTTTGCATTTAGGCTTTGTTTGGGTTTTATTGAGTTGAAATCGCTGCTGCGTTATATGGGCCTATTATTGTAAGAATATTGTTTATTTCTGACTGAATTAAAACTTGGAAATAAAACTGAATGAGTTTTATTATCCGTTCATCTGACTAAAATACTGCATCAGCCATGCTATGGCTGGGCCCACTCAAATACCCCCGCGCCAACGGTTGCCGGACGGAACCTCGTTTTGTAATATGTCACGTAAACAGCTTGCAGGAATGTGTGAAGTTGTGAACTTGACATTCACAGGGGTACTAGTATACGTAGATGTCATGAAAAGGTCAAGAGGACATTTATATTTTTAACTTAAATTATTTTCAAAAATCTAAATGTAACCTTTTTGGGACACCCGGTACAATGTATACGATTTGTAGACTCAAGGTACATGTTATTTTTCAATAATATATTGATTTAGATAATGAAAAGCGATCTTTTTGGCTGCCTCGATCAATAAATAATATTTAGTCAACCTTTAAAAGCTCCATTGTAAAAGGGCATTTCGTGATCCACAACCTCACCCCGCCCACTTTTCTCAAAATAAGTCATTTTTATACCACTGGGAACCAAACCTCTGGCTACATAATATTTATGTACAAAAAATTGCTGGCTACATAATATTTATGTACAAAAAATTTCTTGCAGATTAATTCGCTTAGTGGACGAAATTACAAAAGTGGCACTGGAGCAGTGTAATACCACGGTAATAAATTAGTAATACACATAATCATGCATAACTCGCAAACGCCGCCAAAATCGGAATAAACTGACATTTTGGGAATAGGCCTAAAGCTTTTTTCGTGGATCCACCAGTCCAAGTCCATGTCATAAAAGGAGGATGCTATATTAAATAAATAAGGGAAAAACCGAAAATACTGTTAGACATTTTCAGTGATTTTTGTTCTGACACTGGGGCCCAATAAAAAAAAGTGAAAAAGCTTCACTTCCCTGCAACCATGGAAACAATTGTGTTGCCTCCATGCACTCTGTTAGTGATTAAAAAAAACTAATTGCCAGACTTTTATGATGGCAATCAGTAAATAACATTGCGGAGTGTGTGTCGCTTCATACCATTAAATGAAATCTCAGATCGTCCCTAAAATCGTTTTTCAGTTTATAGCACCTTAAATATGAAAAGGCAAGTCCAGTATAGCGTTAGCATCTCAAACATCCTTGATAGGGCACAGTTCCTTAACCCCAATAGATTTCTACATTCATATAATGACCTTCCTTGTGTTGGGTACAAAACCTCATCCTCCAAGACTCATGAATTTAACTTGAACTGTGGATTGTTGAATGTAGGTTATTGAACTCAAGTTGCTATAGAATGTCCCTCTGTTACAATGGTAGCTGTTCACCCTGGTAAGTAAGTAAATAAATTAAATAAATAAATAAATAAATAATAAATAAATAAATAAACAAATAAATAAACAAATAAATAAATAAATAAATAAATAAATAAATAAATAAATAAATAAATAAATAAATAAATAAATAAATAAATAAATAAATAAATAAATAAATATAAAATAAATAAATAAATAAATAAATAAATAAATAAATAAATAAATTAATTAATTAATTAATTAATTAATTAATTAATAATAATAGAATCATAAATAATAGATGAATGAATGAATGATGAATAAATAAATTAATAAATAGATAAATGCTTTATTACATAAATAAATATATAGACCTAGAATAAATATACTGAAATAAATAATAGAATAAAAAAGTAAATAAATACGATTAATAAATAAATGAATAAATAATGAATGAGAATGAATAAATAAATAAACGAAAAAATAAATTAATCACTATATTCATAAGAAATGACCCCGGGAAATGACCACTATCATACAAACGCAACCTCGTGTTTTTTTTTAATATGGAAAAGTGAATTATTTTTGAAAAGATGTTAAAAAATATATTGTCACATTGCTGTCAAATTGGTAAAATTACTTTCGGAAATCAAAATGGAGATACAGCACGCATAATAGGAAGAAGAGGAAAAAAAAAGATGCGACGAGGATGGGATTCGAACCCACGCGTGCAGAGCACAATGGATTAGCAGTCCATCGCCTTAACCACTCGGCCACCTCGTCAGGATGACAGGGAGGCAAAATGCATTGACTATATCCTATGCAACAAACGGACTTTTTTCTAGGATGCTTTCAAAGCAGTATTCCTGTAAAATTAAAATTATTCTTGCTTTACCAACCACCGTATTATTAATTTTCCACAAGAATTTAGCATATAAAGTGTCTATAGGTGGATATTGTCATAATTTATGCGTGCCGTAAAAATGTAAACAAATGCACGTGTGAGTTTTTTTAGTGCCTAAATTCAATACATAAAATAGCATTAATTTAGTTATATAAATGGTTACTTATCTTAATTTTAGTAAAATGATATATTTTGTTAACAATAAATCGAAGATTATTGTTTTATTATTACAAAAACTAATATAAAAATTCAATTTGAGATTGCATTCGGTGGTTCTAGATTTACTGCCAAAACGTCAATCAATTATCAATTACACTGGGTAAGGTTACTGTAAACCTGAAACTAGTGAATTGACGCACAGGATGCCTCCCGGGAAGAATTGTTACTAATACGTCGCCGAAGTTTTGGGTGACGGGCGGTTCACAATAAACTTCCTGCAACAAACATCACAAACTGAACCTATCAGGCTAGCACATACACACACTTTGAAGAAGGAAAAAAGACCGAAGTCTCAGTCCAAAAATCATTGAAAACTGTCGATTGGGTCTTACTATCAAAACTGTAAGTATCATTACATTATGCGTTCTTTGAATTAAAATTCAAATTGTTTAGAATGGAATTAGCACACACTGGCTGCACATGAATGATCCACATGAGTCATGAAAATTTCATTGAAATGAAGCTTTACTCGTACTCGAGAACTCACGACTAAGACTCTAGCTTCGAATTTGCACACGATAATTACGCATTCGATGCTAGTTTTTTTACGTTGCTCATCGTTTTTCGGTCGGACAACATTGACATTTTTTGCAAGCCAATGTTAATTTATTATTGTGTTAATGTTGAAATTTGGATGAAAGTTTATAGGTTTAGTAATACAATGAATTTGCTCACAGAGCCGGCCTTGCCGGGGCCTTCGCATTCGTGGCTAATGTTTGTTCATATCTAATTTCGGGGCATTTTTAAGTAAGACCACGTAATTATAATCTTACTATAAAGAGTGAAAAGTTGTATGTAAAAGGCTCGGTCAGTTTCTATATAAATGTCACCAAATTCATACGAGAGGAATATACAGGAACTTGTTTAAACTTTATGCGATTGAAAATGGTCAAGAATTGGTTATTAGCGCGTCAGAGTACACACCACTTGACTCATGCGCACTGGTGCGCATAACCAACTACATTGTAACTTACTCTAGAACTCTAGCTTCGAATTTGCACACGATAGTTACGCATTCGATGCTTTACTAATACTATGGTTTTTCGGTCGAACAGCGGTGCAATTTTTTTACACCAGAGGTTATTTATTCTGTTAATGTTAAAATTTGGATGAAAGTTTGATGAGTCAACTGTATCTTTTGAGCAAAATTTGTGTATTTTGGACAGTCTAAAATAAGTGTAATTTTAGCAATATTTTTGATGCAATTGCCTATCGTGATCGGCTGTGTTTACTTCTGAACTTTCATTGCTTTACACAGTGTCATGCTTCAGCGAATCCGACTAGATTTTGAATGCAATGGTCTCTAGCCTAGAATGTGAAGCTATCAGTGAGCAAATTCTTGATTCTTGGCTAGAGTTCTCGAGCAAATTGTAACCTAAAATCATAAGCTAAAAGCAGCAAAATAAAAAAAATGGAACAAAATTGGCCTGTAGAAGAAACTAAAAAGAAAGAAAGATGCTAAAAAGGAAATGTAGGCCTAAGGAGGGGCAGGTTTAGATAAATAAAATTTACCTTTTCAGTGAGACTACCTGTTCAGTAATTACTATTTTAGTGAATGCTCCCATTTACTCATCTAGCGGGGACCTGCGCTTCCCACTAGTGACAATAAAGCATGATAAACATACCCAGAAATAACCCTCTTTTACCTAACTTTACCTACCATTCTGTTATAGTACCGTATTCATTCCAATAAACGCCCATGCCCCAATAAGCGCCCACCCAGGAAATGTCCAATTTGCTAAAGGGTACCATGAAGTGACAGATAGACGTCGATACAGTGAAATAGCAGGAGGACTGTGTACAATGTAAACTTGCAATACATTTTCTACATCAGAAAAGCTACTAGAACATCTCAGGACCCTTTTATAACATACGTAAATTTGTCTCTAATCAACACCACTTACGAAAAATTTGGTAAACCGTTTAAAAAATAAGCGCCTACCCAAAATGACTTTGTTAAGCGCCCTGGGCGCTTATTGGAATGAATACGGTACTATACTTGTTGGTAGCATAATTCTCATAGGACTAGTATGTCACATTTTAAGTGTGCTCATATTAATATTTCAGCACTATTTTTGAGAAAAATTGCTCCCTTCTTTTCCGGTGATCGGCTATCTTCAACATGGTCAATGAGCTGTAGCGCCGGCCATTGCAATTTCTATGGCTGCTCAACAATGTGTGGACAGTGTAAATTATACATAACTACACAGGGCTAGTCAGCGCATTTTAAGCTGATGTCACAGCTGGTACGTGCTCCTTATTCCAAAGATCATTGCGGAAACTTGAGGGCCAGTTCACTTGATCATCAGAATGGGGTCACTCCTGCTCAAGTTAAACCCCACCTGTTTATTGTGTCCCTCATTCTGCCTCATAACGTTCTGACTTTCAGGGTTGGCAGGTCTGAGCCATCCTCCAAACCTTAACCATAACTTAATCTTAGCCAAAGTAACCTTTACCCCAACCCAGAATCTTGCTCTAACCTGGGGATATTGAAAAAATGTACAATTTCCTGTGAAAAATGGTTTTAAATATTTTTAGTGGTTTTTCTATTTTTTCAGTGAACAACCCATCCATGGACCTATTTTGATGTTCTAGCATCTTCATAGTTAATTTGAAAAAAATGTTACAAAATTATGAAAAATTTACAATTTGTGTACTAAACTATAATTTGTGTAAACTTACATCATCCCCCTATCATATAGGCCTAGTAGAAATACATAGATACCACCCAGTGCATTTTTACTATTCAGGAATGAGGTAAACACAAATTATACTTCTGCACACTAAAGATAACAAATTGTAAATTTTTGATAATTTTTGATAACTTCTTTTAAAAAAGCAGGTCCACAGGATTATATGTGCGCGTAGTGCACATCACGAGTGCGAACCTTGAAGTCCTT
Organism: Amphiura filiformis; assembly: GCF_039555335.1. Lineage (NCBI taxonomy): Eukaryota > Metazoa > Echinodermata > Ophiuroidea > Amphilepidida > Amphiuridae > Amphiura > Amphiura filiformis. Next base: position 33,999,178 of record NC_092632.1, read on the forward strand.
ACGGCTGGGGTGCAGGGCCCGCTTAAGGGCCCTCAGGGATTAGATGCTCTCTAGTGCAATCTGAGCCTTCAAAATAGGTCCACAGGATTGTATGTGCGCTTCAATACACAAATATTCAGCTTTCAATCTTTGATCCAAGATACTTTTATCGTTTTGAATAACTGGAACAGCTTTGACATGTGTTATGACTACCTCTCAGGTTGATTTGAAAGCTGTACAGGTGTGCATGTGACAAATTTGGTTAAAGTTTTGATTAAATGCTCATGTGAATCCTATTGCAAGCATTATTATGTTTTGATGAGTCCAAATGTGTGAAAATATTGGATCCGAAACATAATAATGATCATGGCTTGAAGAAGTGGGGAATTTGGGAAGCTCATTCCCAGGAAATGTTTTAACATGCTATAAATTGTGGGAAATTTAGCTTTCTTCCTGGGAAATTAACATCTTTTCGAGCCTTGATAATGATAAAATTGGATGCTTCTCGCTATGAGTTTTATAATAATATTGGAATCGACTACGTCTCGTCCAATATTTTTTAAACTCATAGCTCAACCAATAAATATGGGCTCAATCAATCCAATTTTATATCAAACTTGGGCCATAGGTATACAAGTCTTTATGTTATGGTGTTGTGTCACAAAATTTCAAGGTCACCATAGGTCATCTGAGGTCAAATTTGTTCTTGATATTTTACGGATGAAGTTACTCTTAGGCTATGCATTTCGCCATGCTTCAACATATCAAGCTGCAATTTTGAACGGTGATAGGGGCAAGTACGTCAAGCTGCTTGGTGATGGGTGAAGTGCGGGAGGACAACATGGGTAGTACGGGTGGGGGTGACTGCATGACATGTAATCATGGGGGAGTGATCTAATTTTGAAATATATCCCTTTGGGCTTAAACCTAGTACAAAATAACCCCTGATGTGATGGAATCATGAAAAAATTAATATGAGGTCATCCAAGGTCAAAGGTCAAATGGGGTCAAATGTTAAACTTCGCTCAACTGGGCTTAAACTTGGTTCAAAGCATTCTTGAAAAGGGGAACATGGAAAAGTCACCCTGAAGTCATCCAGAGGTCAAAGGTCAAATGAGATCACATGTTAAAATGTACCTGATTGGGCTTAAACTTGGTGCAAATGTTGAAATGACCCCAATTGGGCCTTAACTTGGTAAAAAGGATCCTTGATATGAGGGGAATGTGAAAAAGTCAAAACTCAGGTCACCTAAGGTCAAATGTTAAAATAAGCCTGATTGGGCTTCAACTTGGTGCAAAGTATCCTTGATATGAGGGGAGCAAGGTCACCCGAGGTGAAAAGTCAAATGAGGTGAAATGTTCAAATGTGTTTGATTAAGTGCTTAAACTTGGTGCACATCATCTTGATATGAGGGGACCGTGAAAAAGTCAACCTCATGTCATCCGATGGCAAAGGTCAAATGGGGTCAAATGTTAAAATTTGCCCGATTGGGCTTATTAAACTTTGTGCAAATCATCCTTAATATGAGGAAAAAATGAAAAAAAGTCAACTGGAGGTCAACGGTCATATCAGGGTTATCATTATCAAGAGTCATTTAATACAATGTATGTGTGATGTTCACTACCCATATCTTTGGACGCCCTATTTGTGACACGATCAAGGGAAATGAGTCGGATGTCACTAATATTGATTTTGAGATATTGGCAAAGAAAGTGTTAAAATTCTTTTGTTTTATATTGTTTTCAGTGATTGATAAATTGATGTAACTTCGCAAAGAAAAGTCATATCAACATGGGAATTTCAGTTTCTGAAAGCTCTAAATGTCCTCTTTAAAAACATATGTAAAACTTATTTTCGACCAGGGTCGACATGTGACTCATTCCCCTTGATCATGTCACATTTGGGACCACCATCCCTATTTTTTGTACTTCTGTTACCAAAAGCAATCGTGGAAGCAGGCGGTCATGAAAGCAGGTGAGACTTGTGGTTCGAGAACCACCTTGTTACCTTGTTTAAATGTTTAAGCAATTATTTGTTTGCTTGTATAAAAATAATCACTAATGCTAATCTTATTAAAATTTTATTTGCACTCCTTTCTTATATGATCAAACACAAAATTTTGAAAAAAAAACCTCATCTCTTTTTCCTGAAATGACTGTTTGCTACTCTTTTTGTGTGGAAAATTTCATCCAACATGGTAGAAAATCAAAATCAGTTTTTCATTTTATCAAGGATCAACTATCACTCTCAGAATCAAAAATGAATTTAATCCCCATTGCTGCAACCTTTAAAACTACAACGGATTACATTACTTTCCGTCTTACCTATTTCATTCAGTCCAACATGGTTGAAACTGTCAAAAATAGGTCTTTACAATTTTATGTTGGGCTGTTTTCATCATACTAAGAATGGTCCCTGCTATTAGATTTAATAGTTACAGATCAAAATAAAAACTGCCTTTTCCAATATTTTGCCAATATCTGTTTGCAATTGAAATCTGAAATCTATTCATACTCTTTAACCGGATATAACTTGGGTTCTCTTGCAATTTTCTGGGGCAAATAAGCAAAGATGTGATATATATCAATACAAAAATTCAGTTATGTAATTTTGTTTAAGCTTCAGTTGTATGCTTCTTTAATAGGTAGAAAATCAGACAAGTATTGTCTCAAGTGGTTAGTTATATAAATAAAACTGATACATCTACGCCTTCTCATTCAATTACTTACATAAATCTTGATGTCTAAATTTAGCTTTGAGAGATATATTTTATAACTACTTGATTGCTAATTTACATCTTTCCCAGCACCTAGATCAGCCTTAACTCCCTGATCGCAATTATCTATATGGTCTACTTTCAATATTTATTGTCAAGAAGGCAATTGATGAGTGTCTTGCACTAATAACATCTATTTGACTGGATTTAACAAAAATATTAGCTTACAAGTCAAAAACAGTGAGAAACATTGAAGTTTAAAGTTTCTAGTTTACAAATGAATACCTGAGTGGAAGAAGGGTCCAACTCCATCAAAACTGTTTTTTAGATATTTTAATCTTTAGTGGCCCTTTAATACATGAACATACAATATTACATGTTCGAAATTATATATGATGTTTCCATGGCAACGGTGCAGGTCTTAATACGAGCTGGAGTTGGGCCCTTCTTCCACTAATATACTGCAAGTGCCAGTTCCACAAGCAGATGTGTTATAAATAGCTACAGAAATTAGTGCTTGGCATACGAGGGGTCTCGGGTTTGAAGCCCACCCAGAGCAAACAACTTCTTTCTTTCTTTTCTCTCTTTATTCCTTCCTTCTTTCCCTTCCCGTCGCCAAAAAGCCCCTGGGGCGTTAGGCTTAGAAAAGAAAAATCATGTAATATGTTAGCAAGAAAGTTTATTGTAGTGAAAAGCAGATTTCATGGATGAACAAAATTCCTCTTTAACCCAATATTTGTGGAAGAAGGGCCCAACTCCACGGAGTTGGGCCTTTCTTCGACAATGTTCGATGAAAACCATACTTGGAAGACTATTTGGAGGGTGGATTTTGGCTCATCTTTCACACACAAGGAAGAACAGTCTGCTGGCAATAAAATGCTGGGTCTAACTTATTTTTGTAAAAAAATGGAGTTAGGCCCTTCTTCCACTCAGATATTCAAATGTAATTGGACTTTTTGACCACTTGCCCTTTAACAAAAGAACTCTCATATAATAGGCACGGTTTCGCTGGCCAGCAAACCCCAAGACCCAATGCAAAGTGTCGCCGACCTAGTGCTTGGCATGTGAGGGGTCTCGGGTTTGAAGCCCACCCAGAGCAAACAACTTCTTTCTTTCTTTTCTCTCTTTATTCCTTCCTTCTTTCCCTTCCCGTCGTCAAAAAGCCCCTGGGGCGTTAGGCTTAGAAAAGAAAAATCAATAACATTACACGTAGGCCTACTTGTTTTGGTTTACCTTGAATTTTTGTTTGAAACATCAACTCATTTTTTGGGTCACATTCACTGACTTCACATTAGATATTGCAGGTTAACATGTTGAATGCATAGTGCATTGCACTAAGTGCAGTGACTGAGTGACAAAAGGACCTAGGGCTGACACACAAAGTGTATTATACAAACATGCAGGTACGCTTCCCTGAAGGTAAATCACACTCAATGGGTTTTTACTTTACTACATTTCCCAGTTAGGATAGTATGCAGTCACTGTGCACAATATACACAAATGGTTGTATTGGATCTACGGTGGTAATGCTATGAATTTAGAAATAGATAAGCGGATATGAAGGATTTGTTTGTTCTAGAGGCTTTTAAATTTGGAGTAAAGATTGTGGAATTTGTCTTCCAGTTGAAAGAACTACAGAATGAAGCCAAAAGGGAAGATCAGTTTAGTTTAAAATCACATTTCTGAATAGGTATGTGTCATATTAGGCTGGTAGGTTTTTTTTTCTGCATCTTGACAATAGGTAAGTAATCCAATTTGACAGCACTTACTGTGACATTCAATGGAATGAAATATTAACAGGTATGTGCAGGGATACCATATTCAAATATACTAGTTGAAGTGACACTTTGTTTTACCTGGAAAAGTAAAATAAAAGTAAGAAGTAAATATACACAGTCTTCTTAATTCTACTTTGTCATATAGAGACAAAGTTGCCTATATGATTGGTGCAGTATTTCATGTTTGTGCTCGAAGGTTTGAATGCTGAAGGCACCAAAAAGAGGCCTATACCTACATTTACAAGACAGCAGATGTACTGTCATAGAAATAACACCTGTCTACATTTGATATATTAGAATTGATTTGAATCAATAATGATATGAATTGAATCAAAATTGGCTATCAGTTGATTTCATTGATGCATTGGATTGGAATCTTAATCAAAATTATTTTAGCTTTTTAAAATAGAATTGAACAAAACAACTGAGTAACAGTTCAGTTAATTGAAATTAAATCTTTTTAAAATTCATTAAGGGTTATGAAAATTGAATCTGAAATGAATTAAAATTACTTTCATGTATCGAAATAAGTGTAATACATTTTTTTCCTCACATTTTGACTAGCATCTCAAAAAACACAATACCATCATGGCTTTTCTTTATGTCATTGACTATGTTATGATGAACCATTCAGAGTGACAGATCTGGAAAGACAGGGTCCAATTTTTCAAGATGACAGCTCCTGTAAAGGTTCACCTAATGGCACATATAGGCTCCCTGAGTCCCTTGACATAACTGGAATTTTAGGCACAAACTAAAGATGCCCTCCTGTAAAAATCCCACCAGCAAATTAGGGACATAGACCCCCATAGACCCTTAATTCTTGTTGGTATTTTCAGAGGAGGGAGCTCTCTTTTTGTATGTGAAATTTACCCTGAAGCAAAGGAGCCCATGTGCACCATTAGGCAAATCTTTACAGTATATGCTACCAGTTTGTAGCAAAGGGGAGAATTGGAACAGACAATGTATAAAACAACCTGCTCGACTGATACTTAAGGTTATAATAATACTTTTAGAACAAAGAAAAGTAAAAAGATGTGACTTGCTAACTCATGTTTCACCTCCGCTCTATATCTTATAACTCCCACTAGTGGTTTCTGATTATTGGAATACATGAAGGTAATTGCCATAATTCATGACTCCTCATCAATTAAGACATCATGTACGATTCCCTTATCTAGGTTGAGTAGGGATAAACGCCCACAGGCTGTGAATAGGGAGACTTGTTTTAGGCTTACATATTTGATTTAGTGTTACAGTTGTTTTCATTTGAGCAGTAAGTTGTACGTGTGAATTCATAGGGGTTTGATTTCTAGGGGTAATTAGACATTTGTGGAGTATTCTTGTGAGTATTGTCGTTTGGATGTATGATGAATCCTTAAAAGTTGAGCATTCAGTAGAAATTGTTTAAAATTGTTGCAGAACATTGTAAATGTATAAAAGTATGTGTTTCTGGATTTAAAAAAGATGGCTGTGGCTGTTATGATGCTTATTGTTTTGATATTATGCATCATGAAAATTATTAGCCGCTTGTTTTTGCTCGTTTTGTTTTTGTCTTGTATGTTTTTGCTCGTCCTCCTGCCTTAATCATTGCTGCTGCTGTTTTTTATTTTTTGTCTTACAAGGACCCCAATGGAATTAAGCTTCCTTCGGAAGGCTTTTTGGGCTATCCTTGGTACTCATTGGTATATCTTCCATTATCACATCGTGCAATAGTTTATTCTGGTACCCTGAATTACGTATATGTACAGTAGATTTTAAGGTATTTTATCCATATTGTGCAATCTATTGTATTTTCTATTTGTTTGCAATTTTTGATGTGTGTTCAGTGCTAAATGAAAATGAGTTTGCAATCAAGTTTAACCTATGGAATGGTAATGCCTAAAGTCTATCTGGCTTGATACAGATGTTTGTATCTGGTCAGAATTTAGGTCAAAAGCAACATATACTACCAGGGCTAGACCAATATTGGAGGTGAAACATATGTGTGGCCCACTTTTTAGCATCAATGTCACCCAAATGCCCATATTTTTTGCTAAATCTATGCTCTGTCATCCAATGACCCCTTAATTCTCCTTGGATCTGTCACCCATAGGCTAATTGTTTTGTACTGAAAAGGCAATTTCCATTCAACACGGCTTTTGTTACTTGTTTTGTAATAACAAAGCCATTTGAAGCAATTTAGAACTAGTAAAATAATACTCTAGGCTTCTATGTGGATGTTTTTTACTTAAGTTCTCACCTGATGCTCCCATAAACATGATACATTACTTTAGTCCCCCATTTTATGTACACTAAGTGCTACTAAGCCTCAACAAAAGAATGTTTGGTGTCACAGTTGACACCATGTTGAAGAATATAAACCGAATATCTGCAAAAAGTTGATTGACTTTGCAAAGTTTGCAAATCAACTATAGACATACCCCCTCTACTGTTTACTGCAAATAGTAATTTGCATGCCATGGTAGCTGTTCAAGAATAGAGATGTCCTTTATAGAAGTTCTTGATAAAATACTTGTACAGGTAATGCTGGGTATGGTATTGCTGACTTATTATGCAATTGAGGCTGTGACATTTGACCTTTGGTTCTAATGTACTTCCTGTTGATTAATTTTTCTTTCAATTAAAATATACATAAACAAAAAATAACTGGCCATATTGTGAGCAAATAGTTGATGTTAATAATAACAGGCAAGAGACTGAGGCAAGAGATTTTGAAATTAGATCATGATCCAAAGTTAACCAATGATAGTTTTACATTGCCAGGGCAAGGAATAGACTATGAGAAAAGTGAAATATAGGCCTATATGGTAATGGGAGATGTTAAGAATTGGCTTCTGAAGGTAAGTTGAGTTGAATGTTCACTGTCAAATGCTATTAATCATCAGGGATTCTATCAAATCATTTTTGAGGAGTTTGTTTTTTATACTAGCCTAACTACATGTAGATGCCAGGCTAGTAATGTTGATGTTAGAATTTGATAGATCCATGCTATCACAAAATGTGTTAAGGTGAGCCGGAACCTTTAGGCCATATTTTGCCAGTTTTGGTAATTTTACTTAAATACATGTTATTTCTGTAAGGTGATACATTGATTATATAGGAAATGAGACAAGGAAGCCACTGGTCACATTTATATTTCCATATATGTATTGCAGTTATTGAGATATGATAAATAATAATTTTTGTTAATTCTCCCCTCCCAGGCAAAATCATGCACATGGGAGAAAAATAAAACCCATTACAATGGGCCTTGGGATCTCACAATTGAACCCAGATCGTTTTTGTGTTTGGGCTTTATTTTACTCAATATTTGAGCACCAACACCCCTTGCTCAGGCACTTCTCCGACTCGCCTTGATAGCTTTTATCAGTATGTTAGTCAGTATGGTATCAGTATACTAATATAGCATCAGTGTCCAGGTTCTGCAATCTAAACTTGATAGCAAAGATGAATCTGTGGGTAACATTTTGTCATCCTAGTCATGTTAGTTACTTGTGCAGTTATACTTAAAAATAACATTAAAGCTGTCACATTAAAATGGACGCCAAAATGTTGTGACAGCCTAGTATACATTATGAAGACGTATACTTCATGACTCTCCAAGTGTTATTCTAACAACTAAAATTAGATGTATCAAGCTGTTTATTTCTTTACTTACTTTCAAGATGTGTTGTAGGCAAGAAAGCAAAAGTTAGCACTTTGTTTTAAAAGTCAAGAGTTAATTTCAAATGTCAATTGTATGTAAATCAGCTCTTTGAATCCAACAGCACCCTTCTTGTGATTGGATAAGTGCATGTGACAATGACTTTCATTTTTTAATTCATTTGAATAGATTTATATAGGAAGTTACGTTTTTTTGTGTAAAAACCTGGGGCCCCTGACATGTACTTGAGAAATTATAAACTTAAACAATTATAAACAAATTTATTGGTGCAAGCATAGAAGATAGAGCAAAAAGTGCAACATTTAATGTAATGCAAAGATACTAGCATGAAAGTTCATCTGTGTTGGTAGACTTCATAATTAATTATTCAACCTATGATCTCAACACAAAATTTAGACACACCCTAAATTTTCGATCACAACTTTGACATGCAAAGATGTTTGCTTATTCTGTTCATTATCTTAATATCTTAGCCTATTTTTCATACAGACATAGACTTGATTTACAGGTGTAATTCATCCAGATGATGCTGTCACTATCTCAGTATGCATCTTTCATAGGCATCCCATATGAGATGGGTAATTGCTAACAAGTATTGGTTTCAGACTAAATCACTCACTTTATGGTAAAAAAAAAGTACATTTACTATGTAACTGTATGTTAAAAACTGTTTAATATGTACAACAACATCCAAAATTGAGGGTTAAAAAGACAAAACAACCGACGTTTGGGAGCATAAAAACATCCCTTTTGCAAGGTTAAAACAAGTAGCACTAGTAGCTAGCACTGCAAGAGATTAAATGAGAAAGACAGCAAAAGAAAGTGACAAGCATAGAATGAAAAGAAATTAGAATGATAATAAGAACATACAAGGGAAAAATCAATTAGGTGAGAAAAACAGGCATGTGCAAGTATAGCAGGCCAACCAGGTCAAAAAGGGAAAAAGCAAATCTATGGTCAGCCATTCTAGTCAAAAGATAAACAAACAATAATATATCAAAGGGAAGGGAAAATTTAAGGCCTAACAAAAAATAAAGGACCACTGTTGGTACCATCCGATACCCGAAACTGTACAGCCCGCCTAGGTGGGACATCCAGGACGTACCAACGTCTCCACGCGTCGGCTCCGCCTCCCAGACCATACAGAGAGGTACCAGAGATACCAAGGTGGTCCGATTTTGCAACAAACAAAAGATTGAAGAAAAACAATGAGGAGGACCAGAATAACTGACCAAAGAAAATTTGTTTAACGATGACTTTTAACATTCATACCCAGAGGAGCAGAAGTCTGTAAAATGTTGATCCATTTAGACTCAAGAGCTAGTCTGTGGAAATAGTTAGTGCTACTGGGTCTATCAATGGCCATGATCTGTATGTCATCACAAGTGTGGTTTGGCTTGTTGAAATGCCTGGCCACCGGTTTGTCTCTGTTATGTTTTGTGTCCCCACAATGCTCCAGTAATCTAGTTTTCAAGGCACGTTGTGTCTCGCCAACATATTGTTGTCCGCACTGCTTGCAATTGATGAGATAAATCACGTTAGTCGACAGACATTGTCTGTCGACTAACGTGATTTATCTCATCAATTGCAAGAAGTGCGGACAACAATATGTTGGCGAGACCAAACATGTTCTAATTTCTTTTCATTCTATGCTTGTCACTTTCTTTTGCTGTCTTTCTCATTTAATCTCTTGCAGTGCTAGCTACTAGTGCTACTTGTTTTAACCTTGCAAAAGGGATGTTTTTATGCTCCCGAAACGTCGGTTGTTTTGTCTTTTTAACCCTAAATTTTGGATGTTGTTGTACATATTAAACAGTTTTTAACATTTAGTTTCCTTGGTTATGTACACTACTTGAATCTTTTTAAGATCCATTCAAAGTTTCCCTGCTGGTCAGTTGGTACTGTTTTAGTTTGCTTTTTTGCTCTATGTAACTGTAGACATAATCTTGTCTGGCGTAGCTTATGTAAGTCATAAAAGCATAGATGTGCTGAGACCAAGTTGTTTGAGATCGATGAATCGGACTATGGTTCCTTCAGTGATGTCATATAATATCCTATTCTGCCAGGGTAAAAAGTTGACTTTAATTTGCTGGAAGACATACAATTTGTAATGTATCCCTTTACTACCTGATGACTGGTATTTGTTATCAGTCTTGTGCCAACGGTGAACAATGCAACAAGGGGTTTGAATGGCATTGTGTAAAATGAGATAACCCAGTTCACTGTGAAATAGTGCACTTACACAAAAAATAATGTCATTCTTTTTGAACTAGTTTACTAAGTGCAAATGCTCAGTTACTGATAAACAAAAAATGTGGCAAATTGAAGGTTTTGTGAGAGAGAAGTCCGAGTGTGTAAAATAGTGAAGTAAACAGATGTAAGAGTAACATGTGTTGTAGACTTTTTTTCAGAAATCTATCTAGATGAACAAGCAAGCTCAGGCAAAATGACATAAGTAATGAGAGCGACATATGTAGTGAGAGCGTGAAATATCAGAAGTGGTTGGGATCAAACTTAGTTACTTATGATGGATTAAATTAAGTAAATCTATACTTATTGTACCATGCAAATGCCGATTTCAACTAAATTGATATTAAAGGCGTTGGCTCTAAATATGTTAGGCCTTGTTATGTAAAGAAGACAATTTCACGCTCTACAGTTGCCAACAATACGTTTCTGTCACCTAAGCGTTAAACAAACAGTTCTGTTGAAAATTCTTGGAAGCAGGAAGTATAATGCTATCTACAGTAGATAGCAACATAGCCATAGCAGTAAGTAAAATGCTATCTGCAGTAGATAGCAACATAGCCATAGCAGTAAGTAAAATGCTATCTACAGTAGATAGCAACATAGCCATAGCAGTAAGTAAAATGCTATCTGCAGTAAATAGTAACATAGCCATAGCAGTAAGTAAAATGCTATCTACAGTAGATAGCAACATAGCCATAGCAGTAAGTAAAATGCTATCTACAGTAGATAGCAACATATCCATAGCAGTAAGTAAAATGCTATCTACAGTAGATAGCAACATATCCATAGCTTTAAGTAAAATGCTATATACAGTAGATAGCAACATAGCCATAGCAGTAAGGAAAATGCTATCTACAGTAGATAGCAACATAGCCATAGCAGTAAGGAAAATGCTATCTACAGTAGATAGCAACATAACCATCGCAGTAAGGAAAATGCTATCTGCTCTGCAGTAGATAGCAATATATCCATAACAGTAAGTAAATGCTATCTACAGCAGATAGCAACATATCATAGCAGTAAGTAAAATGCTATCTACAGTAGATAGCAACATAACCATCGCAGTAAGGAAATTGCTATCTGCAGTAGATAGCAATATATTCATAACAGTAAGTAAATGCTATCTACAGTAGATAGCAACATATCCATAGTAGTAAGTAAAATGCTATCTTCAGTAGATAGCAACATAGCCATCGTAGTAAGTAAAATGCTATCTTCAGTAGATAGCTACATATCCATAGTAGTAAGTAAAATGCTATCTTCAGTAGATAGCAACATTTCCATAGTAGTAAGTAAAATGCTATCTTCAGTAGATAGCAACATAGCCATCGTAGTAAGTAAAATGCTATCTTCAGTAGATAGCAACATATCCACAGTAGTAAGTAAAATGCTATCTTCAGTAGATATCAACATATCCATAGTAGTAAGTAAAATGCTATCTTCAGTAGATAGCAACATATCCATAGTAGTAAGTAAAATGCTATCTTCAGTATATAGCAACATATCCATAGTAGTAAGTAAAATGCTATCTTCAGTAGATAGCAACATAGCCATAGTAGTAAGTAAAATGCTATCTTCAGTAGATAGCAACATAGCCATAGTAGTAAGTAAAATGCTATCTTCAGTAGATAGCAACATTGCCATAGCAGTAAGTAAAATGCTATCTGCAGTAGATAGCAACATAGCAGCAAGTAAAATGCTATCTGCAGTAGGTAGCAACATAGCCATAAAATGCTATCTACAGTAGATAGCAACATAGCCATAGCAGTAAGTAAAATGATATCTACAGTAGATAGCAACACAGACATAGTTAGTAAAATGCTTAGGTACACCCATTGTTAATTGCTATATTGATGATGATAACAGCACTTGAGCGGTTAAGGAAGTTCCTGGGTGACTACAAATTAAACAATTCACAAATGTCAGCACATTTTATTAGCAGTTAAAGTACAGGATCGGTATGTTTTATGAACAAAGAAGTCTGTAGGCTAAACATTTGGATGTCCTAAAGGAATCTCACTCCTTGCAAACAAATCAAATTTTCATTTCCATGCCATTAAATTGTCTATAGTACCGTAACAGCTTCAGTGTAGAAAAAAACTGCATGATAAATTTGTTAAATTTTTAATATTAAAAGCATTTATATCTTATTCTTAATGGGATTGTCTCCAGTGTGTTAAAAACAGTAAAATACAAAACAAATGTATTTCTTCATTTAGCATTTTGTTAAATTGGTGTTGCTGATATTTGATTGACCATGTTACAAATATCAAATGTCATGGAAAAGATTACCAAATGGAGAATAAAGTTATAATTTCACTTAATGTTCAGAAATTTAAATTTCAGGTGGTGTGAACAAGATAGGAAGTAAGATACTTTTATTTGGGAAATGAAACCTGCATACATGTCAAGATGAAATAAAAGCAATGCCATATATTCAACCTTAAAGACCCATTCAGTGATCCCAGAATAAGTGTAGAACAATAAAATTGTAATTTAAAGGCTTAGCCTACAAGTTAATGATAAGTCATTCAAATTGTCATCAGGTATTTTTGAATTAAAAATACGGTACAAGACGCCATGAAAAGCAGCAGTGTTGACAAAGTTGAAGTCCCATTCAAAAACATGTTGCAAATTTCTCTATAAGTAGAGAAATTACAGATTCATGTAAAATGTTGTCTTAAATACACAGCTTTCTATGTAACCACCACTGATCAGCAGGCTATGTTAGCACATCCATGACACAAACAATGATTTTTACAATGCTATGGATGAGCCAATCACTGAATAGGTCTTTAATATTACTACTCAGAATCTGCTCCTGGCTGCAAATCCCTTTTTATTGGTATGGAGTATCCAGGCTTCTGGGCCACTGCATGCGGTCAGGAATAATGTGGAAAGTGTGTGGAGACCTTGCAGGTTTGGCATATCATGGGTAGTGTAATAAGTCACCTGTGAAAGGTGACCGATGGGCTTTTCCAGTTGAAATCCATACACCCCCTATAAAAGACATCACCTTAATCTCCCACACAGGGCATGAAGATTTCAAATGGCATCACTCATTCAGATGGAAGATTAAAGTCATGTCTTTCATAGGGGGTGTATGGATTTCAACTGTAATAGCCCAATGGTGCCAGTGGTCTTCAAGGGAAAGAGACCAATAGAATCATGCTGAATAAGTCCAAACAAGTGCCATCAACTGAACTGTGTCTGCAGATATTGGCTATGTTCAGATAGGAACTTACTATAAATGGTAAATTTACAAACAAGGAACTTTAATCCTAAAACAATATAATGGACATCTGCCATGTCCACAAGGTAATTCCCATCTGCCAGTCTAGCCTACATGTCAGCATACACCGAATTAGCCTATTGTCAAGACTTCATTGAGATAGCTTTATACTCTAAGTTGTATAATCCCTGTCTTGATACTAGACTAACTCTGTAAATACTTACATTTAATGAAGGTGATACCCATCTGCCCATTTTGCCTGTAAATTTACCTGAAGTATAGTACCTCTTCCTGGAAAATATGTTTACCTATCATGTCAAAGCTTGTCTACAGACTCTACACTGGTACTATCAACTACAATTGATTGAAGATAGACCAAGATATACCTACTGATTTCTAGCAGTATAGACCAAGATATAATTACCTATGGTACTAGATTTCTAGAAATCTAGTAGGAAGGCGTATATATCTTGGTAGATACCTCGTCTAGGTAAGTCATAATGTAGCTAACTATGAGCGCTTCTACACAGGCACTATCTGCAAGGTTACTTTCAAAGGTACCTATAGTCAAATGCAGCAAACCTTTGACGAGCGCGACTACCGTGATGTTGCAAATTCGGCGCTAACAACGCGTACGGCGCACAGTTCATTCATAAATTTCCACTCAGCAACAACATATCGCCTTAGCAGCCAATCAGAGACAAGTGCGTCCAACGCAGTAAATACGCGATGTATCCTTACAATACGCGCTCGTCAAAGGTTTACTGCATTTTAGTATAAGCAATAAAAGCATGACCTTACCAGCGATCGTCTGAACACACGACTATTAACATTTTATTGATTACTGACTCTTAACATTATTGCATGGTTATTAATAAGGCCAGAGCTCTAATTAACTTGAGTTATCTTTGCTAAACATTAAATCAATATCGTTGACAAGATATTGTGTAACAAGTCTGAGACAGGAGGAAAGTAGTAATTGCTTAAGCCGCAGCATGTGTAAACTGTTGTTATCGTTTGCTCATTGTTTAATCAATATCTTTGACAAGATGTTGTCTATTTAATAATACGTCTTGAGACAGAGGAGCAAAATAAAGGTAAAGTTATACTGGAGCAATGCTCTTTTTCCTTGGCATTGGGCCAGACCCTGGTAACCAGATTCCCCTGAATAAACTTGTTGTAGATGATTTGCCACTCCCTTAGAACAAGTCTGTTTTACATTCCCAGCGCTATACTTGGTTTTTGGTTTTTGCCAGCACCCATTTATACACCTGGCTGAAGAGCCTTCTAAGGGCACAATTCAATGGCATTGCCTGGGCTCAAACCTGCAAACATCAGATAATGGCACAGAGCCCTTACTGCTGCGCGGCCGCACCACCATAAGAAAATAAGATGGCAAACTAATAGTAATATCATTACATCATCATTACAATTTATATAAATGGCCCAACACTCCAGCTTCACACCTGCAGCATAGCAGATACGGGGTTGTTGCACTACATTTGGTTATGACTTGTTTTATGTTATGATAAAACTCAGTGATCTTTTAAATCCCATCTAATCTAGCTGTAAGTCTGTGATGATCCTAGTTAATACCAATAGATGTTGCAAGATATTAATACCAACAGGTGTAGCATTAATATTTGCATGCAACTCAGTGTGTGCTGAGTTAATTTGTTCTTTTTCATAAATATATATTTTAACATTGTTCACACTTGCTTCTTCAAACCACATTGGAATGGTTCAAAACCACATTGGTATGGGCCCAAACAGTGTTTTTGAGATAATTTTGTATGTTTAGAAAGCATTTCCAAACCTTTTCGTATGGCAAAATGGTTACCCTTCATACTGCGCATTTAACAAGTTGAGATTGCCAATTACCATGTCCCCTATAAACATAATTCCATCAGCTTGTTGATACCTGTTTCCTCACTTACGTCAAACACCTCATTACCAATTCTCAAGACTTGGAGCAGCATCCCATCGGGTAATAGAATAACGCCTAGTAAAATATTTAGTGTTCAATGTAAAGCAGCTCAATAAACACTCAAGTTGAGCTAGCTAACAGGGTCAATGGTATGATAAGAATTCACACTAATTGCAACATCTTCTGTTTCTCTCATTGACAGGGTGTCATGGGGATCTACTGACGCACACCAAATGACGACATCTGGCTGGGGACGCACGCTATGCGTGGTAGGTGTTAAGCTCTACTCCGTCTGCCAACAGGTAGTTGGCCTTTGTCTGCTATAAAATGTATTCAATTTTCAACAGCCACACTCAGTACTGTGATAACAAAACAAAGTCCCCCTGTTACAATAGGAACTCACATTGAGTAATTGTAATGGTACTTAGGATAGGAGGATGGGCCAAAACACATTTCCGTCATGGTCAAAATTACCTTGACTCCCACTCCCACTCCCCGCCTATGGAGTGCTTGCAGCCTTGCATTCAAATCTCTTTTGATATAAGAGCTGGATCTAAACTTTATCCTCTTGTAAAGTTGATAAAAACCAATGACCTATGATGAGATGGAGCAAAGTTTGAAGGCACCATAGGATACTGTGTGAATTAATTATAAGTGGGGGTTAGTCCATGTCATTACATACACATTTCCACAAATCCAAACAAATCATCTTTCAGCTCTGATATTGCCCAGGGTCAATGGGGAAAAGTATGGGCTTTCCATTGATACCAAAATCTCCATTTTGATGGAGTAGAGATGTGGCTGTTGATCAGACCATCCTCCGTTAACATATAATTTCATATGTGCGAGTGGCGAGTGAGTGTCAGCAATCGGCATATAGAGCACAAATAGACATATGATGAAATTAGACTATCCTCCTTTAAGTATGTATCAAATATTTGTCAAAACAACCATTGCAAATCTGTTAGCACATACACCATTAAAATCAATTGTCAGACAGGTAACTGAATGAATAAAAATGGAATGGTGTCGAAAAGTATGACATCACAAACCGTTTTTTATTTATCAATATAGGTATAACAGACAAATAACTATTTATAAAGATATAAAAATCAATTTGAATGCGGAAGTGTTGGATTACTGCCTATTATGGATCGAACCACAGTGTTTAAGTTGCCGCCTCAGCCTGGCTGTCGTTGGCAGTGTGTGGTATTTGACGCTCAAAATTTCATTGCCATGACACCTGGATTCCAACTGTTTGACACTCTCTACCAAATAATGTCTATGCTGGCATGAGTGTAAGAGTCTATCTAGTGATGAAATGGTACTAGGTATAATAGTCAAATTTGCATTGAGCTCTGAAATGCATCTTGGTGGATCAGAAACTTACAAAAAATAAAAATGCAAGAGGATCATTGAATTTGTTTTGTTGTTTGGGGAAAAATGGGAACATTGACACATTCCAGAAAGACCTGGTGCTGTGAAGTTCTTTGAAGGTGGAAGATCATTATCATTTTACACCCTCATGGCAACAAGTTCTGGAACACACCCATGAGTTAGTTCCATTCCATGAATGCCATATCTCTTATCATTGAGTGCATGTTTTGTTCCTGTAGGCTATATCATAATGATCAGAATCAGTTATTGGTATTCTTAAATGGCATGCCTCTGATGCAGTGTCAGATCCACTTAAATGATCAGAACATAATTCATATTGGTTTTTTAAACTTTTTTTTTTCACTCTTACTCAGGCTGTTTCACCCACTGCTGTGAGAAACCTTCCTCTGTCTGATTCTCTGCTTTGCCAGTGCTGCTTCACCTCTGTCTTTCCAGTCCTTGGCTGCCATTCTGCAAGTTTCTTCTCCCACCTGCTATCCTCAGGTCTTGATAAGTGTCCTGCCCATCTCCATTTTGTTTCTGGAAGATATCTTTGACTCGGTACTTTCCTGATTTCTGTATGACTTTTAGAACAATAAGCAACAAATTTAATTGTTACAACCAAAGTTGCATTTGTGGTAGTTGGTGCTAATCATTTTTGATACACCTTGTATTGTTTGTCTCTATTTCTACTATTGATATTGTCTGCTGCATGTATCCATATTTGCAACAGGTGCTGTTTACGCCATTTGCCTAATTAGAATCAAAACAACTTGATTCACACTCCTAGATTTGTCATGGATGAAAATGACTGAAAAGAGTGATTGCTTATTTGCCAAATGTATCAATAGAAATGATTGATTACTGTTTTTCCATGTAAAAGAAATTATGTTTGGTTGAAACAGCACAGGTGAGAACAAAACAGCAAATAAGATGTTGAGAGTTTGTCAGTTTGAACTTTTTTCTGCAAATGCCAAATTTATTTGAAAAAACCAAAGCACATCACTAAAAAACATATCAATTTATTCAATCATCTTTATTCAAATGCTTTTTGGACATCTGGGTTAAAATTTTATTATGAATTCCAATTCCAATATATCAACCACACCTGTGGCCAGTGGTCAATTCTAGTACTTAGTGCTTTTTAATAGAAGTAGAAAACTGGTTAGTTAATCAGGGAAGTTGATAGAATATGTTAAGTTAGAATTGTGCTTTAGCCATAATGTACGATCTTTTAAAATGAGTTTTTTTTCTTTCAAAACCTGACTTTTGGCATATTTGTAAAAACACATGTTTGATAAGTCCCCATAGAACTCCATGTTAAACAGCCAAAATAGCCAGTGAAGTTTTTCACCTTATTTTGTTATTTCAGCTTAAAATGGACAGAAACCCTTCCTACAGTTATTACTAATATTATTTCACATTTCAGGTAAAGAAGAAAGAAAGTAAAATTTGATGAAAATCATACATTATGGCTTAGTACTAAGGATTAAGGTAAGAAAGCTGTGCAGTTTTGTCTGAATTAGGGTTAGGATCATGACACAGGCTAAGGGTTTCTTGGTGGAATTAGATACATTTCATGTTCGGATTAAAATGTTTGTGATTTATTAAGGGTTGAGTTAATGTTAAGATTTTGAGAGCTTAGTTTAGATTTATTTTTTAGAGTATGGCTTTTACAAGGAGGCACAATTGTTAAATGATTGTGCTTGAAGAAATTCAAAATGGTTGGAGTGGCATTTGATTGGATCTTAAATGGGAAGTTCATAAAGAGTACCTTAGGGGATTTATTATCACATATTCATAGGCTGTACAACTCATATTTCTATATGAGGTAGTCATAGTGATGGCTACATACAGCCTGCCTGCCCTGTCAATATATACCTTGAGGTAGTGGAACCCTTTTCATGTAAGAGATGCGATAGAGCCCCCTTGTGTCGTACCCCAGGAAGTCTGGTTCAAGCTGGCTTGAATTGTGCAGGGAATTGTGTGCTTTCAATCGTTTCATACATCATCTTTTGCGTTATTAAAGATCACCATATTTTCAGATAAAGCATGTGTGCTGCCCTAATATTATAAGCTTTCAATTTCCTTATGAAATTACATTCTTTTATTCAAGGCAAGATTTTGTCCCAAAATAGATTGTAGAGCAATGGGGATTTTTTTACTTGTGGGATGTGTCTAGTACTGTTACATATATGAATTTGTATCAAACAATTTTACAAAAATTCCTAGGGGCATTGAAGTTTGTTTCCTTGTTCTTATTTTGCACAGAGGGGTACTCACGTATAGAGAATGTAGGTATTCACATAATGACTTTAGAGTCAGTTTCATGATCCGGATCAAACATATTAAACTTACAGTTTATTGTGTCCCAATGTAAAGTATACATGTGTTCTCCATATTCTACAAATGGCAAGTCATAGTCTGATAGTCAGAAACAAATAATTTACTGCAAGCAATTAGCAGTCCTTTGGAAGCTTAGATATCAATTATGATTATTAGAAGAAGTAAGATTGATGAATATTTTGAATATCACAAAATTGTTTTTTTTTTGTTTTACAAGATTCTACCTGAATATGCATGTGTATAAAAGGACAGTATAAAGGTCATTTTTAGGACATTTTTCTTATGACTAATGAGGTAGAAACAAAAGATACTGTCTCCGCCACAATTGAAATTCGTCATCAAAATTTAACAATAAAAAACCTTTTCAAAATTTAAACAAAATACATGTAAAACATGCTCAGTAAGTCAACTGTGGATGCAACAGACGTCAATTTCATTGCTTCAACGCATGAGCATTGTGTGTGATGCACTCGGTGTATCGCGGTGGTGTTTCAGGATTTGTGCTGGCAGGGTAATGGCACCTTCTATAGCTTTATGCTGAACAGACTGACACATCCCAAAATTAACTTATCCTTGTGAATACTCAAATAGTTGTTAGATGACTGCTTCCAACAAATTGGCTTTTGGAATATGCGTTTGACCAAATTGTGTCCAATATCCAGATTTTTGATTCCTTAAATCTACACAGACATGGCAGATCTGCATCAATCTGGAGCAAGAGCTCTGTGTAGATTGCTTCAATAAATTTACTTTAGTGGTGTGTAAGCAATGAAAGGGAAAGCTACAAATTGTGAAGACACATGGGATGTTTACACCACCAGCAGGGATTTGTTGCCCAGATGCCAGAGTTAAGTGTAAGGAAGTGCAAAGTGAGCGGAAAGCAAGAGTTTGGCAGGTCTGGGTGAAATGCGAATAACTCTATTAGTTTTTATATGCTCTTAATATGAATGTGATGTTGTGTAACTTTAATGACAATTTTTATTCAGGATATTTCAAACTTAATGCATAAAAAATGAGAATCTCAAAAATAGTCCTTTTAATTGTATAATCATGCAGCTGCCTATGCTTTGATTTCAAATAAATATCAGTAATGAAATCTAATTGTTTGGAAATTTATATTAAAAAATGATATCGTTTAATTTGTACAATATGGTTGGCATACCACCAGCAAAAGTTAAGATTTAGTTGTTATGGATTTAGTTGTGTTGATGCATTGTTTTATCTCATAGGAATATAGAGAGATGTGATCATTAATGCCCTCATAAAGTGTTAATGGAGAACCTCTGTGTTTAAGGAGCTGAGTGATTTTTTATTTGATAAAATGACTGAAAAGAAATTGTGCATTTAGTGATGGTATTTTTAGAACAAGTTTTGTAAATGGTAAAAACAATTTCATTGATTTCAGAAATCTAATTTTGCTATAAATAATATATTTTAGCAAAACTAACACTCATTCTCTGGCCATGATGGTTTTAAATTCAAGAAAGAATTTAATAACAATGATAAAATAATATGGTTCAAGATGCCATAACCCCAGATCACCAAACTTGAATATAATTTTAGTATTCTGAATATATTCATGTTGTATTCTGAATACTTCTTTAGTGGTATTTTTGTAGTTGAATGTATTCTAATAGTAAATATCAAGTTTGGTTTAATACTAAATTCTAATATCTGAATACTAAAAAGTGGTATATGAATACTAACATTTAAAATAAATCTGAATACCAGTAATGCACATATCAAATGCAACCCCGGCCCCTGGGGACCCGGGGGTGGTCCGGGACTTGACATCATGTGACCCGGGATTTGATTCAAAGTGTGTCCCGGGGAGCCGGGTGTTGGCAGGACTGGTATAAGAATTGACGTCGGCCAAAACCCCGGAAATTGGGCTGGGACTTTACCCGAGGAGGGCCGGGATTATGTCGTAACTTACCCGTGGGTTTCCAACAAGTAAAATGGGCCGTAAACATGGCCGTGGTTTGCTAGTAAAGGATGCTCGCATTTATAGGCGGGGAATCCTATCACTTAGCAGTACTTGACCCTTGGATGTATATTAATAATCAACTGAGTCGCCACATTAATAATGTTACTGTTCATATAAATCCATTCCAAAAACGAAATCTTGGCTGTTGTTTCCAAATTTTGCAGTAGGCCATGTATCTGCTATTTTACCGGTGCTCTAAAGTTAGCATGTTTATCTAGACCACACTGGCTTCTTGACATGCACGTGCAAACGAGAGCCTGCTATACGCTTATTTATGCCAAATCTATTGGTTGTTTTATTTTTTTACGTTATTTTTTAAAAGTATTAACCACCCGCCGAGAGTAAAGTTAAATATTATTAGGCCTACACTCAAAAACAAAACTGACCGTGATAATAAAAGTATCCATGATACTTTTGTGACATCTGCGATCGACTGCTACATGGCCATAATACGTAATAGAAGACTATAAATGCACTATAGGTAGTGTACATGTTCTTTAAAAAATAATTATAGGCGTATGATATAAAAATTGAATTCAATGTCTTGTGTTAATATACAGATTTTCAAAACTATAATATATTTTCATGTTGGAGCGTTTAACAATATTATTAATCACAAATCGTTGAAAGGGTGTTTTAAATAATATGCACGTTAGAGCCCGTGCGTTGATACTCAAACAGTATAAAGCAAATAGGCCTCACACCTAATAGAAAGGAAAGGAAAGAATTACGCTGTTTCACGCTAGTGACGAGAATCTAGGTAGCCTAATTTCGTTTATCGTTTTCAGATGTTCCGTAACAAGGTGAGTAACTGATGTATTTGCAATGGAACACACATGTACTAGGCATATATTTGAAGCGTTTGAATCCACCAGCATGTCCAGAACTCGGCAGTCCATTGGAGACATACCTGCATGCCGAATATTGAACCCGCATGACAAGATTGCCGCGATTTTAAAACCATATTAAGATCCAGGCCTATATCCGATACTCAGGGCCGGGAACTTGGGCCGAGGAATACCCGGGTTTGCATCGATATTCGCCGGGGGCCGGGAGTGGCTGAGAGTTTTGCCCGGGTGGGTCCGGGACTGGCCAGGTGTTTACCCGGGACTTGAACTTTTAAACCCCAAATCCACGGCCCACGACCCGGCCATCCCCGGGTCCCCAGGGGCCGGGGTTGCATTTGATATGTGCATAAGTGGTATGAATCCCCAATTGATTTGATGCATTGTGCAGGGACCAAAATACTATAGCCATGATCATACTTATCTCAATGTTAGTGTAACATGGAGGTAGTGCAAGCTACCAGTGTTAGCCTAACACTAACTTAACACTAAGGGCCTCAGTCTGGGTTCCTGAAATTTGGTGGGAACAAAGCAAGACAAAACATTTCAATGTAATTTTGGGTTCTGCCGGGATATCTCACCATAGATTCTTGCAGGTTCATGAAATTTGGTGGAGAAATTTTGGAGTCATCCAGGTCAAATCACCATAGATTGGTGCAAATTCATGAAATTTGGTGGGAGGGACCACTGGAGCAATGATTTTACAGACAATTTGAACTGACTGCAATCTTCCACCAACCACCCAATCCAAGTATTCTTCTGTTTTTACAAACCATATAAGACTGGAGACCACCTAGTGTTTATGATATTTGTGTAAGGAGAATCAAGTTAATTTGAGGACACTTTTCTGAACATCTATATGAAATTGTGTAAAGCAATCAAATATTGGAGCTTATTTCTAAAAATAAATACACAAACAAGAACAAGCAAAACAAGAACAACAAATTACGTCCCATCTTAATGAATCATTAGCCAACAAAGCAACTGTCTTTCTCGTTCTATAGGCTACTTCATGATAATGTTAAGTTAAAAGAACATTTAAATAATTGTTAAAATTGTATGATATGTTAAATTCTTAGATACTTGTCCCATGTAGTCGGTAAAAGGTTTATAGTACTCAAAAATTGTATATACAACTGATGAATTTCCTGATCATCTCCTGGGTTTTATTTAGTCTTGGTGACAAATATGTATATAGCAAACAACAATTCTCACCAAGGGAAAGATTGTTCCTATGGTAACCTCACTTCCTTCCTTGTGTTTATCATGTTTATACTTTTAATGAAAAAAAAAGATATCTTAGTATGATTTTGTTGTTATCTGTATCAAAGGCAAGATTAAAGTTTGGCACACTTTAGGGACAATGAGGAAACAGGAATAACCTTAGTTAACTACTAACAACATAGCCACGAGCAAAACAAAACAAAATAGACCTATGTGATCTTGACTTCTAAAGACTAAATGAAATTTTATTGCAATTTTGTAGAAAGAAGTGGACATTCTCCTTGAAAGTACATTCAAAGGGTGGATATAGAGAGTTTGGCTCAATGGTTAGAGTTCTTGCTTCTGGTGCATGTCTGTGGTACGATTCCCGGCGGTGGAACACTTGCTTTGATATTGACTAAGGGAAAAAAACATGTGTGGTGCATTTAGAGTTGGGTACATGAACCATGCGAGGATTCTGTCCTTCTGAGGGAACATCAAAGTCTCCAGGAGGGCCATACCTGTATATGTATCTCACAGTCAGTTTTGAGAAGAATAAGGTGCAAACCTTGACTGTCCTAACCTTTTCCAGTGTTCTAATGGACCCCAATGGAAATTATCTTCACAAGAGGTCTTCGTGGGTTATCCAGGGTTGTCAAACCTGAACAAACCAAATAAAATCAAATAATGTTATGATACAACCTGGGTATCTCACAGCTGTCCCATGCCAGTGGTTGGAATTTAACATAGTTATAGGCAGTGGTGTTAGGTGGGGGCAGGGGTGAGAAACAGTGACGCTAGACAAATCTTCCAGATCCACCCAGGCCCTGAATGATGTTTGCAGTCTCAGTGATTGTGCATCCTTGTCCTTTAAATCAATTTGTTTAAAACAACTTTTAAATGGATTTACATAAAGCAAGTAATTACGATTACTTCAGCCTGTTACATCACCAGTTTCAATCAATATTTCCAATTAACAGCATTTACTCTATATTAAAAAGCTGACTTTAACCATTCATTAACAAACTGCACGTGCAAAACTGTAAATCATTTTTTTATAAATAATAATGAAAAGATTTATTAGTACACAGAATATGATATTATCAGTATTATATTGGAAATGGAAGTTCAGATAAATACATTTGGACATCTCTTAGTTCTATTTCTCAATAAATTAAGGTTTAAATTCTGATAATTATTAGCTAGATGTGTGAGTTGTATTGTCCAGTTTGTGAATCAACTATCAGGGAGTTAGCACTGGTTAGTGTACCTAATTCAATACATTCTCAGTCCCTGGGAACCAAGGTAATGAAATTTGCATATAGCGGTCAGAAAATTACCATAAACAGGCAGATGTGATCCCAGGATGTGATTGGATTAAAACATCACTTATTACCTTCTCTCTTAATTCCCACTGCTTGATTACACCAATGAGTAGGAATGGGTTACTTTATCAATATTTTCTTAATACACTACAGTGGTGGATCTACAATCATTACTTTACCAATATTTTCCTAATACACCACAGTGGTGGATCTATAATCATCGAAATAAGTCTTGGAGCACTTTTGTATCAAGAACGGAAAACTGACACCCCCTCTCCCTCGTGCAATGTTGGGAAATTCCAATGTCTTCAGCAGTTTTCCAAATTGGTAAACATGATAAACAGGCTGCATGCTGCATTCAGCTATTTATAATCTCACTGGCCCAGATGGGTAGTACAAAACAGAAACCTAAGTCAACCCCTGCTCTTCTTTCCAACCCCTGGATATGATTTGTCTCAAAGAAGCAAGTTGACACTACAGAGTTTGAGGTCTGAGGTTGATATGTTTACACCATATTGGGATTGTAATCAATAGTTCATTTGTCCGAGTAGTCATCCATCAATATGTAGGTCATCTGTAGTTGACCATCCTCTGCCATTCTGTGACCACCTGTATGTAATTGACGAGGTCCACTATTTTGTATTGAATCAGTAAATCTACTGCCAAGCTAATGTATTTTTCCCATGTGTTTGATTTTCAGTAAATATTGGGGTCCTGGTATGACGCTACAAGTAAATACCAACAGCTGTTGTGTGATTTGCTTGTGACACACTACTGCTAGCAGCTTTATCATATTTGCAGCTTCTGCTATGTAGCTACAATACATATCCAGGATCATCAAGTACAATCACATCCAGGGAGGTAAATGTTGAGGATTTTTGGTAGGTATGTATGGCATATTGTGAACTATAAATGCATTGTTTTTAAGTAGAATTTATTTAAAACAAACAAACAGACAAAGAAACAAATGAAATGAATGTATTGACTGGTGGAATAAACAAAGAATACTATAGGTATTGAAACTCTGTCATATCATGCAACACAAACCCTTGAAGTTTTGCTATCTTCAGTAGAAAGCATCTTCAATATGTGTGCTAGAATATTGAAGTCAAACCACAGCCTTGAGAGGGTCAATGTCACTTAAAAATAAATTCTCAAATCAGAAACTGGAAAAAGAAAATCATTGACAGCAAAATATGACCATATGCTATCTACTGAAGATAGTATATTGAACAGTTACTCTATATGCGATGCATTTAAGCATAACACATTATTTGTTGTTCAAACGTTTTTAATGGTTCATTCAAAAGATTCATAATGTAAAAGGTAACAAAATTATGCCGAAAGAATCATCAAAATTTGACTTACGGCTAGAGACAAGATTAAATCTAGTCAACCAGATAAACATACCTTGGAGCAACCAACGTTGCGGCCAGAACCACTGACCCTTATTACGTCTCAAGAGATATTATTATTTTAAAGAACAAAATCTGAGCACTTTTGGCAGTAGATTTCAGCAACAAGCAACTCCTTTTGTTTGACACCCATGAATTCCTGCTGTAATGTTTGCTTTTGTATATAGAGTTCCATTATTGGAGGATATGTCTTGACTATAAATAGCATTTTGGGGATTAGTTCACGGAAAAAAGCAGTATTATATCACAGGAGCATATTTGACTAGTGAAGTAAAGTCATTTGAATTAGATCTGACTACAGATATGTTGAATTTTGTAAATTATACTATGTCCAAATGGATGTTATACAATGATAGGACCAACTTGGCTGTACGATGCAGCACATAGTATGTGATATCGGTAATTATGAGGTGGATATCCATTTATGTGGGGTAAAAAGTGTGATAAAAGAGGGAATAAAGGCCATAGAGGCTTAGATATTTGTGATGGTAATAGTGTGACGTCAATAAAACTGATGATGATGTGGATAGACACCATTGTATGTTTGTTTCAAGTCAGGCATGAAGTGATGTATATCATACAGATGACATCATACTCCTGAATTGGATGATGGCTTGTGGTTAGTTCATTAGGAAACATCTGCAGGTTACTAGAGTAGTAGCTATTGATGATAAACAATGTAGTGATCATGGTGATGGTGAACGTGATGACTGGAAGGAATTTGAACACATGTTGATATTTCAGCATCAAATTGTCAAGGCCAAAAAAGTTCATAAAAATTCAAACAAATTGTACGAAGGACAATGATAAATTTGTATCACTTTTTTGCTTGTTTCAAAATGGCTTGCTAAAAGCAGAATTTTAACAAATCAGGGACTGTCTTTTGGAATTTTCAGGAGAGCATTAAATAGCTCTCTTCTGTGGCCTTCAAGGAGAGCTGTTTAGAGCATTTACAATATAATGTAAGGAGAGAATGGTCAACTAAGGAGAGCTAAAAATCACTCTCCTATATCAGATTTAAGGAGAGCAATCGAGAGCGATTGCTCTCATTCTCCTCAAAAGGCAGTCCCTGACAAATCACAATAAAGATAGCAAATATGTATAAAACAAGACAAAGAAAACCTTCTTAGTTGTTTTTCTACTTACTGGAATACTTTGAGTCCTGATGTTATCTTTATCCAAGTAATAAAACTAAAATGTTATTTTATTTTGAGCTTGATATAAATAACATTAAAAATGGCTTGTAAAAGGATTGACATTTTCTTTCAAAGAAATACTTAATCAGTGCATTTCATAGTTCAATAGAAGCAGTTCCATTAATTTATAGCAGTGCAATTAATCATTTAACTGAGTGCTAGACTTCCTGGTGCAGAAAATTCATTTTATAGCGGGTATTATAGCTGAAATGTATCGGTCACACACTGGAAATAAATTGTGCCGCTTACATGGTGCCATTGTGTTACATGACCAGTCTTAAGGTTGTAAGTAAGTTTCAAATTTTACATGCAGCATGTGATTTAATTATCTGGGAGTAAAGATTGATTTAGCCCAGAAAAGATAATAAATATGATATATATTAATGAAACTTGAGGATGATGAGTGAAATTTTAAAAAACAAGTTAATTACAAAATAAAGTACATTAAAAACCAGTGGCATACTGAGCAGATTTTCAAAACAAATTGTCACAGGAGAAAAAGTTTATACAAATTGACAGAAGAACAGTGATAAATTTTGATTTCATTAATATGGTTGAAAGCAGAATTTTTAAAAACTCAAAATAAATCTAGCAAAAACTAGATGAGATTAAGAAATAAAAGCTGCTTAGAGTGTCACTTACAATTGAATACATGAATACAAAAGCCACCCAAGTCCATGGGAAGTGATTTTGAGAGAAAAACCTGTGTATCGTTTTAATTCCTTCAGTTAGATTTACCTGGTCAATATGGTAAGTTTTACGTGCAAATGAGTAGATTAACCTGTATTAAGTATGACGATTAGCATTTCAGGGACTTCGTGGGGTTCATTTTAAATTTTGGACTTGGGTGGTTTTTTTAATCATATACAAAGACAACAATGTTAGAATGAGATTAACACTAGTAAGATAATACAAAATAAAGCACACAGGTATGTATAATGTTGATAAGCATTCTGCCATGTAATATAAACCACACACTTTCCTTTATTAAACCCATTTTTTTTTCAAAATTCATTCTCTAGCAATGAATGTGTTACAAGTGGACTTTTATACATACTGGATTTCAATCAATGTGTTACAAGACTCAAATCATGGAATTGGGTGATTCTTTGTATCACCCAATGTATAGCAACAATTTCCCATGCTTAACTCAATTTGGCCAAAGTATGGACTTGGGTGGCTTTTGTATTCATATATTCAATTGTGAACTGGAATGGGGTATTCCAGTTGAAATCCAGGCACCCCCTATGGAAGACATTACCTTGAAATCTCTGTGGTTTGAAATGGGTTACCTGGGTGGTGGCGCCATTTGAGATCTACACCCCCTGTGTGGGAGATTAAGGTCATGTCTTCCATAGGGTGTATGTTGGATTTCAACTAGAATACCCCAATACTGATGTTAGCATACCTACCTAAATAATATACTAAACTGCCATTTCAATATCAGCTTGATGTTACATTAACAAAATGGTTAGGAAAAAGATCAATGTCTTTCTAAACTGCCATTTCAATATCAGCTTGATGTTACATTAACAAAATGGTTAGGAAAAAGATCAATGTCTTATTTCAAAGTTTAAAACATATTTCATATCAGTGCATTTTATAGTTCAATATGAGCAGTTCCATTAATTTAAGCAGTGTGGTTAATCATTTAACTGAGTTCTAGACTTCCTGGTGCAAAAAAATTCATTTTATAGTGGGTATTATAGCTGAAATGAATCGGTCACACACTGGAAATAAATTGAGCCACTTACGTGCTGCCATTGTGTTACGTGACCAGTTGGGGATATCTGAGGAAGTCTAGCGGTTGTTAGTAAGTTTCAAATTTTATTTCCAGTCTGTGATTTAATAATATTCTATTGTGTGTCTGACAGGACTCAAATTGGGGCAAAGATTTATTTAGCCGAGATAAGATTGTATGATGATAAGTGAAATAATGTCTATGAAGTAAATTAAGTGCTTCTTCAACTAACCAAAAGTCTTTCCAAAGGATGCAACCCTTACTATGCTTAACATCCAATTTATTATCAATTAATTGATACCAAACTAAGTTAGCAATTGTGTGATACATTGTCACTGTGAACCAGAATCTGACCATGTCCTTGCAGGTTGATTTGCATAGCGGAGACAAAAGATTTAGTTTACCTTAAAAATTGTATGAATGCGATTTTCACCAGCTTTTGAGCAAACTAGCAACAACAAAAAAACAACAATAAAAAAACAAAAAACAAAAAAAACATCTGTATAACTTAAATTGTTAGATATTAAAATTGTATATTATATACTGTCTGTAAGCCCGCAAGTTGTATTCGCTTGTCAACTTTCCCAAATTAAATATAACGCACCAAATTAGATATGCTTTACAGCATTACACACAGGACTTGCTGAAATATGACAACTTGAATGTAAACAATACAAAGTACAATGACATGCAGTGCATGCTAGTATGTGTAAAATTTAGCTATTGTTAAGGAAAATATGAAAAGGATGGATTTCAAGACAAACAACCAATAAAGTTAACATTTAACATTGCTATATTACTACATAAGTCATTGTTAAAGGTCCTTGACCAGATCGACAGCCTCATCCCCTGACTTTCCTTATCGTTGATGCGATTTTGGTATCACATGATTTTTCTAATTAGCATCCTGAAATCTGACGGTCCAAATCGACGTATTTCTGAAGAAATTGGGAGGAACTCATCTATTTGTGGTAAACACATATGTTTTCACATACCCATTGCATTGTGTGTGATTGGGCCCAGCTTATTGTCTTACACTACGGAATAGAGCTTTTTACATGGATGTATAAAAGGGACGATATTTGAAATTGTACGCAAGTTTGAACAAAATCCATATGCTAAACCAATCTTTAAATGAATAAATGATATAGATAAGGATAAATACAATTCTTTATGAAGCTAATATGATAAAATATGTGCCAATGTTTGATGGTACATGGGTGAACTTACAAGCATGTGATGGAATTATTAGTTCATACACAATGTGGCCAAAGAATAGACATAATTCTACTTCTGCTACCTCTGCAACTTACTTCTACCTCTGCAAGGTTAAGGTAGAAGCTATACTCAGTATCCAGTGAAATCTACAGTATTTATCTTGATGTCTAATGAACTTTTGTTATTCACATAGGCTGTCTTAGTTTTATGCAGAAAGCAGGAAATCCAGAATATTCATATGCCTGGTCAGATAGGAAATAAATATCTGTTGCTATCAGCACCTTAGTGGCATCAAAAATGGAATGCAAATGGTCACTTTCTGTAAAGGATGCACTAATTCTTAGTATTTATTTCAAAATGATTGATAGCAATGCATATTTCTGTGTTATTTACTGTAGTAGTGAAGGTTGTAATATTTCATCATTATCAATAGACATGTTTAGGGACAAGTACATATATTTTTGAAATATGCTCAAAGATTTATCTTTAAAGTAAAGAAAATCTTTTAGAGAAAGAAAACCTTTTTATGGAAGGAAACAATTTCTAAGCTTCCAGTGTTACAATTCCTTACACACCACTTCTATATTATACACAAAATGCAAAGCGGTTCTTGAATCGAAGAAAAAATCATGGTTTATGTTGAAAAAATGTTTGGAGTATATACATATCTTCAGTAGATAGTACCAGGGACAGTATTCTATGGTCATTGTTAGTACACAGTAGTATGGGGATACATCTTCACAAAATCTTCATGATGTTATTGAGTTCCAGAAGCTGATCATCTGAAAATATTACCAAGCTATACTACCACACATCCTGCATGTGCCAGCAATTCATCTATTTCCCAGGCTGGTTATGACTAGTGTATGTTATCTTCAGTAGATAGCACACAAAAGTTACATGTTCAGTTTTATTGCTCAGGGCTGTATATATGTACCTTAACAACTGCTCTTGTTGTTGTTGTCATCTGATGGGTAGCATTTCAATTTAAGTATTAATAAGGCAAGTTGGAGTATTCAACAATATTAAAGAAAAGACCTTGGAGTTAAACTGTCTTGTGGAATGGGATAAGAATTCGATAGGGATATTGTGATGAAGCATGAAAAAAAAAATGAGTATCATAAAATTTGGATCATATTTGGTAATAGTTGTTCCATGTGTTGGTCATGCAATTGCAACTGTAACGAAATTACTTAAAAGCCTGTCAGTTGGACAATTTGATTAGTACTTGGTGGCCAGGAATCTATTTTTTCATCATTAGTGTAAGTACGGGTTGTTATGAAGTTTGTTGTTGATTGCCCTAGATAAAATTTTAGATGTGAATTAGGATATGTGACTCTCCAAGTAGAAAGTGAAATGCTGCTGTGTTTTATGATGTATGACGAGGCATCTTTTGTTAACATGATTTCTTTGCATTGCTTTGTAGTAATCTTGATTAAAGGGACATGTTCTCACTTTGGAAGGGAATACTATACGTAAAGGTAACTACATACCGGTATGAATATACATCTGTGGTTAGAGAGGTAACCCTAGTAGGCTTTTAGAGAGGTTAACAAGAACCTAATTGAATCAGGCATTGGACCACTTTACCCTCCTCTCTTATGGAAGAATTCAGACTGAACTAGACATTCCCAGCTTGCCTGAAAGGTAATGTAAGAGAGTTGCATTGCAGTGAAGTGTCATATGGCCCACATTCCCATTTTATTTGATCATTTTCTTCAAAGAATGTGAAATATTAACTAGAAACAAGTCACATAATTGTGTCTGTTGTCATGTTTTATTACTTTTATCATAGGACATGACAGAAGTTACCAATTTATACTAAGAGTTGTTCATTAACATTAAAAAAGATAAAAAGGAGAAAAAAACCACCCAGAAATGATTAACTAGATCATTACATAGGTATGCGTCTGATCAGTGAAAAAATTACTAGAATAATGCAAATTAAATATTTACTAAATAATTGACAAAATCTTACATATTAACTAAAAATATTGACAAAATATATAAAATATTGGCAATTGTATTGAATGCAGAGAGTAATAAAAATTGTTCAAATTTATAGCTGGTAGCATTCCTGGTGCATAGTTTAATATGAGTTTTAGTGGAACAATTTTAGATACTAGGCGAGAGCTGTTATTATGTGGATATGCTCAACACTTGTTTACTTGGTATTCTGGAAGAGAGAAACTTAATTATCAGAGCTCTTTTGAGAAAATGTGTTATTACATTAAAAGTGTCTGCACAATGAAAGTAGCATATTTCCAACAAATTATTGCAGTTGACTGCAGGCACTGTAGATGCATGCAACAAAGAATATAAAGAACCCTATGTAGGCTAAACTATAAGACATATTTCTGAATTAATATCAGTACGCACCTTATGTATGCAGAATTTGCTTTGCGTACATATAACATGAACCAACCTGCTTTTTACAAATCTTCATTTTGGTCAGACCTGTTCTGTCAGAACTTAATCTTAGGCTCTGCAAAAGTAGTGTGAGTTTATTTGGGCTGCACACTACTTGTCGATCTAACATTGCCACTGATTGGTCAGTTACATTATATCTTCACTTTGATCACCAATCAGAATGGAGCTTTGCAAGTAATTCACCCCAATTTTTTGTGTGGTGAAATTATTCTAACAATGTTGCTGATTGGTCCAATTGATAATGAAAACTTCTTTTTGGCCAATCGGCAGATAGCTCTCATGGGGTTAAGCCATGTTGTTCACTCCTGCTTAGACCACATTTTGCCATTTTGTTGTGTACTGCTGTACCTTCCAACCTAGCAGTCACTTCAAACTTGAGAATGTGTTTTCCAACATTTCATTGGCACGTATCTACTTCAACTTTTGTGATGGTAAACTGAGTGAGCTACCTTTAATCAATATGCTTCATTTATAAAATCCAGGTTAAGTCTTGACTGTTATTTGAGCAGCCTCATTTATAATTTGATTGTGAATGTTTTCTCAGCCAGCACAGACGTGTATGTTGGGGTGAGTGTGACACCATTTCATGACCCATGTGTTAAGGTTGGTCTGAACCCTGGAATTATGGAAACTTTCGGACCTCATAACTGCTAAATTATTAGTCTAAAGAATATAAAAGTATACATTTTTAGAATGGAAATGACTTGATAAATTCATCTGTGAGGTCCAATTTGGGCCAAAATGCTCATTTTGGAGAAAATCCCAAAAACAGGTTTTTGGCCCAAATTTTTCAGCATAGCGTAATAAAAAAAATTGTTTGGCCAAAAGGTTTTTTTTTATTATTTTTTAAAACTAGATAAAAATATCTAGGACCCGTATTTTTATTTTTTTAAATTTTGACCAACTTCACCAAAAATATTTGAAATTTGGGTGAAAATCAGGCTTTTTTATGATTTTTTTTGAAAAATTTGCATTTTTTGACCATTTTTGGTGCAAATTTCTGAAAGTTGGACGAAATTCAAAAAAATAAAAATATGTGTCCTAGATATTTTTATCTAGTTTTTAAAAATAATTAAAAAATTTTTTTGGTCGAATAATTTTGTTGTTACGCTATGTGAAAAATTTGGGCCAAAAACCTGTTTTTTGGATTTTCTCCAAAATGAGCATTTTGGCCCAAATTGGACCTCACAGATGAATTTATCGAGTCATTTCCATTCTAAAATGTATACTTTTATATTCTTTAGACTAATAATTTAGCAGTTATGAGGTCCGAAAGTTTCCATAATTCCAGGGTTCAGACCAACCTTAAAGACCCATTCAGTGATCCCAGCGAAAGTGTAAAAAAATTGAAATTGTTTATAAATTGCTTAAAAGTGAAGGATAAGTCATTCAAATTGTCATTTGATATTTTGAAATGAAAAATATGGCAAAAGACAAAGAAAACAGCAGTATTAGCTAATTTATATACTGTCAGTATATAAATTACAGATTCATGTATATTTGTCTTAAATAACATGGCTTTTGGCTGAACCACTAGCAGGCTATGTATGTTAACACATTTATGACATTGACAGTGACAAAGGTACCAAAATCTGAATTTTGATGATTTTTACGATCGTCTGGATGAGCAAATCACTGAATTGGCCTTTAAGATAGAACAGATTGTTGCCAAGATGTTCAGTATCCCTTTAGTGATTATCAAAAAGTATTTATGCTGTAGCATGTAGCATTTTGGTTGTAACTCTAGTTCTAAAATTGGCAAATTCTGTATTTGTACTTGACAATATAAGCATTTTCAAGGGTTAAGATGTAATGAGTTATGATGTTTTACAGTAAATCTTGTCTTTGAACTGCTGAAACAAAGATACAAAGAATATAAAACAACAAAATATTGACTTAATGTATTCCCTTTGTCAAAATGAGTCATATTTGGGGACACATTTTAATCCACACTCCACACACCCCCACACCCCCACACCCCCACATACCCCAACAAGTAAAGACCTGCAGACATTAACAAGGATGTACAACTTTGTCCTATCTAACCAAGGACCTCGCAAAGTGTACATCTTGGGCTAAGCTCCAAACCATGATGTAGACCACTTTAACTTCTAGTACTCTCCAACCGAAACATGGTCGTTTTTGCATCTTTATGTTGTTTACAATATGCTGGTAGTATATATATACATAGGGAAAGGGAACCGTGGATCTCTTTGGTTTTAGGGTGTCCTCGGTTGCTCTGTTATATTCATGTGTACATGTTTTTACAAATGCACCAACAAACAAACCCACACATAAACCCTTACATAAATTGTACGTAGATGAAACACTATACTCAACACAATTACTAACTATATTTGAATTACTAAGTAATATATTTATGCGGTTACATCGCCAGCGTACAGACAAAGCGCCCTTCTCACTAGCTGTTCTAACTTCATCCATGTCCACTCCTTGATGTTGTGTCTATTCATAACTTATCTACCCCTCTTCTGAATGCCGCAAAGACATTCTTCCTCATTTGACACTGATTACCCTGCATGGCCACTTTCACACACACCTACACACATAATGTGAATTCAATATTTAGATTCAAGTCCAGGTCTTACATTTTCAACCTTATTTACTATATAGTTGATGCGTAATGATAAGTGTTTGTATTATTTATTATTACCAGCAAACCACTATTGATGTGGCAGCAAAGTTATTTGGCCATGAAATTACTTCCCCATATTTTTCATTTATTTATAATACAACACATTCCTTCAATGCATTATCTAGGACAAGTATAATTTTGTCCAGTATTATCACGTACTTATCTATTTACAAGATGGCTGACCTAATTTGAAAGTAATTTTATCTTCATAACTCATTAATTATTGTTTTCAAGCATGACTGATGAGAGTTGTTCTGTAAGTCTACTTTAGATTGATGCCAAACACTATGAGAATAAAAGGTGCTACAGTTTGATTAAATCTGATAGACAAGAGCTCCTTAGAGGCTTAACTGAATGACTGATGGAAAAGCTATCCTCACTTCCCTTGCCACTGCTATAACCCAGGAGGATCAGCGGCTGTTAAAGGGATGCTCTCTTGTTTTCTGTTGTCGGAAAGTTTCAACAGTAGTGTGAAATATTTACTTGTTTTTTCTCATTTTCAAGCAATGAGATGGTAATAGATAAGTTCTAAACCACAATTTGCAAAGATTTCCAAGTAGTGCTGATAATGTTTCGATTGGAGGTTGATAACATGCAACAGTAGTGTGAAATAGTTGAAAGATTTTTCTCATTTTCAAGCAATGAGATGATAATGGATAAGTTCTAAACCGCAATTTGCAAATAATAATAATAATAATAATAAAAGGGGATTTTAAAGCGCCTAATACAAACGCTTTCCAAGATTTCCAACGCTTTCCAAAGATTTCCAAGTAGTGCTGATAATGTTTGGATTAGGGGTTGATAACGGCGCAACAGTTGTTTGGAGGGTATTGTGAAAAATCTAAACAGTCTGAGGTTCTGAGGTCCAAAGCAACAACAGGAGAAATCTTCTAGAAAGAAGAAACTAAAATGCTTTTGAAAGTCATATTTAGTGAAAGGATGTGTCAACAACAGTGTGTTAGGCAAAAAAAAATAATGGTTTGTCTCAAAGCTCACGAGTGGTTTGAAAACAAATGCGAAATGCAGTTTTTTATTTTTTTATTCCCGACTTTTTCATGGTATTTGGAGAAAAAAATCAGATTTTCGCCAAATTTTTCCAGAAAAACTAAACAAATCTCACGAATTTACAAATGCGCGCGAGCTTTGAGACAAACCTTTTTTTTTTGGCCTTACATGATATGTTCAAACAATGGGAATTTTCCTAAAATTGAAAGTTAAAAATATAGGAAAAGAGACAATTAAGATTTAAAATTCAGAGAACTACTTTGATGGTAGAAAAAAGATGTAATGGTGCAAAACACAGTCATTAACTTAACCTTGCATACATGTTTACTAGGAATGTGAATCAGGAAAGGTAAATATAAAGGGATTATATGTAAAAATAGAATAAAAAATGCATCTTTGTTGCTATAACTATGCGATGCTGCGTCATCAAACTTTGCCCTTTAAGATGAATGCCAGAAAACAATTATATGTGAGACATGATTGGACCAGGTGATTCAGTTATCATTTGCCCATATCCCTAACTTCAATTTTTATTGGCTCTTAGCGGAGCTAGTGAGCCTTAGTCATTGTAGTCAGTGAGGACTGTATTTTTGCTACAAATTTTGGCCACTTGCGTTCTTGCTTTTTATGCTAAGGTTTCTTTTGTTAATGATATTTGGCTTTGAAATTACATTCCAAGGTTTGCTTAGTTATTTAGCAATCGATTGCACTCCTTTAGAAGTGAATTTGGGGTGGGGAAAGTACTTATTTTGAAGTGAGAAAAGTCAAAAGTCGTCATGAGAAACAAGTCATTTCTATCGTTTTGCTTGGTTCCCTGTATGCGCTAGAGATTATTTTGGTCTGAGTAATTTAAGTTGTGAGATCATGGCGGAATTGACGGATTGCACTATTTTTCTTTGGGAAAGTGACCTTTTATCATGAATTTTTGCGGTGATCTCACATGGATAGAACGTGATTGGATGATTCCTTTGTCCAGATTGTTTATTGAGTTCTCGGGAGTTTTGTTACCATGGGACAACACTTCAAAATATTTAGAGACCAGCGGCGTAGTAATTTAATTAAATGAACGCTAAATAACCAGGGTTGCCAAAAAATTCAGCCCGAATCGCAGGTCAAATAATCGAAAAGTCGCCCAATTTTTTTCTTTACCCTTTGTATTCTATGGGGCAGGAAATTGTCCCGGGAAAAATCTTCAAAAGTCGCCTAATTGGGTTACCAAATCGCGGGTTTGACAACCCTGAAAACAACGTCTCGACAGCGAAGGTCACATCTGGCTATTCATTATCATTGTTTGTCTGGCACGCTTTCTACAGCGTGGGTTGGGAATTCTGAAAATCTGTAAAAATTACAATTTTATGGAATATAGGGTGGGTTTCTAAAAAGCGTGTGAGCAATATATAATTATAAAGCGTAGGGGTAACGCTACCAATTGAAAAAAAATATAATAAAGTAATTTGATGATCTGTTGAAAAACATTCATATTTTCTTCATAAATCTGTAAAGAAAATGTCAAAAATTAATTTGCTGATGTTTTCAATTCATACGACGTCACCTGTAGTAGAATCGACGCGCCGTGAGTTTTATGAATGAATATAATTTTCAGTCTCTACATCAGCCGCTTTGGCCCGCTTTCGCTCACACTAGAAGTGGAGCGATCCGAACCACAGCGGCCGTGTAGAGAGTATAGACTGACGTATTCATGTATTCAGGATCTCACAGGTATCTCAGCCTTTTGCCCATTTGCCCATGTGTTACTTTATGATAAACAATCTAAAGTCGTATCTTTTCGATGCAGTTGCAGTGATGCAGTTTTGCCAACATTTAATATGTCGCAAATGTTTCAGATGAATAAGAAAATCATGAGTGTTTGATAGATGAGGATAAATTCTGCATCAATTCGGATTCTGAAATGGATTGATGGCGCAGATAATGATAAAATGGACCCGAAGTGACTGTATGAAACGCCGATGTTCAGTCTTCCGAATTTGATAAAGTAATGCTGTAAACAATCTAAAGTCGTATCTTTTCGAAAGATGATTGCAGTTTTGCCAATATTATGTCGCAAATGTTTCAGATGAATAAGAAAATCATGAGTGTTTGATAGATGAGGATAAATTCTGCATCAATTTGGATTCTGAAATGGATTGATGGCGCAGATAGTGATAAATGGACCCGGAAGTGACTGATAAACGGCGCGCGATAGCGCCGATGTTCAGTCTTCCGAATTTGATAAAGTAATGCTGTAAGCTTTGGTCACAAACACTGCATAAGGGTGGGGGTTCAATTTTTGATAAAAAGGGTGTCTGTCTAAAAAGTGTGGGGAAATATAAATGGAGGGGTTTGACCCCTGACAAACGTTCGAAATTTGTAGCTGCTACAACTGATCATCACTATTTAATTCACTAGAATCTGTTTGTTTGTCTGTGTCTGCCTCTTCTCTCAGAGACTAGTGTAGTAGTAGCTCGTTCACGTAGTGATTCCGTTGTCCCACTGGCCTACAAAACTTAGATTGCATGGCGATCGGAGTGTTATCGCCAGAGCACTAGCATAGTAGGGGAAGCATGTTCCTCAAACTTGGTGGGTGGATGCATCTTTAGTACAACAAGTCACACATACCATATTTTCTCAATTCGAATTTTATCCTTTCTGGGTATGACTGATTTTGTTACCGTAAAATTTGTGTCAATTCCCGATATCACATAATAGTACCGTACACTATAAATGCACCACATTTTGTAGGCTCCAATTGCTGATTACATAAATGAGAACAACTGGTAACCAGCGGCACTGTGCAGTACCGGTCTGTTATTCAATTGCGTTGTGTGTGGGTTATGTGTATTTTATGTGTAAAATGCCTTTGCGGCGATGTGATCCCCCCCAAAAACAAAATCATCGTATAGATCCCTGGTACTAGGTGCATCTTGACCCCAGCATAAGTTTGTATTGGTTAGTGGGTCAAGGTCACCTGAGGTCATCCAGGGGTCATCTGAGGTCAAATTTGCAAAAACTGTTGTAGGGGCATGAAACCGTGGGTACAGTCAACATTTGGAGTCAAATTTCGGGAAGGTCATCCGGGGTCACCAGGGGTCATCTGAGGTCAAATTACTAAAAACTCGTATGGGCATGAAACTTGGTGGGTACAGTCAACATTTAAAGTCAAATTTTGGGAAGATACTAAAATTGTCGTATGGGCATGAAACTTGGTGGGTACAGTCAACATTTGGAGTCAAATTTTGGGAAGGTCATTTTGAGGTCATCCGGGGTCACCTGAGGTCAAATTACTAAAACTGTCGTATGGACATGAAACTTGGTGGGTACAGTCAACATTTGGAATCAACATTTTGGGAAGGTCATTTTGGGGTCACCCAGGGGTCATCTGAGGTCATATTACTAAAAAACTGTTGTATGAACATGAAACTGGATACAGTCAACATTTGGAGCCAAATTTTGTGGGGGCGCATGTTCCTCGAACTTGGTGGGTGCATCTTGACCCCAGGCAGAACAAGTTTGTATTGGTTAGTGGGTCAAGGTCACCT
The DNA here is from genome assembly GCF_039555335.1 of Amphiura filiformis. NCBI lineage: Eukaryota > Metazoa > Echinodermata > Ophiuroidea > Amphilepidida > Amphiuridae > Amphiura > Amphiura filiformis. The sequence continues at coordinate 34,039,008 of NC_092632.1, forward strand.
GAGGTCATCCAGGGTCATCGGAGGTCAAATTAGCAAAAACTGTCATATGGGCATGAAACTTGGTGGGTACAGTCAACATTTGGAGTCAAATTTTTGAAGGTCATTTCAGGGTCAACCGGTGTCACCCAGGGGTCATCTGAGGTAAAATTGCTAAAAATGTTGTATGGGCATTGGTGGGCACGGCCAACATTTGGAGCCTAATTTTGTAGGGTCGCACAGAACAAGTTTGTATTGGATAGTGGGTCACGGTCACCAGGGGTCATCTGAAGTCAAATTAGCAAAACTGTCGTATGGGCATGAAACTTGGTGGGTACAGTCAACATTTAGAACCAAATTTTGGAAGCTCATTTCGAGTCAGCCAGGGGTCACCTGAGGTCAAATTACTAAAACTGTCGTATGGGCATGAAACTTGGTGGGTACAGTCAACATTTGAAGTCAAATTTTTAGAAGGTCATTTCGGGGTCATCTGAGGTCACCATTTAGAGCAAAATTTTTGGGAGGTCATTTCGGGTCGTCTGAGGTCAATTTAGATGAATTCTAATAGTTGCCAAGGCTTTCTATAGTTGTTGAAAGCTAAAAATAATAAAAAAAGGGATTTTAAAATTTTGCAGAACAAATTATTCTTGCTGGTTCAGTAGTAATTTGCACAATAATGAATTATTTTCAGATTTTGCAACTAATAGTAATGCGGCAAAAAATAATAATGCGGAGGAGGAAGATTGACCACCGCATCGAGTTTCAAGGACCAAAAAACAAAATCATCGTATAGATCCCTGGTACTAGGTGCATCTTGACCCCAGCATAAGTTTGTATTGGTTAGTGGGTCAAGGTCACCTGAGGTCATCCAGGGGTCATCTGAGGTCAAATTTGCAAAAACTGTTGTAGGGGCATGAAACCGTGGGTACAGTCAACATTTGGAGTCAAATTTCGGGAAGGTCATCCGGGTCACCCAGGGGTCATCTGAGGTCAAATTACTAAAAACTCGTATGGGCATGAAACTTGGTGGGTACAGTCAACATTTAAAGTCAAATTTTGGGAAGATACTAAAAATTGTCGTATGGGCATGAAACTAGGTGGGTACAGTCAACATTTGGAGTCAAATTTTGGGAAGGTCATTTTGAGGTCATCCGGGGTCACCTGAGGTCAAATTACTAAAACTGTCGTATGGACATGAAACTTGGTGGGTACAGTCAACATTTGGAATCAACATTTTGGGAAGGTCATTTTGGGGTCACCCAGGGGTCATCTGAGGTCATATTACTAAAAAACTGTTGTATGAACATGAAACTGGATACAGTCAACATTTGGAGCCAAATTTTGTGGGGTCGCATGTTCCTCGAACTTGGTGGGTGCATCTTGACCCCAGGCAGAACAAGTTTGTATTGGTTAGTGGGTCAAGGTCACCTGAGGTCATCCAGGGTCATCGGAGGTCAAATTAGCAAAAACTGTCATATGGGCATGAAACTTGGTGGGTACAGTCAACATTTGGAGTCAAATTTTTGGAAGGTCATTTCAGGGTCAACCGGTGTCACCCAGGGGTCATCTGAGGTAAAATTGCTAAAAATGTTGTATGGGCATTGGTGGGTACGGCCAACATTTGGAGCCTAATTTTGTAGGGTCGCACAGAACAAGTTTGTATTGGTTAGTGGGTCAAGGTCACCAGAGGTCATCCAGGGGTCATCTGAAGTCAAATTAGCAAAACTGTCGTATGGGCATGAAACTTGGTGGGTACAGTCAACATTTAGAACCAAATTTTTGGAAGCTCATTTCGGAGTCAGCCAGGGGTCACCTGAGGTCAAATTACTAAAAACTGTCGTATGGGCATGAAACTTGGTGGGTACAGTCAACATTTGAAGTCAAATTTTTAGGTCATTTCGGGGTCATCTGAGGTCACCATTTAGAGCAAAATTTTGGGAGGTCATTTCGGGTCGTCTGAGGTCAATTTAGATGAATTCTAATAGTTGCCAAGGCTTTCTATAGTTGTTGAAAGCTTCAAATACAAAAAAAAGGGGATTTTAAAATTTTGCAGAACAAATTATTCTTGCTGGTTCAGTAGTAATTTGCACAATAATGAATTATTTTCAGATTTTGCAACTAATAGTAATGCTGACAAAAAAATAATAATGCGGAGGAGGAAGATTGACCACCGCATCGAGTTTCAAGGACCGTATTGAATATTTGTGGGGAATTTTTTCAAACTGAAGGTTTAAAAAAATTGACCGACCTACCAACCTGTTGCGCATTCGACTCCAAGAACAATTGCTTTCCCACAAAAAAAGCGTAGAGCCACAGCGCCATTGGTGCTCTTGTTACCCCTGCCTCTGGTTGGTTTATTGCATAGGGTTTGATGATAATTTGATGTTTGATGTTTAAGTTTTGAGCACAAAAATTGTGTGTAAAGACATGTGTGAAAGAACAATCCAAGACAGATTTTTTAACTTAAAAGTTAATTTGCCACCTATCATATCAAAACCAACAACTTGTCAGCTGGCTTCATTAAACAAGAAGATGATATAATAAAAACAAATTTGAATCTTTTACACCTCTCATACATCTGATTTCAAGAAGTAAGGTGTCGTTTTTTAAAGCTAAAAATAACACTTGTACTTGATTTGTAAATCTCAATTTTTCAATAATGTAGGTTTTGATGTGATGGGCATAATTAGCATGTCAAATGGAATAAAGCAAGAGTTCTAACATGTGAAGCTTATGTTCATAGAATTTGTTAGATGTGAGTGACTGTAAAAAGTAGAAGAGCAAAATATGAAAAATCATCATCTCATCCTTAACATAGCACATCATGCTTCTGAAAATAGATACACATGCCCTCTGTAGTGCAAATATTATTTACAGTAATTCAGCTCAAGGCATTGAAGTTGTGAACTCATCATTATGTTTGTAAACACCTTCCAAATCAGCCTACATCTGCTCATATAAGGAATGCAATAAGATTCAATAATAGTGTTAAACAGTACTGATTTTTTAATGTAATAAGTTGCTAATACAGACACACAGGAGACTCATCATATTTTATTATAAACACAATGCTTTTATATCACAACATATTCAGCCCCATATGGATGATGGGTTAGACACTGAAATTTTCATGTTCATTTATAATGCACCCAATTTATGTCCCACCCTCCCAGATTGTTTTAATATTTTATTTACAAAAATTGTGGGAATACATTCGCCTTAGTACCGTTCTTGTAAGGTAAAGCTGGTTTCATACTTTCCTGCCGCTCTGACGATGATTCTGCTTTACTGCACAGTCCCACCAGAAACATTAGCGGTGACCAGCTCAAAGCCGATATATCGATCACTCCACCGCTTTGCCCAAAGCGGCAGATCGCTAGGAGTTGAATTCAAGTCAACTCGACGTATCAGAACAGAATACAGTGTTTTGTAAATGATCACAGAGCGGTGCTTAGTGGCAATATTGGCTTTCAGAGTCATACCGCTGCTGCTGAATGGTACGCCATTCCACTTGCAGAAAAGTGCAGCGGCAAGCGGCAAAAAGTATGAAACCAGCAAAATACTTACAATGTACTTCATCAGACGGTTACACATAGCTTGGCCGTTTCATTTACAGTTTGAAAAAACTTGCAAAAAAATTGATCTGGATTACTGGCTCAAATCGGGCAAAATATCAGAAGCAGGATGAGAGAACAAGACCAAAGACAGTGAAAGACCAAAAGGGCATGCTTGCTGATAGGAGAGAATCAAAAGAAATATGACACTTTGTGACTTTTTGCTGATGAAACAAATATGTTACACTTTTAGCATCTCTTGAAGGGGATATCAAATAGCTTACTCTCTAAAGGTAAAGACATAATGGTATGGTTTCTTTATTGGAGTGCAAAACATGAAGTAATTTTTTGTTAGCAAATGCCACAAGGTGCAGTAAGATCAGTTTCAAAGTGTTACTATAAGAAGTAAAAACCATATATAAATCATTTTTGATATTGAAGCACACTATCTCATTCAGGCATATTCAAATAAGTTTTTGTATAGTAAATAAAAATTATTAGATCACTAGAATTTCAATTACCTCAATATATTATTTCTCATTTTGTTTTCCCTAAAAATGAACATTTTAATGTGTTAACCCAAAAAACATGAATTCTCCAATTTCTAAATTAAAATATTTGAAGTAGTATTAGATGTATTTGGTTTCTAATTGGAACATCTGAAGTACTTAACCTATAAAAAAAATAGGAAGCGTAAATGAATACAGCCATATTTATTAAACAATGAAGTAGCATTCCCCAATAATTGCTATTTTGAAATATGACTCAAATTGATACATCTCAAATATAATTAGATGGATATAGCAATGTTACAAACTCGTATATGGAAACTAGTCCAATAGAATATTTTTTTCTTTCAGAAATGTAAATTAAGAAAAATTTTATAGGAATTTCTTAAAATAAAATAGAACATGCCCACAAGCTTTCATCAGACCTCCAGTGGACGTGCCTAATTGAGTGTTACAAGCATAGATGAAAAAGATAACAGACCACGTACAAGCAGTCAAAGTCTCAGCATCACCCGATAATGAGGGCCGATTGTTAAAAGAAATACAACAGGCAAAACTGCTACGCACTTACCGCATATTTTTACGGTCTATCACGTAATCACGATGGCACTCAACACTCTAGCGCTTATACGTGAAGGCATGCAAGCTGCCGCGATTGTTACACACGGCATGATCGGACAATCGGGCCTCATGAATAGGCGAGAATTCACAGCATACAATGCATGGGGACTTTGACTGTTGATACATGGCCTGTAGTAATCTGTGGTTATAAGCATCTATTTAATAATGTACCCAATATAAGTACTTTGCGGTACCCATTTATCAGCGCTTGCATCAATACCAGGTTTAGCCACCCACTCATTCTAATCTTGGACCATGATGGATACAATTGATGTCAATGGTACGTAGGACAGCACCAACAAAATTAATGTATGTAATATTATCACACAAAGTAAGTCATATTGTTGAGTAAATATGACACTTCCTTTCTTATAATCAACATTTTTTGTGTAGGCTACATCATGTTGAGGACTGGGGTTAATTGCACACATAGCTTGCCTGTTTCATTTACAGTTTGAAAAAAAAAAAGCTGATCTAGATTACTGGCTCAAATCGGCAAAATGTCAGAAGCAAGATGAGAGAACAAGACCAAAGACAGTGGAAGACCAAAGGGCATGCTTGCTGATAGGGAAGAATAAAAAAATATGACACTTCGTGACTCTTTGCTGATGAAACAAATGTTTTACACTTTTAGTACATGTATTTCTTGAAGGGGATATCAGATAGCTTACTCTGTAAAGGTGTATGTAGGACACAGTGGCATAGTTTCTATGTAGGAGTGCAAAGTAAATCTTTGTGTGCAAATGCTACAAGGTATTAAGATCAGTTTCAACATGTATAAGACGAAATAAGAAGTGTATATATATTTTCTTTATTTTGAAGCACACCATTGCATTCAGGCTTATTCAAGTAAATTTGATTGTGAAAAGTATTAGGTCATTAGAATTATTAACCACTGATCTATTGTTTCTGGTTTTGTTTTCTATAAATTAAATATTTTGATTAAAGGAATATTTCGTGATCCTAGCATCCTCTTTTTATGATTTTCAGTAGATATCTACGAAAAAGCTTATTCCCAAAATTTCAGTTGATTCTGATTTTGCATTTGTAAGTTATGCATGATTATATTTATTGCACTGCTCCATAGACAATGTGTTGCAATTTCGTTCAGTTATACCAGAGCGTAATTCAAGTTTTACGATATTTTTGCAAAAGGAATTAATCTGCAAGAATTTTTTTGTACATAGCCAGAGGTTTCCAATGGTATGAAAAACTTTTTTGAGAAAAGTGGGGATGATGCTGTGGATCACGAAATACCCTTATAAGTTGATTAACCCTCCACAAAATATAAACTATCAAATTTCTAAATTAAAACATTTGAAGTAATATTGGATGTATCTGGTTTGTACAAAATTGGAACATCTGAAGTACTTGATCGATTAAAGATATGAAAAATATAATAATCACAGTCATAGGCCTAGTTAAACAATGAAGTAGCAATTTCCATGAAATAGTGGTGTTATATGACTAACATTGATTCATATTGAATAACAAATAGATCCATGGATACTGCAAGATGTTACAAATACATAGAAACAAGTCCATATATCAGTTATATTTAGTTCAGCAAATGGATTGCATTTTTTTGTCCAAAGTTTTAATTTAGACACATTTTCAATTTTGCCCACAAGCTTTCATCATTCGCGGGACATGCCTAATTGAGTGTTACAGGCATCAATTGTATAATGTACCCAATATAACGGTGTGGTACCCATTTATCAGCACTTACATCAATACCAAGTTTAGCCACCCACTCATTCTAATCTTGGACCGTGATGGATACAATAATGGCAATGATACACACCAATATAACATACAAATCCAAAAAATTGAAAAACAAATGCCTAGGAAAAAAAAGTCCCATATCATGGTCTGAATCTATAATGTACCCAATATAAGTAGGCCTACTTTGCGGTACCCATTTATCAGTGCTTGCATCAATATCAGGTGTAGCCACCCACTCATTCTAATCTTGGACCATGATGGATACAATTGATGTCAATGGTACGTAGGACAGCACCAACAAAATTAATGCATGCAATATCACCACACAAAGTGAAGTCATATGTTGAGTAAATATGATGCTTCCTTTTCTCTTATCAGCATTCTACCCCTTTTGTGTGCATGGGCTACATCATTTTGAGAAATAGGATTGAACTTTAAGATTTCAACTCTCTTTACAGTAGTCAATTGGTGTGTGCCAAATGGTCATAACTACAACAATTGGGCTATTCCAGTTGAAGTACATACACCCCCTATGGAAAATATGACCGTAATCTCCCACACAGGGAGTGTAGATTTCAAATGGAGTCACCCATTCAGGTAACCCCATGTCCCATAAACAATAGAACTAATAAAGCGCCTTTTACAAAGTAGGCAAATCGCTAAAAGAGAAAAGACAATAAAGGAAAAGAGCTACACAGTGGGAAAGAGGAAGGTGTTAAGAAGATTCTTGTTTTTCGGAGCAAGGCGCTTCATATGTGACAGCAGAGTCAGAGCGAAGTGCGTTTTAAGTTTGTGGATGTAACCAGGTGAATGAGTATATTTGAATAGCCCATTTTGACAACTACATTTGTAATTGAAGGTCACTATCAGAATAAAACATACAGTGCCAATATTAATATTAATATTGAAGCAAGATAACCTGCAAGATAGTAGTAACATTTCATCTTCAAATGAAATTAGTTTAAGATCTCTGATTTTTTTTAAGACCAGTGTTGTGTAAATGTCAGTCATAGTACGTGGTGTTGTGTAGTACTATTTGACTTAGCATTTTGTCTAACTACCAAAAAAGCTATTTAGTGGAACCAGTATTTTTTTAATCCTTATACAGCTCAAATTATAAAACTAGGATTGGTTCCTTTTTTTCTGTGCCCCCTATACTTCCCACAAAGGGTTGGAGGCTACCTCACCTCACCTCACAGGCTGTGTCACCCCCGGGGGGGGTACTCAAGTTTGGTTTTGGTAGAGACGTGCCGCTGAGAATTGAATACCAATTTTTAAAGAAATTTGGACCCATTGATATACCAAAAGTCAAGATTTTTGGCCGAATTTAACCCAAATTGTCTTAGTTTTTACAAATTTTCCCAAAATGTTGGGAAAATTTTGAAAATTTTGGCTATATTAAGGCAAAATTGGGCTATTAAAAGTGTAGAACAAGCCAGGAGTTTTGAACTGTTCTTTTTACCCTCTGAAATGGCCTTTACTGTGGTGCTAAATGTGCAGAAACCATCTGGCTTCGGGGTTTCGCCTCTCGACCCGTACTGGGATTAGCTTTCGCCCAGCGGGCCCCGGACCCCTGGCCGTGTTGCACGAGAGCTTCGCTCGCTGCGCTCGCTACGCTTCGCAAGTTCAGGATTTTTTTGGTTCAGCCTGTGACATCTCTGAGTAATTAAAATGTTCAACTTTATCCAGCTTTGAAAAAAAAACCTCAGAATTTTGAACTAATTTTTTTTAGCAGCAGTGTTTCTCCAGTTCCAACCTTGAATAACAAGTAATTAGGGTCTATAACTTTTTTCTTTTAATTTTTGTATAAAAAAAATAACGCTATTACACCCAAAAAAAATGCAACTGTGACCATAAATACTGCCTGCGATCACATTTTCCACCGTTGCCTAACATTATGCAACAAGCTTGATCTTAATGGTCCATGTGCAGTCATAGAATTTCCAGATCAAGCTTTGTTCGCACATTACAGAGAAAGAACTCACATCAAAGTTTGATAATAATCGCATAGATTGGTTCATGCCCGAAAGGTCACAATATTTCCCGTCATCTGGGATCTTGTTTACTATTCACTCCGTCATTTCTGATGTTGTGTGTACTTAAGCTACTCATCAGCAATTTATCAAGTATTATCTCCTATGAAGGCTCAAATCCAATTTACGCTGGTGAGGACACAGTTGCGCTTTTCTAAATTATGCGTAGGCATGTTTAATTTGCTACTCCAGCTGTAAATTTGTGCTACATAGACATTTACAGCAAAGAGGGATTATGGTGCTCCAAAGGCCAATGTGTTGCAATTTTGGACTGTCAATAGCCGGAAATACATATTTGACGATGTCTTTGTCAAACCAACAAATCTGCACAAAAGGTTGAATAATGAAACATTGCATAGTTCTAGGTTTCTGATGGTATATCATTATTAAAGGGGACTCACAAAGTACCCCTTTAACTGCTTTGTTCACAAGGCAGGGTTTACTTCAATCAATTTGTCCTTTTTCCATTCATTTTAATAACTACTCAGTCTGGTAATAGATTAGATTTTTTTGTTTTGATTATTCATGCTAGTTTACATATATGATGTGATTTAGCAAATCAGTCGGAAGTAGGAAATATTGATTTTGAGATATACCCAAACAAAGTAAGCATTTCCTTTTGTTTCCTATTGTCTCTGAAATTTTGAACTTTTTGTTTAAATGCAATAGAGTTTTCTGCAAAATATAGTTTTACAAATGCTGTTTACAATCCTAGATAAGAAACTGAAAATTGAATATGTCCAACTTCAGACTGATTTTGCCTGATCACACCACATCAGTGTTCTAAATTGGTAAATTACCGGTATTTTACATCAGTAATTACCTGGTAATTTACCGAATTACCAAATTTTATGGTATTTTGTATTTATTTTGAATAAAATTGAAAAAGTTTTTATCTAAATGAAAAACACTTGTTTTCTGCAGATATCTTTCGTTGGGTAAGCTTACAGTCGTAGGTGATGCCTCCCATTAGAAGAATGTATTGCATGTATCTAATTTCACTTTGATCGTGTATGTTACGCTAATTATAGTTTTGTCTTTCTGTGCCTATTACCAAATCAGCTATCAAAAAATGAAAAAAGAGAAATGATGACATCTGTACACTTGTTTTAGATATGGAATTGTTTCACATGTTATTGACAAATAATATCACACAGCAAAATATCTTGGTAATTCTTAAAAAATACTGCAACAATAAAAGATAACAACAAATATAAAAAAATGGCAACAACAATTGAACATGCAATACTCTAAAAGTGGAAATGTTTGTGCGATTAATTTTTTGCCCTAAAAGATTACACTTGAACTGAATTAGAATGAGAATAAAAGATAGGATTTTGACACAATATTGGATAGGCAAAAGACAAAATCCTATCTTTTATTCTCTAAATACAATACATGTTGTACACTTGACTTTGCCATATCCCCAAATGTTAGTAACTAGCTAATTTGCCTGATAGTATTACTAAGGCCCAACAAAAACGCTTTTTTGTTACATTTTCTCAGATTTTGAAGAATGCATTTTTCCACCTAAAAATCATGTTTTTTGCTGGACCATAATTATTACATCTGAATTTTGGTGATCTGTTTGGTGCATTACTGCACATTCATTATTTACAATATTTCTTTCTTGCTTCAAGTAATATTATTTATAGATTTTATAAAAACAAATGGTAATACACCCTCATCCTTCTTGGGTTTCACACCTTCACATCCCTTGAGAAAATGATACGTTCACATTCCTTGATTACTCTACAATCCCAATAATTCTCAGATTTTCATCAAAGCACAGACCCTAGAAAAAAGACGTCAGTAATTCACTTTCATCATAAGCGATGATGCTATACAGTTCTCTGTATCTGTATGGCAAAAGAAAAAACAAAAAGCTGATTAAACAATGAATTTAATCAATGGTAATGATTTTGCTTTTGTATTGAGCAAGATCTGACATATGCTGGATGAGCATTTTGACCAATCAAATTTAAAAAATCGGGATTGCAAACTTCGGTGAAAAGCATTGTAGAAAGAGAGAGAGGAGAGAGAGAAAGAGGGGGGGGGGGTGGACAGAGAGAAAGAGAAGGGAAAAGGAAAAAGGGAGGGAGAAGATGGAAGGAAGGAGGGTAATAGGCAAGAACATTATTCTGTCAGTTGGCATGAGGTCACCGTCACTTGCGATAGATTCTTGGTTCTTCCCATTGGTTGTTTTTGCTGGGATTCGGCTGCTCCATCTCGTGCCCTCTGACATGAAGGGGATGCTTACTTTTGTACTCAATGGGGAATGGGAAAAATCACAAAATATGCCATAAAATGAATTCCTCCTGATGAAACAATTCCAAAAGTTCAATTTTTTATCAGGGATATCAACTTCCAATCATTACCAAAGAAAAGGTTGGCAGTTTCTGTGTTGAGAAATCTAAAAAACGTGAAAAAAAACAGACTACTTTGCAATCCTGGTAAAATGAAAATCAAGATATTTTGTTACAAGCAGTTCCAGGAAACTATTACATGTTCTAATCCTTGATTGAGCCAGTATTGTATTTCAGCAGTTTACAAGTAATTACTTTATTGACTAATTGTGACTTAGGGCATGGCATGTTGGGTCCCATCAAATTGATGCTGCTGTTTTACAGTCTCTCACTTTCTTTCAGGAATTATCAGAAAAAAAATCTGTCATATTGCATTTGGCTATTCCAGTTGAAATCCATACACTCCTAATAAGAAATCAAACTTTTGGAATTGTTTTACCAACAGGTATTTATTTTATGGCACTTGATTTCCCTCCCTTGTCAGAGGGCACAAGATGGAACAGCCAAACACAACCAGTGGGATGAAGCGATTTATCGCAAGAGACGTCATGCCGAACAACCAAATGTAAAGCATGTTTTTGTCTTTGCTATTTTTCCATGAGATATGCTACCAGGATAAAGGGGTTAAGAAGGGTTTTCCCCTGGCTTGAAGAAAAACAATGTCCATAAAAAAGCATGCACCATTATCACTGTAATATTATGTGCTACATTCAAACAAGTCCCACAAGTCTCCAAGCCCTTATGCTTAACTCTGTCTGGGATGTGAGTCAATTCTTTCTGTCAGATTGGCTTTGATTTGCTCTTTTCTCTGTATGATATTCTCAGCCAAAATGATCAATTCTGTGATTTCAAAGTTCCTTGTCATTTGTTTGAATAAGAAATATATTTTCCTAAGCCTTTCGAAAGTATCTATAGATTTTTATTCATGGGGAAAATGCCAGAAGACACATAGCCTGTAGTTTTGGTCATATGTAATTGTTTTTACAAACTTTAAAATAAAAAGTATCATTTTGAGGTTTATGGTTAGCTATTCAGTAAAATTTCAATTTGGAAATATGGCACAAAAGCTAAGCCTCTGAAATCCAATGCTCTGATTAGGTGTGACGTAGTCAAACATTTTGTTTTTTTGCATTGCTGGCCAAAATCAATTTCAAGATATCTCTCATCATTGGTAGACAAAAATGATCACAGAGTCCTTGATGTCTTTGGTACAGATTTGGGCTAAGCTTAACTTTGGGCTCAACCTGGGGGCTCAACTTATTTCAAGTGAAGAAGGTGCATGAGCTAAGAAAATGTGGCTGGAGTGGAATTTGAGCTGGCAACTTTTGGATGTTGAGTTCTGATGCTCTACCATCTATCCAGTCATATGATGGACGGCAATCGCAATATGTACTAATATCTTTGCCTGGCAGGGTCAGAGTCATGCATTCAGTGTCAAGTATTTTGTATATCTTTTCTTAAATTTTATATTTGCAAACATATTATACATGTATTGCATTAATGAATTCTGTTTAGTTTTTTTAGGGTGTTGGTATACTGATTAATGCCCACCATATGTCTGCACAAGATATAATATAAATATGATTATGAATAATCATAATATGTAAAACGAGAAAGAAGGTTTCAACCATTTAACTTTTGTCTTTTCTTTTGAATAAGTTAACAGCTTTTTTTCTCCACCGGTATGTGTAGTATTTTCTCTACCAGTATATGGAGTATTTGCTCCACCAGTAAGTGGAGTATTTAAAAAAGAAAGTGGGATCTTAACCAATATATGAAGAGCTTTGTTTCAAAACCCCTTACATCCACTTGCACATTTTTGAGAACACATCACAAAATCATCAAAAAAATCACTGATATATGGTGGTTTGCAACAAAAGCAGTTTTTGGCGGGATGCTTGGGTAGGATGAGCATCCCGCCAAAAACTGCTTTTGTTGAAAAACACCTTATATATCAGTGATTATTTTGATGATTTTTTGATGTGTTCTCAAAATTGGGCAAGTGGATGTAAGGGATTTTGAAACAAAGCTCTTCATATGGAGTTCACCTATACTATGATCAGCTCTTAATAGGCGGGAATTATTCGGTTTTTGTTACTGCACGAGTCAATAAAGTTCCAAATTACGCACGCGTAAATTCGCAAAAGCACACATCATTCACGCAAAATGCAAAGCGCAGTTCGCGTAGGTGCTGCGCCTAGCTGTGTGTACGCCATTCTGTATCAATCCACGATGTTATGAGTCCCCGCCTATTAAGAGCTGATCAGAGTATATGAAGTGTTATGGAGGTAGCTAGTGACTTGGTGACCATGGTGACCACTAAAGGTCACATAAGGATAAAATGAGGGGATTTACCATTTGGTCTAATACCATTTTGTCTAATATCCATTTTGTCTATATCCATTTAATCTAAACCATTAGGTCTATATCCAGTACGTCCAATAATCATTTGGTCCTATAACCATTTGGTCTGATTACCATTTGGTCCGATAACCATTTGGTCTAATAACCAATAAGTCTAAAACCATCTAAGTCTAATACACATTTGGTCTACAAACCATTTGGTCTAACAAGCCATTTAGTCTACTAGCCATGGTCTATTAACCGATTGGTCTAATAGCACGTGTGAGGCTGCATAGGCACAATAATGCTATTACACATACTGTGAGTGTGAGGTCATAGTCCAGGGTCACGTGTGGTCTTAAAGGAGCGCATGTCATAATCAGTGTAACAGGTCTATAGGCCTGCATGTATTATCTACACATAAGTCCATATGCAAATGACAAAAACATGAAAACCTAATTTGTTTTAATGTTGGAATGGCAATACTGGCAAATGTCCTGCACCCATGGTGCGTGATGAGCCTATTATCATGTTAACCTTACAAAGACCGAGGAAAGAAGGACAAATGTGACCCCTCGGCACAACTGAGCCCTGAAGTCGCCAATCATCGTTTTTGAGATATTCAACCAAAATATTCTGCTTGAAATTAGCTTTAAAATGATGTATATCATGTCTATAGTACTTGACATTTAAGTAGTGAAAAGTCAATAAAACAGCCAATAAATCCTTTGTTTCATATTGTTATGCCTCCACCGGAGGTATTATGTTTCCTGGTTGTCCGTCCATCCGTCCATCTGTCCGTCCGAGCTTGCGGGTGCAATATCTCGGAACTGATAGGATGTACAGTGATGCAATTTGGTGGAGGGATGGTCATTGGCGGTCTTCAAATTCCAGTAGGTTTGGTTAGTGGGTCAAGGTCACCCAAGGTCATCTAGGGGTCATCTGAGGTCAAATTAGCAAAAAACGTTGTATGGGCATGAACCTTGGTGGGTACTGTAAACATTTAGAACCAAATTTTTGAGGGTCATTTCGGGGTCATCCGGGGTCACCCAGGGGTCATCTGAGGTCAAATAACTTAAAACTGTCGTATGGGCATGAACCTTGGTGGGTACTGTAAACATTTAGATTCCAAAATTTTTGGAGGGTCATTTTGGGGTCATCCGGGGTCACCCAGGGGTCATCTGAGGTCAAATAACTTAAAACTGTCGTATGGGCATGAAACTTGGTGGGTACAGTCAACATTTAGAGTCAAATTTTTGGACAGTCTTTTGGGGGTCATCCGGGGTCACTCAGGGGTCATCTGAGGTCAAATAACTTAAAACTGTCATATGGGCATGAAACTTGGTGGGTACAGTCAACATTTAGAGACAAATTTTTGGACGGGCTTTTTTGGGTCACCAGGGGTCACCCAGGGGTCATGTGAGGTTAAATAACTTAAAACTGTTGTATGGGCATGGAACTGGGTGGATACAATCAACATTTTGAGTCAAATTTTTGGACGGTCATTTTGGGGTCACCCAGGGGTCATCTGAGGTCAAATAACTTAAAACTGTTGTATGGGCATGAAACTTGGTGGGTACAGTCAACATATAAAGTTACATTTTTGGAAGGTCATTTTTGGCCTTACATTCCACTCGGATAATAGTCAAAATACTTCCTTGCTTCAGGTAAAAATCAAAATCAAACCATTTTGATGAAGACAAAATGGGTCAAGGATCTTTCATTCGTTACACTTTTTCTAAAACCTACACTGTCATCTAGAGATGGCCAGTTCCTAGTGAAATTGCACCAGTTAAAATGATACGCGTCAAGGTGGAGGCATTGTGGCCGACGCTTTGCGTCGAGAACCGCGCAAGTCGAGAACCGCTCTAGTTTATTGTTAAGTTCGATGGAGCATATCTCAATAGTGGCACTGGCGACATCCGGGCTCAGTTGTGGCGAGGAGTCACAAATAGTCCGGCAAAATGTCACTTTCACTTGAGTAGGCATATACAATACCTGCAGGTTACATTAGTCTTCATTTTTTTGGATATATCAATAAACAATAATAATTCCATTAAGAATGCATAAGATTTGATACATGTAGTACGTTTGTTTACATGTGCTCATCTCATTACACATGCTCGTCTCATTGCATGTATTTTCAGCCCGTAACCAGTAGTAGACAAAATGGCAATTTATTTAGACGAATTGGCACATAGACAAAAGGGTATTAGACTAAGGGACGCACCATTAGATATTATCGGGGGGGCTAGGGAGTTTTTTGAAAAAAAAAGTTTTGCCTCACTGATGAGTAAAAAAAAAAAAATTTTGCCTCACTGATGAGTAAAAAAAAAAATTTGCCTCATTGATGAGCAAAAAAAAAAAAAAATTTCCCCCTACCCAGCTCTTTTTAAAGGTATACATTAAAATTGAAAAAATACAGCTTCGCCGCCAAAGGCGGCGAAAAAAAATTTGCCTCCAAAGGCAAAAAAAAAAATTTCGCCGCCATCGGTAACAAAAAAAATTTCTGCCTGACCCAAACTCCCTAGCCCCCCCGATAATATCTAATGGTGCGTCCCTAAATGGTTATTAGACCATAGGAGTATTGGACCTAACAGTTATTAGACCAAACGGTTATTAGACCAAATGGTTATTAAAAAATATTAGACCAAATGGTTATTAAACTATATGGTTAGTAGACATACTGGTTATTAGACAAAACAATATTAGATTAAATGGACATTAGACTATATGATTATTAGACTAATATAACATTAAAAGAAACAAATTTATTCCATGTTCACTACGATCCTTCACAGGATCGAGCACTCTTTTTAATGAAAGAAGAAACACAACTTTATGATTATTAGACTAAATGGCAATTAACCTTTCTGGTAATAGACCAATTCAATATAGACGAAAAACTTTCTAAAATTTTGACAATGCAGGAGAATTTTATTCCTTTGCCGTGAGAGCATGAGAAAGTGCCAAAATGTGCGGGACTTACGCCAAATGCATGACAGTTGACGCTTGGCAGCCCTGGTTGAAACTGTTGTAATTTGTCAGATTCCATTTCTCTATCGATATCCCATTTACAATCATTTAATATGCTGTTTAGAAAGTTGTGTATGCGGCATGGGTACACTTCTTACTGAACTTTGAAATACATCATTGTTCATACATTTTCAATCATTTTTCGTAGGGTATGTACATGATCAAAAATGTTATTAGGAACCCAAGTGTAACAAATGGACGTGTATGGTCTTACTTGAACCTGTCACTGGTATTGAAGCATCTGCAAATAACAGCTGATCAAAAACAAGAAATTCTTCCATGTTCATTATGTTTGTACTACGTCACTAATAGGAAACAGGCTCTTTTGAAGGAGATTCTTGGTTCAGCAAAAAAAATGATAAAAAAGTGTGATGGACCGACCCTACTTATATGTCCATCCGCCCATAGAACATAGCACAAGATGAATTAAGCAAAAACTGACTTAATCCAGATATGTTTTTCCTGCCATATATTTTTAGCCATTACACATGTTTTTGAGATCGTCACATGATTTAATTTTACATATCCATGACAAACACAAATCTGTTCCAATTCAGGTGGATTAAGTAGAATCATGTTGTTTTGATTTATGCTAAGCTTCTAGCTATAAATACTTGTAATAGATTCATCACACTCATGTATCTCATAATATGCAGTAGGGAAGTAAGTATTTCACTTTGTTTACTGGGAAGGAAATGATTACACAATTCCCATGTCAGTGTTGTTGTTTTAGCGAAAAATAAAGTACCTTTGCTACGCTTGAAGTTTAAAAAATCATAATAATGAATGAAATTTGAATGTATGTAGTCAACAATTCATAATCCTTTGCCTTTATGTTTACGTTTCTTCCACAGAAAACATTTTGTACTGGACCTTTTGATGAGATCTGCGCTGGTTTCAAGCATCATGTGCTGCTTAGCTTGAAATGTAAGTCAAATTGAGTGTGAAATCTGGAGGGCATGAGAGTAAAAGGAAAACAAGGTGAAAAGAAGGAAGGATGGAAAAAAATGAGGCAACTTGTATGGGAGGAACAAGGGTTGAATCATTTGCTTGATAGTACTTAGCACTACAGTAATGTTAGTAGCTTGTAGTGCTTTTTGGCCAAGTCAAAGATGTTGATGTGCATTTCATTGGGCTCAGCTTCAAATCCTGACCGTGCCTGTTTAAACATGCTGCAGAGATGTACATTTGGAACGTACAGCTGCCAACATAAGGTTGATGACACTATCTGCACTATGTTAAAAGCATTAATATAGCTTGAATCTTCTCTTAATTGTATTAGTAAGTTTTGGTCAACCATAGCTCCATACACAATCCATGTTACTACTGCAAAGATTCGCCTTAATGGCTCATATGGGCTCCATTGATTTATTGGAACATAGAAGTACTAGAGAGCCACAAACTAAAAAGTACCCTCCTGTAAAAAGCCCACCAGCAAATAATGACACAGGCCCATAATTCTTGTTGGGATTTTCAGAGGAGGTGAAATTTGCCCTAAGGCAAAGGAGCACATGTGCGCCATTTAATAGGAGAATCTCTTTACGGCATGCCTTCAACTGTTAATCTTTATCCTTTAAAATCACATCCATTAACCCATATTAAAAGGAAAAGCATCAGAGGAAAATGACATCAACATTTTTAGAACAAATTTGAAATGTAGGGTGATTGAATCTTTGAAGTTACACAATAATTTTGAATAACACAGTTTTCTTCTACATTGTAGCAAATTAAATGCTGCTGAAACAATGCCACTACAATTACACATTGACACATGTTGCCAACCCTGTTTTACAGGTCAGGCTTCTCCGATTAACAACAAATAAATAGCATCAATTTAATCACTTTGCATTCAGAATAAATTGCTGTTGAATTAGCTCTAATTTCAATATATATATCAAACACAGACCATTATATTTAATAGGCACATTAATTTGTTATATACATTAGATTATAACCTCCTACCTTTATTTTGACTGAAATGGTTAGTCCTAATTGCCTCTGACATAGATGTACAATACCAATTATGCGCCAAATAGGCTCATAACAAGCAGAACAAAATAATATATATAATTTACAGTTTAAAAGAAAAGGTCAAAATGCCCTAGTTATTTTCTTGATACTAGTTACTGTTAAGTTCAGCGACTTCTGGTGCCACTGTAAATAAAAGCAATGCAACCCACTGGCTCCTGAGCTGGACAAGCGTTTGACAATTGTGATTTTTAATCTCAGGAAAGGAAGTAATAAATTTGAGTCAAGCTCGGATCTAGGCTAGGTGAAAGCTCGCGGGCATTTGGCAAGCCGCGCTATCTCGGCCATGGCTTCTAGGATTAACATATATAGTCAAATCAATAAACACGGTCTCTATGCGGTGTTTGCCACCTCTTTACGTGAGAAACTATTTACTTCACAAACTATTAACTTCCTGCCTAATATATTGATACTGGTTTTGGGTGTTATTTTCCCAAATAAAAATGAAAATAATATAGGAGGTATTTTGTAAAATAATTCTGAGGAAAAGGGTATATTCTGGTATTAGGAAATATTTCAAAGAAAAAAATCTAAAGTGACAAACAAAATAAAAAATAAAATATTAAATATAAAAACTAGAGGGAGTAAAGGAAGGGTCACCTTTAAAACTGAATGAATATTTAACCCACTAAAACCTGGTCTCAAGTCCAGAGATTCCAGAGCGCACTAATCTAGACAGAGATATACTATATACGGTGATTTTTTCCTACAATGTCACCTTCTCTGAGTGATGTACTAGGAGTGCTTATCTTAAAACAGATAAAAAATAGGCTTGTACGATGACAGCGCTGGTGTTCTACCAATGAACTATTCCTCTATATTGAAATGCATAATTGTTTGCATTTTTAGACAAACTCAGATTGTAAAAATAAACTTAACATTTATCACATACTACTCACGTGCAAAGACACACACAAAGGTGCATAAATTTAGTGTCATATTTATTTCAGTAGATAACATTTGTGACATTATCTGATCTAAACAGACGAAAGTCAGCAATGATGAAATTAAGATAGCGGCAAAAATAAGAATAATGAAACCATAAGAAACTGGACATATAAAAGGTAATAACTTTGCAACCAAGTACAGTAGGGCCTTGGGATTTCAACATCCATAAGCTTAGGTACTGAGTAAAAATGGTAACAACTCAATGTTCAAAATGTGTGACTTTAGGCGGGGTGGATCAGATTGTGTCACATTTATAGGTTTCGCGTCATTTTACCAATAATACATATAGGTTGACTTATCATATGTCTTCATCTTCAAATAGCAACATAAACTAACTAAGCAGACAAACAATAAGTGCATGAACTAAGAGATATATGTTTATTCATGCAATACTGAGCTGATATTAGGATGCTAAAAATAATCAGAAAATCAAGATGAGGAGATATGTTGATAAGTTGCTGTGTTTTACTTTTAACATTGCATTATATATGCAAACAAGCATGACATTCATTCTACATGTCACATGCATGTACTTTATGCTGTTACATCAGTTGTTATCTTCAGTAGATAGTACAAATAGGTTGCTAGTCTCCTATTAAATGTATTATGCATAGAGGTTGGCTCAATATTTGTCATCTTCCGATTATAACAAGCAAATTTCATGTGTAATATTTTGAATGAACAGTTCAGGTGCAAAAACTGATAAATGCCATTTTCAAACAGCAAGTCCAATTTGAACTTAGCTGTATTAAAATGTTAAGTCACATAACAGCTTTATTTCAATAGTGACGAAAAAAAGCTACAACACCTGCCCAATAATGATAGGTATAGTGTAATTGACACTCTACTATAAAAAAATGTAAGGTAAATTTATATGAGAGTATGATGAAAAGTAAGTAGCACATATTTTCTATTTTGTTCTTTATGAAATTTTGGCAGTATTACAGAATATTATTATACACAAGTGCGGCAGAAATTCTGTGTCATTGTTTGACACGGAGAACAGCCTAGCTCCTCTCTTGATGTTCACTGATGTATGTAGAGTGCAACTTTCAACAAGCAAAATTCGGAAGGCTATTTATTTAGCATAACAAAGATTAGTTACTGATAGATGCTCAAGTTCTGTGGGACATGGAAATATGTTATTTGCATAGTAAATAAAAGAATAAATCCTTTTCTGGTGCTTTAGTGTATATGTGGTTTGTCATGTACGCCACTGAAAGCTACTGAAGGAGGGAGTGTCATTGACGTACTATGCTTGTCAAGAACACTCATCAGTGAAATCATGATTTTATGTTGTTACATTCACAAGTTCAAACCCTGGCAGTTCCTAATGTAATCTTCAGTAGATAGCATTTATGTTGATTCAGTGGCTGAGTCCCTAGTGCACTGCAACTGAAATATGATCAATGAAATGATGTCAATAACAAACTCTATGATTTGTCAAATATTCATTACTTGTCACTAGCTGGTGGAGTGCAAATTCAGCTTTACATTTTCAACCCATTCGTAACTGTATACTTGGGTGATTTTGAGTATCAGGTACCTGCTATCTTCAGTAGATAGTAAAATTTAATTGCCTCCTTTGGAATTGCATGTATATGTACATGTGCTGGTAACATGCGCCCTCAGATGCACCTCTATAAAATTACGCATCATGTATGCACCCAATTAGTGCATATAGTTGTATGCACCAATTTTGGAGAAATTTAGTTATTAATGGATTTTGTAAATATAGGTGAATACACACATTTTAAGATATTTTACAGGTCTTACAAACAATTGATCAAATTTTCATTAAATAATTGAAAAGTCAAAAAACAATAAATACTGTAACACATAAAACCTGTAAAATGACCAAAATGGTTGATATATATTGCACTTACATGCTTACCCAGTGAATTATCATTTATAACATCAGAAGGTCAAATATTAGTTTAAACACTGTATTGTGGTCATCCTTTATTACCTGCCAAGTTATTGATAGAATAGATGGAGATGTAGACTCTGATTAAATTATAGGCCATTCTTTTGCTAGTCATTTCTATTTTTAAAATCACTCAGAAGTGATCACTTACGAAAACCATTTGCTTGTGATCAAATGAAAATTTGAAGTCTATACCACATCCCTTTGTTTTTTGTTTATTTGGGTTTTTTTTATTTGTAACTTTAACATTGATTTTTTTTTAGACAGAAAACACACCATATCATGCATATGTAAATGGAAATGCCACCAATGTCCTATGATAAGTGGAATAGATGTTCCGAACCTCTCTCTATGACGGACCATTTTCACCTTCTTTACTTCAATGCCCTGAGAGCATGACTCTTGGTAGATACGTGGTCACCCATAATGTCATTAAATTGTACATCATTTGATTTGAGTTACAATTTGTAGTTCTTACTAATTGAGGGTCATTGCCAAATTTGGAATGAAAATATTGCCAGGGGGAGAAGTTGGTGTACCCTTTCTTTGGTTTTGGTGTTATTGGGAAGGTTATTTTACTTGGAATTTATTTTTATTGTCAAAATGGACAGTCCTGCAAGCTATGTTGTTCAAGATGAATCACATATCTCCTTTCAAAAAAGGACTCAAAGCCCATCGCTTTTAACGGGCATGTGAGAGTATCTCCGTATCTTAGATTGTAGACATTTTAATTTTGTTTTTCTCCTTCTTTTTACACACTGTACAAAAGTATATGAGCTATGAAATTTCAGCCTTTTTTAAGCTGTTTGTTGGCTGTTTCATCGTTTATGTTAGGTCGCCCGAAAGAAAAGACCTTATGCCATCACAGGTCATACGTCTGTCCGTCAGTCGGGGTGTACATCAGGTGTGTTGTCCGTCATTATGTAAGGCTTTTGGTTGAAATTTGGTCTCATATGAAGAGTTTAAATGCTATTGCAACCACACTTAGGTCATAGCTGCATTATGGGTGCCTTCTTGTATTGGTGGTATTCAAGGTCCCATACTGAGGTCAACTTGTAAATAGGCTGAAAATGAAAAATCTGGACTCACATGAACAGTTCAAATCCAGTATTTATTGGTCTCGCTATGAGTTTTGAAATATTTACGTCTCGTCCAATATTTTAAAACACATAGCTCAAGCAATAAATATGGGCTCAATCGATGCAATTTTATATCAAACTTGGGCCATAGCTATACTATCTAAACTTTGATGTAATAGTGGTGTTCAAGGTCACACACTAAGACCAGAGAACATTTAAGGTCAATTTGTAAAATAAGCTGAAAATGGAAAACAAAAAGTCTCATATCTCCGGAGTCCGGACCACCTATCCGGATCCACCGCCCCTATTTGTTTAATATTCTGATCATTTCATGGACTTATAAAAAAATGGTATAAGATTATTTGCACAACAGTGTTTAATTTTACTTGTCAAGAGAACAAAAGGAAAGCAAGTGTTACAAAATGATAACTATTTGATTCAAAATGTACTAGAATTTCTCGCCTTTTGCATCCAGGAGATAATCAGATAAAGAATGCACTTTTTGTTGTAGGTGAGAATTTTTGAGGGCATATTTATGCGAAGTGGGCAATATTGATCTCAATTGACTAGAAAATGCAATAAAGATTTGTTTCTATTCAATTTTAGAAGGAAGCAAGTAACCAAGGGAATACCTCTAAGTGATTTATTAATGAAATTCAATTTTCATACATTTTGGGGGTTGAAAGGAAGACATATTTCATCGCTGATGCAGGATATACCAGGGTCAATTTAAATAGGATAAGCCACTATTGTCTCTGTCGTACATGTGAATTTAATTATTTGCATTCACTTTGTATCATAAATTCTATGCTTATCTAATTTAAAAGTTAATCAATTCCAATTTTATGGATGGTTTAGCCTTTCATAACAGGTTATTTGATACAGTAGTACAATCAAAATAATTAAGACTGCTTTCACTGTTTCATTATAGATGGAAACTGTCATTTTTACGTCTCGATGCATGATCTGGTTTTTGGGTAATTTGGATGAATTTGGGTCTGAATTTGGGGTAATTTGCATGAATGGATTCACAATGATTGTAAAGTGTGCTGAGGCTTGTGGATCAACGTCTAGTGCACTATAAATCACTGTGCCTTTTTTTTAAATATTTTTTTAGACACAGTTCATTATGCCAATTGTGTCAGTTCATATGACAGTAGTAGGGTTAGAGTTGGAGTTAGGATTACGTTGAGGTTATGGTTGAGTCCTATTAAATCAAACATTTAATTGATCATGAGTCTTGGTAAAACAGGACCCCATCAAAAGTAATCATTGAAACCTTCAACCAGTGAACTACAATCATGCTGTTGCACTCATAATTCTAACAATTTCAACTCCACAAACACTGCTCCTCTGACCTGAGGACATTTTCTTAATGGCTTTAATTCAGTTGGGCTTCAGTTTATGTAGAAATTGTAAATTTCCCATGGCTAAATCTTGCATTTCAACAACTTTCACAGATTTGAGTTTTACTTTATATTTGTAAAATTCATATTTTACAATTGAGACCTGAAAGCAAGACACCTGACAAACTATGCTGCTGTAAAAGTGGCAGTTTTTATGCAATTGTTTTTTTGCATTTGTATCAATTTCAACTGTTTTTTAAAACAAAATAATTGTTTTTGAATTTGTGATTCTAAGATTCCTTACACTGACCTATGCACTAAAGGAATATATAATATATATTCACACATTGCTTGTAATGCGAAAATGCAAAAATAAATGTATCATGAAATTTGCCACTTTCAATAGTAGTGCCTATATTAGACTAGTAGAAAGGATGGTCAAATTATTGGCAAGATTTAGGTACAATTGGAACATCATTACCCTAGGCTTGTTATTACAGGAGCCATTTAGGAAATGATTTGACTTAGATAAAGTGCCATAGGATTTTATAAGTGACATGTTGTATTGGGAAGTTTGTTCAGATGATCATTCTCAGCAATTTTCCTCTCATCCGACTCCCTCAAAAGAGGCCAATGAGCTGATGGTTCACTGAAAATGGATGTGAATTTACAAGGTGTAGTCAGAAATAGGTTAATTGTCAAAGAAGAGGCAAAGTTTAGTGTAGTGAAGGGTGAGAAACAGACCATTATCAGAAATAATGGGCGTGTTGTTCATGACTGGTGAGATGTTAGTTGGTTTGAGGTTGAGACCCGATAGGGTCGAAACCTCAAACCAACTAACATTGAGCCAGTCATGAACAACACGCCCATTATTTCTGGTAATGGTCTGTTTTGAACCGTTTATCTTACATATCTGGCGAGCAAAATTAAATTGTTTGTATCAAAATATGTAAATATAATAGTTTAAAAAGAAATTTAATGCCAAAATTTAGTTTCTTGAATTAAAAACACTAACACCTCAGACGCCAGCATTATCAAATCAATACAGAATTGATCTGTATTTGAAGTGTACTTGCATAGTTAATCCGCTGGAGTGTATTCACCCCGTTACCAATATTCAAATGATTAATGAATAATGCAAATGGCAAAAAAGTTATCAACGTTTTGACTACGATAGGTTTTAACACCATGAAATTTATATCTTAGAAAAATGTGATTAAGCACATATTTGAAAACTCATTAACGCAGTGTTCATTGGTACTCCCCTTTTATGGGTAGGTCACAGTAAGGCTTTGCACCCCAGCCTCTTGACTTGTAATGAGTATCGCAGAGTAGTTCTTGAAGCTCCCCTGGTCGGGTAGTATCCGGGGTTCTTGCCTAGTAGCTAATTTGCATGGACCGTTGAGCGTTTTTGGGTTGGGTAAGGATAAAGAAAGATTCCTTCTAAAAACCTAATGGAAAGTTTATATACATGTACTGAGTATACATTCAGCGAAACATTTAGGCCTACTTTTTATTTATGAATAATTATTACTTCGCTATGGCAATTAAGTTTTAATTTGCATGTTTATATCAATTGAGCACCAGTGGTGTTATATAAAATATTAATGTTATACGGACTGCAGTAGCCCTCTATAATTTTCTCTTGCCATGTAACATTTGCATATAAATCGAGCTGTAAATGCATTTGTTTCGTAATACCAAACTAACTCAAATTCTACATGTATGTTGTGATCCTTTCCATAGTGTTTCTAGAATGTCCTAGTATTCCTTTTGTTTAGCTCGCTGCCTGAGACCGTTATCTTGAGCTATTGTGTTGATAATGGTCTCTGGGCAGCTAGCCACCTCCATTACTCTAGGTAATGGTCGGGGAAACGAACCTTGAACAAAAGAAATACAATGGATAATCAGTGAATAGAAAAGGGCTAGACGTATATAAAACAGGTAGATGCAAGTAAAGATATTTGGGAAGGGATATTTAGTTTACTGAAGATGTTGATCCATTCTGGGTCTTGAATATCTTGTGAAATAAAAACTATGCTTTTATAATTACGATAAAGCTGATGGCTTGGTGCCTAGATAGCTGTTAACCTCCTTTTTGAAGCTGGCCCATTTTACAATTCCCGGAATGCGAGGCGGGAGTGCATTCCATGTGTGGGCTATGTATGGAATGAAGGACCATTCATAAATAGGTGAAAATCATTTTGTCTTCATTAATGTGAATGGCAATAAAGTTCCAACATGTGCTTGTTAAATATTCAAAAGCATTCACCATGCCCCAGCAAGGAGCACTTGGCATATATGCTGCAACCAACTGCATATTCAGTGATGTATTGACTCTCGCCTGTTAGGTTCAGAGGTCCTATTCTGAGGAAAGTTTAAAGGTAAACATGAAGGGAAATGCACAATACATGGTACAGCTGGTCACCCACCTATGATTATTGAAACAAGCAACCCTGCTCTTGGTCAAACCATTGCCCCTTTCAGCAGGGTTGGGAGGGGGCAACACATCAAACACCTCCAACCATACCACCCTGAGGGAGGTTGGGTTATTAGCAGGAAATTCTATTGAATGCCTTTTCCTGAAAATACCCATTGCTGCTGACCTTTTGTCACACATTTGACAATCGATGTGCAAGCCGTGAATGCTTGTAGCAATATCCACATTCTCTATGGTATAAGCATTGAGTCAGAATCATGGGACTTTCTATATTTACTTGTACCGGAAGATTTCATTGGCTTTATTATCCTTCCCTTCAAATACTTGCAACACTATTTACGTATTATACCTGGATATTAGTGGTAGTATTTGTTTCTTTTTGAACCAATACTGGAAATTGGGCCCCAATGAAGAAACCACTAAATTATAGTTAGTTGGTGTTTTCAATTCCCAGTAATTTGATGTGTATCTATGAAGATTTACAGAATTCTGTATTTAATATGCTTGTTAGAATATGAATAAGGAGAGGAAACATCATAAATAGGAACATACGTGACATGTTTGACTTCATAAAAACAAGATTTTGTTGATCTAAATTTAATACAGCGAATGATCTACCTAATAAAACCCGGACTTCTGTGAGTCAGATAATTAATACATGATATGCAATATTGTTGGTCCAAGCTTGAATTGGATAACTAACACCTTTTACTTGTTAATGTATGAGTAAATTGTGCTATTTCAGTTGAAATCCATACACCATCTATGGAAGACATGACCTTAACCTTTAACACAATGAGTGTGTATTTCAAATGGAGATGGGGTTACCTGAATGGGTGACTCCATTTGAAGTCTACATGACAATTATGTACACCACTTGTGAGAGAGATTAAAATCATGTCTTTCATAAGGAGTGTATGTATTTCAACTGGAATAGCCCAATATGCAGACATATAGCCCTGGCATTCAGAGGGAGGGGAAGGGGCTAAGGGGAAAGCTGGGTCATTATGAATGTTGTCCTGGATTGAAGGGAAAGAAAAATTTGTGGTAACATTTTGGAGCAAGGATAACATGGATTCTGTCAAAGTGTGATTGGATTGTTTTTCTAGTGTGGAATTACACACAATATTATCAAAACATGTTTGCAGTCAAAAGCGATGTCATCAAAAATTATTGTAAACCAAATGCATGTGAATGGCAAAATCATGCCATAGATGTTCACACAATGTGTTATTTTTCCAAGTGAAAAGGCTAAATCTTGTGGGTGGGTGGATGTCATATGGGAGGCATATTTTGTTGAATTTATCTTAATGTGTCAGGTTTTTGTCACTACACAAGCTGACAAGCAGCAAAGCTGGCCATTTATGGAAAAAGAAAATGAGCATTTCCAACTTGTCTTTGCTACTTTTCAATTGTTTGTGTTAAGTGCCTTGGGATGAGTTAAAAGCAGCATACGACTTAAGGGTTATATTAACAAAGCTAGCATAAACATAGTTTTATACTTCAGTTTGCTTCACAATAACGCAGTATAATTATGTTGTTTTTAAAATTTAGACCAATAATACATGTACTATCAAATGTGAAGGGGCAAAGAAAGACTTGTTCATTTACAAATGTTTTTGCCACTTTCAATATTGCTGTCAAATTAGGGGATGAGCTTCGTCAATATATAAAAATAATATCATTGAAAAAAAAGAGTTAATCATCCCAACAAAACCTCTCTTAAAGGTACGAAAAGCAAGAAAACAATCACAAGTACATAAGTGGTTTCCAGTGTACAGATTTAAAAAAGCAGGCTTTTGACCAACTCCTCTGGCATTTATTTTTATTCTTCAAAAAGTAGGAACAAGTTGGCTTATGCCAATAGAATTTGAAATGGTTCTACATCTGTGTGCATGTCAGTGAGCTCCCGTCTCATTCCCATTGGTGACACCAGGATATTGTGCAATTATCACATATTAAAACCATAGATTTCTAACTTCTATCATCAGTTTTGGTCCAGCTGTAATTAAAACTGTCTAAAAATTAAATACTGAGAGAAACTTGTAAGTAGATAGGCTTTCACAACGGGATTCCATAACAATTGATTTTTATCGTGTGCGCCGTCAGATATCACATTACCATTGCAACCAGTCAATGTGTGAAAACTACAGTACTAAATTGGTCAAGCTTTCATCAGATGTGGCTCTTACTTCATCAGGACTCCTGAAGAAGTCAGAGCCACATCTGATGAAAGCTTGACCAATTTCACACAGTGACTGGCTGCACCAGTACTGTAGTTTTCACACATTGACCGGCTGCACCGGTAATGTGATATCCGACAGCGCACCCGAATAAAAATCAATTGTGAGAGAAACTTTCAGATTTTTGCAATAGCAGTAGCACATACATGTAAATGTCAATTATGACTTCAGTTCATTGTTATCTACTGAAGATAGCATAAAACCGTTAGTTGGTGAGTTAGGTAATGCTATGGTGTATAAGTGTTTTCCATCATGGTTCTGTCATACCAACAGAAAACACCCTGATTGCTAGCATCAACAGTTGGGTGTCAACATTGATTTGTAATGTCAGTGCATTGGATTGTAATGTATTTCATTATGTTTGCAAGAATTCCATTGTACTTCTTTTTATGCACTGAAAAGGAAATCATACTATGCATTACATCCATGGGCATGACACAAAAGTGCAGAATGTTACATGCTCACTGCAGGGAAAAAAGTAGGAAAATAAAGTAGGCTAGTAAGAAAACACTTATCACTGTCTGCTATAGGCCATTTGTATGTTGCGAGGCTTTTAAAGCATTACATGCTAGAAATACGGAAGGAGTGATTTCAGAATTCACTGGAGTTTGAAGTATTTTTGATGGTTTTTCACCTCAATTTCCATCTTCTTGTTTGATATTGAACCAACTCTGCTATGGTTCTCAAACAAACAAACAACAGACTCTGCTAGAGTTCTCAAACAAACAAACAAACAAACAAACAAACAAACAAACCAAACAAACAAACAGACAAATATGTTCAGCATTAAATATTAAAAAGTTTACTATATATATTTATTTTACACTGAAGACAGTAAAGGAATGAGGCTGTTTGGTTGCCCTGAAGGGAGCATTTAATATGTTTAATGTTTTTCAATTCTCACCTAACCATAGTATTTATTTGATAAGTTGTGACCCAGTTCACAGATAAGACCCAGTTGCAGTATTCTAAACTTTCTGAATAACAAATACTATCAGAAATTGTCAGATGTGTTACAATGACCCATAAATGTTATGGCATCATTACTATCTACTGAAGATAGCATAAAATCATTAGTTGAAGGTGATGCAATGGTGTAAGTCTTTTTTCTTTTCTTTACTTTTTCTGTTCTGTTCTTTTCATTTCTTTTCTTTTTCTCAGTCTTATGATAACAGCAGGGCATAAATAATAGCAAAGTATAGGCTTGATGTAATGCACTGCTAGCTCTTATTATGTATGTGGGAAATCATTTGCCAGTAGGCTGGTTTTATAGACATTCTTTATTTTGTTTAATAAATGGTCAAAAATGCTTAATAAAATAGCTCTTGGTCTGATCATAAACTTGAAAAGGTATGCCTAACACAAAAGTTAAAATGGTAAGATGTTATATTCGAAATAGGGAAACAATGATGTTTTACCATCCATTCAAGATAACACTTCTCAGGCAGTTTGATGAGAATAGAATTTAAATACCATATTTCAAGAAAATGCAAACTCATGATTTTTACTGCTTTCTAAGGAAAACATGGACTCAGTAGTTTGAAAGTATAATAATAGTTAAAAAACGAACCTTCCACAGTTGATTTGAATATCTTCAAAATAAAATGGAAATATAAAATTTGTTTACTATCTTCTGAAGATAGTACTTAACGAGGATGTTGAAAGCTGTGCTAGTTTCCACTACTTTGGTACCTGTATTGTTAATTCTCATGAGATTTACTAATAATCACTAACCTTTGATGGTTTACATAAAATCTATATTGAATAAATGAAGCTCATTTCCCACGAAATCCTTCAGCGTGCCCCATTTAGCGAGTAAATTAACTTTGCTCAACCCACACAGTTTAGCAATGCGTAACTTATTCCATTGAGGGGTGTATACTCTGTGGATCCAGGTTAGTTATCCATTTTCTGCTTGATAGGATGGTTATATCTTATAATGTGCCCATAGTGTATTCAATATCATGCTCAAATAAACACATGATTAGATTGCATGTAACAAGCTGCTCCTATTTTCATACACGCTCATAAAGCTGTTGCTTCGGATGATTTTGTTTTGCCAGAAGATAGCAAGATGACTCGCAAGAGCTACAAGCATATACCTTCTTGGTTTAGAAGTGAACTTGCTTGCCAATCCCAAGCCTACATCAAAGTAATCATTCTAAGGGGTTTTAACAGCCTTTTTTACTTTCATATTTCAAAATGTATATACTAAAACAGAGTTTCAATTGACTTTTTAGAAGTAAGACGGATTGCTAGGTCATGTAGGTACAAGTATAAAGATATGGGGACTGCTCACTTGGCCTCATCCCACTTGTTCCAATTCTCATTCCCATTTTAACTTGTACTGCTTTCACTAAAGAATTATATTCATATTATATTTATTTTTATGCAATTATAAGTAATATTAAGCTATTTAGTCTATTATATTATTGTATTTGCATTTCATGTAATGTTCTTTGTGATTAAAAAATAAATAAAAATGAATCAAGACCCTTACTGGCTTTGAAAGACAATAATAAAATTATATTCACCAGCGCAGTGTTACTTGTAATCTGATTATCCCTATGTCCACTGGATCACACTTTTTAGTCCATGATCACCACGCATAGTAGTATACCATCATTCCAAAAGCTGTGTGATCTAATTCCTAAGGAGTTTCGTTTATTTGTTTATTTTCAAATATAAAAATATACAACTACATCAAAAATATATCAATTATGTAATCAATCTGGGGAATTTGCACTATGATATTAAGTTTATTGTAAAAATAAAAATAATTTCCAAAATGGTGAATGTTATTTGATATACATGGTATATTTGCATAATATTGTATTATTGGTAACTGTTTTGCTGTTGTAAATCTTTCTTATACTATGGTAGAGCACACTGCTGGTAATCATTGGTCATTGATATAAATGTTATTGTTGGACACTTACCTTTTCACCTTGTTGAAATCAAGCTATGGTCTTACAAGTGAAATTAGTGAAAACACCGACTGTTTTGATATAACTACAAGCTAACTGTTCATAACAGACTTAGGGACTCTGTTAAGTGTCTGTCGGAGCAGAAATAACACTTCAATTAAGCTATGATTGATGTTATAGTGTAAATTTTGCACCTGAGGAGAATTACTTAATACTGCTGCAGGTGTGTTATTTAACAGGTTGGCTTATATCACTGTATAAATTTTAATCACTTTATATAACTTTCTTGTTAAGTAGATAAAAGAAGCTAGATTGATGTAATTAATATTAAACTGTTATTTAAGTGAAGGTGCAGTTCAGGCAAATGAATGACTTTCATCTTACAGGTGGGGGATACTGTGTTCACTTATTGACCTGACTTTACAGTCTTTGGACTCTAGAGTCAACTTCAAAAAGTGGCTGCTGGGTAGCTCACACATTTATTGGACTCAGTCACTTTGTGATTCTCATAAATAAATAAAATAAATTATGAATAAATATTATTAAAACATTTATTCTACTGCCACTAGGTTTTATTGCACCATTTGGCTGCTACAATAATAGTGCCAGTGTGACAATCCCCTATAATAGCTCCCCATTTACACCTGGGTGGAATGGGACAAGCAAGATAGAGTGCCTTGTCCAAGGACTAAACACATTGGTCCTCTTGGGGTTTCAAACCGTGTGATCTTGAGGTGGGTGTCCTACCATTAATTGGATTGCATTTCATTTGCCTTGATTTGCCAAGGGATGTGGCTTATATTCCTTATAACAAAACTAAACCTGCAATCATATTGAACTGAAAATCCAAATTATATGAATCATTCCAGGCACAAAGTTCCAACCTTTTTGATGACAACTGTAGGCTACGTTTTTGTTAATGTTACATTGAACCTCCAAATTAATCACTTTCTTCAAGTACAAAGTTCGGCAACTCTTAATGAATAAGTTATACTTTGGGGTATTCTGCACTCCCCCACTTCCCCTTCCTACAAGCAACATGATATTATTAGATTTAGGGTTAAAATTGGGGCATTAAAGTTAAATTGCTGGGTGGGTGTCCTGAAAGAATGGGCTATTCCAGTTGAAGTCTGTACAACCCCAATAGAAGACTTAACCTTAATCTCCCGCAGGTAACCCCATTTGAAATTCACACTCTGTGTGGGAGATTAAGGTCATGTCTTTCATAGGGGGTGTATGGATTTCAACCGGAATAATCCAATGTCAAAGTATACTCTAAGATGTAAGATTAAAATGTAGAGCTACTCTGAATCAAAGTACTTAATAATTATATTACTTAAAAAGAAAAGGAAAAACTCTTGTGAATTAGGCCTTTGTCTCCTGTAACTTAAATTTATGCAAATCTGTGAAATGTTTCAGTTCAAAATAAATGCTTCATACTCGCCTGACTGTCCTCATTTCAAGTTCGATACTTTGTTGAGCAATAAATAGGATGATTAAGACAATATACACCAATATATTTTAGAATGCTTTTTCATATTTATTCATGAGAGTGTTATTACCAAACCGTTTCTTGCAGCGGATAGGCAATATAAACACATATCCGACAAATTGCAATTGATATTAAAAATGACAGAGCGTAAGAGATCTGTCAACATGATTTAACATTAATCCCATAAGATGTGGTGGATATAACTGTAGTCTTAGTTAAAGTACTGAAAACCTCTAGGATTCTTGTGGACTCAAGGCTGACTGATGCCAAAGACATGGCAGGTTGCTGTACAACTTTCGCCCTATGCAGGTATGAGTTAATGGCAAGGAACATGCCCAAATTTCTACAAATTGAACCTAACCTGGAACATTTTCATATTATATGAATACAAGTTTTGAAAAGTTCCTTAGATTAGGTACTTATCCATTCTACTCATCTTGCATTAGTGCTAGTAATCTGTGATATTTCATCTTAACTTAACTTGTGTACATAGTAATCGGTGTTAGCATGGTGAACATTAAAGTAAAGATCTAGTGAAATCCTTCAAATGTCAATTTAAAGTCTTGTCGGTGCGTGAGGAAGGTTGATGTACCCATAAACTCAGCGCAAGTAGCTTTTGAGATTGATTGGGGAAATGTCCTATTCAATCAATGTGTTGCTGTTTCATATTTGTCTTCAATATATAGATAGTAAAACCATTACATTTGTCATGTACTATTTTGTCTTCATTAGAGATGTCAGTTGCCACATAACATGAAGCTACACGAATATACATGCTGCATCTGATGTTTTTAGATGACAATTATAGGCTGCATAGTCCATATGGCAGTATTTGTTACTCATTCTATGTATGTTGTGTCATCAAGGTCTTATATTTCTTAATTAGAATAAAGTAGTAAATTAGATAAGAAAATCATTCATCCATACTTAATTTACTTCAATGATATGGAAATAATGTTGATTTCATTTTGTTTACAGATTATACATAATGCCCTGGATGTGACTCTGAAGAATGAGAAGAGAGTGGAGGACCTTTACAGTGGATGGCACATTGACAGACCATATGCGTACAAAACAAACCCATCAAGTAGACATGGTAGAAGGCAACGTAAGTATGCTAAAGTGTGTCTATACTCCTTATCTAAACAACAGGTGATAGTATAGCTCTAGTTAAAGTCACTTCAAAAGCACCACCTGTCCAATCTCAATTTGCTGCCATAGTGTATATGTCATTCCTTGGTTAATTTGCCATGCTTGGTTTGCACACTTAAGCAACCAATTGGGTTTGTGTTGCAATCGTTTTGATCATGGTTCGGAATGCGGTTAGCATGAACCGGTTCACTTGGAAATGGCTGAATTGTAATGTGCACTACGACAGCAAATAGCCAACAGTGACTAGTCTCTCACTTTGCACTCCCCGACCTTCGTGGATGCTCACACTATACTTGTAATTTAGTGAATATGGCATAGTTCTCTAATTAAGAAACTGGTCAATCTTGGCATCATTGGTTTGATGATATCACCCTATTTATGGTCTCTGCCTTGAACTGATTGGCATTTCATGGCCACTTAAGCATCAAGGCATTGACTACCAGTCAATATGCAGCAAGATGTTCATATTATTTTTTCTGTAACCATATTTTTTTTCTCATTAGCAGTTTCCCCATTAATCTTAGTTCGAAATGTAGCTTAGAAGATAGATTTTTTACCAAATTTATTGTGATATTTATATGCATATTGTATTCTGATAATATGGAACAATATTTTAATTACTTGCAAAAGAATATGTCACAGAAAAGTATGATCAATATGTAGGTAGTATTGCAAATTTATATGTATATTGCATCAGTATCCTTGAACTACTTATAATCCATTACCAATTGCTGAATCAAAGACATTGTGACGAGTTCAATTAGGATGTGTAATTGGACAAAGATGGATACTACACAAACATTCTGTTTGCTTAGAAAGTGACTGATTTTCCCTATTATTGTCTATTTACTCATCCTATATTTTCATTTCTGTGGAATAATTTCACTGCATGATTGGGCTATTCCAACTGAAATCCATACCCCCCTTATGGAAGACATGATCTTAATACAGATGTGTAGATGGGGTTATCCATTCAGGTAACCCTGAAGTTCACACTAAGGTCATATCTTCCATAGGGGGTGTATGGATTTCAACTGCAATAGCCCATTTGTAGTGCAATTCTGGCAGATAGCCAATTTACCAATTTATTGATTACATTATACTGCTTGGGTTATCAACATGGACTTGCTTTCTTCTGAAGATAGCACTTTTGTCTTCATTTTGACATTATAATATGTGTATTTTACAAAGAGTTCATATCAAGAATTGTTTGAAATAAAGCATGTTGTTTATGCATTTTGCTTTGTACTTTTCCCCTCAAAGTCATTTTATAAGAGCTGTTTCTATGTTGTAGTTCAACACTTTCCAAATGCACTGTCTTGCCCTTTTCAGTTGATATGTTGAATGTTGTGCAACTGATATGCCCTCCTGATAACACTAAGAAAACAAGTGAAATTATAAAGCAGAGTTAATCATTACATCAAAAATGACTGAGATATGGATGAAACAAGTAGTCAAATGTTATTGCATTTTTTTTACATAAAAATCATTTTCAGGAAATACAAGTCCAGTTCAAGGAAATGTAAACAGTTAGTAAGAATATGAAATGGATGAACTGAACTCTTCCTCAACAACAACTAAGTTTGCTTGTGGACTTAAATATGGAGCGTGCTATCTACTGAAGATAGCAGAGTTTTTGTGTTTTGGTATTGAATTAATCATTATTTATATTATTTGTATTGTTATTATTTGCATAATTCTTTCTTTTTTTACAAAGTGTAAAAAGTTTGATTACCTTCCACCTTGTGTCTGATACAAATGCATCATGTTCCATCTATTATAATATACTGCTAAATTATGGTACCAGCATCTACATGAAAACAATCATGTTCAGCATACTATAAACCAGTTAAATTATTAAATGAAAGAAATTAACTTTGTAGTGTTGCTATCTACTGAAGATAGCATAGGTTTTGTATCTAACAATATGCTGCCATTTTTGAAAACAAATAGGATTTTTGATAATAAAGTTTATTGTATCTATACAATAAACAAATTTACCTCCTGTGAAAGAGTCTAACCCTGGTCCATAGCTTGTGCTTGGACAAATCAATATGATTGATTTATTGATTGGTTGCCTAGTAATGGCTTTATATAAGCAGGTGTATAAGGACCAATGAGGTTTAAGGTCCATTGTTTGAAGTAGCCAATGGGAAGTGGTTAATAACCCTCTGACACTGCTAGTGGGTCAAGAATTAGGCACATTTTTATCTGTCATGGAAGGAGAAGCATGGATCTCCAATGTGAAGAAAATTTTAACACAGAATTATTTCCATGGAAGGAAAACTTATTCTTTTCAAGGAAATAGTATTTGCTTTTATAACATGATATAATCAGAGGTAGTTAGAAATAGCTATAAATTATTCTGAACGAAGGAAGCATGATCGCAAATATGTTGGCAACTAGTGTCTAGAAACACTGATGACAGGAATGGCAGCCGTCATGGGAATACAAAATATTTAGCACCTTGATGGATTTTTGAAATTTAGAGGTGTAGAATTTTGAACCGATCGGGAAGGCAAGACATCGCTCATCCAGTAAAGTCTGCTGCAATCAAGGCTGTTAATCATCGAATGCTGAATCTTTCAGCAGAAATGGAATTATATGGAGGTGTAAATGAAACCCCATTCAAGCATCAATGCAGCAGTTAGCAGCGAGTCACAGCAATGATGGATCGATTTGTCGATCATGGTCTGACGATGGCGAAATCTGTGTGTTGGGATCAAGTATTGCAATTTGGGAAGACCAGCTGGGCAAACAACGGTGAAACAACCGTGATTATGTACTAATATGGATACTTGCTTGGACATGGACGTCGAAACGGGGTGAGCAAATTTTAAGTAAAGTTAAAATTAATTATAAACATGGACTCTATCAAGTTCTGATACTCCACTACTTGCGAAGTTGCTGGAATAAGTAGGCCCTACTCTTGATCAATTTCAAATTCATGAGTGATTAATTAGTTGCGATCATGTGATCATAACATCCTTTTACTTTGTGTACGAGAGATAAAAATTATCATGAATGGAAAAAATAAAAATAAATAAATAAATAAATACAAATTCAAAGTATAGACCTCTGGCAAGGCAAACGTTACTTAAAGTTTCACGGAATACCCTCAAATAAATAAATAAATAAAAAAATGGACGATTAGTATCCTGAATAATTTGGATGGTTTAGGTAGGGAAATTTGGTTGGGTAATCGAATTGGCTAGGAGGGGCCTTGAAAACATGGGCGTGGCAAAATTAAAAAGGGTGCAGGTGCCACTGCTGATGTGATATTTATTTTGTCAGAATTCAGGAATATTTAATTAGTTGCAATCATGTGATCCACTGGATCAAAAATTTGAATGAGATCTCAAATAAAATATACTGGCCAAATTATTGGGGGCATGAATAAGTCATAGTGTGTGTCAGGTAGGGAGAATTTGTCAGGCAATCAACCCAGGATGTGATCATGACAGTTTGGCTTGAAAAAAAAAAAAAAAAAAAAAAAAATGAATCGGGTAACAATAAAATATTGGGCAAATTATTTGTGGCATGAATAATTCATATTGTCAGGTAGAGAGAATATATCAAACAATGAAGTACTTGACTAAGCACCCAGACAATATTTTATATTGGTTTGGTAATCAAACATTTTGGCTAGGGTGAAGTTTGTGCCTTCAATTAAAGGGGTGCCTTGGAGCCAGGGTTTTGGAGAACTGGGCAAGGAAAAATTTAAAAGGGTGCCACTGCCACATTACCAAATTAGTGAATGTATAGGTAATTAGATGCATTCATAAGATCGACAGGGGCATGAGATATCATATAAATACCCTTTTTCAAGGGGAGAATTTTTCCCTTTTTTGAATGAATTCAAAATAAATTTGCAGAGCGAACACCCAACAGAGCAAACAGATGTCAAGGTCATCGGGAGATCATTAGGGGTCAATCAAACACCATGGAGGGTCGTTGGTTCATGAAATTGGGGGGTGACCACGGAAACTGAAAAAAAAAAATTTTTAGTAGGTTCATGAAATTTGGTTAGGGTTAGTTTGGGGTTATTCGTGGTCAGATCGCCATAGGTTGTCCCACCGTTATCCCACTGTTGGATTTTTGCAGAACTGGTTAACAATTGCATGTGACATTTCATTTTATGACTGTTGAAGTTTGTGGTGCTTCTTAAGGATTTTGTTCAGACAGGGAAGCATGAGCCTTTCTTTTCTGAGCGTTTATGGTTAAGAAGTTCAAGGTCATAATGTAGGTCAGAAGGTATGGATTGTTGAAAAATATGGGATTGGAATTTGAGGTAATTGGAGGGCAAAATAAGAAGGCTCAAGGAGTTTTTCATGGAACTTGGGGAAATGGAGGAGCAGTCAAAAGTCAGTTTCTTGGGTCAGGTCAGGCTTATCAGGGTCATCTGAAGACATTGTATAAAGGTCAGATGGTCACGCAACTCGATAAAGGGGTTCCAGCAGATTCAGGCAATAGATAATAGTATCGGGTGTTTACGGAGCTTGGTAAAAAGAGGTACGTAGCATAGGAGGTTAAAAATGTTCAAGATGTTGGCTTTACTCAAGGGCATCTGGAGTCTAGTACGTACATGTAAGACAGGGGAAATGGGGAAAGCGGCAGGATTTGAGTAACATCAAGTGAAGTAGTAATTTGGGAGATCAATGGGAGGTCATTCAATGTTGGTATTCATGAGGCTTGGAGAATGATCCCATTGAAAGTTAACAATTCACCAGGCAACTCACAAGATCAATTAAATCGGTTTCGGGAAGTTGGAAGCATATTGCATTTCATCAGGTTATTTAGGTACCATAATAAATCAAATAGAAATAACAAATTCCTGTTCTATGTCTGGGTAACTTCCGGGTAACTTAAACAGTAAGGAAATTCCTGTCCCTCTCATTCCTAGGATAAGGTTTTGTGTAGTAACGGCGAAATGAAATAGGAATTTTGCATAGCGGTAAGGTTGACTGGCAAGTTGCTTCCCAGTTTCTGTTTTCTTTTTCTGATTTATTTCAGGTCGAATCAACATATTGGTGGTCGCAGTTATTAATGGAGGCTACATGACGGAGAAGATATAAAGAATTATATACATGTAATACATTTCTGGACATTATTTGGACCATTTAGACCACATCTAATGATATCCGAAGCAAGCGTATGGCAGGACAAGACAAAGTGGGACGGGAACACTTTCAGTGTACAATGCGAACATTATGTATTAAAGGGCAGGTCTATTGCAAAAACAAATTCATCTCTATCGAGGAGAATAATTATTAAATTACAAGTTAACACTTGTTGCAACTTTTTATGCATATTTCTCCTGGAAAAAAGAGAAATTGTGTGGGTGAAGTTCGTACGGGTTCGTCCCCCGTTTGAAGCGGAATTAATTTTCAAGGTAGCCGGCTGACTATGTAAGTAAATGAAGCGGACACTATATCATACTCTCATTTAATACCTGTGTGACACAATCACAATCACTTTGACAAGTTTGACATTAGCCACATGGTTGCTGCAACAATGAGTTGTACTATATATTATTTACCATAACAATGCTGTATAACAATATGCAGACTATTTTGTTCTCATTTCGAAACAAGCCTCACACAGTATTGTTACTATGTGTTCGCTTTGTAATATTTCATCCAACTGAAACTATAATAACTATAGCATATTGCAATATTGCACAGGGAAATCAGGTACACGAATTGGTGGACTTAACACGGTTTATATGCTAGTCTCAGATTGATCGCGCTGAAATTAATATTATTTTTTTATTTTTTTATCTTTAGCCCAAATATTTATTATGATATTGATATACATTTGAATTGTAATATCACAATTGACTAATATATAAGAAAAAGAAGCGGCTGATTTATCCATATCTTTAAAAATTTGTGTGAACAACAACAGTATAACGTTATGTGCATTGAGAATGTTTATAGTCCCTTTTGGCAAAGCAGGCACAGTCAATTCACGATGTCAACTTTTTTCTAGGTCAAATCTGTCTTGTTCGAAGGAACTCATCGCTGAAGTTGGTTTTGCAGAATATCAATTTTAAACGTCTTATTTTCATTGTCCTCAAAACATTAGCTTTTGCCAATGATATGATGTTGTCTGAGCAATATATGACCATTGAATGCCATTAATTATATTGTTACAATGTCCGACAATCTCATTCTTTGGGAACAAATGATAGATACGTAGATACTGGTATGCAAAATGGGTTGGCTTCGCAGCCAAAGAAAAGTTGCCATATTGTGTGTAATTATCGAGTTAGGCACCGCAGGTAGCCTAACTCGCTAGTATGTTCTTGCCATTTCTATCTTTTATTATACATTGAATGCTCTACGCCCTTACAATGATCACTGTTATGGAGTCAATTTACTTTACTTCACTTCCTGGGCAGTAGTACTGTGCACATTTGGAAATAATTGCCCAGCTAATTAATAGTCGGCCTGCTCACTTCATAACTACATTTATAATTAGTGAATAAAAATGTATCCAATTGAGTGCCTTCTGCGCATTGGCGAAAACAGCATTTTGCTTGTTACGTCATCAGGAGTCAATTGCACGGGCTCAGGCGGGGCGTCAGTGATTAAGCTTAGGATAAGCTGTTGCGCAAGCCTTCAACTTGCCAGCATGGTAAAGGTATCGATGTGCAAGGGTGCACAGGGAAATTAGGCTTCATAATAGGAGGAATTCAATCACCAGGGTGCCATGGGGTTGTAAGCCAGGGTCATCCTACGTTCTCAATTTTTCTCCCAAAAAATATAATAGAGGAGTTTTGAGTTTTCAGTAGTCCGCTGCTACCACGATTGTTTTTTCTTAGGCCCAAAGCCTTAACAAGGAAGTCTAAAATCTACAAGTATAGTATATGTTGTAGGGGAGGATAAACTCAGGAATTTGGTGCACAAACAAAAATAGGCACAGGTTTGGCTATTATTCGGAAATATATACTGGGTGCAGCTCGTACCTCTTCCTTACACAAAAGGTGTTTTGTAAGGTTGAGATAATTTATCTAAAATATCCTTGTGTTTGTCAATGACATCAAGGGCGCACATTTTCAAGTGATTCTGTAAAGGTTTTTAACGCCGTTAATAAGCCTAGGGAATTAAGCTGTCAAAAAGGATAGCTAGGGTTCATGAGGAGGCTTATAGAATCACAAGAAGAAAAAAAAAAAAAAAGAAAAAAAAAAAGGGGGGGGGTTGGGCAAATTTCTGTGCCATAAATTTGTTTGGCGGTAAAAAAGGGACAGGGCCACAAATTTAATCTTGAATCCAATTATATGAAAATAATTGGATCACCATAGGTAATTGTATAAGTGTTTACAAATAGTAATAATTAAGTAACTAATAAATTTGAGAAATAGTGCATGAGAAGTTGAACGAAATATGTCAAATCTCCATATTACTTTCCTGAATGTTTCCGGCTTCAGGAAAGTAGGATTAATGTATATGCACTTTTCTAAGGAATTTATATTAAAGGATTGACTCAATAAATGTATGTAAACTTCTCTGGAGAAATTTTCTCTTGAAAAGTTAAGCCAAGTTTGATGTATTATAACGGTACCCTTTGGGTCCGTATTTTATTGGATAAGCTGAAGTTAAATCCAATTCTGGTTTACAAATAAATGGAGATACTCCTGACAGATATGCCAGCAAAACTTTTGAGTAAAATGTGCATCATTTCATCTTGGGGTAATAAAGTTTATTGTATCTATACAATAAACAAATTTACCTCCTGTGAAAGAGTCTAACCCTGGTCCATAGCTTGTGCTTGGACAAATCAATATGATTGATTTATTGATTGGTTGCCTAGTAATGGCTTTATATAAGCAGGTGTATAAGGACCAATGAGGTTTAAGGTCCATTGTTTGAAGTAGCCAATGGGAAGTGGTTAATAACCCTCTGACACTGCTAGTGGGTCAAGAATTAGGCACATTTTATCTGTCATGGAAGGAGAAGCATGGATCTCCAATGTGAAGAAAATTTTCCCACCCACCACACCCAAAAATTTAGGTCATATCCCAGTATTCAATACCTTTATGGACAGTCACTTGGGAGCATTAGTTGGCTGGGAAGGCATCCATATCGTACGGGATTTAGAGGTACATAGACCTAAAGGGTATTGCAGTCTGCGTTTTAATGGTAGCTTCTGGGCATGGGCAAATTACCAGGAAGAGGGCGTGTTAAGCTGACCAAGGGAGAGGATTCAATAAGTGCACATTTTAACTTCTATCGGCGAGGTTAGGCCACATTTGGGTATACAGATCTAGGTGTTCAGGAAATCCCTTTAAAAAGGGTTCTGTAGCTTGCTGGTTAATACATTGCTGTTAACTTCTTTAAAAAGTTGGACCACACTTGGCGAGTGTGGAAAGGGCTTGAGAATACCCTGGAGGGCCCCGTCTCTATCTTACATGAAATTAATTTGGGTTAACTTCTCTGCAAGGAGAGGAGTTGCGCCACACTTGTGTGTGGGCCAGGGAAATTCCCCGGAGGGCCCCGTATCTTTTGAGGTTATTTTGGATTAACTTATGCGAAAAGAGAAGTGGGGCCACACTTGCATGTGTGCAAAGGGGCCGAGGAAATTCCCTGGAGGGCCCCGTAGCTTTACGAGGAATTTGGGTTAACTTCTTTGCGAGACAAGAAGTGGGGCCACACTTGCGTGCAGCGCAAAAGGGCTCGGGGTAATACCCTGGAGGGCCCCATATTCATTAATTCATTTTCATCCATTCATTTCTTTCATGCATTTAAAATGTATTGTACAAGGAATTAACTTGGGTTAACTTCTCTCTGAGAAGTTGGCCCAGATTAAATTCATTCATTTTCATTCATTCATTCATTCTTCATTGCATTTCATTTATGCATCTTACAAGGAATTAATTTTGGTTAACTTATCTATGATAAGATAAGATTGAGCCACACTTGTGTGTGTGCAAAAGGGCCCGGAAAATTCCTGGAGGGTCCAGATCTTATACAAGGAATTAAGTTGGGTTAACTTCTCTGCGAGAAGTTGGGCCACACTTTGTT
The DNA here is from genome assembly GCF_039555335.1 of Amphiura filiformis. NCBI lineage: Eukaryota > Metazoa > Echinodermata > Ophiuroidea > Amphilepidida > Amphiuridae > Amphiura > Amphiura filiformis. The sequence continues at coordinate 34,081,719 of NC_092632.1, forward strand.
CCGGAGAGGCTCCGTACCTTACGGGTAAGTAGTGTAGGCATGAGCTCGGGAAATTACCGGGAGGGCCCCGTATCTTACGGGAGGGCCCCGTATCTTACGGGCGAGTAATTTAGGAATTGGCTCGGGAAATTCCCGGGAGGGCCCCGTATCTTACGGGTGAGCAAACACTGTGTGTAGATGGGGACAGACTCTGTATTTAGGGGGAAAGTAAAGATTATCCAGGTCAGAAATTGTGGCGGTAAAAAAGGGACAGGGCCACAAATTTAATCTTGAATCCAATTATATGAAAATAATTGGATCACCATAGGTAATTGTATAAGTGTTTACAAATAGTAATAATTAAGTAACTAATAAATTTGAGAAATAGTGCATGAGAAGTTGAACGAAATATGTCAAATATCCAGATTACTTTCCTGAATGTTTCCGGTTTCAGGAAAGTAGGATTAATGTATATGCACTTTTCTAAGGAATTTATATTAAAGGATTGACTCAATAAATGTATGTTAACTTCTCTGGAGAAATTTTCTCTTGAAAAGTTAAGCCAAGTTTGATGTATTATAACGGTACCCTTTGGGTCCGTATTTTATTGGATAAGCTGAAGTTAAATCCAATTCTGGTTTACAAATAAATGGAGATACTCCTGACAGATATGCCAGCAAAACTTTTGAGTAAAATGTGCCTCATTTCATCTGGGGGTAATTAAATTAATCACTCTCCAAACTATTTTGTATCCATTCTTTTTTCAAATTGTAAACAGTATGTAATACCTTTCATGTTTTGTCTGATACAATGTGACATGTGTTATATATTATATAATCGATGCCAAATTAGGTATCAGCCTGTTTGTTACAGTTTAGAACAATCGTCAAATCATGTTTGGGGCAAATGGCAAAATATCTGGGTCAAAATATAACAGTGTTGTTTGTCCGCAATTCATTAGGTGTAAATGTGGAGATGACAATTGTGTTTATTCATAATGTTCATTATTAGATTTATATTACAAAGGAAATGCATAAAATATTTTATGCAGTGTAGATTTTCAGTGGAACTAATGTAATATAATTTGTTATAATGTGATAATAGGTATGAGGCTGTTCTACATGTTTGTTAAAGGACAATGTGAATTGACCTATTTAGTGGTGAACAGTTGAAAGAGGTTAATATAATTTGTGTGTATACAATACATGTCACTTGAAAGCATGAAATTGGCCTGAGGCATTTTGAGAACATACTCAAAATGCACAATAACATTTCTGAAGATAGCATTAAAGAGGTACTTATTTTCAAGCTAATGCCACCAAAATAGATTATATTGAATTGTTTTATGTCATATCGACATCATAATATAAGGAAAATAGATTTAGCCTCGCTGTAGGTATCTACCGCTGGTAACATTATTGAACTGTAAAGAAAAATGTACAATTAAGCAAAGTTAAGCAAATGAACCATTGCTGTGATTAGTCCTTTGGAGGAGACATCAAACAATATGCCTAATGTGCAGAAGGTTTCTCTCAAAGCAAAACAAGTAGGGACATACAGGCATGAACTGATCCTGATATCTATTGTGAACTATGATGCTAATCATGTTCAGCATACTATAAACCAGTTAAATTATTAAATGAAAGAAATTAACTTTGTAGTGTTGCTATCTACTGAAGATAGCATAGGTTTTGTATCTAACAATATGCTGCCATTTTTGAAAACAAATAGGATTTTTGATAATTAAATTAATCACTCTCCAAACTATTTTGTATCCATTCTTTTTTCAAATTGTAAACAGTATGTAATACCTTTCATGTTTTGTCTGATACAATGTGACATGTGTTATATATTATATAATCGGTGCCAAATTAGGTATCAGCCTGTTTGTTACAGTTTAGAACAATCGTCAAATCATGTTTGGGGCAAATGGCAAAATATCTGGGTCAAAATATAACAGTGTTGTTTGTCCGCAATTCATTAGGTGTAAATGTGGAGATGACAATTGTGTTTATTCATAATGTTCATTATTAGATTTATATTACAAAGGAAATGCATAAAATATTTTATGCAGTGTAGATTGTCAGTGGAACTAATGTAATATAATTTGTTATAATGTGATAATAGGTATGAGGCTGTTCTACATGTTTGTTAAAGGACAATGTGAATTGACCTATTTAGTGGTGAACAGTTGAAAGAGGTTAACAGAATTTGTGTGTATACAATACATGTCACTTGAAAGCATGAAATTGGCCTGAGGCATTTTGGGAACATACTCAAAATGCACAATAACATTTCTGAAGATAGCATTAAAGGGGTACTTATTTTCAAGCTAATGCCACCAAAATAGATTATATTGAATTGTTTTATGTCATATCGACATCATAATATAAGGAAAATATATTTAGCCTCGCTGTAGGTATCTACCGCTGGTAACATTATTGAACTGTAAAGAAAAATGTACAATTAAGCAAACTTAAGCAAATGAACCATTGCTGTGATTAGTCCTTTGGAGGAGACATCAAACAATATGCCTAATGTGCAGAAGGTTTCTCTCAAAGCAAAACAAGTAGGGACATACAGGCATGAACTGATCCTGATATCTATTGTGAACTATGATGCTTTAGTATTGTGTCAAACTTGAATTAAAAATTATATGTGTAGGTTCAGCAAAGCTGTTACATGAAAAGTTGTTTGACGAGTAGAAATGACTCATCATCTGTAGGTGGGTGTATGGACACTGGTATCATTTAATGTGTCTGCTTTAGAGCAGATAAAAATAACATATGGCAAAGGTGAAACTTGATAATCAAGACACCCAGATAAAACTTTGTGATGCTGATAAACAATGAATTCAGCTTTGTGATGTATTGTGATTGAAAGCATAATATCTTGTATTTTGTGAATACTGCCTGTCTCTGATGGATGTTACAGCCATAATTTACCATTCCTATCAAATTTTAATTTTATAAACAGACAAAGAAGCGCAGGTGCACTGGTATATATTTAATGTGAGAAAAGGAAACAATTTAGAACCAGTGGGAATCGATCCAGGGCTCTCTCTTGATTACCGATGGAGAGATTTAACCACTTGCCATTATGATTATGAGTGTATCATCTAGGCCATATAATTAATATGTGACATGATATGATCCCAGAGCTAATGCCTTTTAAAAAAAAATATTAAAAAAAGCGCAGAGATTTATAATCTGCTACGCACAGGCACAACGCCTAGACGTTGATCCACAAGCCTCAGCACACTTTAAACTTCCCACAATGAATTTATTCCTTGTACTGATTATTCAGTGCAACATGGGTCAATATTAACAAGAAATACCTCAATTGCAAGATCTGGATGAACTCTGTTTATCGATGTATTTTTTGTCACTATCGAACCATGTTGCACTGAATAGCAACTCAATACAGGGCATTGTGGGAAGTGTTCGATATCTTCTCTGATCTGATCCAATCAGACTGAAGTGGGCAATAATGAAATTGAGATACAGGCAAAAGTAAGGGGCAAAAAACATGAGAAAATAGACATTCAAAAAGTTCATTTATAACTTCACAACAAAGTTACAGATTTCAACATCAAGAAGCTTAGGTACTGAGCAAATATATTAATCAAATTGTCTCGAGACAGCAGGAAAGCACAACAACGCAAAGAATAGACTCCGCATTGCCCCCACGATCATGAGGACCATTTAATACACATAAGCTTATTTATAATAATTTCACAATCTCATAGAAATTAAGACTATATTGAGATAATAACAGATTTCATATCAATTAAACAAATTATATACATTGAGATGATTAATTGCAGCAAGCATTTGGAATTATTTATCATCTTCATATAAATCAATAAATACACAAATTATTGGAAAAATGTGTACAAGCCAACCATACAGGCTGGACAAACAAAAGTTGACTTCTGAATCACATTTAACCAAATTTCATCTGAAGCAAATCTTAAGCATATCTTAAACAGATACATCTTTGGATCAAACAGAGGATTGGATTGGAAAACAGCATTTTTAACCGCAATTAAATAATTAGAAATCTCCAAAAGAATAAACATGCCAACACTAGCAAACGAACATTTTGTATTCAGCAAGATACGGCATCAATGCTTAAACCATTTACTGATATATAATCCACTGGTATTGACAACCAAGTAAATAAAGATACTCCAAATAAGCAACAAAGCATTTATAACCCTGGTATAAAAACGCAGCAGAAAGGGAGGAAAGCATGAAGGCAACCAATAGCCCACTATAAAACGCAGTAGAAAGTGGAGACAATCTACTGACGAGATTCTTCAGGTTTCAAGAAACTCCGTAACACATTCAAACACCATAAAACGCAGTAGAAAGTGGAGACAATCTACCGACGAGATTCTTCAGGTTTCAAGAAACTCCGTAACACATTCAAACACCATAAAACGCAGTAGAAAGTGGAGACAATCTACAGACGAGATTCTTCAGGTTTTGAAGAAAATCCTTAACACATCCAGGCACCATTAAACGCAGTAGAAAGTGGAGACAATCTACTGACGAGATTCTTCAGGTTTCAAGAAACTCAGTAACACATTCAAACACCATAAAACGCAGTAGAAAGTGGAGACAATCTACCGACGAGATTCTTCAGGTTTCGAAGAAACTCCGTAACACATTCAAACACCATAAAACGCAGTAGAAAGTGGAGACAATCTACAGACGAGATTCTTCAGGTTTTGAAGAAAATCCTTAACACATCCAGGCACCATTAAACGCAGTAGAAAGTGGAGACAATCTACTGACGAGATTCTTCAGGTTTCAAGAAACTCCGTAACACATTCAAACACCATAAAACGCAGTAGAAAGTGGAGACAATCTACAGACGAGATTCTTCAGGTTTTGAAGAAAATCCTTAACACATCCAAGCACCATAAAACGCAGTAGAAAGTGGAGACAATCTACCGACGAGATTCTTCAGGTTTTGAAGAAACTCCATATTCCATAACACATTCAAACACCATAAAACGCAGTAGAAAGTGGAGACAATCTACAGACGAGATTCTTCAGGTTTCGAAGAAACTCCGTAACACATTCAAACACCATAAAACGCAGTAGAAAGTGGAGACAATCTACAGACGAGATTCTTCAGGTTTTGAAGAAAATCCTTAACACATCCAGGCACCATTAAACGCAGTAGAAAGTAGAGACAATCTACAGACGAGATTCTTCAGGTTTCGAAGAAACTCCGTAACACACTCAAACACCATAAAACGCAGTAGAAAGTGGAGACAATCTACAGACGAGATTCTTCAGGTTTCGAAGAAACTCCTTAACACATCCAGGCACCGTTAAACGCAGTAGAAAGTGGAGACAATCTACTGACGAGATTCTTCAGGTTTCGAAGAAACTCCGTAACACATTCAAACACCATAAAACGCAGTAGAAAGTGGAGACAATCTACAGACGAGATTCTTCAGGTTTTGAAGAAAATCCTTAACACATCCAAGCACCATAAAACGCAGTAGAAAGTGGAGACAATCTACCGACGAGATTCTTCAGGTTTTGAAGAAACTCCATAACACATTCAAACACCATAAAACGCAGTAGAAAGTGGAGACAATCTACAGACGAGATTCTTCAGGTTTCGAAGAAACTCCATAACACATTCAAACACCATGAAACGCAGTAGAAAGTGGAGACAATCTACAGACGAGATTCTTCAGGTTTTGAAGAAACTCCATACAAAGCATTCATTCCCCTTCTATAAAACGCAGTAGAAAGTGGAGACAATCTACTAATGATATTCTTCAAGATTTCAAGAAATTCCATACAAAGCCTCTATTTTAAGCGTAACAGGCTCCGATAAATTTTTTTTTTTTAATTGCCCGATCGGGCAAGCTTAGGTCAACTTTTGCTTGCCCGATTATGCCCGAATATTTGTGAAATAAAACCGTCAACAAGTTGCAGTATTGTAATAGCTAAAATTGCCTAAAAACATTACTAGAGGTACCGCCGTGGCGCGGTCTAAATATATATACTGTACGGCCGACACTCCTAGTGATTTTAATCATTTTATGATGCCGTGTTGACGGTTTTGTGTGACTCGTGACTGGTTTGACAATATTATAAACAATGTTTAACATGTAGATTATAAACATGTACTGTACCATCAGTTATGTCGTGTAATAAAATACAAAAAGAGCATAAACAACATTGTTACATTGTGTGATTGGTAATTATTGATACATCTTATCATTAAAGTTTTTCAACACAGTCATGAAGTTTAAAAGTCAGTTAGTTTCACCATAGGCATAGACCCTGCTTTCACTCACCATGCTAATACCGCGCCGTGCCGTCGTATTTAGTCTGTGGTTCCGGTTCTGGTTCTTCAACTTCAGGGTCATTAATAATCTCAATAATATCAATGTTCCCTTCACCGCCCCTGCTAGTGCTCGGCGTAGTGGATGTAGATGCTCTTGTTGGCTTTTTATGCCCATGAATGTGCCTTGTACCGGGACCAGCATTGAGATATTTGTCAATGGCAGCGCCGGCCATTTCTTGAGTATATTGTTTTACAGATGGTGCGTTGATCCTTACCATGACAGGGTTCCGTAGGCACTCTTGCGACATGTGGCATCTTTGAGAAGTTTTGACTCTGTTCAGGGCACTCAGCCCACGCTCGGCACAAGCCGTGCTGCCACTACGTGTCTTCTTGGTTTTGATGAGTGCACAAATGTTAGCTAAGTTGGGAGGGCTTAGGCGTATGATGTCTTTATATACTGAAAGAACATCTGCACCTGTTGCTGCTCAAGCGCTTTCCGGCGCTAAGTCTACTTTTTAAAGTGACCCACTCATTCTTTATGCTAATACGTTCTTCCCTGGATAGACATGTATCAAAATGTGTAACAAGTGTATCAATGTCTTCCTTTCCAAAGGCGGCCAACTCCTCCCGCTTGGAGGGCCATTCTCGAAAGTCAAAGGCCGAGAAGCAGCTAAGCGGGGGGTTCTTGAAAGCAGCGCTGAATCTCTCGTCAATGTATTCCACTGTTGAGTCAATGATACGACTCTTGAAGTTGGTAATGTCAGGTGGTTCTGCGGCTGCATCTTGATCATTCATATCGGCAGTGTCATGCGCTTCACTTCGCGTTCTGGATGCAGTAGTTGGTTTTCCCAAATGTACATGTCCACTCCCATGCTTGAACTTGCGAGTAACTGGATCATAGTTTTTAACAAATGTAGTTTCTTTAGACCCAGACTCCAGTTTTAATGGTGTTAGTATAAGTGCCGCATCATCACACTCGTGAACAACATCCATCACTAGAAGGTCGTCAGCTTGCAAACGCTTTGAAAGTGTGCTAACGATTTCCATAAAATCCAATAAGAAGTACATGCTTCTGATAAATTTAGGATCTTTCAGTTTATGGAGTAGGCCTGTTGCAGTTGCCGATAGATGCTGTTTTGAAGCTGCAAGATCTTCCAGATGTCCAATTGTTACTCGTAAATTACGTTCTACTGCATCCAGTGCTTTAAAGCGACTGGCTAACCAACGGACTTGTTTAACTCCGCTGTAGTACGGTGCATGTTCCTCAAGTACTTCAGAGAGTTTGTTAAGCCCTCTCCGTTGTTTAGGGCTTTGATGGTATATCTTATATATGCCACGCATGGTGGACTCGATTGTATCCAAAACATCTTGCCCCTTCGCCATATCTAACACTGCTAATTCCAAATTGTGGGCTACGCAGTGTACTTTTACCATGCGATCTCCAACGCGATTTGTTAACTTTTTGGCCACGCCATTTTCCTTGCCCATGTTAACAGCGGCCCCATCAAAGTTACAAGCAATTAGCTTTTCTTGTTGTATTTCCTCGCTAACTCCGATTGATTGAAGTCCGGAATCAATTCCTTCTAAAACTCCATTAGCGCCACCGGATTTTACATCCACAATATCCACCATGCGAGATTTTACAGACCCATCTGTGCAAACATATCTAAGGTACACGTTTTCTTGTTCAATGACGCCGGCATTGGTTGTACCATCAGCCATAACACATAAAAATCGTGTATCTTTTACTTCCTCCGATATTTCAGATCTTGCTGCAGCCGCAATAGAATCCACAAATTGTCTACAACTTTTGTCATTCCTAAAATTGTCACCCATATCGACACCATTCTTCTCCTGTAAATCACACAACTCAGGAAATTTATTCATAGCAATATCTTGTTTTGCGGTGAAGTGTGACGTATTAATCAATGCTCGATAACGTTGTTTTTCAGCTAAACTCAAGTTTTTAAGAAATGTATCCATAGGCGCTTTACCCGGGTTTGCTTCAGCATGTTTCTTTCCCGCGACTTTTTTATGTTGATTACTCCCATCATGTGTCACTAATCCAGGTTTTCTGTAATCAGTTTTTTTAGCAGCACCAGGACCTGTCCCTTTTACTAAGGGACTCAAAGGATCAGCAAGTGAAGGTTCCTCACGACACCATTTGCAGTACATTATCTGTTTTGCATCATCGTTTTCTAACCATGGAAATTCTTTCTTCCATATGGGTAAAAATTGTCGCTTTCGTTTAGCCTCGTAATCTTCTTTAGGCTTAGCTCCCGCTTTAGAGTCTGATTTCAGTTTCACTTTCTTAGTTTTTGATCCTGATGATGATCCAGAAGTTCCTGGTTGAGATGTTCCACCAGCCGCTGTTTCTGAATTATCAGGAGCATTGTCATCCGCATTCCGCTTACGAACGGGCGCGGGAGTACGAATTACAAATTTATCCATCGTGAAAGAAAGAATATCTCCAAAAAGAAATTAATTAACTGTGTTTTAAAACTTCAAAACAATGTGGTGCGCTGCACTGATAACATGTGACGTGATCTGTCCTGATTTCAATTAATACAGGGAAAGCCCCTTGCTGATACCGCCGGCTGATCCCCGTTATTTTATTTTATTTTATTTAGGTAATTCAATAGGCACGACAAGATCAAAGAGCCGCTGTGGGCTGTGAGCCTGTGGCTGTAATGTTCTATGCAAATTAGATCACACTCCCTCTCAGCTCTCCCGGGCAGGGCTGCAAGCTAGCACGTGCGCTGAATAATTCATGAGTGAGCATGGTGAGTGCCGTACGCACATGGTCGTATTATGCACTGTACATGTTTTCGGGGTCATGGAAAAGGCATAACGTCACAGATTGACCTCATTAATAATTAAAAGTTTAAACATGCGCTTGTACGGTATCCATCGTATCATAAACTGCGATATGCACTGTACGTGTTTCGGCCTTCGGGGTCATCCGATTGACCTCATTAATAATGAATGAAATTTTATGAAAACATTCGTCTCACTCATGTACGGTGATGTGGGGGATTCCCACGGACCGGGCCGTACGAACAGGTGTAGGAATACATTGCAGTGTTATCATAATAATAGCCTGTGATCAATAACAGTGGAAATTAGTTGGAAATTAAGTTGCTGGCTTGTCGGGAAATATATTTTGTACTGTTTGTTTGTCGATCTGCATTGCTATAATGTAAGTAAAATATGAAAACAATCATAATGCCGTCATTGCACGATAATTTTGCAATTGCCCGATCGGGCAGGGTGCTTGATGATTTAGCTTGCCCGACAGTATTTTTAATTGCCCCGGGCAATCGGACAGGCGATTTATCGGAGCCTGAAGCGTAAAGCAGCATATTTGGACATACCATTTTATTGGAGTATCTTTAACCATATTTAGTTACTGAATCACCCTTCCAGCTTTTGGGAGGGTGGGTGGGATTTTTGGTCCATCAAGATCGAAGGAACAATTGCAAGTGCATCACTAGGAGAACTATGGACATAACAAAGGAATTAAAAATAAGATGGGAGACCTGAATGGCTGCACACCACTAAAGTGACAGCTGACTGGACAGAAAAACTGAGCTTGTTGCTATAACAACATAACAACAACCCCTAAATTAAAACTGACTTGACCAGGAGACCAAAACACTTTAAGTGTACTTGAGAATGCTCAAGTGGGAATAAGAGGATAAGCCTCTACACCTAGATGCACATGACAGCCTAATGTCCCCTGCTGCTGAGACAATCTAGTTTTTAAAAGATTTGCAACTTTAAAAAACGGAATTAATTAAAAAGATCATACATTATGGCTTCGAGAACGGGAACACAGAATAAGTAAGTATTTGTGTTATTCAGTTGTCACTGCTGTTTTGATGGAAACTTTCTTTGTAGTTATATCACCACTATAGTCACGTAGACCAGTGTACTGAATTAAGGTTTAGAAAAGAATAAATGGGAATGTCATCTTCAAAGGAGTTAACTGTCTCTGTATTAGACAACAGGAGTCTAGGGAAATTTAAGGGATGTCACTGCAACTATACACTCATAGAAATGACCTGCTTGCCGTGATGTTACAACTTATTTAAATAAGTGAGGACAACTTAAAAAAACCACACTCTTGGTGGTATAAAAAATACATGCCTTGTCAAGTAATAAAGACTCTTGAATTTATCAAAATTTGACTACTTCCCCCCACAAAATTCAACTTAACCCTAACCCGCCTGAATGCTACAAAATACTACTTGATATATGCGCTGTTCGTGCATGCATCCCACGTGGTGTGATGACGCAATCGGGTTCGAATCCCACCCAGAGCAAACAACTTCTTTCCTTCTTTTCTCTCTTTATTCTTTCCTTCTTTCCCTTCCCCGTCAGCCGAAAAAGCCCTTAGGGGTTAGGGTTAATAACTTTTATTTTTGTGATCAGCACAAAAACTTCATTATGGACCCACTTTTTGAAGTTTGCTATACTGTATGCGACACTCAAAGTTGTGTGAAATCATTCAGTTTTATAACCTATTCAATTAAATACCACTAATGATATTTAGAGGTTAATAACTGCGCAGTGGTTATTTGGAGGGCATTGTGAAAAATCTAAACATTTTGCCTTTGGAATCGAGGAATATCCCAGATATTCAGAGGTCCAAAGCAAAATGTTTTGATTTTTCACAATGCCCGACATATTACCAATGCAAAGTTATTAACCTCATTCATAACCGTCACTTTAATCTCTTCACCTTACAAAATAATGCACAAATTTGCTCAAAAGTTTATAAAAATAGATGATATTTACATCTTCCCTTTCCAAAAATCGATCAGGCTAAAACAGGACGACCAATAACAAAAGTGCATATCACAATCCGTGCAAATATGGTAGCGCACAATCCAAATACGGCACCAGCACGCACGCAGTTTGTTCGACGCACAACAACACGCAAACGCCGGTCATTTGTGTGCGACATTGGAAGAATTACGCGTTTTGCGGTCAATTGTGAGATATTAATGACCTCGATTTGCGTTCGCGTTTTCACAAATAACTAAATGTAATTGGATCGCACGCATCGTGTTTATTAATGAGGTTATGAATGAGTTATAATTACTTAAAACTCTATTCCTTGGCATAATCAGAAACGTTCAGGCATCAGGTTCCCGGATCAGGTTACCAACCTCAAAATTGTAAGTAAACCCAACAGGTAATTTCTATAAGCATGTATTCTGAGTATCAACAACTATCAAGATTCAGAATCGATAATGACATAGACAAAGTGCTGTCATTTTCCTAAGTGCACTATTGTCCACTCATTCTTAAAAATGTTGGACATGTTTACTTGTTAATAGGAATTTCACCATAAGCACATAACCACTTTATCTTGTGAATTGGTTAATATTTTCATCTTTAAAACAACCTGTTTTTTACACCAAGTGGTGGTAGCTGATTTTGAATGTGTGCATCAGACCTTTTCAAGGTCAAGGGACTTGCACAAATAAGGACTTTGATAGTTGCATGCAGTAAAAATGCAGTAAATATTAGAATATTTTCATATGACATCAAATCACTGACAATTAATGCATATTTAGATACAAATACAGACTTCTTGATCACACTCATGGTTTTTGTTGTCTTTAAGTCACACATAGTGCAAGATCTGCATATTCAATGTCAAAAACCAGCTTTATAGGTCTCCAAAAACTTGGAGTCCATTTGTTTGCAGTACAAGTCAGGTTACAGCACAAAAAATAGAGTTTAATTACATCAGCAATAAAATCTTTTACCAGTATCTTTTATTACTTCCCCACTCAAGTGCAGTACAAACCTGTATCAAATGACAGGTACATTGGTGCTTAAGGAGCAAGACATTACTGGTCGGCCGGCAAAATGTGCTTTCCTAGCATTTCATAGCACATCGCCAGGGTGTCTGCAGACAGGCATGTTCTGACAGCCTGAAGGATGAGAATGTCTAATTGAGCAAGTATCAAGCAGGAACGCGTGTGGAATATTTGAGGTTTATGGGTCGAATTGAGTCGAATGTGGCTAGGGTGTCACCAAAGAGATATTAAATAGTATTTAGATATATTTGAAAATTTGACATGATTTAATTTGTATTGTATTGCATTACCATTAATACCACTGTACATTACTTACCATTACATTACATTACATTACATTCCATTACATTACATTACATTACATTACATTACATTACATTACATTACATTACATTACATTACATTACATTACATTACATTACATTACATTACCTTACATTACATTACATTACATTACATTACATTACATTAGGCCTACATTACATTAAAAAAGGTAAAGGAGTCGAACCTGCGTGTTTACAGGATGGAGTGCCCTGCCCATCTGGCCATCTCTCTTTCATTAGTGATTAGGCCATACTCCACCATGAAATGTTGCTGGGGGGATCGCCACACCTCCACAGCGAGTCTTGATACCTTCCCAGCATTTAAGATTGCTGGTACCCATTTATACACCTGGGTGGGGAGGAGTAATCAAGATAAAGTGCCTTACTCAAGGGCACAACATGATGCTGTTGCCGGGACTCGAACCTGCAACCTTCCAATTATGAGTCGGAGCCTGTTCCGCTCGGACACCATGCTCCAAACATTACATTTAAGTTACAATACACTACATATACTGACCTGCATGGCTCTGCACTGCACTACACTACAGTGTACTACACTACACTGCGTTACAGTTGCTTTTCGACCCCCACACATATGTGGGGCTTCTGTTGTCATCTAAGTGGTTGTTTGTTTCTTTCTTTCTTTGTCTGGGCGGAAGCAAAACCATTAATCCACTCTGCAGCTTAAGCGCAATAACCAATCAATTTCATTATTATGTTTTCAGGGTTATTAGGAGTTAAGAAAGCCTAATAATGATAATATTGGATGGCTTATTTCGCATGATACCATAACATATCGGATTCGTCATTCAAATATCGAACTCGCCGTTGGCTCGTCCGATATTTTTATGACTCATCCGATATGTTATAGTATCATGCTCAGCCATCCAATATTATATCAAACTTGGTATGGTGATAGGATATGGTAGCTTCATATGCTGTATAGTTTGTGTCATGTTATTTGCATATTTATGAAGACTAATGAGCTGATTTGCCTATTTTGCCTACATTTTCATTAATCCACTCTGCAGCTTTAAAAACGCAATAACTGATCAACTTCAAACTTGGTATTGTGATTGTATATGGTGGCCTGATGTGCTGTATAGTTTTGTGTCATGTTATTTGCATATTTATGAATATGAATGACCTTATTTACATATTGCATATTATTTGCATTTACAAACCTATGTTATTTACACAACTTTGTGTGGGGCCACCTTAATCACGAACCGCATAATTCTAGTTTTACCTTTACAAAAGGTGGTGTAAAAGAAATATTATTTATAGTGCATCATACCATGTACGATATGTAATTTCCAAAATCATCCATTATTTTGAACATGAAATGTCAACATATTATGTCTGGAACACATTTTGTAGTATCATTTCGATACAATAATTTTAAATCAGTAAAATATCACATTTGTTGTAAATTAATCTTCACACAGGAACTTTGCACTCGTACTGAATGAGCTGTGTGAAATAGGCATAAATGACCCTTGTCATAAATATCAAAATATTTACAATTCATTTTTGAGAGAGTTGGATATGCATTGCATTATTATCTTTATGCCAATGCACCGTGCTCCAACATATTTGTGTGTTAAATTTTTGTCTTTAATTCTTGCCAGTTAATTGACTCACTCTCACAGAATTCATTTGTTATCCTTCAAGATCTTTGAGATCAGTTGGATTTTCCCTAGCAGACCTTGAGGCTGACAGTGAGAGTTAATAGATCACAGATCTTGTTGCTTTAGTGCGAAAAATATTAAAACTGTTTCTCCATAATATTACGGATATGGATTTATGGCTTAAGTAGTTATCCTTTCTTTACAAACAAATCTGGTGACACTTGTGTTTGCATTTTATTTAGTCAAATCAAATTTTGGCACATAGTTATGTTCATAATTCGCCATTATAGTGTGATGTTTAAATTGATCGTGGCAGGAGAAATGTGTTTGGAACTATGAACAAAATGATCTCAGCACCAAGTCAATAGGTTGCTATTTGCTATTCTAGCTCCAGTGACACCTCATTAATTTCCCAGGACCTTTGGATACATTGAAATAGGTTTGGCATTGTAACTTTGAAAAATCAATATAACTGGGCTGCAGTGACGCTCTCGCTGTTTGGACATCACGATCTGAGGATACTGATCAACTTATAAGCATGAACCAGTAACCAGTCACTATGACAGCGCATAGCCCCCCCCCCTCCTTCTCTGATTATGGTCCAAGGGGAATATGTAGGATGTCTCAATTTCATGGAGATGCACTTATATTTATGAAATCACAGTGATGTCACTGGAAAACGTTGGTATTTAGTTTGGTGTCACCAGATTGAGGAGACCCGTAACTATAAACTAGTACCAAATATAACAGTTTAGGATATTTATTGTAGAAAATCCAGAGTGGGATTGCAACCTGGGTGTTGTAACAACCACCATTCATAGAATGTGCTCAACAATACCTCAGTATACTCTAATCAGGACTCTGATCAGCTTAGGTGGGACTCCTAACATCGTGGATTGATATAGAATGGCATACTCACAGGTGGACGCAGCAACCTATATGCTTTGCATATTGCGTGACTGACACACGCTTTTGTGATTTATACTGGCGTAAGTTGGGACTTATTGACTAACGTAGTAACAAAACCGAATAATTCTTGCCTATTAGGATGAGGATTAGTAGGATGAGAGACAAAATCTCCATTGCCTATAGCTATGTCCCTGTTGTCCTAAATCTTCTATTTCATTTAGTCCTTCAAATCCCAGGCACAAATGACTTTTTCTGCAAATGTCTCATGATACTTGCTAATCAAATCACTCTGTCTGTGTGAGCCTGGAACAGATGTATTTCTTACATTTTGCATTTATCATACTATTTACATTTTCATTTGGTTTTCTATTATTCTAAAATGTTAAGAAGTACAGCTTGCTTCATCATGTAGACATTTTTGAAAATTTTGGTTATAAGCATATAAAATGTTGAAAATTCTGAATTTTTACAATTTAGACACAAAAATTCATACAGTTTTAGAATTTTGGACATGCTTTTTCTCAGAATATTGCATGCTATGACTAGTTATAGGCACCTACTGACATGTCTAAATTTCCAAATATTTTTACACTGGTTAAAAATTAGGAGATTATGACAAGTAAAACAGATGAGCGTAATTGATTTGCTATGATTGGAAGTTTAACTTAATTAGGGGTGTTATTTAAGAAAGCTTCCTTCATTTCACAAACTTCAAAAGATGTGAAATATTTTGTTAGTACCGGTACATTGCCTAGCAATTATCATGTTGCTCATATAGGATATATCATATACTAATTCTTGTTGATCATTTAATGGAATGGATTAGAGTGTGTGAAAGAGGAAATAATCTACTACGTAAGTGTCTTAATCTTCTTAGGATGGCCCAAGATTTCCTCAGGGTAAACGTAATCGGCTGACTTCCTACTCGATGCTTTTCATACTTTGCTCGGTTAACTCTGTTGAATTGGACTATTCCAGTTGAAATCCATACACCCCCTATGGAAGACATGACCTTAATCTTCCACACAGGGCTGTGAATTTCAAATGGGGTTACATTAATGGGGGACTCCATTTGAAATCTACACATCTGTGTGGGAGATTAAGGTCATGTCTTCCATAGGGGGTGTATGTAATTCAACTGGAATAGCCCAATTTCTTTCTGTGGTAGGTGAGGGAAAAGCAAAAGAGGAACTTGCAATATTGGGGTTTAATGCATTTTTTGTTACTTTGGGCTTCATTTTGAATGATTTTTTTTTCAAAATCTAAAAACGTGTTTATTTTAAGTGAATAAATCCCATTAGTGACTTCAACTTCTTTACTACCTCACCAACAATAAATTGATTCACTGATGTTATCAACGAATTGTTGTTTTTTGCCCTACTTACAGGAATTTAAATGTGAACGGTAAAGTAGTGCTTTTGCCCTAAATAAGATGTTGCAAAGGTATTTACTTTGATAGAGCCTTGCTCCAGGGAAGTCAATGAATGTATTGACTTGCCTGTGTCAAGATTTGCATGTATTTTCTTCATTCACAGTTGTACATTTGGCAAATAAACAACTTGTTCCAAGAATCTCAATTCTAGGAGTTTTATTGGTTTTACTTGTTTGTTTGCTGACTGTATCATGTTTGATAAAGTAGCACCGGGCATTTGAGTGAGGGAATAGAATACATGTGGCACAAGAAGCATTTAAAAAGAAAGAACAAATTATGAGCTTTGCCGTGTAAGCAACAACATAACTTTGCATGGATGTTTTTGGTGCTATCTACCCAAGATAGCACAAGGAATTTACCTAGTAATTTCATTTTAGGGATATCTATTTTAAATTAAGGCATACGCAGAAGCACCCAGTCTTGTAATTATACAGAAATTAAACGCATAGGTAAGTTGGAAGCTACCCTGGTGTGGGACATCCCCCCCGTCAAAACTTTCCCCCTTGAAAGTTACCTCCCACATTATCCTCCCCTTCCTCTGAAAAAATCCTGGCTATGCTACTGACAAAAAGTCCCTAGTGAGTAGATATTTAAGCTATTACCAACACTTCATGGGTGATGGAATGATTCATTTTATTTGTCTTTCCAACTGTGGATGTCCGCAGTTGTTAAGTATTCCCGGTTATATTAAGTGTAATTTTAAAACACAAAGAGTGTCCCTGGTTATCCTTTTACTAATGCTCCTACCAAGCACCCCCCCCACCCCACCCCCCCCACACACACACATGCAAACACACAAATGTTAAAATTTAAAATAATTTTGTAACAGTGTATGGCCTACAATCATTGCAATTGAAATCGCAGCAGTTGGACAATAGAACAGTATTTACTAATAGTAAGTTTAATTGAAGCACCAATGCCCATCACATGTTATTAATGTAAGCAATAGCATTTTCTGCAGCTGTTGCAAAATATAATAATTAAATTTCCCAACAACACAACAAAATCATATATATTGTACAGTAAATCATCCTATATGAAATTAAATCAATATGTTGGTTTCATTTTGATGTTGTCTAGTCTGTATTATAATGAACATGGCTCATCAAATTCTATATTTTTTCATAATTATGTGGTGTGATCATGGACTGTAGAAATGGTGTGATCCAGCAAAATCAGTTTTAAGCTTGGCATATTCAATTATCATTTTCTACTTGATGTATAAACTAAATAAAGCATTTGCAAAGCTACATTTTGCAGGAAAAAAACGATTGAAATTGGACAAAGTGTTCCAAAGATATGTATTTGGGTTTCCAAAAACAATAGGAAAGAAAAGAAATTATTTCCTTTGTTTGACTAGATCTCAATTATTATTTTTATTGTTTTTGTGCTTTATCAGAACATAAAACCAGATTTTGTTTTAATTTTGATTTTAGTCTTAAAATCTATAACATTTTTCATTTATTTCAAATTCTTATATGTGACCTGTTATACAGACATGTTTTTTAAGATAAAGGCAATTATGAGAAAACAATTTTTGAAATGACATTAGTTGTGATACCCATAGTATTTGTCATAGCACAAAAGTATTTCAGAAAAAGATGATTGTCTATTGTTCTTTGTATTCATTACTATGTATTTGAAATATCATCATCAATTGGCTGCGGAGCAGGCGACCACAAGCTTCCTCCAACTGCTGCAATCTTGGGCTAGCGAAACTATTTCGTTTGGCTGCAGCATCCCTTTAATATCTTCCAGGAGGTGCTGGACATACTGCAAGTACAGAGTGTGCAGTCGTCCTGGTTTCCTCTTCCCATGCGGTGGAACATACAGGGCATAATCTGGCTAAGTATATGACTTAAAAATTTGAGTGTGTGGGTCCCAACTCTGTGATGATCTTGGTCATCATATGGTATATGGTTTGCATTTGGAATCTGATCCATACATTTGATGTTTAACATGACCCTGTAGCAAGATGTTGCAAAGTATTGACAGTGTTTTCTATGTCTTTGGTGATAACCCATGACTTGCACCCATAGAGAAAGATGTTGCACAAGTTATCTCAAACAGTTTGATTTTGGAATATTCATTGGTATATTTCTCAAAAGATTACACTAAACACAATAAATACCTGGTTTGAAACCAAATTTGATATAATTTTAAACCTTATTTAGAAACGGGGTTCATTGATGATGTAAGCTAGATCAGATACGGCTTAAAAAACAGCTGAGCAGTGAAAAGATTCAAAAGGTGACAACAAAACCAAAAAATTACCAAACCGATCAAAATATTCCTACCTGCACTTTCAGCATGTAAAAATTGCATAGAGTGTACACAATTTCAGTTTACAAAGAATATGGAAATGTGATTTTACTTACGAACTTTGGTATTATGAAAATATCAAACAATATCGTTAGCTAGATACACCCACACACAGTTGGAACAATATATGTAAATAAATGTATGCATATTGTGACAGTTGTACAATACAAACAAAGCATATTCTAGGTCATTTTTTTTATATTTTCAATAATAGTGTTCCCATATTTTTAGGATTAAAACTAAGCCTTTAAATTAAAACAAAATAAAAAGGAAAATTTCATTGATATACCGAAAGGCCGAAAATGCTATCCATGTTTGCGGCACATCCCCGTATGGTCATTTGTACTGAGTACCCCCCTGGGATTCTGTATACTAGATAGATCGGCACAGTCAATGTTCATATGGGAAAAATATTTTTTTATAAAAGATGGATGAATATATGGGATGTGTTATAAACTATATTTGGTTGAAATCTGTAAAGAATTAACCTCAAAAACTGTGTGTTTTGCTCTCTAGGCATTGACTCTGTGCACGTAATTATGCAGCAATATGTACAGTCGTCATCATGCGCGTAAATGACAGAGTGCCACACACGCTGCAGTACAGGCTAGGGAATGTGATATGGGAAGGAGAGAAAAAAGATAAGTAGGAACAGAAGATACATTGGCAGGTTGCAGGTAGTACAGGATTAGGGGATGCGATTAATGGATTGCAAAGACAATAAAAATCGTAGGGGACCTGATGGTATTGAAATCTCAAGTTTGGTATTTTGAATGATCAAGAACCATGTTGTAATGTTATTAAGTGTGTGTCTGTGGGGAAAGATGGCAAAATAGTAATTTGGTGTGATATCAATCGGCAATCGCCTTAGTCTTTCTGTTACCTGTTCAGTGATTATACGCATTATAGTGATCGTTTCTGTTTAGTCAGCTAGCAGGGGCTCACACAGAACAGCTAAAAAAAGTGCAAAAAAGGAAAGGGCCATTGGATAGGCCAGAATAAGGGGAGAAACATTCGTCCATGCCCAAATTTAAGATTTCTAGATACTTATGAACACTAAGATGTATTCTTTCACTTAAAACTGATAAGATACAACTTGTTAATATTTCCTCGAATTTTGGATGATATATTTCACTCTTTTCAACTCTAAAAAGTCACATGGCTCAAATTAGTAAATTGGTGGGAAATAATGAGTCAGGAATACGTGAATGCGAAATATTGTGATTCTATGCGCGATTTGCATCACATGATGTGGTGCAACCCTGCGCCCCTCCTGCGCGTATGTCCAACGCAGTCAAGATGCATTTGGTATGTTTTTAACGCCAGTAAATGTGTGTTAAACAAAACAAAAATTTGCAGTCAAAATGCCACTTAGATTTTTTAATTATTTTGAATTTTGGCACAATAAAAGCAGCAATTTTGTTTATCACAGGAATTCTGGCAAAAAATAGAAACATACCAAATTCAGAAGGATGACAAATACCACCTGTCTTGATTTAGCCTTTTTAAATGTTGTATTTTATTTTTTATCAATGACAATTTTTAAATCGATAAAATTTCAAGCACCTGGTATCTCAAAAGTTATTTGCTAAATATGTGCATTTTCGTATGTATATTTGGGTCAAATTGTATTCTATTTATATCATAAATAAAAATGACTAAAATTGGTGTCAAAATAGACAATTTAAATCTTGATATCTTCTATCAATAACATCTACTGCAGGGTAGGGGATATAGGTGGAAGATGAGATCATAGAGCCATGACATCAGTGTGACGCAATCCATCCATACCATCCATCTGATGCCGCTGGGTTGCTGATGCCACAAGTTCAATTTCAGTGTAATAATAGAATAGATGGGCAAGATGCGGTCTAAATATAAACAGATATAAATATGGACAAAATCAATAAATATGATAAATAAATTAATATAAATCCAAAAGGAGTTGAGATGTTGTGATGTAATGAGGCAGAATGATGTTTGATACGTTGGGAGATGGTGTCCACTTTATACGTCAAACTGATACAGTGATAGATTTTTTTTGACGTCTATATGAATTCTGTGTATAAATAACTTGATTTACTCTATGGCTTGGATACGTTGTCCTGTCCAGGACTCGAGATCCACAATCTGCATGGGGGTAAATGGAAGGAAAGGGGGAGGGAAATGTCATAATAATATCATCTCTAGCTCACGAAACCTGATCCTGTCCCGAAACTCATTCATCATGATTAGTGGCGGCACTGGGGAATCGCCAAATCTATTTATCCCCACCCACTTTCTAACAGGCAAAATAAGACACTTGAAAATGACCAACTTTTTAGGCCAAAAAAGTTAACCAATTTTAGGATATCATGAATTATCTTGCGTTGGTTCATTCTTTGCTGCAGGGCCCTTATATTTATTAGCCTGGCCATGTATATCACAAACAACTGTGGACTGTAGATATTTATTTCTACACTCCATGATAAAACAGAATGTAACATTTATTTATAGATTTTTAGATTTGCTGAGCTCATTTCACAGAACAACATATCATGTTTGGCACAACAAAAATACATACGGCTAGTTCTGTTTTACTGGAACAAATGTGCCATAAATACTGACAAATGTTGCATTTCTCTTTGTCCCTAACCTTGAACCTAAACATCATCCTAACCTATTATCATTACCCTCACCAAAAGAACATCCTTACCATAAAACACATCCTTCAGAAATACAGGGGATATATTTAAATCATACTAAAAGAACGCAAATATAACTCCTTTTGCAATACCTATAAAATTACATTTTATTGCCATTTTATTGCCAGATATACATGTAGGAATGATGCGGTGCAATGTTTTGTTGCAATTTCTGTTTGTTTTAATAGAATAGACAAAAATCACAACATTTTTCTGCAGGTGTATAATTTGTGTGATAAAACCTGCCTAAGCCACTCACATGCATCAAAGTATACTAAAAAGTACCTTGTGATCAAGTCTTGCAAACTCCTTCCAACTTGACACCCAATAACTAGATTAAGTAACCAACCTTTTACATTGGATTTAAATATTTTAGTACCAATAAAATAGCTGATATGGTATATTTGATGAGAAACAAGATTCCTTATAGCTGAAACACACTATTAACACAAAGCCTCATAAATACTGCAAACCCATTTCCAAGCTAAATTTAAACACAATTTCCGCATAATAGTTTTTGTGATAAGTTATCCGTATCCTTATTTTTGCAATGCATATTAAACCTGCCATATAAAATTACTAAGTTAAGTTTACATTACAATATCGAAATGAATAATTTATGAAGATTTATCGTAAATCTGTGCCAAATAGACTTACAAGGACAGGAATTGCTTTGTGGTGTATTATATTTGAAAGGGCATGACTACGCTAGTGTAAAAAAACACTGTACTTATTACTGTCTTAAAATAGAATTTTAAATATCAATTGTTTTATGAAAATTCACAATAGTGGAGGTCTTCAAAGCATGTAGAAATAGAAGCACTTAACTTTATTCATCAATATACTGTTTTACTCATTATATATTTTTTTAAAGAACTTGGTATTTTTGTGTATTTGTGACATTTTATAATGCAAAATATTTTGTAATACTGGGCCAAATAATCGGCCTGATGTATTTAATAATAAAATTGAACTTGAAGGAGCACTTTCCTGTGATGGATTAGTAGTTAAGTGGTCAAGAAAAAACAATTGTGTGACTTTTCACCATTGGCTCCCGTGACTTCAGGGAGCTAATTTGATAAAAATAATCATACAGGTTGTATATAGTTTTTTGTTTCTCATTCTGTCCGGTTCAATCTGGGGTGCTGCATCACTTTTTTGTTTGTTTCATTTTTTGTTTAAAAATGTAGCGAAACACTTTTTTCATGTTCGATGCTGGCCAAAGCATTTTACCACCTCTAACTACCTTTTTTCATCCCTCCAAATGAGATGCAATTCAAACAGGCTTCCACAGAGGCTATGTTAGCTATCTCATAATGCTGTTGGATATCGCTGTGTTTAATGTGATGCAGATTGTACCACCATACATGCTGTATTAATAGCAATAAGCCTTCCTTCCTTTTTTTTCAAGAAAAACTATTACATTGTGCAGGTGTTCATATCTATTATCTTTCGTCCATAATAAACCACATTGAGCATAAATTGCAGTCACTGAGTGTGCGGCCAACAATATGCAACTCTTGCTAGACAATCAAAAGATAATTTAAAACATCTTCTGCACACCATCAATTGATGAAAATTCTTGTGTTTATACATGCAGCCATATACCGGTACTCATTATTATAGTTCCTGAACTTTTATGTTGGCGAAAATGATGAATTGAATTCCCCCTTGATTATCCCAATACCTGACATAAACACACCACCCCCTTGATTACAAGATAACAACTCAAATCTATGCCTCAAAAATTGAAAAAGCAAAAAGAAAATTTTGATGCCTCATTTGTTTCAATAGCCCAGAAGTTGTTGCTATGGTGACCCTTTGAATGAAAAAGATGCATATTCAAAAGTTGCATCTAAACCCATTGATCATTCCTGTAGAAAATGTAATGGTACACTGGCTTGTGCAACTTTTGATTCTGCAACTTTTTTGCATTCAAAGAGTCACTCATCATGGCTACAAAGTTTGAGGTATCCAGACAAATGAGGTATGTAAATTTGCAGAACTAAACTGGGTTTCTTTTTACAATTTCAATTTTCAAATTTCAAATTTGACCCATAGATTTTGAGTTATTGTCTTGATATAATAAGGGGGGGTATTACTTTAATGTGTGTGTTTATTTTACTTTTATATGCAAATACAACTTTTTATTCTGCAACTTTTTTGCATTCAAAGAGTCACCATATGGATGGCTACAGATTTTGAGGTATCCAGAGAAATGAGGTATCTAATTTTGCAGAACTAAACTGGGTTTCTTTTTGCTATTTTAATTTTAAAATTTGACACATAGATTTTGAGTTATTGTCTTGATATAATAAGGGGGGGGGTATTACTTCTTGTGTGTGTTTATTTTACTTTTAGATGCAAATACATCTATATACATTGTAGGATGTTTATTTCAAAGATTGCCTTTAAAACATAAAATTTTGCTTGTCTTCCCCAAAATATACATATAAGTTTTTAATTTCTCTTGAGCAAAGGGTTAAAGTAAAAGTAAGTGAATGACAATTGAATTCCCACTAGGATTCCCTTATAGTGTATAAGGAAATGAATAGGAAATAAGGGTTATCCTACTGTTAACCAATAAACAAGTTATCTATTGGATTGGATTTCCCCATTTGAAGTGGCACATTGGCAGGATGCTCCTTGGGGTTGACTAATGGTTTGCTGGATTAATGGCAGGTTATTTTGGGAAAACATAAAATGCAGATCATGAAAGGATTTGGACCAAAATATTTTGCAGTTTCCATCCTGTAGCGCACGTGACTAAACATATTGTGTGAAGGTAAAATGTAAAAAAAAAGAAAGCTGTTTTGTAGCGTAGCAAATAATTTGATATCAACAAGATTGAAAAAGTAGGAAGGCATGTGGCATGATTCATTGCTGAAACTTGCCTCATAGCGCCAGAACTCATCGCCTAATGTTGTGTCTATTTTTGGGTAGGTTTGGGGAGTGATTAGATTTTCTCAGATGTGGGAAAAATGTGTCAATTTGTCAAAACAGGCAAAGGTAAGAATTGCTTGTATTTTTTTTTATTGGGGGGAGGGGTAGCTTGATTCTTGAGAAAAATGACCCTATGCCTAGTGAAGCCACTACCAATATAATCTATAAAAGCACAATATTTTCACAGTACAAATTTTCATGATTTGAAGTGAACCATAATTTTTGTGGCATGTAACTTTTTTATGTAAAATTGATACATTTTCTGAAAAGAAAATTTAGTGGATTCATGTCACTTCAGAAATGTTCATGCTTGATAGTTTAGTTGGAAAGAAGTGGGTATCGTGCACCCTCAGAAATCACACAGAGTTGAAGAACTAAATGTTTGAGGAATCTTCTTAAAGCAGAACTAAATAGGCCCTGCCAAGTTGTGGTACAGTTTACAGATCTCCTTCTCTGGCATCTCCTGCTTCACAATCACATACACAGCCTCTTTCAAAACACTGACTATCTGTCCACTTTGTTGTCAAATGTGTATTAGTGCTGTTGTGATGGATGGATATTCACAGCAGGGTCTCCACAACCAGCATAAGTCATGTTCACATTTTGAGTTACACCCGGCGTAAACTTACGCTAACATTGATAAAAATTCCACAAATATTTTTGCTACTCCTACAGCGTGTCCACACCTAGCCTACTCCTAGCACTCGCCGACCAGTTCCACCAAGCATTCACTTCTGGTCGGCGTAAACATCGGTTACCACTTCCGGTGTTTCTGTGACCTTTTTTCAACCACGCAATATGTAATGTCTTAGTTCCAACAAATAAGCGGTCAAACTTACACCAAGTGCCAGGAGTAGCAGCGTTCACATTGCAACTTCACGCCTGGCGGAGGTTACAACTTGCTACTCCTGACTTTTGTCAGGAGTAAATCGTCGGACGTACTCCTGGCGGAACTTACGCTGACCATCGTTCACACTGCCACTAATCCTGGCAGTGCCTACCGCTACTCCTAGCAACTTACGCCGACCAAGTTCCACCGGGCGTACGTCCGACAATGTGAACACAACTATAGAAGAGAGAGCTCATCCGGTTGCTATAAACTATCCCCAGCAAACACAAAAATGTTTTAATAGCATTTTGGTTTTGGTCAAAATATTTTAATAACATTTAAATACCGCATTATGTAAAGGTCATAAAAACATTTTAACATGATTTATATGAAAAAAATGTTATTTGAAAAATGTTTTTGCAATATATTTTGTCAACACTCAATAACATTATTTTAGAATATTTTACATGAAAAGGGCATTTCGTGATCCACAGCATCATCCCCCCACTTTTCTCAAAAAAGTTGAGATTTTTATATCACTGGAAACCTCTGGCTACATAATGTTTATGTACACAAAATTTCTTTGAATTTCGTTCTGGTATACCAGAACGAAATTACAACACATTGTTCATGGAGTAGTGTAATACACATATCATGCATAACTCGCAAATGCAAAATCGGAATCCACTGAAATTTTGGGGATAAGCTTTTTTCGTGAACATCTACTGAAAAATGTCATAAAAAGAGGATGCTAGGATCACAAAATACTCCTTTAAGTTTTCAAGAATTAGAGTAACCTCACATCTTTGATTGATCTGTAGCAATATATTTGAAATTAGAATGCCTTTGAATAGGTTGAATTACATTATATAATCTTATTTATGAAACAAAAACATGGTCATGCTTAACTCTCTTGACGCGGGTGTCGACTGCAGACGACAAGATTTAAAAAAAATTCAAAAATTCAAAAATTTCAGAAATGTAAATTTTCATGACCATATTTGGAATCAGCATGAAAAATGCATTAAAATGAGTACAAACAAGCCTAGTATTGGTTCAGTAGTTCTTAAGATAGCTCTTGATATTTTGAGAAAATATTTCAAAACTTTTTCCGTTGAAGCTTATGGCTAGCACGCAGAGCATTAAATATCCATCGTGATTTCAGGTAAGCCAGAAATCATGACAAGGATATTAATACCTGGAATATGGATGTATCAATAAATGCTATATATCTAGGAGCTATAGGATTACTGATAATTGAGATGGATGGAAAGTAGGCCAGTTCATGCCAGCAAGGAACACCAGGTATAACCTGCACTCTACCTATACCTACACCTATGACGTACAAATCTAGAGTTAAGTAATGTCAAAACACCTGTACAAGGAAGTGTGTATTTAAAAGCCAGTAAGGTGATGAAAAGAGTGAATGAAAGATTTGAAAACAAGTCATTCAAGTGTAAATAACTATCTCTTATAGGTACGCATGTGGCTCATTAATTTACAGCTGCACTTTATATGTAGCATTTTGTTGAAAAAGTTTTGAGATAAGTTTGGAATGTTATGCATGCAAAAAAATGTTAACCCATAGCAGCAAAAATGTTATACCTTGACTTCTTTAGTTGACTTCTTCCAAATGCTTTGACTATATTTCCAACTAATGATCCAACTTTGATATAAAATTGGAAGGATTGAGCGCAATACACAAATTAATTGGTTGAGCTGCTATGTGTTGGACGAGACAATATTGGGCAAGACAACAGTTTATTTATTTGTTTGTTTGATATTTGTTTCTTAAATTGTCTGTTAAAATGCTTGTTTGCTTAGTTGGAAATAATAGAAAATTTCAATTCCATCTAAAATGTTTCTTATCTTTATTTTTTTTAATGGCCAGTGTTTACTTTAAAAAGCACGGATCAGTGCACTTCTGGGTTTGCCTGCCTTTGGCCACAGATCCTGGAAATAAATTTATTTCCAGGATCTGTGCTTTGGCCAAATATAATTAATAACTGAAGCATATACAAAATCATCAACATTTATTTACATCTTAAATGTAATTTGTTCATAGTGTACATGCCACAAGATAGTTTACAGAGTGTCATATTTCCTCTCCCATATGTAGAAATAACCTATTGCATTAATAATTTGAAAAAGGTAATTGGTGTAAGTCAGTGATGCTAATATTTACAAATGTGATGCAATCAAGCTAAATCAGTCGGAACTCGGAAATATTGATTTTGAGATATAGCCATACAAAGGAAATTTTCCTTTTGTTTCCTGTTGTTTTGGAAACTCTTTAATTGCTCTTTTCTGGGAACTGGTTGTTCAATTTCAATGGGATTTTCTGCAAAACTCAGATTTGTAAATGCTTTTTACTATCATATAAGAAACTGAAAATTTAATATTTCCGAGTTCTGACTGATTTTGCTTGATCACATCACAAATGTGAGGAGGCCAAAGAATATAGTTCAAGTTATGGCCAAAATAGAGTGGTCAAATATCACTAACTGAAACTCCAGTGTTTATTGAAAATGTTCATCTTATTGCTGTCTTCTAAATATGGCCATCCACCATGAATGGGCTTCAATATCAGCAGAGCTTGTTTTGAGGTATGGTCCATTGAACTTCTCCAAAAACAATAGAAAACAAAGGATTTCTCAACTCTGTTACTGATTTTTGTTACAGGAACATGTAATATATCATTGTAAAGCTTATTTTGAGACGAATATCTCAAAAAGTGACAAAGCCGACATTACAGCTCATTTATGGCGGGCGATCACAATTATGCAAGAATATTAAATTAAACAAATGCAAGTTGATTTTACTTCACAGATGCCTCATTTTGCTTGGTTGCTTCACATGTCTTTTAATATGAAATGTAGATTCCATATCTGCTTGCAGCCTACTGTAAAAGTAGAAATTTTTGTGCTACCTTTATGTTCACACTTTTCGCATTCCAAGCAAGTTGAAGCAACTATCACGAAAATAACATTGCACAAATGTATTCCATTTTGTGTATAAGATTGGGTTATTCAATTGTTCAAGCTCAGAACAATGAATTTAAAAACAACTGAAACAGTTTAGATTTGGCAAAGCACGGAAAATGAATTGCGCAAAAATTTCCTTTTTGGTAGTATATTGCTGGAAGTAGTAAGGCAAGTAAACTAGATGGTTATGTAAAGAGCCTTGGGTAAATTTTTGTCTTTGCTTACCAAAAATTACTTAATTTAAAATGCCTGTACCAACGATATCACACCTTTAATATCGCTCTTCCTAGCACGCAAGTACTAATCTCAAATATGGTTAAGTCACACTTTATTTGTCACCCCACTTACATGCGATATTTTCCTTTGATATGCTTTTACATTTGACATCTCATGTTACTTTGACTTGAATTGAGCATATCAGATCATTATTGATATCAGGGCTTGAGTGATTCTTGATGCTTGTGAAACACCTGAACACAGAGTGAGATCATTAAGCTAATGCATGCATTTTTTCTGGCTCAGTTCCATGTCTGGTGTGTATAGAGTGTGTTCAAATAAAATAATGAATAAAAAAACATTGCTAAAAATGAGATGTGTCATGCCAGAGCTAGCAGTCATGCTAAAATTGAAATATGCCCTAAAGAAGTACTGCATTCATTTATTATATGTGACACGATCTGGTCCATGGGGACCAAAGGCGGCAAATTTGAAATAGAGATCAAGGCAAAAATATGGAGTAAAAAACAATAAAATACACAAGAAATTACACATCACAAAACTTCAGAACTTCAAAACCAAGTGTGCTAAATAAACCTTTGGTGTTTTCAGTATATGATAGATTGTATAAAGTAGTAATTAAAGTAACTACTTTTCAAAATGCCTTTAGCCCCCATGGAGCAGAAAGTGTCACATATACTGTATGAAGTTTGAAAATATTCATATCTGAAGCGGTATTTAACGAAGCCCAATTATGAAGTTTTGGTGTATATATTTTGACACCTTATC
This sequence comes from Amphiura filiformis, assembly GCF_039555335.1. Taxonomy (NCBI): domain Eukaryota; kingdom Metazoa; phylum Echinodermata; class Ophiuroidea; order Amphilepidida; family Amphiuridae; genus Amphiura; species Amphiura filiformis. The sequence continues at coordinate 34,110,915 of NC_092632.1, forward strand.
AATATTTTGATTTATGCAAGTTATTATTACAAAAACCTGACTCTGCTACCGAATTTGAATAACAACTTGCACAAATTAAAATATAGATAAGGTGTCAAACGATGGCAACCTTATACTAAATGGCAGAATAAATGACACACATGTGTGTCATTTATTCTGCCATTTAGTATAAGGTTGCCATCGTACACGAGCAATTCAGTTTTTGGAGATTGTTCACCTTTATCCTTTGCGGAATGGAATTTCTGATTGTTTGACGATCTATATCCCAACCAGAGAGGGTTTACGCTCGTCGTTAGACGCAACTCGTCTAGTTGTCCCCATGGAGCAACAGATTAATTGGTGATAGGTCTGTCAGTGTACAGGGACCCAAACTGTGGAACAACATACCTTTAAACATCAGAGTTTCCCCCACTGTAGATAGTTTCAAGAGTAACCTAAAAACTCACTTGTACTGATTGTTGCTGTTTTTAAGCTTTTTTTTCAGGTATTATATGTTTTGGTATAATTATATTTTGTATCTTTGTAAAGTGCTTTGATCAGGTTGGAAAAGCACTATATTAAGTGCTGTTATTATTATTATTATTATTTAAGGATGTCAAAATTAAATTTCATTTAACTGACAAATGACTGTCCCGGGTTCTTGAAAAATTTTGTATGCGGGGTGTGCCACGAGACTTTCGGATGCTGACTTTCTCTATACCTACTTTTTGCTGTTTTTGCTACCCATCAGTATACCAATTTTCAAGAAAAAACACCCAAAAAGCACCCAAATTTGCCATAATTGGGTGTTTTAAGGGCACTTTTGCCAAAATGCGCATTGGTCTCCACTGAAAACCCACCCATCGATATACCAAAATCGCTGAAAAGGTACCCCAAAACCGTGGCACATCCCGTATACCTTCAACCAGGAAGAACCCCCCCCCCGGATGACTGTGTATCACTTTAAGGGCCCGGTCGATCACCCACCTTTGTAGATGACAAACACAAAATGCAGTAACCTTTCACAGCGTCCACCTCTTGCCACCATCAGTCAACAGTCAACATAATATAGGATTTGTACAAATCAAAAATCACTGGTTTTAATGTCATCAGGTGATTAGGTACAGGAGGCTGAAAAATTAGTGTAGGAAAGTAAAGATACAAGTGATTACATGTAAGCTTATATTTACAGGGTGCACATGGGGTTACACTAAATCCACTTTAAATCAATGTACAAAATCATTAATTTGTAAATGTGTGAATTGATGAGATGAAAACAATTGTAATATGCAAGTGCACGTATCTTTAATAAATCTGGCATTTGGCAATTTGTTTTTACATAAAACACTGAATTTTTTAAAGTTAAAGAAATATGCAGGTAGGCTGAGTAGTACATTATTCACGACTTGCTAACGGAAAAAAGTCAAGATTTTTTTTTATGTAAGTGAACAGTTGAGGTGGTTTATAAAAACTTAAACAACTTTGGCCAATTAATCATACAAGAAGAATGTCAAAGATATTCTTAGAAATTCAATGGTGGTCTTAACTTTATGTTCACCTATCTATCAATTTGTTGAAAAGTTGTGGTGGTTTATACAAATTTACACAACTCTGGACCATTAATCCACAGATTAATCATACACAAAAAGTTTCAAAGTTATTCTTAGAAATAAATACTTGGGCTTATGTACACATATCTATCAATTTTTATAGACATGTTATATTTATTGAACTGAAGGCCTATAGATAATATATCACTGCTCTTCTACATTTGACTCATTTGGTTAAGCATCAGTCCAGTGATCCAAACATCCCAGGTTCAAATCCTGAATGTTCAGTGAAGTTTTGTCACTGGCTGGCATTTATGTATGTGAAAACTTGTTTTAAAAACATTTCTCGTAAGGTGTTATAGTTGTTTGCATTGGGCCTTTTTAAGTTCCTGGTTTTAGTTTGGGTATATGGTTTCCCATTGTTGTACACTGTTAAGTGTCTCCTTTTGTCCAATTGCAAGAAACAATGAGGAATTATCTATTGTTCTTCCTTTTAAGGGTAGGCGAGGTATTGTTTGTCGAAGCAGCCAAAAAAAATTGATTTTCATTATTTAAATCAATATATTATTGAAAAATAACACTTTGATGTTTTGCAAAAGTTCATTCTACAAATCATGTACTTTGAAAACTTGCTTGATTTATATGTTGTGAATGAGTTATGTATGTTTTACAATTTAAGTGTTGTTGTTTCTGCCCTCTTTACAACATAACTTAAGAACCACAGGACCTACAAAAGTATATAACCACAGGACCTACAAAAGTATATCTTTGATATTTGAATTCTTCTACACACTTGTAGACACACTTCAACACACTTGACCGTGGTAGCTCCTAAATCATGTCTGAAAAGGAAAAGGGGTCTGATGATACAGCGTCCATTATTTGGTCGAACGATATGGTTGCGTTTCTAATTTTATCAGTGGCAAGACATGGTTGTGGGGAAGACGCAATGCTGATGCTCATAAAAAGATGACGGAAGCTGTAATGCAACAATTCAGCCCAGAAGCCACCATGCAGCAACTGCAAAAATCCCTAAAGAACAACATGAAATATCTCCGCGAGTGATCTGAATCTGACTCTAAGGTCACAAAAAGTTTTTTGAGACTTCCGCCTTCCCTCGTATTAACGTGCGTAGAGAATCGTTACCCTGCATTTTCAGCCCAGTAGAACCGACCCGGTGAATGCGAGAGGATTGAAATGCGGGTGAAGGTGAATTCGCAGTAATGCGAGGTGCTCAGTATATACACGCTGTATGTGTCTCGATCCCGGGGTCTCGATTTATGTTGATTCAATAGCAATAGTTTATTTTATACAAGTATTCAAAATCAAGATGGTTTCACTGAAAAACAGTGGCATGAACAACAAAAATTAAATAATTAACATAACAAGATGCTTTGGCCAAAACAAGACACCTGTTTTTCAGTGATAGCTAAGCTCCTGGCGGATATTGTCATCCATATCTTAATGCATGGACTGTCTCCTATAGATTGAAATCTGACGACCACTGTAATGTAATGGAAAGGTCTACTCTATTCAGAACATTTCAAACATGCCTTTCTTTAGGTTTCTAGTAATGTCTTGCAATTTTCTTATGTTCATATTTTTTTCTTCTAGTACAAAGCAAAACAATGATGCAAAGATTATGCAGATTCTGTATATAACTTATGAATGTACTGATGCTGACTTTTAATGAATCTTAAAATAACTTGGTACACTCAGTTTCATTAGAGGATGAAAGGTTTCTATGTTTCTTTGTTCTTGAGGTTAATGACTTAATTTACCAATTTAAATAATTTAGTATCATCAGTTTCATTTAGAGGAGAAGATGAAAGGTTTCTATGGTTTTCTTTGTTCTCAAGGTTATAATGACTTGATTCACCAATTGTTTTTCTCTCCAGGTGACCAAGAAAAACCCTTTGATGTATACCTGTTTCATCTGGAAACTTCTCTTATGACGTAGACCTGTGTCATCTGGAAACTGCTCTCATGACGTGACGAAGACCTATTTCATCTGGAAATTTCTCTTATGATGTAGACCTGCGTCATCTGGAAACAACTCCCATGACATGACGTAGACCTGTTTCATCTGGAAATTCTCATAGAAGTAAAAGCAAGTACAGGTTAAACTACACTGTTACATATATAGTCTGTCTTGTCTCAAGTTGAGAGTGATGCTATGTTGGATTTTGCAGTGGTGGAATTGAATCGCGCTTGTTAGCCTAATCCTGTGGGTGTATACACATGTCTAGATGGGCGATTTGTTTGTACACTGGTGATGCAACTGCATAAACGCATCGATTCAAATCTGCCACTGTGAAATCCAACATGGTGTTACTCTCAACTTTTTGTTTTGGTCATGTGATATTGTGGCTAAGCACAGCTGTTCCTTTCCTTTTGCACTTGCTCAAAACTTGAAGACAGTTTAGATTTCATTTTATGTAATTATTAGATGCAAAATCTATGTCGCTGGAAGGTGGCTGATCAAAATAGCTTAAACAAATGTCTAAAAATTGTGCGGTCTTAAGTCGAGAATATGTGCAGTCTTAAAGGCCAGAAAATGTCTTTGTGGGCATTTTCCATTGTGATGGTGGAAGACTGTGCAAAAAATATTTGAGCTTTTGCAGAAAGGTGCAGAAGACCCTGGAGGAAAATTAGCCACTGCTTTTAGTCGCATCAGACTAATGCCTGCAGGACTTTGGGCTATACACTGGCCTTAATACTCATCAGTAGAAGTACACTATGTGACCATATCATCAGCTCATCATACATGTACCTACAATTTTCTACAGAATAAGACATAGTGTGAGTAATTTTAGGCCTTGGTGAGTTCCTGTTTTGAACACATGTTCAATCCCCTCGTTATTAATATTACATTGAATTATTTCCTGTTTTTAAAACTCTCATGTGTTAAATTAATATCACATTACCATGATTACTTGAATATCCTTGTCTTTATACATCATAAAAGAAAAAGTAAATACCTTGAACAAACAAGATATTAGTCAATTATGCAATGCATAAAATATGTCCACGCCAAATTATGCAATCAGAAAAGGCAAAGTTACGAAGGAACATAGGAATAGATGAATGGATAGGAAATATCACTTCAGAAGGTGATAGAAATGTAAACGCTTGGCTAGAATACTTTGCTTATAGTACATACTTACCAATATAGTGCTTGGGTAACGTTTGTACAGGTATGTGTGGCAGTCAAGGGTCCCTTATTTCACTGAGGCTTTCCAGCAGTTCCTAAGACCCACATTTGGGGATCATGCCTCAGTTCATTAACCTACCTCACCTGAAGTAAAACTTTGACAATTGGATATTGTAGCAATGCATCCAGCCTATAATTGGGCCCAATTCAAGTTCACTGAGCCAAAAAGAGGGGTTGAAAATTAGTGCTCAGTTCCTAAAGTGTTCCCCGCACACCGTACCAAAATTTAGGTTAAATACACCCTCTTCCCTGCAAAAGAACTATGCCAAGTTGATATTTAGCAGCAAACCTTGGGTTTCTTTTGTACAATTTCCACATGAAATTAAACAACTTCATTCTGGCCAAGCCTTATATGCTTTATATCGCATTGTTGGCCCAGGACATTGCCAATAAGATTTAATTGAATCGTTGTAATGGGTTAGCAGCGTTCAAAACTGTTAGACCATCACAACATTTGGTTATCCACACTGAATTTTTCATTTACAATTATATAACAACCTTTAATATCATCCAAACTTGTCATGGATATTGAATATTCCCAAGATTCCTCCCCTACATAAGAATGAGTTTATCTCATTAATATTCACATATATGAGTGTTATCAACCAATGAGATTGATCACTGCTGTTCACTTTTCCTCTCTTACACAGACTTCAAACCAATCTATCATCAGTACACCGATTACAACCAGCAGTGAGTAATGAGCAGTGGGCTATTCCATTGCACTAATGGGGAAGTAATGTTTCACATGGTTGGCCTTCCAAGTACAGCTGCACAGATGCAGACTAGACTGCTAGCTAGGTGATGCAGTAGTTTGCATTTAGTGCGCTTACCAACGCTGGATACTATTCTATGGATGATACAAATGGACTTATTATATTGAATACTTTGTCAATGGACACCATAAACAGAATGAAGGTAAGAGACAAGATGATAATGAGAATTTTACAAGAGATAATAAATTGCGATACAATACTATTTTTTTCTCTGTCAGACTGTGATGAATCAAGAATGGTTACTTTGTAAGAGTATTTCTGTGCGTGTCCGTAAGCAATAGTTAATTGCAGTAAGAGATGTAACCAGAGTTGATTGATGCTTCATTTACTCTAGGTAAAGACATACATGTTCATTGATTGTTCAAATTTAGATTTTCCGAGTAGATTTGGGTTTTGTTTGGCTAACCAGATTTAATTTTGCTTAGTATCATGGTTTGGAATGGTAAATGTTGGTGCATTTGAAATGTAATTAAGTTTCAGTGCTTGTTTTGATGATCATGTATGATGGTGGTTGGAGAATTGTCTGTTAGGGAACATTAAAGCACATGATCTGAGAAGGTGTTATCGAACATTTATATTTGTTGTGGAGTGAGGAAATTATTGAGCCCAGGTAGATTTGGGCCCTGGTAGAATGGAGACCTGATTGTAACTCTATATATCATGTCATCAAAAACAAAGATTCACATTACTAATTTCAGTAGAAATATTTCATTCATTTTATGCAGATTGAAATTGAGTTAAACTTCTAAGCTATTAAATTTATTACCAGGAATGCTTTCGTAGAACTTTTACATATGCAGCTGGATGCTGTTAGCTCTACAATATTAATGCTTAAGTTCCGCGAAAGCACTGTCGGTAAGCAAATTTTAAAAAGTAATGTATTAAGGCAAGTCAGAGCCTTTGGGTCATATTTTTCCAGTTTTGGTTCTTTTGCTTATATAATACAGTTTATTTCTGCAGAGTAATTCAATTATCTTATAGGAAAGAGTCAAGAAAGCCACTGGTTACATTTATATTTCCATGTATTGCAGTTATTGAGTTACGACAAATATTATGTCAACATGGAGGTTTTTACTATTCCCTCCCCCCTCCCAGTGAAAATCATGCACATGGAGGGAAAATAAAACCCATTACAATGAGCCTTGTGATCTCACAATATTGAACCTATACATTTCCCTATGAGTGTGGCCTTTATTTTTCTCAATATTTGAGCACCAATACCACTAACTCAGACACCATTCTGACTTGCCTTAAATAAATTACTCTGCGTTTTGTCGCCGCAACATATGAATCACTATATTTCATTTTATGTTCCTTCGCATCTTGAATCATACTCATTTTTTTTCAACCTTTAATATATTCTCTGTATATGTCTGACCATTGTCTGACCATAGACACTCTAGAGGATCTGTGGTCAGACCATATCTGATACCTATATTTGCCAGCTGAGGACACTGTAACCAAGAGGGGAACAAGCTGATATGTAGCATCTTGCAGAGAAAACATTATTAGGTTACTCTAAAAATTATCATTTTCACAAGCATAATTTTTGCACTTTGCCGTTTTTGAACTATTTCACTTGTTTTTAAATGTGAGCTTTGGGTTTTTTTTTATGTAGAACTATAAATGAATATTCACACAATTTAATCTTCACTTCAACTGTGCTGAGTATGAAAAGCACAAAACATAAATGTTCCACAAAAATTACCACTTTAACAGTGTTGGGCATTTGGTAGTGTATGTTTTTATTTTCAGTTTTCATTTCTTATTCATAATTTATTATAATTGCTTTTTGTTAATAAAGTTTTCAATCCCATCAATTGAAAACCAATTTAACCCCTGCAGAATTAATGCTGTGGTCCCCCGTTGGTAGGGCCTATTGTGTGAATTTGTGTACTGTTGCTAAGTCGCGTGGTACACAGGCGTTGTTTTGCATTCCGATCATTTCTTGTTTCGTCATTATTTTGTCAGATTCAACAAGACTAGGTTGTGTTTAAAAAATTTTCTTTCGGAAGTTTTTTAGTGAACATATTTTTACAATTTAACCATCGTTCATAATAAGTAGTAATCCCAGTAGCTTTATATATTAATTTGGTTAGTGTAATTACAATATTACGTGGATTTTCATTGATGAAATACGGAAAAATACAACAAAATCTGTGCGGCGGTTTGGAATTCAGTTCAAGAACTTTTAGTGGAACATTGGGGAGAAAAGTAGGTATGCCTACCACCAGCTGGACTTAAAAGGATCGAATTTTATGTCTATTTGCACTATCACCGAGCATCTCGCCAGGTGCATGATGGCTGATAATTCATCAGTTATTGAAGTGCGATCATAGGCTGTAGTATGATAGTTCCAGTTTGGACTCCTTTCTCACGACTCCTAAGTCTTTTTACGTGAACGGAAAATCGATGTTTAATTGAGTTTACATACGAAACAACCAGCTGCAGCAAGGAGTATTAAAAGTCATCAATATGATAAGTGGAAATTGTGACATTGGCTGAGATTCTCTTAATATTTTTGTTATAAAATGATAAATATTTGGAAAAAACTAACCCGAGTGATAGAGGCGAAGTTGCTAATATACATGCGGTATGTGACAATTCTACGTGAACGGGTCACCCAGCAAATGCAATTCAATGACCAAGCAAGGTGTCCGTCGGCCGTCATCCGGCAGAGGTGTTGAGATCCCGAGTTGAGATCAAGATGACGAGTTGATTTGGTGAGAAATTTGCTTTTATAATCAATCCCGGGTTTTAGTAGTAAAGCCTAAAGGTAGAGCACATTTGTAAAAAATGGGCATTGGAAGTAATAACATTGGGTCGCCTGAGTGCGATTTATTTTAATAATTTCACTTCACAAAAAGGAGTTTAAACTTTTTCAAACTGTGAGATTCGCAAAAGCAGAACATAAAACCAGGTTGCCAAAAAATTTCTGCTTGATTTGCTGGCCAAATAATGAAGTCTCCAAAAATTCTTTTAATTTGGTTTATGGAACAGGAAACTATCTGAAGTCGCGGGAGCCAAATATTGTAAAGTCGCAAAAAATTGTCCTTAATCATTGGTTTTGAGACAGGAAATTGTCAAAAGTCGCGAAAATAAATAAATAATATTTTTTTTCAAAATTCGCCCAATTGGGCTACCAAATCGCTGGTTTGGCAATACTTAATAGCGGTCTCGATGATTGAGTAAATTCTTTACCGTCAATCAGTCCTGGAGATTATGCAAATAGACAATTACTATGGCGCGTTATAAACCCCATAGATTAAATGATCAAACCCATTTACGAAATTACGAGAAATTACATCAGTAATTCATTAATGAGATGAGCGTCATTCGAACATGTACCACGTATACAAAGATATTTACATTGTTGAATGCGATATCAAGTTGTGTTCAAACGAAATTTGAGTGCCAATAAAGAGCAGTTATGATTTAAAATGTTTATTATTTAGTTTAAATTTGGGTTTCCACATATAATTTGCATCGTTCACAAAATGTATCAACTTAATTGTAAGTAAAACATCGGACTTCTGCAGGATGAAATAGGCGCGTGGTATAGGTTGCAGAATTCGACATGCTTGATTTTCTAGAATCCATGGACGGGAAAGATCGAATCACTTCCCTGGTTAAAAACACATGGATCAGAAACAACAACCATGGGTGGTCAAAACCCTTTATATAATCATGCTGATGCACGGCGTGCCTGGTTTTAGTTGAAAACAAACTGTATTGTTGTGGCTGCAATATCCGGGCATTGTAGGGTTTCAGTCCTGAAAAGGTTAAGATGCGGAGCCATGCGAGGTGTGCTGTGACTCCTGCTTTGCATAAAACATATAAAATGCCTCTTCTTTGTCCAATCGTGGGACAGGAGTCATGCACAGGCCGCGCTTGGGAGGCGTTGGCGTTTTTTCGGTAACTAGTGTCGGGAAAATTTACAAGCAGTTTGTATTCCCATCCGAAGTAAAAAATAATAATAATAAAATAAGATAAAATCTTTGCGTCCATTTACATCAGTGAATAGAGCACAAGCTTTTGCTGATACAAGCGGCAGCCAAAAATCAGTCAATCAATAAATATGAATAGTGCTCCAAGTTTTTTGCTGATACAAGCGACATTTAAAAATCGTGCAATAAATAAATAAATAAAAAATGAAATAAAATGAAAAAAAAATAAATAAATAAATAAATAAATAAATAGCCTATGGGCATATAAATAAATGGGAAAAATATATATATTAATCAAAAATTATATATAGCCTATGGGCATATAAAAAAAAAATAAATAAATAAATAAATAAAAATTATAGCCTTGGGGCATATGAATAAACGATAAAATTAATAAATAAATTGAAAATAATATATAGCCTATGGGCATATTAATGAAAAAAAAAAAAAAAAAAAAAAAAAGTTTCTGGTAGGGCATATTATGGTAGCCAGTCACTCCGTGTGGAGACACGCTCCGGTCCTGATGGGACCAGGCTCAAACAAAATGTTCAAGCCAGCGTTAAAAAGCCTATAAACATACTGGCCTATATGCAAAGAGCGTGAAAAACTAATTTGAAGAACAAGAACAAGGAAAGGGGTGTCACATCCAGACTTTGCAAGATAAAAGTGACACTGACGCTGATATAAATAATCTGTTTACATTTATATAGTAGGCATTTTGATCTGCCAAGATCGTAAACAAGTGTTGTGCGATATGCAATATAGTAACATCGCTATGCGGTGCATTAGTGATCGCGGTATATGATATCCTGGATATTACAAGTGGGATATTCGTGAATCATTTAGTCTGATTAAATAATGTTAGTGGCTTTTGAAAAAGCTTGAAATTACTGGAAGTCAAATTTTGGTTGGATTTTCATGAAAATTCCTGGACAATTGTTTAAAGCAATCGGTAAGGGTTAGGATAGGTGAACAGATTTCCTTTTTGGCGTAAAATACTAACATCGAAGGGCAGCATTATAATTTAACAATTTTGGAGGTCGTATATACCTGTAAATTACAGAAAATATTAACAGTGAGTGGCAGCCCTATAATTTAACAATTGGAAGATCGTTTTATGGGTTTTCTGACATATCCATAGGTGTTGGCACACAATGTCATCGACCCTATATCTTCATAGCAGAAATCGCCATGGTAGGTTGAATCCACAGCCACGATTGGCCATTTGGTTCAGACCTTTGAAGCTCTTTGAGGCGAATAATTAGTCGAGGACATGACTAAGGCTACTCACAATAGCGGGGTAATTGATCTTGGTTTTGCGTGAATAAGCTTGTATACCCCATTGAAGTCAATGGTCATCGACTTTTATACTGCCTAGTAGTGAGTGCAGCTGTACTACGATGTAGTCCATACAGGACCAACGCATAATATAAAATTAGAGTTTTGGTCCGATTTTGAGTTCAAAGCGCATGGCCAATTTTCAAAGCGCATTCTAGCGACCATCATATCTGTTCAACACGTATTTTTCAAGTGTATGAGACCACATCTTGTTTCTTGAGAAAAATTTTCTAACCCGGTATCCGAAGATTTTCGTCTGATATCAAAATCGTGCATAGCAATTCACGTGTATCGATCCCCTGTATTCATTTTAGTGTCTCTGCTACACCAAATAATTATTAGCCAGGCGGTGTCGGTGTGTGGCATTTAAGGAACTCATAGAAAATGTATCATCAGGAAATTGTAGAGTCATCTGATGTAAAATAAGTTTGGTGGATCATGGTACGATTCCTTATATTTACTTGCCCAAATTAACTCGGCATAGTGTTTTACTAGATTTGGTTTTAATCTACTTGGCAGCATCTTTGTGAAGCTCGCCTAGATAGTGGGAACAGAGCACTGCCTTTCCACTTGGACCTTCTGGCATATTTAAAAAAGTTGAAAAGTAAATAAAGAGGTAAATAAATAAACAAAATAAATGGAAAAATAATCATGTTCAAGATCAATTCAATTTTCAACTTTTGAGTATATAGTAAGGTAGTTTTATTAATCATCAGGCTTGTATATATGCAAAAGCCTTTGCTTGCACAATTTGCTTCCCTTTTTCTGTCTTCTTCATTGCAGATTATATCAGGTAACAGAAGGGAAAGGCGTGTTGTTTGTTGTGAGACTGGAGATTTGTTTATGACCACAATATTTGACGGTGATCTCATCATCAAGGGTTTACTTCAGTTAGACCATAGACCATTTACATGGAGCCACATAACAGCTACATTGCAGCAATCAATGACTTATATTTGCACATTTTGAATTAATATCGAATGTTGCACGTTGCTTTATTTACAAGCTATGTACAATGGAAGAATCATTTCAAGTGCTTTAAAAAACATAAAATGGAGTACAATCTGGTAAGAATCACAAATCATTACAATTATTATGCGTCGTCGTTGTCTTGTGGGTCATAAGTAATATGACTGACCTGGTATTGTGATTTTAAGAGTGTTGTTTCAACTCTGCCTGTCCAATCCAAGATGATGCATGTTGAGCATTCACAAGTTGGTTTTGAATGTCATCTGACCAATAGACCTCTGTTCCCAAAGTCCTGCAGTTGCTGCAGTCAATCTTCTGACATTCTGAACATTTGACAGGTATGTACACTTGTACAGCATCATCAATTATACTTTCAGTTGTCAGGTACTCAAAATTCTTGTTTAATGAAAGTATCCATAACAGTTGGAATGCACACTGAATATGTGCACATGATATAGTGGATTAAGGAGATGTAAATTTAATGCCAAGAACACTTAAGAATTCAATTGTCAGATTGGTATAGTTAATAAGCAAGGAACGTGTCAAGATGCTGCTTGAATGTTTGTTTTGGTTTTGTTTTGTATTGTTTTAAACAATCTTCTTGTTCAGAACCATGAATTGACCTATTGTATTTATTTAATAAATATTTATTGAAGACCGGTCTAGCAGGTGGGATCCTTATTTGTTTAGAATTTTCATATTCAATTTGATACAGTGTTTTGCCAATTTTGAGATTACATTGAATTGATCATGTGTTTTATTGCTTCGCTGTATACTTCATTTTCATTTTTGTTTTCTACTCACGTGCTTATCTATGTGTGTACAGCTTGGCTTTTTAAAAATTCGTGTTTTATGATTCTAATTTCATCTTCTGCTTGATATTTGTTAGCAGTATCTTGCTGTTGTTTATTCAATTGTTGTCTGGTTAAACTTATTTTGCTTTAGTGCTTATGCGTCACTTTGAACATTTCACTTAGTTGTTTCTTTACTCATTTTGCATGTATTTTTTCCGTGCAATACCTTTTTTTGTTTATTGTTTATCGAGTGCCTATTTCAATTGTTTCTTATTTCTTAATGATGTATATTTATATTTTAATGGGTATTTTGTTTTAAGTACACATGTTTTAATTGTAAGCGCCTTGTGGTCTTTGATGTAATGCGCTATATAAGAATAAATTTTATTATTATTATTATTTGGTCGATTAGGTTTGTTTGTACTAAGGAAGGAATCAACTCCAGGTTGGCATGGGATAGCCTAGGCAGGGGCCAAGTACTATGCCCTCAAATTTTTTCTTGTTCAACAAAATTCAAAATCAAAAAATTGTGTTCAAGTTTTTTCGTGAGGTTGCGCAGCCGCCTAGTTATCACGTTGATTCAAGAAGTAGGTTGACCTATTGTATTTTATAGAATAGGCATGTTATCCTAGTTCTCTGTACACTTTTATAGCATTTCTCGTTTGATGAGAAAAAACATGGTCTTGGGGCTTAGATGTACCAGAAATATAAGCGAGTGGCACACACAATTTGTAGAGCAGAGTTAACAACGCACATGTCATTACCCACAGATATAGTTCATCCAGATATGCGTAATATTGACAAACCACTATGGGTAGGGGATTGCACCATAGACCATTTGCACTTGCAGTCACCGTTTGGTCTCCTATATATCAGGCAAAAGAACATCCAGAGAGCTTCCCATATCCCCCAGGCTTAACTGACGAAAATGAATAAAGAATCAATAGAATATGTTTAAAAATCTGGAGGGGGGATTGGGAAGTTTATTTCTCATTCAGTTCTTGCATGATCCATTAACTTCTTTGGCAGAGATTTTCTAATTTGAAACATATATCTATTTAAGTATGGATAAGAAATGCACACAAATTAAAGTATGTAGACATTTTAGTATGGATCAAGTATCCAATTTAACCTGTCAGGGAATTCCCCTATATGAATGTACGATTCCTGGAAACCATCTGACAGGAATATATATTATATATTTTTGCATGCACAAATATTGTTAAAGGTTTCAGCCCATATCATTTTATATAATATTACTGGCTGTGCTCTTTGTTTGGATATTTATAATCTCCCTTTTTGTAGTTCACTGGGGATGTGATTTCAGATAGGTCATCTGGGGTGCTATATTAAATATTCCTTATTTTATATTTATATTTTATATTAACAAGATATTATTCAGCTCCCTCTGTAGGGGTCACGAGGGTGGTGACTTAAGATAGGTTTCATCTAGGTCCTCTAAAATATTCTTGTTTATTTTAAGATATTTATAAGCCCTTATTGTGTAGGTCACTTGGGTGGTGACTTTTGATAGTTCATCAGGGTCCTTTGTAAATCTAAATATCGTTTTGCTAATAAGTCCAGGTTTTGGGGGCTGATTCCTTATATGCATGCTATATATTTTTGTTACATACTTATTGCAAATAAATCATATATGTCTGTTGAAGCGTCTGACAAAGACGCAAATCATTGCTTCCAATTTCATTATTTTGTCTGGGGTTAATAAAGTTTTCAATCCCATCAATTGAAAACCAATTTAACCCTGCAGAATTAATGCTGTGGTCCCCGTTGGTAGGGCCTATTGTGTGAATTTGTGTACTGTTGCTAAGTCGCGTGGTACACAGGCGTTGTTTTGCATTCCGATCATTTCTTGTTTCGTCATTATTTTGTCAGATTCAACAAGACTAGGTTGTGTTTAAAAATTTTTTTTTCCCACCCACCACTCCCTTTGCAATTTTTCATATTGAGAGTATGGTAGTGGTGGTGCGAAAAATTATAAAGAAAATTTAAAGTTTTTATGTTAAAGTTAAAGAAGCAATTCTAACGTAATTGATAGAGCAAAGATTCGGTCACGATATTTCGTGATTTGATGATTGGTTTGGTGCAGTCGTCTAATTCCTTTTGAGAGCGGTAAATTGCTCAAATCATGAAACTCTTGATAGGTGCCTTCCTTTGCTTTATCAATCAAGAACTTCCTGCTGATACTTTAACTTCATCTTGTAAAATGTACAACTCGGCGGATTCTCTCTCCTTGGGTTAATAAAGCATATAGTTAAATGTTATCTCATATGTTATAGCTTTTCAAACAAAAAAATTAAAAGAAAAGGACGAGATAGCTGTAGTTGATTAAAAATACACACATGTCTAACCATGTCATTTGAAGTGAGCAATGCTAAAGCATTAGCAGCAATTTAAACAAATTTAAAATCCGCTGTCAGAGATTTTCTAATTTGAAACATATATCTATTTAAGTATGGATAAGAAATGCACACAAATTAAAGTATGTAGACATTTTAGTATGGATCAAGTATCCAATTTAACCTGTCAGGAATTCCCTATATGAATGTGCGATTCCTGGAAACCATCTGACAGGAATATATATTATATATTTTGCATGCACAAATATTGTTAAAGGTTTCAGCCCATATCATTTTATATAATATTACTGGCTGTGCTCTTTGTTTGGATATTTATAATCTCCCCTTTTGTAGTTCACTGGGGATGTGATTTCAGATAGGTCATCTGGGGTGCTATATTAAATATTCCTTATTTTATATTTATATTTTATATTAACAAGATATTATTCAGCTCCCTCTGTAGGGGTCACGAGGGTGGTGACTTAAGATAGGTTTCATCTAGGTCCTCTAAAATATTCTTGTTTATTTTAAGATATTTATAAGCCCTTATTGTGTAGGTCACTTGGGTGGTGACTTTTGATAGTTCATCAGGGTCCTTTGTAAATCTAAATATCGTTTTGCTAATAAGTCCAGGTTTTGGGGGCTGATTCCTTATATGCATGCTATATATTTTTGTTACATACTTATTGCAAATAAATCATATATGTCTGTTGAACGTCTGACAAAGACGCAAATCATTGCTTCCAATTTCATTATTTTGTCTGGGGTTAAAAAGCAGGTTATAGATTTGAAAATCAGAAGAAAGCTGGTGGATTAATGTTTTGGATATTTGCCTATAAACCTGCAGAAGGTTGCTGGTTGAAGCTCATGCTATCTATAGGCTAAATTTAGTAATTTGATGCGTAAATGCATTCAGCCCATTGATATCATTTATCCAAAAGCTTAATGTAGTGCATTGGGTTGTTTAAAGGTGATTGACCCGATTAACAATCTCATTTCCCCACATACCCCATCAAAATTGCGATTTTGGCATCAGCAGAAATCCTGTATTTTTCATACTAGCCCAGTCAAATTTGAGTAGCATGGTGGGGTACCAACCAGCACGAACTGTTCTGTAGGCCACATTTTTGCTTAGAATAAAGCAATTGAACTCAAACCTTAGATTCAGGATGTCTGGGTGGTTGGCTTCTATGTAAGGTATAAAACATTTGGAGAACTTTTAAGTTAAATATTAGTAAGCATCTTTTTAGTCATCCAAATTTTCAGAACATAATTTCATGCATTTAAAAAAAAGAAAGAAATATTAGTCGGTTTATTGAAGGAATAACTTCAGTTGCTCTTTGAAAAGCTGTCATGCTCAAATTATTATGCTCAACCCATTGGGCCATTCCAGTTGAAATCCA
The DNA here is from genome assembly GCF_039555335.1 of Amphiura filiformis. NCBI lineage: Eukaryota > Metazoa > Echinodermata > Ophiuroidea > Amphilepidida > Amphiuridae > Amphiura > Amphiura filiformis. Next base: position 34,127,242 of record NC_092632.1, read on the forward strand.
CACACCCCTTATGGAAGACACGACCTTAATCTCCACACAGTGTGTATAGATTTCAAATGGAGTCACCCATTCAGTTAACCCCATTTGAAACACGCACTCCCTGTGCAGAAAATTAAGGTAATGTCTTCCACAGGGAGTGTAGGATTTCAATTGGAATAGCCCAGTTTTTACCTTCACAGATGAGAGCATGCCAGTAATTTAGGATGATGGCCAAGGTGTTGTTTCTCATCACTTTTCATATCATATTAATTAAGGCACACGCATTAGATGATAGACTTCACTTTCGGTTAGGAAAACCCATTATTAATAAGAGACCATTTATCAGCATGATGTGATATGATGATATTCTATATAGCGCATGATTTTAATAAGGTGCTTTTTAATCTGCTGCAGATTCCCAGTTTTCCCGTTTTTCATAATGATAAACGTGATAACAAATGAATTTGCTAGTATTGTACTTTCTTTCCTGGAATAATAATATTGTATTCTGATGTAGCAATAAAATTAAATATTGATACACAGAGCTAATGGGTTTATTCACTAATTGGGCTTGTTCTGTGCATGAGAGCGGATGTTAGGGCTTTTAAATAGCATTGTATGAATGATACACTCATTCATTTCACATATTTTGCTGCTGCTCTAGCTATCTACATATTTTGTGTTTATCTATTATTATGAAGGGTAAAGTGATGCTGTAGTATCTGCCTTGATTTGTGATTATAAGATTATGGGAAGTGCAATTGTGCAGAAAAAATAGCAAATTGCACAGAGAAAATGGCTACTTTCACAAGAATTTGTGTAGAATTTGACAACATCACAGGTTAGAAGAACAGTGCTTGTGCAAGGTTTACATCAAGGTTCTCAGATCATTTTTCATGAGCAAATTGGCAAAAAGCGTGGAGAAGGGGAAATTGTGCGTAGGGCGTGAGTTTTTGCACTGTGAAACATGTTGGGCACTGGTTATGGCCTTGAACGATTCAACCCTGGTAGCTGCCTGTGGGTTTTCCATTTAGGCAAGATTCTTCCCATCCATTGTCTCTTTCTACCTAGGTGTATTTGGGTACCATCAAACGATTGGAAGCTAAAATAGATTTGTTGAGCTGATGGTGAAGTTGAACCCTGCAGAACAAGTTGTATATTATTTTGAGAGGTGTGCCCCAAATGCAAAATAAAAAAGAGATAGGCACCTTGGCTGAAGTTGTGGGCACGGCTCCAGCACACAGGGGCGTCGCTAGACCAATATGATTTGAGGGGTGTACAGTATGGTTTGCCGACGGAAATTGTTTGTAATTTGTTGACCCAAATTTTTTTTAGCCAGGACGGCGCTCAGAAATCTAAAAAGTGTGGGGGGGGGTTGGAGTCAAAAAAATTGTCAACACAATTTTTTTAAACTAGTAACTACTATACCATTCACAGTACGTCTATTACGTTAAAACAACACTATTACGTAACACATGATTAATCTGTTATATGGCTCTCACAATTTGCCGACAATCACACATACCTTTGACTACATTTGCCGACAGTCACATGATTTTGCCGACAGCGATCAATTTTTGCCGAAAAAATTGTGTATTGGGGGGTGTCACACCCCCCATACCCCCCTCTAGCGACGGCCCTGCCAGCACAACCTACCTTTTTTAGTTATATATTTTTTGTTTGTATTTACAAACTTTTGATGTGGGGGCAAACTTGATTAGGAACCTCCTACTTATATCACCTTATTAAAATTAGTGTCCAAACAGCAAGATTTTATATGCTTTAACATCAACATATGTTTAAAATGTTGCCCAGCTATTAACATAGTGCTAATGGAAATGGTTTGAGAAATGGAATTAGCAATTCGGAGCATTCGTAATCACATTTGTGTCCATTCCTGTAGTCGGTCCATTGAGCATTGAGTAAATATTATCTCAGTTGTGTTTTCATTTTTAGTCAGTAGTAGCAGAGGTTTTAATTATTGCCATTACTGATTTCACCTGGATCAGATGAGTCTGGGGATTAGATTGATGCAAGGTGAAGGTAGGATTGTGGGCTCTCTAAGGATCACCATAGCTAATTTCAGATGGGTTTGTGTCATTGGATCAATTCAGGTGAAGGAAGGATTGTGTGCTCTCTAAGGATTACCAAGGCTAATTTCACTTGGATCAGATGGGTCAGTGTGATTTAGATCAATGCACAGTGTACTCTCTAAGGATCTCCATTCTCACTCCTTGCAAATTCAGCTAAAATTATACTTGTAAATTACTAGAAATAACTGACAAATATTTAAATCTGAATGCAGTCCATCCTCTCATATGCAAAATCCAAGCAATATTTTCCATAAAAACGAGGAATAATTGTTCATCAAGCCGTATGAATTTCCTGGCCGACCATGTCTTCGGTCAGAGAAGTTAATGTTTTGAAGTCTCGCGCGATATACAGGGCAGGGTGAATCGCACGCGTGTTATTAGTAGTGCTCGGTGAACGCACGGGGAAATGCGGTCAGGCTTGTTGCGTTTTGTGTCGGGCGCGAGGCAAACATACACGCCCGTTTAGCAACGAGATTGGCAAGATTTCCCGCCATTGACCATGTGGACGATTTCAGATGAAAAAGGGTGAAATACCATATTTAAAAATGATAGAAATTTGGTAAAAAAATTAAAAATCTAAAAATTTTCAGTTCAAACTTAAAGTACACAGACTAATGAATATAGAATTCAAGAAAAATGGAATTCTTCATTTTTAAAACATGTCATGGTTCAGACCAACCTTAAAGGTGCATGAAAAGGTAAAAATCAATGGGCAGTTAAACTCCAATCCATACATCCCTAATGGAAGCCATGACCTTAATCTTCTACACATGGAGTGTGAATTTCAAATGGGGCTACCTGAATGGGTGACTCCATTTGAAATCTACTTCCCCTGAGCAGGAGATTATTAAGGTCATGTCTTCCATAAAGGTGTGTATGGATTATAACTGGAATGGACGAATACAGGACCAGATTAACGAACATGAACCTGTGATGTCAATTTTATGCCATTCAAGAGTGTTGATTGGCTGCAGCATCATGTGACATAGTATAGATAACATACCACATTCACATTAGTTCACTTAGAGTGCTGTCTGTTGTATCCTCTTGAATCAATGACTAATGTCCCATAAACATACACAGAACTGTGTCAGTCCTTGAAATGAAGCTTTGTGGTGATTAGTTACAGAAAGCATCATGTGACATTGTGTATTTACGTACTGCGTTCACGTTCATTCACCTAGAGTGCTGTCTATTGTATCCACTTGAAATTAGTGACTCCTGTCCCGTAAACATACCAAGAACTGGGTCATGAAACTTGTAATTATGTCATCCCAACATTGTCTACTTTAGTACTTCCACAAATATGTTTGCGCTCTGAAGCACTCAAACAACAGAATTATAATAACATATACCTTATTAATATGTGTCTCAGCGCCAATCGATGAGGCTGATGTCAGCAAATGCAAATTTACTGTACGGTCCAAAATAGTCATGATAAAGGTGTTGAAAAAAAATGGCAGAAAATCAACCTGATATCTCCTCTTTCAAACCATATGATTTTTTATTCAAAAATTCCATGTTAACATGTTCAAAAAGCAAATTTCTTTTTTTTTAAAACTAAAATTAATGTACTTCAACTCTTTGTTTCTCTGTATTTTGTATTTCACAATGTCCAAGTTCCATGACCTTTTGCCCGATCATTACTTTGTAACCGTAAATCCAACAGATGGTTGAAGTATTGTTATTTTTCATGTTGTACTTTATATGAAAATGCAAAATCTCAATTAACAAAATTTACGTCATGTGCCTTATTTACTCGCGTTGGGTCACATATGTCGGCTCTTTTAGCATCAAACACTTTATTGGATGCTCTTAACAGGAATCATGGTACTTAGATTGTTATTTAAGTTTATTTTTATTTTTCAATCTATAAAGTTATTCTTAGGCGTCATGATTCTGATGACGATTATATCATTTTTATTAAAAACTAATGGTATTTAATTTTAGAATAAAAAGTGGGTCACATAAACGTAAAATGTGGGTCATTGTTGTAATCCTGACATTAAGAGTAGAGCAGAGTTCATCTATATCACATTGATTTTGTTGATAAGGATGGCAATGGTATTAATATTAAGACCACTCAGATCAATATTACTGACCTGCAATATTAGTACGGTTGTTGCATTTTCTGCCCAATGTGGAATATTGCTAATAAAATGTGTCGATAATTGATTTTCTTAGTCGTTGGTCAGTTTTGCATCCGTCAGTGATTGGTAATGTACAGTTGTTAGAAGATCTACAGATGAGATCTATGAAAATGTTGCAAGATCTTATTTATAAGGAATAGCAACAACCAAGTATCAAGTATGTACCACCATGGTCCCTGTGAACTGACAGTTTATACATGCTGTTAAATGTTTCAACTGTTTTTTATTGCTATAGTCCATTTTGCTTCCTCAAAAGAGTGACGTCAGTACTTTGTTGGAATTATTTCACATGTGTACTAATATGTTGCCTTTGATATGCTAGTGCTTTGAGTCAAAGTGTGTGATTTAACCCTAACTGAACCAGGTCTCACTAAATCTCACTATTAAAACCACTGCTCATGCATGCATTGCATGTGATGCGATGACGCAATATCAGCCTAAGTCCTATATACCCAGGAAATCATTGGCCGGGCAAATGTCACCCGTGTGGCTACAGGTCGGTGATCTTCTGTGTGGCATGCAAGGGATCTGAGGTTCGAATCCCGGGAGTACCAAGTAACTTCTTTCTTCATCTTGTGATGCGATGACGCAATCAGCCTAAGTCCTATATACCCAGGAAATCATTGGCCGGGCAAATGTCACCCGTGTGGCTACAGGTCGGTGATCTTCTGTGTGGCATGCAAGGGATCCGAGGTTCGAATCCCGGGAGTACCAAGTAACTTCTTTCTTCATCTTCTCTCCTTTTTCGTTTCTTCTTTCCCTTCCGATAGCAAAAAACCTTTGTGTTCAGTTAGAGTTAATACTACGCACACTGGAGCACGTACTGATGTCACTCTCTTGAGGAAGTGACATGCACTATTAAGGTAGGTTTGTCAATTGTGCAAAGAACAGAAGGTGAACATTAGATACATTCGTCAGAGATGCCAGTTTTACGAATTTATTTTGATTTCCGAATTTTTATAAATTCAAAATTCAAATAAATTGAAAAGCTGTGTAACACTAGCCAATTTGTTTGAGAAACAATTCTCCTCCCATTTCTCACCAAATAGCATTGATGTCATAATTTTAAATGCACAGCATTTAATTATAATGTCATTAGGATGTTTCTGTATAAAAAGCTGAAATGAATAGGATATATTGAGGAGGAGCGGTATTATGTAATACTGTACGTGGTAGTTGAGCATCTTGGAAGTTAGATGGACAGACAGACTATGTGAATGAGGTCATAAGCTAAGTTGATCATTATTGATTTGTTTCCATTAAAAAAGTGTGGGTATTTATTGTTTGAGAAACAATTCTCCTCCTGTTTCTCACCAAATAGCATTGATGTCACAATTTTTAATTATAATGTCATTAGGAAATTTCTAAAATGTCTGTATAAAAAGATGAAATGAGTGGAATGTATTGAGGAGGAACGGTATTATGTAATACTGTAGTTGAGCATCTTGGAAGTGGGATGGAGCGACAGACAATGTGAATGAGGTCATAAGCAAAGTTGATCATTATTTTTTGTTTCCATTAAAAAGTGTGGGTATTTATTTATTGTTTGAGAAAATTCTCTTCTCCCATTTCTCACCAAATAGCATTGATGTCACAATTTTAATGCACAGCATTTAATTATGTCATTAGGACATTTCTGAATTTTCTGTTTAAAAAGCTGAAATGAGTGGGATGTATTGAAGAGGAGCGGTTTTATGTAATGCTGCAGTTCAGCATCTGGGCAGTGGGATGGAGAGACAGACAATGTGAATGAGGTCATAAGCAAAGTTGATCAGTATTTTTTGTTTCCACTAAAAAAGTGTGGGTATTTATAATGAAACAATACTAACTTGATTAGTGCAGCTATGTAAAAGTGCTGTGAAAATGGAGATGGGTATGATGCAATCACCCTAAGCTTTCATTGGCTGGGCCAGTGAAAGACCTGTGGCTACCAGTAGCCAACTTAATGCTTTGTATGCGAGGGGACTCGGGTTCAAATCCCGACCAAAGAAAACAACTTCTTTGTTTGTTTTCTCTCTTTATTCCTTCCTTCTTTCCCTTCCAGTCACCAAAAAGCCCTTGGGGTGTTAGAGTTAAGAAGCCAAGTGTAATTTTTAAGACTATACTCCTTTCCCTGATAAAAGTATAATGTTTAACACTTTTACCATTTTCATGATTGAGTGGTCACATATGGGTCATATATAAGTGAAGTACACTTTAATTGTATGTTTTATTTGATTATATACATTTTGGTTTAACGAGACCTCATTAGAATGTGTAATTGATGTGATAGCTATGGCCAATTTAGTTATGTCCAATTCTAGGGCGTAACAAAATTACATTAGTACCTGCAATCAGCCGGGCATCAGCTATTACCATATACCTCTGGTGGTTTATATACTTGCCTGGGCAGGACAAGCTAACAACTCTGGCCTTTCAATTTATACATTGATATATAGTTTAGAAATTACCTCTGAATTTTGGATTGTTTTTTTTCCAAAAACATTTTTCAACCATGCATGCTTTAAATTTAGTTTTCAAGTATGTAGTCTGGACAAAAAGGTCACAAACATTGCAGCTTAAAACCCAGACAGTTATTTCTCTGATTTTGTTTCGATCATCGACCCAATTTCATACTGCAAGTGCACTCCATCACTGCAGCATCGTGTAGTGCAATTTTTTCCATCACAACGTCACAAGATAAAATTGAAATATACTGTATATCTTGAGGAAGGTGTTGCCGTAGGTCCTACACCATGATAGGTCTTGCTTTTGGTGAGGTCACTAATTACCTGACCTTAATTTCCCAGCAGCCTGTCAATATCAGCAATATCGCAAACAAGATGAACAAAACTAGACTATCTGTGATGAGCAGAAATCAATCCTACAGTAAGATTTTTCATCACAAGAGGTCATAACAATCAAGATCAAATTGCATTGCAACTGCTATGCGGAGTGTATGTAAGGTATGAAAGGGCACTTTAAATGGGAATAATAATATTGCTTATTAAGGAATGGGTACTAATTTAGTCAAATATGGTATATATCTGTGAATTAACCTGCATTCTCTTGGTCAGGCTGATGTCACACAAAGGGGAAAGCACAGAATAACCTGTGTATGCATGTGAAGTCTTGCAGTGTTTCATCTTTAATGTGCTGGTTGCTATGCGCACATCTGAAATTTTAAAAAGCTGGGGACAATATTCCCAATTGTCCGATCACTAGAATTCCAATAAATACAAATGTGAAACATGCCTTTAAGTGAGAATGTTACAACTATTGGGCAGCCTTTAAATGAATGTGAAGACTGCGATATTGAAGATAGTTGTTTTGTTTCATGGCCATTTCATCCATTAGTGCTATTACAGGTACTCATCTTTGGGTATTGCATTTATGGTAGTAGCCAATGCCATTACAGTAAAACCCTAATTGAATGGACATTATGGTCTAGTAGAACCAAAATAGAAATAGTTATTGCATTAGACTCTTAACCCCTTTTATGTAGTTGTGTACATAAAACAAGATTGGTCATGCTGTTACATTAAAGACATTTCAATTTTTTTGATAATGATAATGAAAAAAATGCATAACCCATCGAAGATTTAGATCTTGGACCTGTAGTTTTTTGAGGGTGTACATAAAACAAAATTGGTTATGCTGTTGGAAGTTACAAATAGCAGGGATGATCCATCTACCATAACATCTTGTCACATGATGACATTGCCAACAACTCATCATGTGACACTCAAGATCAATAGCAGTTTGATAACGGCTTAGCGACCACAAGTTGAAAGCTCACGTGAGTGAACATTTTTGTTGTGAGAATTGGTCATAAATTTAATAAACATGAAATAAATAGATTCAATTTCTTGTCATGCTTTATAGATGATAGTGAAAAGGCAATGCATATTCCATCCAAGATTTTGATCATGGACCTTAGAGTTTAGTAGTCAGATGAGGAAGATTTGTTTTTCAATGTTTTTGTTTTTGTCATTTTATATCTTCTATAAAGCACTGTGATACCTCTGTAAGGGTGCTATATAAATGCCACCATTACTTACTTTTCAGGTATTTTTCAAACTCAATATGTTGCCTCATACAAGATGACGATACAACATGTTGCGTAGGCGTAGAACATAGGCACATTAACTGATTGATGTTGCCGCTTCTTGTATGTTTATAATTTAAATCAATCATGACGATTATGTGAAAGGTGTTACGGCAATCTGTTGCATGCATGTATGGCACTTTGTTATTCTACATACATTGATTAGGATTGTGTTCAATCATAGCCTGAATGTCCTTGTAATTTAGTATGCTCAATGTTGTAATGAATTCTTCATGGTATCATTTGCATCCGCCTACTACGGAAGTCTTAACGTTAAGATGACCAGATTTGGCATTGAAAGCTGCATATAAGCTATTTACATCATCGTGTATAGCAGTGAAGAAGTTGCATGTTCCGGTTTGGCAGTAAGTAAAGGATTGGGAAATGGTCTTTAAGCGGAAACTAACTAATTGAAAATGTTCAATTACATTACTTTGCAAGTAGTCTAAATGTTTTGTTGCTGCTGATACTCTTCTTGTTATAGTGAGGTTTTGTGAAGAGTGTTAAATTTCAGACTTGCCATGTCTGATGTTCCAGAGTTTATATGTTGACTAAGTTTATACCAAGGGTAGCCTTACCATGTGGATGACTTACCTTGTGGTACAAATTATTATTGTATGTCAAATCAATCAAAACTTTATTCCAAATTCACATTGATATATAAAACAAAGTGAAAGTGAATTGTCATAAATATTTTTTTTTAAAGTCAACCATATAAATATGGTATGAAGGATTTAATGACAATTATGCAAAATTAATTAAAATCTAAATTATATATATTTTTTAATTTCAAAATGATAGAGCCTGGTTATCCATTTTACAAGTTCAAATGCATAAATATCTAGGTACATGTGTACAGGTAGCTTTGGTGTTGTCCATATATGTTTAGAATATTCATTCGAACTTCTAGTAAATTTGTTAGGAAACTTTAAAAATGTAACCTGACACTGTCAACATTTATCAGATTTGTTTGAGAAGCTTGTAAATCTCAGTAAATTTATTTGTAAATGGAGATGATTTTCACATTATCAAAAACATAAAGAATTTTCATGCAAATTTAAAAAGGGAAAAAAATCTTGAATATAGAAAGTTGAACCCTATTTTCTACATTTGACACAATAAGTATATCGGTGTACATTCGGTAAAAGTGAAAATGCGTAATTGTCAAGAAAATGTGTTGAATATTTGATCAAACTTCATGTCAATGAACTGTTAAAGTTTTATTTTAATGCTTTAAAATGGTTGCAACATTTGACACCAGCATCGAGTATAAAATCAGTGAGTTTATATGTAAATTGAGATGACTTTATTGTAAGCAAAACTGTTTAGAATTTTTTGCAAATTAAAAAAAAGGAAGAGGTTATGCAACTTTGTTGAACTTGAAACTTGCATTTGTACATTATAGAGGCCTACATTTGATAGCATTGATACTATTGCGTATTTGGTGAACTTCCAGGTAAATTGAGATAAGCCTAGCTATATAGAGTTATCAAAAGTGTTTTGAATAAGAAAAGTGCATGCGAGGAGTTTCACCTCTGAAGGTGGATATGTTGTGATACAGACCGCAATGATGTGAACGACGCAAGTTATGGATAAGGTATTTGGAAGACTATCTTTAATTGCACTAGGGAAATACACTTTGATGAGAAATAGTTTATAATTGAGATTTGTAGGCAGCTTATTGGCGGCTGTTCTATGCATACTCTTTAATGGTACATCTATTATAGATCTTTCTTGCTTTCATAAATGGGAATTCTCATGCCATTTGAAATTTAAATGCACACAACTGTATAGTTTGCTAGCTTTCAAAGATTCAATTCTTCATTTGCCATACGATCAATCCTCATATCTATTTCACTTTTGCTCATAAATGTAAGTAAATTGCAAAGATCAACTGCTTCTGATCTAATGCCAAAATTATCTGATGCAAATAAAAGGAAATTATCAAATTTAGCATCTGTAACTCTTTTAATACATAGATATATAGATATATGCACGTTTAATAGATCCATTAATTTAAGAGCTTTCCCGTTTCATATATGATCTGATAGTTTACAGTTGAAAAGGTACTAGGTTCATTTATTAGCCATGTTTCATCCTTGTCCTTAGCGCATCATATCGTAACGATTCCGGTTTTGTTCAAGCGTGTAACTCTCAATAACCATATGTGGTTTTTTTTAAAAGATTCACAGGTGTGGAAACAGGCAAAGTGCAATTAACCAAACCAGAAGCTAGAATTGACATCCCTGGATTTGTGTGGTTTAACATTATTTATTTTTAGTAAAATAGGGTACTGCTGCTGAGTACAATATATACAATTCTATGACCCTAGCCCTTCCCGAACCAAACCAGACCATGAATTAAGCTGTATTGCATCACAATGTGCAATTCAAAATTTGCATGTTGAGAAAAGTGGGGTGAAAAATTGCATATAACTTTAAGCATTTTATTTATACACCTCATACTCCCATTTTTAAATTATACTATTGTTTGCTCTCGGCGAGTTGGTGAAGTTAGTACCCATTTCATTGGGAACAACTTCAAATTGCAAGCATCTGCACAAAGTACAAACTTACATGCACACGTTTAAAGATGCTGCACACATTGACATCACTGGCTAGTCAAGAGGAAAAATAGCAAAGTTATTTGGAGGCCTTACCCTAACCCTGAGGGGTGTTTTTTTTCTGAGCTACCCTCAAATATTGGATTTACTAGGTGGTTTTGATACACTATCATTGTGTCAAAGAAGAGCAAGAGATTTTAATCTTGAGATTTTGTATCTTTAAAAAGATACAAAGTCAGTAGTAACAGGTACTAACATCCTTAATACCAGGACAGTAATGTTTGTTCAGTTTAAGTAGTTTACAAAAGCAAGTCGCTTTTCTTACTTAGAGTTGCAATACAAATTTTACTTGTATAGCATTATATAGACCCTCCCTCGGGTCCGTGGAGAACGACTGGTAATGTAGATTACATAGCATTAAAAATCAACCCAATACACGGACCCTCCCAGTCTGTAGGCAATTTGACTTCCAGCTCCCACAAACTGCTGGAAGTTCACTTTTACTGATTTGTAGTCACGCAATCTTTCTATATACCACGTCCATGTTTTCACTACATTAACGTTTGTGTAGCGACTAAACAACGATATTGTATCCGACCAATCAACGCAGCTTGGCAGCGGGGATATTTGAAAAGGCTTCCTAGCTAAATAATGTGCAAACATTTGCAAACCGCACGCGATAATGTACATAATATGGACAATAGGCCTAAGTCCGAGTCGAGTGGTTGCCTTTTTATTATTCTTGCGTACCATGGGTCTATCAGGCAGCGTGCCACTTGAGCTCAATACCTCTCAGTTGTTGACAAGTGTCCCATCCGATCTTGCGTCACATCCCGCGGCACAGCTTTGTGCTACCATATTTGAATTGAAACTGGGGCGGGGCTTTCGTAATTGACATCGGAATCACCGTGCTTCGTTGAACGAATATTTGGAAGTGAGATCTCTAACAGATTGGACCAGTCTCGGAATCAGCGCTCAATGGACTTTCGCGTTCACTTATAATACTGAGTATATTTCTATATTGCTGCATGGTTGACTGTGGTGGGTGTAATTAGTGGCGTCGATTTGTGGATGAAGAGGAATGGGTTTTTGGCATTGAAGAAAATAAGGGGGGCGTTGGCATTTATTTTCATAGGGCATTACGTAATTATTTATTGTTACATTATCCAGAGATGGAACCGAACCGAGACTGGGGCCAGTCTAAGCATTATACTGCAAAGCACAAAATCAATGTCGGTAATGATGGCACTGTGTAAAGGGCAAAAAGCAACTGTGGTGAGATTATTGGGATCAAAGTATCTCCCCTATAGCATCCGCGCCGTAGTAGTGCTCTCATTTTATTGTCTCGTTTACCACTTCAAATGGTTTCAGTGTCCTAAATAGCTTGAAGCACTTTTAATTTTCACAAGAAGGTCTTTCAAAGGATCATAGCAAGGACAGAATCAGTTATTATTATTTTGTGTGGTGTGGCACTTTTGATTAAGTGTGCATGTCTTTAATGAATTTTGCCTAGAGAATAACGGTGTGATTTTTCCTGTGAAGGAAATCATCAAAACATCAGTCCTGCTTGAAATGATTTTGAGTTAATGGATGAGTGGAATAACAAAGTGAGAATAACAATGAGATATAGGTCTTTCCGGTCATTTTGCTTTATTTCTAGAGTGAAATTGAAGTAAAATTTGGCATCAGCTGCATACAATATTTTCTAATAAGACAAGAGTACTATTTAAACCATATGGTCAAGTAGCTTGTTAGAAAAATATGTTGCTTCAAGTGAATCCTGAGATTTTCAGAATCCAAATTTGTAAAATTAAAGCAATGTCAAAATGTGTTAATCTTGTATGCAAAGTTTGTGAATTATCCTTAAAAGTATTATGTGCATAATTTAAAACTGTACTTCTCTAATCTGTCAAAAAAAACCTAAATATCTTTGAAGTTATCTGATATTTTATACACCAAATTGTTATGATATTTTGTAGAGTTATTTACAAGTTTAAAGTAGACTGATATTTAATCTGTGGTAGTACCAGAATTTTTTCGGGGTGACAAGGGACAAAGTGAACTCTGGTGGAATTTTAAAATAGTACAGGGACACGTTTGATTTTCAAATTTGAAAATGAGTGAAGTAAAAAAGGAACAAATATAATATACCTGCAGGTGTTTTATTGTTTTCATGTACTGCTAAAAGGTAAATTATACTGTGTGCTATCTACTGAAGATAGCAATGTGCAATGTGTTTATTTGTTAATTGCTATCTACTGAAGATAGCAATGTGCAAATTATGTGTTTATTTGTTACCATTGAAAGTAGAAATATACAAAAATGTGTGTTTAAATTTTCCATCTGCTGATTATGATGTACCGTATTCATTCTAATAAGCGCCCAGGGCGCTAAACAAAGTAATTTTGGGTGGGCGCTTATTTTTACCTGGTTTACCTAATTTTTTTGTTAGGGGCGTTAATTAGAGACAAATTTATGTATGTTATAAATGGGTCCTGAGAATGTTCTAGTAGCTTTTTCTAATGTAGAAATCTAGTCCTCCAGCTATTTCACTGTATCGACGTCTATCAATAATAATAATAATAATAACTAGAAGGCTATATATTTGTACACAAATACGGCTATACCCGCATGTTATCGGTGTACCCAAACTTATAGTCCTTATTTGCTGAGGACTTAAAATAAAGAAATTGTAAATAGTCGTCCAATTGGGCAGAAAATGTGTAAAAAGTGAAAGTCCAAGTCACAAGCTTTAATTGAATGTAGGTTGCACTGTCGTAGCACTTAAAATAAAGAAATTGTAAAAAGTCCCTCCCAGGTGAGTCGTCTCTCTTACTCTCCATAGGTTGCTGTTGTCAGTCTCTCTTACAGTGAGGCTATGCAATATGATTAGGGGGAAACTATTCCAGAGGGAGTATGTAAATTAAATGGAACAGCCATTTCAGAGGGAGTATGTAAATTAAACGGAACAGCCTTTTGAGGGGACATTTCAGAGGGAGTGTGTAAATTAAATGGAACAGCCAATGGGTATGTAATTTAACTGGAACAGCCTTAACGCTTCACGCTGATATAATACGATCTGTCTGTTTAGTCCTACGTGTATGGGGTAGATGGGTGTGTGGGTGTTAGTAACAATATAATTCTCATGTGCTATCTGTGTACAAATTCTGAGTCCGGAAGCTGCTTTCTTTGATGAGAAACGGGCCGCCCTTTGTTTTAACATTTGGGGCCCCGGGGCCCATAATATTTGACTTATGAGGCCCATGTACATAATTACGTTGAAGTATAATTCTCAAGTGCTATCAGTAGACTTAAGCTGGGCAGTGTAGCTGCTTTATTTACTGAGTAACGGCCGGCCCTATGTTTTAGCGTTTGGGGCCCTGGGCCCATATTATGTGACATATGGGGCTCATATGTACATATAACTATATAATTCTCAGGTGCAATCTGTGTACAAACTCTGAGCCCTGAAGCTGCTTTATTTGATGAGAAACGGCCGGCCCTTTGTTTTAACATTTGGGGCCCTGGGGCCCATAACATTTGACTTATGGGGCTCATGTACATATGTTGAAGTATAATTCTTAAGTACTATCAGAAAACTCAAGCTGGGCACTGTAGCTGCTTTATTTACTGAGTAACGGCAGGCCCTATGTTTTAGGTTTTGGGGCCATGGGGCCCATATTATGTGACATATGGGGGTTATATATACATATGACAATATAATACTAAAGACCTATCTGTGTACCAAATCTGAACCCTGTAGCTACTTTATTTGCTGAGAAACGGCCGGCCCTTTGTTTTAACATTTAGGCCCCTGGGGCCCCTAGCCTTGTACATATGGGGCCAAAATGGGCAAAAGGCACATCTACAACTTAGGGCCCATACATATGCCACATATGAGCCCTAGTCATCTTTTACTTATAGAGCTAGACTTGTCAATCTGTTGCACCATATTTTAACATTTGGGCCCCTGCGGCCAATAATATATAACATATGGGGCTCTTGTATATTTGTAAATATAGAGTACCCCTAGGGCTATCAGTGTACCAACTCAGGGCCCTGAAGCTGCTTCATTTGATGAGAAACGGCGTGCTTTGAATTTTCACATTTGGGCCCCTGGGGCCCGTGACCTTTGACCTCTGGGGCCAAGATGGGCAAAAGGCACTTCTACGGGGTAGGGCCCATAAGTGTACCACATATGGGACCTGGGGCCCTTGTAGTTTTAGCGCTAGCCTTGACAGAATGATGTGTTTGATGGGAGGAAAAGGAGGAGGAGGAGAAGAAACCACAGGATGGGAAGATACCCTGCATGCTATTGCATGCGGGTATAATAAGCCGCACTTATTAAGCGCCTTTAACCCAACAGGGTCTCAAGGCGCTTTACAAACCATGAAAAATACAATCTTAAAACTACAAATTACTACTGGTACTTAAAATACAGTCTTAAAAACTACACAAAAATAATTTCAAAGAAACAGAAATACTGGAGGGACTGATTTCGCCAGACCGCAGCGCCAACGCAGAAAAAAGAAAGTGCATCACGGAATGGCGGGAACCCTCGCTCCAGCATCCCTATACATATGACATATTACATACAAGCAATGAGGAATAATCAAATAACTAGTGAGATGCATGCATATTAAAACATATTAAATTTAGACACGTACACAGAACCAGCTGTGAAACACTAAGTAAATATTGTCAAATTGCACGGAAGCGATGACACACAAAATGGATATAAAAGATGCCATACATATATACAAAGGCAATCATTGATTAAAAAGAAAGGTTTTCAGTTTTGTTTTAAAACGTCAATTGATGAGGCAAGCCTGACATGCTGAGGTAAATTGTTCCATTCTCTATGAGCGGCTTCCATGAAGGATCGCTGTGCATAGGGCGGTCTTGTGAGACGACAGTAGGAGGTTTGATAAGGTTCTGTGATGATGAACGAAGTGAACGGGATGGAGCATACGGCGTGATGAGTTCAATCACTTCAACATTGATGGTACCCGCCTTTAGCAAATTGAAAATACCCTGGGTGGGCGCTTATTGGGGCATGGGCGCTTATTGGAATGAATATGGTACAATTTTTATTTGCAACATATCCTATCCACATTATATAGTATATGCATATTGGTTTCATTATATGCTATCTATTGAAAAGCTGTATGCACTATGTTAATCTAAAGGGGTGCCATCTACTGAAGAAAACTATGCACAATATATAATCAAAAGGGGTGTCATCTACTGAAGAAAGCTACGCGCAATAAAATAAACTTTTCACACATATACATACAATATATACTTTAAACATGTACTATCTACTGAAGATAGCAAAGTAATACATAAATTAAGACATGCCTACTGTCATAGATGCTATCTACTGAAGATTGCAATATAATCTGTATTAGTATGATACACCAAAGACTAATGTATGCTTACTGTAAATGTGCAGTAATGGATTTTATGAAAGTATTTATTTGCATTTATTAATTTGTGCTGTGTAATAATAGCATCCTCGTGGTTTTTTGTTTGATGTGCATCATTGATGTTTCTTTCCATTCACTTGTTACTAAAATAGCAATAAAAACTATAAAGTGGCCTATAAATAATAGTAAAATGACAGATTTAAATAGCTTAATACTATTTTCCCATGTTCCATTTTGCATACCAATCATTCCAGATATTATATTCATGTAAATTAATTGCCGTTAATGAAATCAATTACTCCAGATTTAATTGATGCCACATTAAATTTTTGTCAGCCAACCATTTGTTTGAATTGCATTGACAGCTCTATTCATCAACCACTTTATGGGGGTGTGTTTTCCAGAATTTTACTCATCCATAATAATAAAACTTTTGTTTATATCATTTATGGATATAATAAATTTAAGTTAAGTTCAATGTCAGATTGATTTCTAAATAGTTTTGCCATATAAGGCCAATAAAAAAGGTTTGTCTCAAAGCTCACACGCGCTGTTGTAAAATCATGCGATTTGAAAAAAAAGAAATGCGGATTTTTTTTTTGATTTTTTTCATTTTTTCCGGAAAGATTTGGCGAAAATTTGATTTTTTTTACTCAAAATACCATAAAAAGTTGGGGGAAAAATTGCATTTCGCACTCGTGAGCTTTGAGACAAACCTTTATTTTTTTGGCCTAAACAAATTGCAATAAAAGTTTTTTAATGAATATCATTGCATATGTCAATGGAATATGATACTGCTGCTCAGTATAATTTTTAGATCAGACTTTTTAAAATGAAGTAATGAATGCTGTTTTTATTATAAGGAAATATTTATGGAATGCTTAAATGATATTGATAGTGATTGACGTTCATGTTAACATTAAATATAAATCAGGTCGGTCGTTTCAATGAAACCTAAACCCACAAGTATGAGAGCATACCTATAAAATTTGTCTAATCTTTTTGTAAAAGATGAATTCTCAGCTATCAATTTAGACATGGCATAAATAATTGTTTCCCTCCAATATATAGCCATTATAAAAAAGCCCAAAGTGTGTTTAGCAAAACTTTTATAACTTCAAAAATGGGACATAGTTACGAAATATGTATTTCAATGTTATGCATGGGAATTAGTTAAAGTGCATCACTGACAATTGACATAGTTCTATTTCCTTTCTGTTGATAAAAAATATCTTTCCACTTCTGATTGTAACCAATATACATCCATTTATAACCATGACTTGAAGTAGAAATGACAAATTTACTGTTGCATTCATGAAATTGTATAATAAGTTAATTCCTGGCACACAAATGACAATATTACTTACGCATTCACACATCTGAAAAAGTCTGCAATGAGTGCTATTTTTACGTGAATGTCAAACTACCTTGTCACTGGGAGGTACTTTTGATGTGTATTATAAAAGCAGAAAGTCTAGACTATGTTGAGAGTCGTGTAGGCAGCTTTAAGGCGACTCTGTTGTTTGCTTTCATGTTTATCGTCGGTGTTGTGAAATAAAATTTAAATTACCTGGTAGTCATGCAGCAAAACATAGCGTCTATACTCTAACAAATTACTTTTCATTATGTGCATCTCACAGGGCATATTGCAAAAGTATATGATGGGGTGCTTTCTGTTCTTGTATACTTAAGATTATTGAAAGAGTTTCTTGTTTTGAACCAATCATGTAAAGTGGTGTCATTCAGGTGATATATTCTAACATTCTCTCAGGGGAACGGAAGAGGAGAGGTAGCGGCAAAACTTGACTTTACTCCCTTGTTTGTCTTAAAAGAAATGTAGAAAATTGGATCATGGAAACTCACCCAAATTGCTTGGGGAATATACATTGCAGATGTATTGATTGAATTGACTGTAGCCCAAAGTCAGAAAACAAGTTGTATGTATGTAATCAAGCTGATTCATTACTGGAGGAGCTGACCAATGCAATCATGGACTGACACATCCAATGTAAATATATGAATATTTATACAACGCTTAGCTAAGGGTTGAGATTATCTAGATTGCAAAAACAAATCTGTATTCAGTATAGCTCGATCCAGGTACCATCCAACTAAGACTATGGTTGGTAAACATGATTGCTCTATGTGGGCTATTCCAATTGAAATCCATTCTCCTCCTATAGAAGACATGATCTTAATCTTCCACACAGGGGGTGTAAATTTCAAATGGGTTTACATGAATGGGGGACTCCATTTGAGATCTACATCCCCTATGAGGGAGATTAAAGGTCATGTCTTCCATAGGGGGTGTATAGATTTCAACTGGAATTGCCCAATTATCGCAGGTGTTTTGGTCTGTATCATTATATACTGTTGTGATGATTATTTTGGCACAAATAAATAATACCGTCCAGTCATGAATATTTCCTGCCGATACTAACTATTTACCCACGCAAGGAGGAGTGAATTTGCATACCCGTCCGTCCATTCTATGATGTTGTGATTGGTTCAGTGTTGTTCAGTCAACCATTAGCTTGGTTTGATATCAAACATGTGAGGGGCGTCATCTCTTCTCATCACATCTGCTCCTATGTGAGTATTTTGCCGTATATTTTGTTATCATGACATTGCCAAATTAAAACATAGAAGGGAAACAATTTCTCTTTACGTATCTGGTTTGAGAATTAATTATGATTCTGCGCTCCCCTGTTTAGGTGACATTTAGACCATATTACATCATTATTGCTGATTGTTTATTGTATGTATTGTAACTTAAGGTTAAACATACCATACATGTATTGTACATAAACATTGTATTGAATTGTCTGTCATTGTCTTTTGGTGTGATTACGGGCATAGACTATAGGTTATTTATAAACCTCTTTAGCAGGGGTAGCGCGAGCACAAAAAATCAACGGGTCCAATTTCTTTTTTCTGGACCCTTTGGTACCTGCAAAACCAACATTTAAGGGGTCCAATGAGAATTTAAGGAGTCGACCTGTCCGAAATTCTAAACTTTGGAACTTGTCAAATATTCTAGTGAAATTATTAGTGTTGTTGGCCTATGGTGATTTGGAAGATTTACTGATCTTTTTATTTTTTTACTTTTGATCAACGATTCTTATACTGATTTACGCCTCCGTGCATCATAAAATTAAGGAGTCCATACAGTTTTTATCGGACCCTTTGGTCCCTTTCAACTTGTGATTTAAGGAGTCCAAAATGACCAAAATAAAAAAATAAGGAGTCCCTGGACGTGCAAACTCCTTAAATGCGACCCCTGCTCTTTAGTAACATGGTATTTCCATTGATTTTAGGTACACAAGATTAGTGTCTATACCAAACAAGATGTTCGCCGACCCTTCTACAGAGAACAGATTGACATTTACAAATTTGGGCCTGACTTAGTCGTATTCTTCCAGGTACCTTGCCCCTATTAAATGAAAATCTCATTATCACAATACTGCAAAATCTTCAAGTGGCAGTATTTAAGCATTTGCAATTCAGAGAAATGGTACTTACAAAAATCTGTTGATGTCCCGGGGATGAACCTGACTGTATGTTACTTTTTGAAACTGCATTTTGTAGGTAGAAGTAAATGGGCATTAGTTTGGCATGTTGTCTGTCACTGTCTTTTGGTGTGGTTACGGGCGTAGACTATAGGTTATTTATACACATTCAGGTATATGGTATTTTCCATTGATTTGAGGTACACAAGATTATAGTATCCATACTAAACAAGATGTTCGCCGACCTGTCTACAGAGAAAAGATTGACATTTACAAATTCGGGCCTAACTTAGTCGTATTCTTCCAGGTACCGGTACCTTGCCCCTATTAAATGAAAATCTCATTATCACAATACTGCAAAATCTTCAAATGGCAGTATTTAAGCATTTGCAATTCAGAGAAATGGTACTTACAAAAATCTGTTGATGTCCCGGGGATGAACCTGATTGTATGTTACTTTTTGAAACTGCATTTTGTAGGTAGAAGTAGATGGGCATTAATTAGTTGTCTGTCACTGTCTTTTGGTGTGGTTATGGGCGTAGACTATAGGTTATTTATACACATTCAGGTATATGGTATTTTCCATTGATTTGAGGAACACAAGATAATAGTGTCCATACTAAACAAGATGTTCGGCGACCTGTCTACAGAGAAAAGATTGACATTTACAAATTTGGGTCTAACTCAGTCGTTCTCTTCCAGGTACCTCGCTAGTTAAGTGCCCCTATTAAAATGAAAATCTCATCACAATACTGCAAAATCTTCGGGGATGAACCTGACTGTATGTTACTTTTTGAAACTGCATTTTGTAGGTAGAAGTAAATGGGCATTAGTTTGGCATGTTGTCTGTCACTGTCTTTTGGTGTGGTTACGGGCGTAGACTATAGGTTATTTATACACATTCAGGTATATGGTATTTTCCATTGATTTGAGGTACACAAGATTATAGTATCCATACTAAACAAGATATTCGCCGACCTGTCTACAGAGAATAGATTGACATTTACAAATTCGGGCCTAACTTAGTCGTATTCTTCCAGGTACCGGTACCTTGCCCCTATTAAATGAAAATCTCATTATCACAATACTGCAAAATCTTCAAATGGCAGTATTTAAGCATTTGCAATTCAGAGAAATGGTACTTACAAAAATCTGTTGATGTCCCGGGGATGAACCTGACTGTATGTTACTTTTTGAAACTGCATTTTGTAGGTAGAAGTAAATGGGCATTAATTAGTTGTCTGTCACTGTCTTTTGGTGTGGTTATGGGCGTAGACTATAGGTTATTTATACACATTCAGGTATATGGTATTTGCCATTGATTTGAGGTACACAAGATAATAGTGTCCATACTAAACAAGATGTTCGGCGACCTGTCTACAGAGAAAAGATTGACATTTACAAATTTGGGTCTAACTCAGTCGTTCTCTTCCAGGTACCTTGCCCCTATTAAATGAAAATCTCATTATCACAATACTGCAAAATCTTCAAATGGCAGTATTTAAGCATTTGCAATTCAGAGAAATGGGTACTTACAAAAATCTGTTGATGTCCCGGGTGATGAACCTGACTGTATGTTACTTTTCCAAGCTGCATTTTGTAAAAATAAATGGGCTTTAGTTTGGCATATGTTATGTGCCTGCACACGTGTATTGAAAGACCTGGAAATAAGAAGAAAACATACTGACTCTGCAGTTTGATATTAGAGACATATAAAATGTTGTGAAAGAAACTACAGCATTTACAGTTTGTCTTGAAATTTTTGTGTGGAAAGGTGATCACTTTGATGAAAAATTCTTGCAAAGTTGTATTTCACAACAATAGTAGTTCACCATTGGGTAACCTGTTACAGCATAGACAGTGAAGATTCTTTTTACAGGCTATGGTTACAGAGTGCCTATGCAGCCATCATTGTATCCGGTAGGTGACCAATTAGTGCTTGAATTAGTGCTTATTAGTGCTTGAGGATGACCATTTCATGAAGTCAAGATTTACTTATCAGGCTTGATGCAGGAGCAGCCAGGAGTACACTTTTATTGGAAGAAGAGGTACACCTTGTAGCATTAGTAGTAGGGTTCTGATTGGCTGATGATTCACATCAAAATATATTGGCACCTTATTTGCTAACCACACTGTGTACTATTGTGTGATTGCATTTTTTACAAGCAAGGTATGCACTTTGGAAACTGCTTAATTTTCCTGATAGACAGTCAGTGTTTTTCTATTGGTCGTACAGTATTATACCAAATGAGAAAATAACCATTGAAAGTGTTATTCTACTGTGATAAAATAGAGGGAGATGCATGACACTGCATACCTTCAATTTTCATAATTACAAGAGAAAGCTCATAATTATCTGCGGGTCTATTTCCATACATAGGGTATACTGATATGCGGACTAGTCAGTCTCTTTTGGCATTAAGCCGGTTTTTCCTCCAGCATTATCCTACTTTTTGAAGGTTGAATTTCAGAGAAATACTGGGAAGATAAGTCGGTATTAGCCTAGGAGGGAAATGCCGGAAGACAGCATTTTCCACTGGGCTTTTTTAATGTGTAAATCAGAATAATCTGGCTCTTTTGCTCCGATAGAAAAACGCTGAATGTAGCAGGTTGGAGTAAATGTCTAGCCATTTAAGCTACCTAAAGCCTGACGTATTATAGCAATTAACAGTAGAGCATTGGGATGTAATTTTAATTGGTTGGCAATTGCATGTATGATTTGTCTCGTAGACAAGTAAACAGTATTATCTGTATGGTGAGGATTGACCATGAATCAGTCTGCAGGGCATCACTCTTGGGGAAGTCAGTCTGGTATGAGTGCATTTTCAGGGGAATCAGCCCCGTAGCTCTCGTGGCAATGACTTAGTCAGCAGTCATGATCAGACGGATGCTTACCTCTGTGTTAAGAAATAATCCATCTAACATGACCATGTGTCGACACGAGAGTTACCATGATGTCTGTGGTAAGTTACCACAAACTGGCTTTGAAAAGAAAGAAAGCCGAACACAGATTAAATGCCCCATTGACCCATTGAGTGAAAAAGCCATCAGTATGCCTCATTCTAAGCATGATGGATAATAGTATAGAGGTTATCCACTTCACTCATGTGCGACTTCTAACGAAAGGCGCTGGTTCCCGTAGTATTCCTCATTCAAACCAATTCAGTGCATGACCTCGGAGTTACCTGCATGACTTTGGCGGGCTATTTTGAAACAGTTATGGTTGCACATTCAGGTACTTCTTTTGAAAGTCCTAAACAAGGTATAGCAGTCGCTGATAGGATATGCAGCTTATAGAATACGGATAACCTCTATACAGAGATATGCCACTTAGTATCAAATATAAATATTATGTGTAGAATATTGGGTTTTTTTATTCGCATTTCTAGTTGATGGTTGAAAAATTGCAAATTTCACCTTAACAAATCACTCAAATTTTGGAACCAGATGTTTGTCAAATTCATGCTAAACCTCATCTTTAAAATATATATTTGGAATGTTTTCTCACAATACTTCATGTAGACACATTTATCACTTTTTAACATCACAACACTTACCATGGACTGATGCTTCATGATAGCGAGATACCTCAAACAAATCTGAGGTAGTCACCTCCATGAAAAGCTCTATGATAGCTATCATATAGTGACTTCATGGTCACTAAATATTATAATCTTAACTCTAAAGTTACCTTTCCCACTGACTTAGCACAGATCCATCTGAACTCATCAGGTAGTATGTTGATTCGATCAGGTTTGTATTTCTAATTATGTGATGTAAATGATGATGGTTCACTGGTTCAGTGATTTGGTGTTATTATTACATTCATGTCTATGGAGCAGGTGTGCATTCACATGGAATGATTGAAGCAAAGCCAATGACTTGGTGATGGCGAGGACTGATGACTGTGTAATATGAGTGCATCTCAGGTTATCTTTAACTGTAATTAAGAAACCAATTTGACGATCAGAAGAGGAGGGTTTGCAAATGCTTCAGAAACTCTGAACATATGAATAATTATATAACTACAAACATAAACTTTTTGTAACTTCTATGTTATAGTATTAGATGCATCTCAGGTTCCCATTATGTTGTCTCTAAAAACCGGACTCATTATCTTGATTACTGATGATTGCATACATAAAGCTACTATCAGCAATGAACCAATAGATTTGACATATATGACATGATAAGATTTCAATAACATCCCAAACATATCAACTTATAGCTAAACACATCGGATTCCATTTGTTTGGTTTATATATGACCAATATGCTACGTCACTGGTCATTGACCATCATGAGTGTTGAAACCAATCGATTATATAGACAAATTATGCTGTTCAAGCATTGTACAGCAGAACTGGATGAGCCAGATACCTATAGTTGGTTAGTTGTAGTTGCATGGTTTGGGACATCCTATTTCAAGAACCACTGTGTGGTAACCAGTAGTATGGTCAGTGGGTTTTTTTTACGGTTCCTAAAGTACTAGCAGGTAAGGCCTAGAGTCACAATATGGTATAGAACCATTGGAGGACATGGTTGTTTTTTGCATTAGCCCATTGCATGATTCCGCCATGTGCAAGGAGAGCCTCGATCTTGCAGCATGCATGAATGAGAATTGAACCAGCCTTATAACATTGGTTTAAGTTGTGTAATTCTTCCTTTCATGTCATGCCAGTTCGAGGCTCTCCTTGCATCATGGCGGAAACATGCAATAGGCGAATTAGGTAAGTAGGCAATGTATTTTAGGGTTGGTTTAAGATTTGCAGTTAGGGATTTGGGTTATGTGCAAGAAAAGGATTAAGATTAGGGCGTATTCTTTTAAACAAGAGAAGACTGATCTTAGTTTCTTCCACGCTATTTCTTCCACACTGTTATATTTCTTGAATACTACAACCATGATATTTGCACTTGACTGTAACTGTAAGAATTCAAATAGTATTAGACTAAATTTATCAGTTATTGTGGACATTGAACTCTTTAGCATCTCCTCTGACCTTGTAATGCAAAAGAATGAGTGCAGCATATCCAAAAATACCGCAATCCATGCAAAGAAGGATCGTCTTGAATTTAATTATATTTTAGTACCATTATCTGACCAAGATGAGGTCATTGCCCATTGCAGGCAATCCTGATGTATGATGTTTAGACTCAAATGTTCTGAGGCAGGTGAATATGCTTTTACAGTCATGTTTATTGTCAAAATTCTGGCTAGCAACCTGGATCAAAGGATAAATATGCTAGAGGAAAGAAGGATGGGTGTATATTGACAAATGGCAGTATGCATCATCATTATATCCTCTCTTTTGAGAGACAATGACTTGGCCTCAGGAATGGGGTCAAGATAATAAGAATGAGTTCGGATGAAAAACGTGATGTGATTTTCACCATTTTCAAATTTTTTTAAATGAAGCCTCAAATACATGCCATATAATTCTTGCTTTAAAATTGACACCCTACTTATAATATGCCAAGATAATTTTGTTAGTATGATCAAAAGTAGCCCATAATTGACCAGTTATATATTTGTCAATATTTGAAATTGAGAAAACAGATCAGTTTTATCTATATGATGCAGCAGTGTTCCGGTTTCATTATGTGGGAGTAAAAGATGATGAAATGTAAACACCTTCATAACAGTCAAGAAAATTAGTTTGTGTATTTAGCCTACTTCAATATAAGAAATTGCAACTCTTGACCAGGTTCATTGGGGATGTGAGTACTTTTTCACATATCTACTGCAACTTTCTCACCTTTGTATTGTTTGGGTTGTAAAATTTAGGCAAAAGTTAGCTAACATTTGGTAAATTGTCAGAAGTACAGAAAAGGTTACCTGTACAAGGAGTATTAGTTACAAAGGGGCAACGACCATAAGTGTGTGTGGTTACAAGAAGCAGACTAACCTGGTTGTGTATGAAGCTGTCTGTCTACACTGTGGCTAGCCACTGCTGACATCATTGCTGAACTAAAGAGCTCATTCAACATTTGTGACATGATCAAGGGGAATGAGTCACATGTCGGCAATTTTCAATTAGAAGTTTTTTACATCATTTTCTGGCAGTTTATGAATGCTACATTTTGATTCAAACCCCATCAAAATCGAACATCTGGTTACCGAGTTATGAGCAATTTATCAATGGCTGAAAACAATACAAAACAAAAGAATTCGAACATTGTTTTTGCCAATATCTCAAAAACAATATTAGCGACATCCGACTCATTCCTCTTGATCATGTCACATTTGATGAATGGAGGAGACAACACATAGATAAACTTTAAGACTTTAAAACATTCAATGATTGAGGTGTTCTATCTTCACAGAGCAGAACATCTGCACATTTTAGAGCATGTACTATTAATGCATGGAGAGGGAGGCAGTATAAATGCCAAGGTGAAAAGAATGTCCGCACAAGGGTCTGTGATGATGTGATGGAAGTGACATGTGTCTCCTCATCTCAGCAAATATTTTTATACTAATAAAGTTGTTTGATTGTAGAAGTTGAGTGTTCAAATTATGTCATTTTTTTCTGTCAAAATATTATAAAATATTTGTCAGTGAAAGCATTTAATGTTTATTAGTGTATGTCATGCAATAAATATACCCTGCGGGATTGGCCTATTTAAACTGCAAAATGAGAGTTAATTCTTATAAAAAATTATATGTGACATCTGATGGTAAAGTATTTGAAACTGAACGCATCATGAAGAGCATGAAAATGGTTCAGAACTGTATGTACTATACATAATTACATATACATAGACATACAGATCAATGATATGTTCAGGATGTTCTCATTAATAGGTTCATGTAAATAAGACAATTGTACCATTCAGTAACACAAGTCCTAGTATTAGGAGTAAGATAATAGCGATTTAACATAATCTTGTATCATGTTGTATCAAAAGAAGAAATCAGTGAGGTTGTCAAGCAGTGAGGCAGGCAAATGCAGTTGATACATATCTCTGTACTGTCAAGTTTGCTCTATATGGACAAAAGCAAACGATTACTATCTGATGAAAAGAAGGAAAGTAATGGTATCAATATAGCTTGGCTATGTGCAATGTTATCTAAATAGTCACCTTGTCCCTCCCACATGAGTGCCAGCCAAGAGCTTGGGAGAATAATAGATCTCTTAGTAGAGATAGCAGGAGTGACATTTAGAAAGCCTTGTAATGTTGTATGTATATAAATTGTAACAAGGAGCTGATGGGTGGTTTTGTGTGAATACAGTTCTTTGTGATTAAATGAGTTTTTTTACATGTGAAGCCTAAGGTAGGCACACATGCAGGACAATATGTTGTGTGGTCAGAAGGATCATACTATACAGACCTAGATTGTACAGTATTTTATAGAAATAAGGATAAAGGCAAAGGCTCATAATGTTCTCATTAATGTCATAAGATAATTGTAACATTTGATACACAATTCCTAGTATTAGGAGTAAGATGATAGAGAGAGAACAAACATAATCTTACACCGTGTTGTATCAGAAGAAGAAATTAAGGTTGTCAAGCAGTGAGGCAGGCAAAGGCAGTTGATACATATCTCTGTACTGTCCAATTTGCTCTGAACAAAGCAACCGATTACTATCTGATGAAAAGAAGGGAAGTAATGGTATCAGTTGGCTATGTGCAATGTTATCTAAATAGTCACCTTGTCCTCCCACAAGAGCTTGGGAGAATAATAGATCTGTTAGTTGAGATAGCAGTAGTGACATTTAGAAAGCCTTGTGTGTAGCTGTAACAAGGAGCTGATGGGTGTTGTATGAATACAGCACTTTGCATACTTGCCAACTGTCCCGTTTTACCCGGGATTGTCCCGTTTTCTGTGTCCCAAAACACTGAAAATCAGAATCATCCTGTTTTCCGTCTTTCAGCAAAAAAAAAATGCTATTTTGTACAACTTCATCCAACTTTGAAAAATAAAATTAGCCATTTTTTAGTAGCAGTATTTCTCCTGTGAATATTTGTTACTCCTATTTTTGTCCTATGAAGCCTGGGTTACACACAAATCTAGTGCAGTCACCAATTTGAATAAGTCAAAAATTTTACGAAGGGCAAGGTTGACGGTGGTACCAAACAGATTAATGCATGCAGTTGTATACTTTGATCAGAACCAAATAGGCAAGCTAGCATAGTACTGCAGATCTGTAACAAAAAGGGTTGCCAGTTTGATGCATATTTAACATCCAGAAAGATTAAGAAATCGATTGCATGAGTCTGTTTTGTGTGATGTTTTTTTTAGCACAGGCTCTGTGGTGGGACTCTGATACCTGTAAGATGATCTAAAATGCAAGGTGCTTGCTTCGCTGGTGCTATTCGAGGGGCATGGCAGTACTAACGTCACAACTTTTTGTCTTCCAAAGTTTAAGGTCTAAATAGCGGCATCTTTATGGTTAGACAGTCATAGGCTAGAGCTGAATCATGAAATAATCCAGACAATGTTTTGATAAAAGTTTCCCCTTAGATGACAATGTTCACATGGCTGTTGCACTGTATCCTTGTAGGTACAGACAGGTGATGTTACCCACCTGATTTAGTATGTATTGCTTATAAGCTTAAGTAAATGTTATCAAATCAAGTTTAACTCATAATGTAGTACACTGGTATAAATTGGTTGAGCACAAGTGGTGGTACATTTATCTCTCTTTCTGAAAGTGCAAGGTCCAAACAAAGTCAAGTAAGCAGATAATGGCATCTTATGGTTAGAAAGTTTTCATCCTGAGCTGAATCATAAAATGATTCAGACAATGTTTTGATGAAACTTTCCCCCTTAGATGGCAATGTTCACATGGCTGTTGCACTGTATCCTTGTAGGTACAGACAGGTGATGTTGCTTACCTGATTTAGTATGTAGCCTATTGCTTATAAGCTGAAGTAAATGTTATCAATCAAGTGTAAGTCATAACATGGTAGACTGGTATAACATGGTTGATTATTGATTCACCTCAGGACAAACATGTTGTGTTTCCTTGTCATGATTGATTAGGACAAGACATCTGAATTGATTGTAAGTTTGGATTCAAGCTCCTATTTGCAAAGTTGTTTTCACTTAAGGCAGTAATCATTTTCTTCCAACAATGTTTAGACAAGGTGGTCGAAGCTTGTCATGCTTGAATTCAAAGGATTATTCCAGTGAAATGAGTACAAATTGTTGTACATTTATCTCTCTTAAAACAATGTCAAATAAGTAGATACTGGCATCTTATGGGTAAAAACTTATCATGAAATATCCAGATTATGTTTGCTGAAACTTACCCCCTCATATATGACAATGTTCACATGGCTGTTGCACTGTATCCTTGAGGTACAGACAGGGCCAGGTGATGTTGCTCACCTGATTTAGTGTATTGCAACTCATAACATGGTAGACTGGTATAACATGGTTGATTATTGATTCACCCCAGGACAAACATGTTGTGTTTCCTTGTCATGATTGATTAGGACAAGACATCTGCATTGATCGTAAGTGTGGATTCATGCTCCTATTTGCAAAGTTGTTTTCACTGACGGCAGTAATCATTTTCTTCCAACAATGTTTAGACAAGGTGGTTGAAGCTTGTAATGCATGAATTCAAAAGATCCCCCTTAGATGACAATGTTCACATGGCTGTTGCACTGTATCCTTGAGGTACAGACAGGGCCAGGTGATGTTACTCACCTGATTAAGTATGTATTGCAACTCATGACATGGTAGACTGGTATAACATGGGTTATTATTGATTCACCCCAGGACAATCATGTTGTATTCCTTGTCAATATTGATCAGGACAAGACATCTGCATTGATTGTGAGTTTGGATTCATACAAGCCTATTTGGCAAGTTATTTTCACTGATAGCCGAATTCATTTTCTTTGACAATGTTTAGACAGGGAAGGTTTAGAGCGGGTGCTTAATGCTTATGTAGCTTGCTTGTAAATTGAAACATCAAGTTTGGATTTGATTGATGAGTTAAATGAGCACACATGTAGATCTTGGTAACACACTTGCAAGTGTGTGTAACTCTGGGGTATAATTTCCATGTGCCCCATTATTTTTTTGATTAATTGATTTGATTGATTGATTGATCGGTGATTGATTGATTGATACTTTTTATTTTTTATTTATTTATTTATTTATTTATTTATTTATTTATTTATTTATTTATTTATTTATTTATTTATTTATTTATTTATTTATTTATTTATTTATTTATTTATTTATTTATTTATTTATTTATTTATTTATTTATTTATTCTTATTTATCGTTCACATGATGATTGCCATTGTGTGAAACGCTGTGTAGTGGAATCTAATAAAATATGTGTTTAAATTTAACTCTACCATAATTGGTATTAAGTACTGTATAGCTGTCTCTGGTAAATCTACTTCTTAATACTTATTTATTTATATATTTATTTTATTTCGTTTACTTCCATATTTCATGTTTTGAAAAGGAGAAACAGTTTGACTGGGAGTATCAAATAATGCAAACTTTAAATAACAGATTTGAAATAAATCAGAAATGTTAAATATCAAATGATGTTTAAAATGTGCGTAAATCAAGGTGCGTAGCATTTAATGTTAACCTATCTCATAACTATCCAGTAGTTCACTCTGATACCAACCCCAGTTACCATGGTAATTTGCATCTTTGAAATTCACATTTATTTGTTCTGTATGTAGCAATATAACCTGTAATCAATTGTATTGGTATTATTTTATTTATTCCGGAATATTACTCCCAAGGTCATTTATTCATATTTTTCCGAGATGTATTGAATGTGAGACTTATTATTCCAACCAAATATATTTTTGATGTATATGATCAATTTTGACTAATTTTCCTCTTCAGAAAATTGTGAGGTCACAGAGATGCTCAATTTTGAATCATCTTTGTTTTTTTACTTGGCAACTCACCTTGACATTCCAGCACATTTTGCTGCATGAGTGGCCAACCATATTCACATCCAACCACGTATAGTCTCATCAATATCAGGCTTGTAGTGTTTGAAAACGGGAAAATGTTGTTTTTGCTACTTGAAAAACATGTGATTTAAGAATGTGTTTTCCTATTATGTGGATTGGTATAAAAAAGGTAATATTTGTGGATTTGCGTTTGAGTCTGATTCACAAAGTAATATTTGTGGATTTGTTTTTGAGTTTGATTCACAAGGTAATATTTGTGTTTGTGTCTGATTCCCAATGATTAATAAATTTATGTGATTCAAGAGCTCTTTGATGGTTATTATTTTCTTATCATGAGTCTAATGGTATGCAAAGTGCTGATCAAGTTTTACTGGAAATTTTTGAATTTGATGGATTCAGAACTGGTTAGCTACAAACGTGCAAAAGCTTATATCCATCATCCATGAGGAATAACTGGCCACTTTATCTGCTACCACTAGATTTCTGAAAGGATTGCAGACTCTGGCTCAAGGACTCTGGACATGGTGAAATGGTGACATCTGGAGGGATTGATTTCAGGATGTCTGTACCTTGGTAATCTTGGTATTCTGATACTAGAGTGTTGTGTTTTTTATTTTTTTAAAGAATTTTTGCCAGCCAATTTGAACCCAAATCATAAAATGTTAAATTTTACTAAGCCATTCATATACCAGTGCAATACAACTATTATCGCTATCTCACTCTCGCAGTCTATTGTATAATATAATTTTCATTGTAATAATTTCATAATAATTATCAACTAGGCATAAGGGTAGTAAATTTGTGTGAGTGCACAGAATTTGTCGTCAAATTATCATATTGAAGGCCCGACCATCTGGTGCAGCTTATTTGCATAAAATGCATTGTACATATGAAACGTATTTTTACTTTTCAGCTGCATTAATTAAATTCACACAGATCGGACAACATTTAATGCAAAGTTTTGCTGTTATTAGATATGACTGTCAAATAGGTGATTATCATACAATAGTAGTAGCAGTTTCAAACATAACATAACATAACATGAGAATGTAACCTTGTAAATGTAATCTTGTCGGTAAATTGATATGATTGCATTCCCCTTTATTGTCATGGGTGTGAATCTTTGACATCTTCTGTAGGTTATCACATGATTTTCTTTTGATTGTATTGATTGATTTTCCTACACGATGGCCAAAAATGACATCACACTGACATCCTCTATATTATTGGTTAGCATATAAAATATGGGCTGATAGCTTGTTCCGCATCAAAAAGTACACCACTTTATAAACTTTTAGCCAAAGGATATTTTTAGTACCAGATTCAGATCCTATTTACCATGTATCACTAGAATGCAATATATGCAACACGTTGTAATGCAATTTTAGCATCATTTCTTATTGTGGAAAAGGATGTCCTTACATGAAAATGAATCTTATGTTGCACTTTCAGTTGAATTGTCCTCAACTCCTCATTGATCATGAGCTGTAAATTGGGCTATTATTGCCACTTGCAAGAGGTGGCAGGCCAGGTTTTTTAAAGGTAACCTAATCTGCTATCACCCTGATGTGGTTGCCGCACCCTTGTTCTGAAAATTGTGGCAGTGCTCTAATGTGTTTGTATGACTACCACCTGTGTCATCTGCTTGCTTGAGTCAATGTTTGTATTTCGGTAAGGTTCAAGCTGCTTACTATATGCACAGAATGAATGAAAAGAATATTGTTATCACATGGAAATAATAATAATAACTATGAAATGTCAAAGGCAAAACAGGCATGATGAATAATTTGGTGATAAAGCCAAGAATACTGGTAGTATCATAGAACTTATTATTTTGATATGTAATGTGGCTTATGACCACTGTATTTATGTATGATTTCTATAAATATATCCATTCCCAACTGCGTGTGTGTCATCAGCTATAACAACTCATGTAGATGACATCTTCACATCAAAATGACTACATGTATAGGCTCATAAGGACCCTTTTGGCTCAAATATTTCAAGCAAAGATACAATTTTGACAATTTTCCTTTGTGCTTTACACAAAGTTTATACCTGACACTCTCGAAAGCAACTCTCGAAAGCAACTCTTGCACGGTGTGGTTCCATAAGTGTCAGTCATCTTGGCATGCTACAAGCTAAGAATCTGTATCATCATATGATAGTGAAGTGCCATTTCTGTCGCGTGTAAGTGGTGCTTCAACTGAGAAGTAGTGTATCAATTTTCTGATAATGGCACCTAATAAATATGGATAGCAAACAGGAAGAGGTTGTGTTATGAGGCAAATATTCAATTCACTATTTGATCAAGTATGTGACCGTACTTTATAAGGAAAAACGGAACGGAGAGTGGTGATCTCAAATGTAGGTCTATATGAATTTCAGGTGCTAGCATGCATAAGAACTTGTATGGAAATGGACTATTCCAGTTGAAATCCATACACCCCCTATGGAAGACATGACCTTATCTCCCACACAGGGGATGTGGATTTCAAATGGAGTCACCCGCTCAAGTTACCCCAATTGAAATGTATGGATTTCAACTGGACTAGCCCTATGTGATATGCATTTGGTACTTTTATGATACTGATGATATTCAAGTGAGAGCAAAAATAGTGGTAATGTAGTATGTTATGAATCAAGTAGAGTAAAATGAACAAAAATATACTTGATGGGGAAAAATAGAGTGCCATGTAGTAGCTGCATGAACAACCTTGGGTTGTGGTCGTCATCATTCTTTTCTTGTAGGCCAAGTACTGTATTCTCGATTCTGGAAGAGCACCTGACATTTTAAGCATCTGAACAAAAGTAGCAAATTACTAAACAGTGTTGCCAATATATTTCAGTACCAGGGTGTAGTGAATCAAGAAGCTCAATTTGTAGTAATATCAAAAAAAGCACCCAATACTGGATATTTGGATGGTTTTACCTGAATTTAGAACATTCAAATGCATGCATGGTCAGGCACCCCTCTACTTGAGTGATCTAGTTGATGCTTTCACTCCGGATAAAGCTGAGTTGAGATCAGCGGACAGTGGGCGCCTGCTGGAGCTTCAGTACAAGAACCCTTTGGGGAGATAGATCCTTGAAGTTGGTGCACCTAAACTATGGAACACACTGCCTGTAGCACTAAGAACATGTGACAATATCGTAACTTTCAAATCTGGACTTAAGACCCATCTATACAATGAGGCATTCAAAGAGTGACTCTTTTAGTATGTGACTCTTTTTCTTATGAAATGTGTCACCATGTTGATATATTTTTCTCAGATCTTTTGAACTTGTTGTGTCAAGCGCCATTGAGCGTCGAAAGGCGGATACCGGCGCTATATTAAATCATCATTATTATTATTATTATTATCATTATTATTATTATTATTAAAGTCACCCAGTTGGTCAGAAGAGCATTATAAATTATGTTCCAGTACTAGGTAACCAATCGATACATGGTTACAAAACCCATTGTTTTTGAAACTTCGGAGACTCAAAACCCTTTCTAATTTGACAAAATTAAACGAAAATTTATCAAACTACAGCTGCGGCCTTGAGGCAAGTTGCATCACATTTTTTGTGAGGCGCGACATGCAATCTTCAAGTAGCCCAATTCGGCATCTAAATCGTAGGGATCTTCAAGTAGCCTGGCATCACTGACAAAACTGTAAAGGGGATACCAAGGGGATAATAAGCCTTGGTGTTGCTCTTTGAAGTTCAGAGCAAGAACATGTTTTAAGAATAATATTTGCAGCATTTTAACAAAACAGTCATGTTTGTATAGAGTATAAACAGGTAAAAATAGCAGAAACCTTTGGGGTATCCATAGTTTAATTTTGTTTCCAAGCAACCTTTTCCTAAAAAACAAAATAAAAATGAGGTATTGCTCTGTTTTTGGCGCTACTCTTCGCTATGCCGCTGGCTGTGTGATACATGGAACCACGCACTAATGACATTGACTGAACCACATACTGATGATATTGACTAGGAAATGGAAAGGCATTAGAGCAACAGAGCTGTCATGGAAAGAGAATTCTGTACATTGAAAACAAACACCCATGCACAATACATCATAGACTGCAGGAAGTGTGTGCATATTATGTATCACAGTCTTTCCAAAGACTCTGCCGGGGCAAGAAGAACTTCCATAACGGTGTTGGGCTATTCCATTTAAAATCCATGCACCCCCTGTGGAAGATTTTGGAAATATCTTCCACGGTGGAGTATGAATTTCAAATGGAATGACCGCATTAGCAGCTCCATTTGAAACACCCTCCCTCAGTAGAAGATTCAGGTTCACTCTTTCTCAGAAGGTGTATGAAATTCAAATGGAGCTGCCTAATGTACTAATTCCATTTAAAATTCATACTCCCTCTGTGGAACATATTTCCAAAATCTTCCACAGGGGTAGATTTCAAATGGAATAGCCCATTGTGAAGAACCATGGTGTCAAACATTATAATCCTCACAAGAATTTGCTAGAATATAGTGTTTGATTATGGAATGAAATACAATATTATTAAGAAATGCATATAGTAGCACATTCACATGGGTGCAAGATTAAAGGTGCTATCAGTGATTCAATAAATCAGAAAATCTAAACAAATCATTGAAATCAGCTTTTCACATACCCCGTAAGTGATAAGACCAAACAGGGCATAGTAATTCACATTTTGGTCCATGATGGAGAAGTCTTTCCATACAGACACTTGTAGCCAAATGTGACACGATCAAGGGAAATGAGTCGGATGTCGCTAATATTGATTTTGAGAGTGTTAAAATTCTTTTGTTTTATTTTGTTTTCAGCAATTGATAAATTGACATAGCTTCGCAAAGAAAAGTCGTATCAACATGGGGTTTTCAGTTTCTGAAAGCTGTAAATGTCCTCTGAAGAAAACTCATTTTCGACCAGGGGCGACATGTGACTCATTCCTCTTGATCATGTCACATGCAATTGAATGGATCCTCTTGCTTATCAACATTGCAGTTTTATAATATGTAAGAAAAAGGATAATTTTACTTTTAAGCCATTCCTAAAAACCTATTTACTCCTTTGCAGGGATCACTGATGAATAACATTTGAATACAGCTTTATCATTTTGTTTCATTTTTTTTCTTTGTAGATATCACCTCACCATGCATCATCTCCTACTTAATCCAATCCTGAACCAATCATTCTCTAAGACATCCGTGGAGTGAAAGAACCACTACCCCATCCATCATGAAGCAGACACAACAACAGCAACCACAACAACATCCTCATGGCAATGGTGTGGCAGGGAAGGGAACAGCAAAGGGAGGAGGAGGAGAGGAAGGAGAGGAGGACGAGCTGCAACCAGCAGAACAGAAAGAGAAAGAGAATGCTGCTGATGGGGCTAGATCTGAGGTGTCATCGCATAAACCATGGGGGAGAAGTTTTCGTCATCAGATTTGTTTCTGGTAAGACTTATCAAATGTTGAATATCAACTGCTTCGAGGGCAAAAAGTTAACTGCTAATGTTAAACAAAGGCAGTTTGCCTTTCTGTGCTCCAAGCAGACAAATAGCAGTTTTAAATGCTATTTGTCAGTTATATAGGACAATTGGTCAATGTTGATGCTAATGATAATTAAATGTTAAAATTATTTGCTCCCTTTGGGCTGGTTGGATCAGACTGTGAAATGTTGTAACACTCTCCATTGTACAGATGGGGTTTGCAGTATGGTCCATACAATCACAAATCAGTTGTTGCCAACTTCCTGATTAAACCAAGGATTCAATCCATTTATTTAGATCCCAATTTGGCCTTCTTTATGAAGCTAAGGCTTTTAGTGCAGCAGACACAGCTGTGAATTGGAAGTAGGCTATTCCAGTCAAAATCCATATACCAACTATGGAAGATATGACCTCTTCTGCACATGGAGTGTGAATTTCAAATAGGAGGTACACCCCCTGTGTGTGAGATTAAGTTCATTTCTTCCACAAGGGTGCATGGATTTCAATTGGAATATCCCAATTAACCCTTTGCATGTTAAAAAGGAAAAGGACTGTTTAACTTACCCAATGTGTTACAATTAAAACAGAATCAATAAGTTCTGGGGCACACTCCAGATAATAAAATGGAGAATGTGCCAATTTGGGATTGGAGCCCACAACCTTCTGCATTCTAGGCACTCCATTCTAACTACTAGACTATCAACCTCTCCCTAATAAACAGGGCTGAAACCAGTAGCTAATATAAGACAATTTACGATCGTCCTATATTAGCTGCTGTTTAATACGTGATCCTTGATACAAATGAATATAGGAGCAGATTTGTACTGGTTTGTTTAAGGTTTGCATGAAAAAAACTTTGAATGATCCAACTTTTTAAAGCTAGAATAATCTGATATTCCTGGCTGCTGCAGGAACGCTATTTTTACACAACTATCCTTTTTATGGCCTGATTTCAAGAAGGAAGTGACTTGGTTTTCGAGAAGAATAAGAATCTTTTCCTGTGTGCTCAAAGTAAACCGTAAGTGATAACACTAGAGTCTCCAAAGACTTCCACGCCTCAAGCTTAAAGCAATATCAGTTGGTGATATTAAGGAAACAGTTACAATACCTTCAAGCTATAGTGCATTCAAGGCACTTTTTAGCATTCAAGGCTAGATTTTTGTAATGGGTACAGTAGGGGCTATTCCATTTGAAATCCATGCATCCTTATGGAAGACACAACCTTAATCTACAGGGAGTGTGAGTTTCAAATGGGGTTACCTGAATGTGTTACTCCATTTAAAATCTGTACGGATTACAATTGGAAGAGCTCAATCTACAAGATAATTTGATATTAGTTTGAATTCCATGGAAAAAGAATCTCTTAGGGAGAATAGACTTCAACTTAAGAGAATAATGCAATAAATAATAATAAACTAAGCAAAATTAGAATAATTTACACCCTGTATTTAAACTTAACATGCCCTTTTTGACAATGAGAATAACACTCAAATGTACATTATGGTTGTCCTGGATAGTGTCTAAGATACTGTCTAAGTCCCCACATGCCAAGTCTTTGTTAGCTTTTAAAGCTCTCTAAATCAACTCTACATCCTGATGAAAAAAATCATCTTAATAAGAACTGCTGATTCAAGAGATAAGCATGTGATAAATTAGTGGAAGATTTCAATTTGTGCACAGTACATGAATTACAAATCCAGGCTGGGGCTATAGTATATTGACATTGTTAACACTCATATATCATGGTGAAATTAATTTAGAAAAATTATCTATGTCAGAGTGGAGTCTGAGATACTCGCCAGAAAGTTTAGCCATCAGCATATCAATATGATTGGTCTGGCCGGGAGATGATACCTACCTACTTCAGTTTATTTTCAAACATTTGTCAGCTTGCTTTTTCCTGACCCAATTCTATGTAACCTTTTGTAAGTATACACTCTAGTCTATCTTGAAGCGTTAACCCTAGTACAATGAAATGTTGAATGCTATAAAATGGGGAAAAGTTGTGCAAAATTTGACATTAGAAAATTTTTCATGACTGTAGTTGATATCTTTGCCTTTAATTTAATTATTAGTCAAAATCTGTGCAAATTTTGCTTTATTTGGGTACAGTGGTTCTCAGAATAGGCTGTGATGGGTTTTGAAATTTCTTTACAATCCTGTAATTAGCAATGGTTGCAGACGTTTCGCCCGAAGCAAAGCATGAAGCACATTGTAAAAATAACTTTGTCTTCCACATGGGATGTTAACACAAATCAGGAGTAAACCTAATTGGCTGGTGCTAAGAGCCTAATGGGAAATATAAAAACACCATCTCATTTAAGAACCCCTAAAAATAACCTGAAACACATGAGTTAAAAAGTTCAACCCATGTCACTGAATGCAGCATACTGTATTAAGCCCGCTGTATACTCCATTATTGCAGCATCACAGAACTGAGGAAATTGGAATATACTCCATGTAATGTATTGCTAGGTAGGTGTTCTTGTAGGCCCTACAGCATGATAGCTCATGCTTTTGGTGAGGTCACTAATAACCAGACCTAGATTTAAGAGCAGCCAATCAAAATCACAAAGTTGAACAAAATTCTACTCTCGCTAGGACCAGAAATCCATAGCACAATAGAGTTTTCTTATAGTTGGAACCTTCCAGCTGTTGATGGTGTTTTAGCTCGGCTGACTCCAATCTGGCCGGAATAAGCGAAGCCAGGCTACACAACTGTCCTCACTTTCAGTTTTCAGGCTACACAATTAATCGTCCTAGCTTTCAGTTTTCCACATCGCTAATTCTGGCTTGATTGGAGTTAGCCGAGCCAAAATGCCATCAATAGCTGGAAGGGGCCAATTATAAGAAAATGCTATAAGAACTTTCATCGCAGAGGTTGTAAAATTCTGGCCCAAATTCTATCTCAATGTGGAGTATACATTGGGCATTGCAGTAGAGATCTGATCAGGTGGCAGCATGGAAGGCACCTGGCTTGCCCAATGATGACACACATGGCGAAATCATCTAATCCTCAGTGTCTACAAATTGTGTCAGAAATAACCAGAATTAATCAGGGAATGTCATATCTGCTCCACATTTGTGCCACCACATGACAACATCAATGTACATCAGCCAACATGGGTGCCAGTATAGACCACTATTGTGGCATGTACGGGAGGTACACATGTCGCCAGAGGGAAATCGCAAACCACTGACCTTATATGACTGGTTAGCTAGGGGCTACATGCTCTGTACTTTTCCCTGTCTTTTTTTTTTAAACTGAAATTATTATAAGGAAGTCGGTTCTGATAGTGGAATTCCATAATTAGCCAATTTCTGTCAGAAACATTCTTGACTTGCCAAGATCATGACAAAATTGTCAATAATTAGAGGATTTATTATAATTTTCAAAAAGGATCAAGTTATTTCCTGTTCTCATGTAGTCCTGGGGGTTACTTTGTGCATAATGTAAAATGTACTTTTCTATGTTACTGTCCATGTGCGTCCGTTCATCTAAGGATAATGAAGTAGTGAAGCAAGCATACTTGGAAGAACATTGTGAAGAAGTATGGCTATTTCAGCAGTATTTTACTATTGCTCATGCAAGACTTATCACAGACCAGTGGTAATTCCTCAGTCTACGGACTACGATCCGTATAGTGGGTGAACCTCCCACCCCCGTTTACCTCATCAAAATTAAGCATTTTTAGCTTGAAATACATTTGGTTTAGATGCTATGTCAGCCTAAAAGCATGCACTTTTCTACAGGCCATCGTGAAACACATTTTCGCTTCTAATATCAAAACCACTAAAGCAATTGATCTCAAATGTTGGATTAATAATGTTTGGGTGATGGACCTCCATGTTAGGTAAAAACACAATGTGATCAAATTGAACCATTTACCGGTAGTAAGTCCTCAGATGTATAGTAATAGTAACACACCCACACAAGCACTCAAGACGATTCATTATTTTTAAGCTGTAGCCAGCCAATTGAAGTAGGTAATTTTACAAAATGCTTTTGGGAATTAAGCATTTATTCCTATGTCAGTTTGCGCTATCAACCAAATATAGGTTTGAGTGACACCTTTTAGACGGGATTACGGCTGTTATAAGTGCTCCGATGGTAGAATCTAATAACACGTTTTACAAAGCCGCTTTGATGGTAATTCACAGTGGAATTTATATTTGACAAAATTTACTTATTTCCGGCTTATTTCACTAACAAAATTTACTTAACGTGACAAATGCATTGTGTGATACGTCCCCAGAGATCTCTTTTGCCAGGATGTAGTTTGCATTGTATTATTACAGGCTTGTTCATTTATATAATTCTTCTTTTGCTTCATTTTGTTTTAGATCCAGTTATTTTTCGTCAATATTTAATGGGTTATAAATATCACTTGTTTGTTTTTATTTTTAATATGCTGTTTCTATAATGTACATGGTAGTGCATGTAATTAAGTTTAATACAGGAAGTATGTTTCAGATTTTATCTCCGAAATTAATCTAATAGTTATTAGTTTTCAGCCCATTTCTTTTGGTATTGAGACAATATGTATCTTTCCTTTATTATTACATTTTATAGACATCATAATGACATATCATTCATTTATGTAATGCAGCACCATTATCTATTATTTAATTGTTTACCCAATAATGTCCTGTACACAAATAAAGTCTGCACAAAAAGTAACTTAGCTGTTATAAATACGCCTATAGATTCAGAACTAATAATTGTTTTCACAATATTTTAACATAAAGAAGGATGATTTATTTACGCGCATTTTGATACTCCATTTGTCCAATTTTATTCAATATTGACAATACAGCAGTGTTTTGAAAGAAAAATACCCCAATTTAAAAGTTGCAGTTATTTGTATTGATTTGAAGTAAGCGCGAAGATAATGGCGGGCTTTACGTGTTTACAGTGCTGGCATTATAACGACCAGTATTGATCGCTGTAAACTGCAACTTTTAAATTCGGGTATTTTTCTGTAAAAGCACTACTGTGTTGTTAATATTGAACAACATTTGACAAGTGGGGTATCAAAATGTGTGTAAATAAATCATCCGTCTCTATGTTGAAATATTGTGAAAACAATTATTAGTTCTGAATCTATATGCGTATTTATAACAGCTGAGTTACTTTTTGTGCAGACTTTATATATGTAATTTATTCTATATAATAATGAAAGGTCTTTGTGAGACAGAATTATTTTAAGTGAAATCATTTCAGGGCAATGCATTTTGTAATAATTATATAGTCGGTATTGAATAAGGATATGGGTCTCTTAATTTTTAAGGTAGGTAAGATCTTTTCTTTGTTTTCGCCATAAGGTTGATTAAGATCTTTTCTTTTTAGGGAATAAGGTTATTTATTCTGCTATTTATTCTGCTATGGTTGATGAATTGACAGAATTACATTGTGAAATGAATAGTTGAAACTGAAAATTTAATTTTCATCTCTATGTGACTTTGTATAATGCAGATCTGATGCCTTCCGCTAGGAATGCGACAAGCAGCATTCAAACCTATAGATTAAAATCTTCCACTCTTCTCCAGTGTGCCTGTGTGGCTCAATTGGCAGAGAGTTGTGCTACTAATAAGAAGATCGCTGGTTTGAATCCGGCCAGATGCACTGTTTGTTTTTTTCAACGTTTATGTGCGCTGGCTGCTCTGGGTAAAGATTCAAATTTGTTCAGTAGTTGAAACTGTTAATTAGAAAGTGACAAACTTTTGAAATCATAAGTAGTTTTTATATTCATTTTCCAAATGGCCAAATTCCTTTATGTCAGTGGCGCAACTAAGTACTGGTCCACAGACCAGCTGAGGCATCATCAGTGATTCTGCCACGGTCTTGTGTTTTACACTTACAATTTGAGGACATCATATTCAGAGGGAATTGAGCCAGTCCTTGCCCTACTAATTCAAGGTAATTACACTTTACCAGACTTGAACACCTTACTGTAGTCTCTCAGATTACCTCAAAATTTTCTATTTTTACTTGTCATCTACACTTGATACAATGGCAAGTATTCAATTACATATTTGGTAACTAACACTAAATCCAACAAAAATTCAATCCCTTTGTAGCCAACCTTGCATACTATTAATACATAGCATTAGTCTATGCAGGGAAGTGCAATGGTCTATGGTTACCTGTACCTTGTGTCAACCTAGGTGTGATATTTATATCAATAGATAACTAATTAGAACTAATTAGTAGGCTTGATGATGGTTTAGTTGGTGATGACCGAGAGAAGATGGGTCTGTGAACGGACATTGCCCTGGTTCACCACACAGCTGGTACATACATACAGCTTGACCAGGTGATAAAGATGGGCAGATATACCACAACTGATAGTGACTGGAGGACGTCCATACAATGTCCTCTATCAATATATCATCATAATAATCATCATCATCATTTTAGATGACAGTCATCTATCTCTGTATGCATGTATGAGATATGATGTCAAATTCCAGGGAAAATAACAAATAATAGAAGAAAAACAATTTTGTGTCCAATATTTTCAATTATTTGAATTTTGAAAATATTTTGGCATGTGTATTATTCATTTTTGTATTACACTATATGTGACGTGTCATGTCAAAAGGAGACACTTTTGGGCAGGATCGTAAATGGAGAAATAGCCAAAAATCTACCCATGGCTGATTTTTTCCCAATTTGAGTTTGTTGCGAATTTATGATGTAATTAATGTTAAAAATATTGTCTGATAGTTTCAGACCGGAATATAACTGGCATCTTGTATTTTTTGAGACATTTTTTAAGGTAATTCCTACTCTCAACATTGTCAATAATATTTTAAAGGCCGATATCTCAATTTCCAAGTTTATAATACCATAACTTACGAACTCAATATCTTCGCTTAGGAATGTCCGATTTCATTGGGGAAAACGGCGTTGTGATGCAAAATATCTCTATATTTAAGATATGTAAAAACCTCAAAATTGATAACCTGCCCAAAAGTGTCTCCTTTTGACATGACACGTCACATATTATTATTTTTAAGAATCACAGTGCGGAAATGAAAGCTTTCACCAGAATTATTTAAAAATGCCTGTTTTAATTGTAAAACTTCCACATTTGCATAGTCCTAAACAGCGTCCCATGTTTGGAGGCGATTGCACGTAGGGGTGCGCTGTACGCTGTATGTTCTAAATGTGTTTCAAAAACAGGCTAAAAGATTCACTTAATAGACATAACTCCACAGAATAAGTTCACTAGATTTTGTGACAAATGTCTGTCACAAAAATTACACTTAAAGGACATCAGTTGGTCAACAGCAACAATGACAATGCATCAGTTTACATTAAATCACCAGCATTATAGAATGTTATTACAATTTTGTTATTTTACTTTTATTTATTATTTAATGTTGACATATGCGGCATTTGTTTATGCTTTATATTAAAAAGTTACCGGCAATCTGCTTCTTTGATAAAAAGGTATAAATCAAGCAATGGTGGCTGGCAGCATAGAAAGCATGCGAGGACACATTAAAATTCCCACTTTTTGCAGCAATT
The DNA here is from genome assembly GCF_039555335.1 of Amphiura filiformis. Taxonomy (NCBI): domain Eukaryota; kingdom Metazoa; phylum Echinodermata; class Ophiuroidea; order Amphilepidida; family Amphiuridae; genus Amphiura; species Amphiura filiformis. Next base: position 34,170,968 of record NC_092632.1, read on the forward strand.
TTGGTGCAAAATTTTTCATTTCCCCCCCTCATGAAATTCACTTTGCTTCTCAATGTCCCTCCCCTAAAAAAACATATTTCTAATGCCACCACTAAAATCAAGGGCAATAACAGCTATAAAGCAGTTATAATAAAGCAACTTGATCAGAAATTAGAGGAAAATAATTGGTAGAGTTTGTAATGCATGACTGAGTAGAGTTAATTGGCAAAGATGAAAGATAAGTGAGTTATAGACCACAATGACGTTTATCGTTGCCATAGCTTTTTACCTTTAATTTGTTTAATAATGCTGGTATGTGACAATTAACAATATTTCACGATGGTAAATGTCATAATAATAATGGAAAATAACAATAGGTTCAATGTTTTGTATGTGTGAGAATCATTTGAAATATGGTATACATGACGTATGACCTTTTTCATGATTATCTTTTGTTTTTATGTTGCTGGGTTTTTGTTTCAATTGGTTTAGAGAATGGTGGTATAGAACTGACAATTAACAATAGTAGTAGATCACAAATAAATATAATTACTGTTATTAAAAATTGCACAACAAAATGATTTCAGGTAATTGAAAGAAGGTGAGACATGACATTTTTGGCATCATAATTTGTGTTACTGGTTTGAAAAATAGTGGTTAATCAGATAAATAAAATTACACAATGATAATTGTGAAATTAGTCATGACAAGACAAATAATAGAAATTAGAGAAACATGCAATTGAAAGAATATTTATATGATGCTTGAATGAGTAGAGTTAATTGGATAAGATGATGAAAAGCCAGTTTATACTCAGAGTAATTGCATACTAAAATGATGTTTACGTTAATGGTATGTTTTTTTTTGTGTGTCTTTCTTTTTTTTTATGATGATTGAATGAGTACTTGAGTAGAGTTAATTGGAAAAGATGATGAAAAGTCAGTTTATATTCTTGCATACTAAAATGATGTTTACGTTACTGGTATGTTGTTGTTTTTAGGTTTTTTTGTTTTGTAAATTGTTAAAAAATTGTGGTAGGTCTGACAGTAAACATTGCAGCTCTAGTTCAGAGGCATGGCAAAATACCAACCAGTCGATTTGTGTATGATGTTGACCATACCTTCATCGCACCCTTGAAGTGCTTCTGAGTTAATCGCACAAATTATCCAGCCCAACAGCTTCTGCCCTGGATGGCATCTCCTGTTTTCTCAAGGGTAGGTGGTTCATTACCAATGGGTAGTGGAAGATCTGATGTTAGTGAATAATGATCCATTGTCATTGTTGAAGAAGTTGAAAAAAGTACATTGTACCAGTTAGTGCCAAGAGTATTTTATTTATCATAAATGTAGTAAGGGATTTCCCCCTGAACCAGGTGTTAGCAAAGCATGTTATACAATGATCAAGGATAAACAGATAAAAATGAATATTGATGCCAAAACTGTATACGGTAATTTAGCTGGAATCAGTTATCCAACAAATGGCAATTTTATGTATAGCTATCAGGGCAGGTGCAAAAGTCACATTAAAAAAATTTGCATAAAATGAAGAAATGATAATAAAATAAAACTGTTGGATCAGTTTGCTTAGTTGGATAAGACTTTTTTTATAGGAGTGTCATAACTTTTTTGTATAATTCAAAATTAGTTGCAGCTCATAAGCATTAAACTTTCCAACCTAATTATGTAGATTGTTTACTGTTTATCATTTGCTGCCTTATCTGAACATTTTTCTTTACAACTAAATCACATGAAAGTTGGGTGTCGAATTGCTGGGTGTAACTTTTGTAAAGTCATTGCTATCATACATTATTCATTGGCGAAGTGGTTATGTAACTCCATGGTAACTTGATCACACATCCTATGGAAAAATGGTAATTTGTATGTGCGGTAGTTTTGGTATGGCGATCATTTTGATTGTGGTTCAGACCTCAAAAGCATGATTCAGTTGACATAATGATAATTGGCTACTTCGACAGTGAATAATTTGAGTGCATTTTTTATACCCCTGAATGAACTTGCGTCATATGTGTAAGTACTATGTATGAAGATAATATCCAGATTGTGCCTGATGGCCGTTTGTATGCTTCACTCTGCACGTACAGATTTTTATTAACATCTGGCCAAATCACAATTCTGGCTAAGTCCTTCAATTGCTGAAATACCCATATTGCTGAAAGTATAGCACATTAAAATTTGTCTGAAAAAAAACCCCTTTATCACCTTCCCGACTTAAACATGTAATCATTTTTATGCCTCCACTAGAGGTATTATGTTTCCTGGTTGTCCATCAGTCATTCTGTCCGTCTGTCCGAGGTTGCGAGTGCAATTTCTGGGAACTGGTTGAAGCGTATAGGCCCAGTGATGTGATTTGGTGGAGGGGTGGCAATTAGCGGTCTTCAAATTCTAGTAGGTTTTAGCTTATTTGGTAGCTCATATTAATAAATTTGAATAAGTTAATCTTTATTCTATTTTGTTGGAACTGGTTCCGCAAATGAAATTGCCCCTAGTGAAAATAATGCATGTCAGATGGGTCATTGTGGCCAACGCTTTTGTGTCGAGAACTATGCACTCCGAGAACCGGAAATTTCTAGAAATTCTTTCAAACAAAATTGCAGTTCCAGTGGATATACCCATAAAAACCTTACTCATGTTATGTCTGAAATGTCTAAAAATTTTACAAACTTAATTTTCAATTATAGATGCATGTAGTTCTGATGAAAAGAAATTAAAAGATTTCTCAAGGCAACAGAGCCCATGATGATGATATGGATAATAGAAAACAAGAACTGCACTTCATTGCATAATGCTACAATGTGTAATCCTTGATGTTGGTAAAAATACATCCTTATATAAACATGCTGGTCATATAAATAGCATTGTGAAATTTGAACATGAATGTAACGCAACATTTGACTGGCACTGTATATATCTGTTGTAACAAAATGGGATCCCATGGTAGTTGTAGTGTTTGTGCAAGCAGGATTACTTCAGAGTGGGGGAAATGATAAATGCTTTGAGGAAGAGGGAGACCTTCTCCAGCTAACATGTTTCAATAGCTTGATATAAGAAATTACTGAAGAATGTGACCCAATTTGGTCATACTTGTCCATAATGTATTTTCTATCTTACATTGAGGCCTCCCGTTAAAACAATCTGTTTCCAAATTTTGAGTTATACTGCTCCAGTGGTTTTGATATTAGGAAAAGAAACATGTATAACAATGCCCCATAGGATAGTACATGCTTCCGATGGTGGTTACCACTTTTTACCATTTACACCTTCTAAACGAAACATACCTTGGGTGTTAAATTTTACTGGGGGTAATGAGAAAAATGCACAGCTATTTAAGATATGTCACTATTTGAGTTAGGTTCAAATGTGCATCACATAAGTAACAACATGCCTAGTATTTTCCCAATGGTTAATGGTTTGATCAACTACCCTACCAAATGGGAAGTCATTCAATGTTTTTCACTCAAATGAGTGCAAAAAATGGACTTGTGATTAATCCAAGGCATTTTGAGCACTTATTTGAGCATTTTGAGTGCATCAGGAAATTATGTAGTAGGTTAGTAAGACAGGATAAATTACTTGCAAACTTTTCAAATTAGCGTTGTTATGGTTTCCTTATTTCTCAATGTACTTGTCATAGCTTGTTAACTAAAAGAGATGTGGCGGAAATTTCTTCATTATTTTACTGTCTCATCTTATTACTTCCTCTTCATACTGTGGCTGTAAATATTCATAGTTTATTTGATCATATAATATATGTCATTGGAAAATTCAATATACACAACCTTTATCATTTTGCTTATTTGAAAGCTTCTAAAATTTAGAAGATTAAGCAGTGTTTTGTATTTAAAGATCTCTTGAGGTAATGTCATTTATTGTCTTCTAAAAGAGTGGCTTTGATGGTTGTTCTGGATTATTTTCGTAATACATACACTGTCTTTGAAAATGTGTATAATAGCTCCCACTGGGACGGGCCCCAAGTGGCACTCGTTCTTGACAACTTTGTACCCCATGCAGAAGCTACATGCTGATTGATGCCACTATTAAAAGTGTTTCTATTATGTCCCCTGTATTTTACTGTGAAAACTATTTGCCATCAAAAAGCATATTACTGTGTACCTACTGAAGCAAAAATAACTTGTAATTTTAATATAAGAGATGACTATCGTCACCTTCAATGATGCAATTAAGTATTTGTTGTTTGATGAGTTGCCTTTGTTTAGCTGTTGTCATGGTAGATATGGGTTAGTTATCTTCTATGATAAGTGCACATGGTGTGTTAATATCACATTGACCTTCAATTCTTGGAAGAACCTGGATAATTATGGACTGGTCATATTACATTTTGCTCACATTATGACTAAGATTGATCAAGCATAGTGCTTTATTAATTATAAGTGCCAAACAATGGACAACTCAAAAAATGTAATGAACTTAAAGCTTACAGTTAATTACACAATTTATTAGCAAGATCCTGATGAATAGTGTTGTTTCTCAGAATTCTTTACTTGAGATGAACTTGGTAGCTAGGTGACTGAGAAGTCATTGCGGCTTATCTGTATAGAATCTCGTCCCATCAGAATCTCCTCTTCTTAGACGTTGTTGATGTCTGCACCAGATCAAGTGTTACAGTGTTAAGACTTGGTTGAGTCAAAGGATTTGCTGATTAGTTATGCAGGCAGACAAAGGTAGTATGTCAGAATGATGGCACCAATACTTCTGACTCCACTGTGTTGGATAACTGACTGAACCTTTATATAAATAGTACATCTCACGTCATCAGTAATATTCTCATCCATGAGACAAAGTACAGTAACCTATGAATTTTTGTAGACTTTAGGGTAAGAGATTGTGGTGTAAGAATAAATATCTAAAGATGTATATAGTTCATTTCAAGGTCAAATTGATGCTGATGTATGCTGGAGGAATTGGAGACAAGTTTTAGTGTGTTTGTGAGTACATTTTTGTATAATTATGAGAAAATAATACTTCTCATAATAGCACATTTATGAGAATAACTGACCAAATTATTCACCTAACATTGCTATCTACTGAAGATAGTGCATCCAGGCTATTATTAAAACAGAAGTATTGTCATGAGTAAATGCCTTTACAACTGCTATCTACTGAAGATAACACTTTCAGATAATTATGAAAACATGAGCTATCTTAAAATTCTCCTGGGCAAGGAATTCTTTGCTAATTGTCTTGGTCTGCCTTAACGAAACTCTGGGAGGTGATCCTGGCTGTGATGGTAATTCTATGTGTAAGCTGATTAGGGTACTACCACTGTATAGAGCCAAGTCCCTGAATGATGCTAAATAAGTTATAAGGTATGTCTTGGGTCATAGTGGCCAGTTCAATGCTATCAGCTTAATGACAATCATCCATAAAAATTGTTTTTTGTATATATTTTTTAAATATTTGTTTTCCTTTTCTTCCAAATTAGTTTACCAATTTCTAAGACAATTATTCTTTATCAAATACAGCTACGCACTGTCAGTGTACTACTGAAAGAAATGGACACAATAGGGAGGTTGGTTAGAAATGGGAATTATGTGCTGACTTACAGGATAGAATTTTATTTTCATTGATATTAAATGACATGCAAAAAGATGCCTTGAGTACCAAAAAATGATCCTATGACATAAAACAAGTGCAGATCCAATTCACTCTGAGACTAATTGGGCTATTCTACTTGAAATCCATACACCCCCTATGGAAGACATGACCCTAACCTTCAACACAGGGAGTGTGAATTTCAAATGGGGTTATTTGAATGGGTGACTCCATTTGAAATCTACACCCCCAATGTGGGAGATTAAGGTCATGTCTTCCGTAGGGGATGTATGGATTTCAAGTGGAATAGCCCAGTATAGAAGCGAATGCACTTCTTCTCTTAATGTCATACTGCCGCAAAGTGGAACTCATTAAGGGCTGTCTGTAATATATTGATAACAAACTTGAGGCAATTAGATTGAAACTTCAAATGAGACTAATTATAAATTAATAAGAACCCTATTGATTTGGTCTAATTTCATTAAAGGTTATGGTAAGTGGATGCTGTTTGAAGTGATTAAGAATGACGTGTATGAGTCTCGGGTAGCAAAGATGATCATAGAGATCACAAGATGTATCTCCACATGGAGCACTTTTTTCTTAAGCAACATGGTTCTCCAGCAAAACTTCAACCGTGTGTAGTGTCTTGAGGATTTCAATTCCTAAGTTATCCCCCAAATTTTTCCTTGAGAAATTTCATGATTTCCCCAAGTGATCCTCGAGTGCTACCACCGTGTAAACGATACATTTTACGATTTTCAAGTACTGAGCTTAACCTATGACCTTGGTTTAATTACATTCAATACGGCTCAATTTGTTGCACCAGTAGATGGGTATTCCGAGTATAATTAATTCCTGAGCTGGCATCATCAGGCATTATGAAACTTAAGGATTCCAGACTTCAGTTAGGTTGTGCGGACACACACTCGGGGATTGACTTATGAATTGTAATTCTCAAGCACACTGATCGTAGAGAATTCTTGGACCGTCTGAATACGACTCAAGTTTCTTTACAATCTGTAAGGAAGAATATTATCTGCACACTATCTTGATAACTTGAGACAAATGTATTACAGGCTCGTGTTTGCTTTAGTTATAATCGAAACTACTGTAGGTTCCCCGCGTGTGTTTTGACGCAGTGCGCAGAAACTAGGTTGTATCAATATTACAAAATGTATCGTGTTGCATAATATAGATCTATGTGTGCTTTGATGGCAGTGATTGTAGACCTACATCCAAAAACATTGTATTGTGTCTCACTAAAGAAAGAAAATTCCTCCCACATGATGTGTTATGCTTCAATGAAAGGGCATTTAACCAAATTACTTGCTTCAAGTAAGATCAATCATAGAGGAACTGGTTTAAACGTTCTATGGATTAGATTGTGTAAATTAAAGACAAGATAAAGATTCACTATCAGAGTGAAACTGCCAAACACCATGGTGTTCTTGCAAAGGTCATAATTGGATGCAACTTTGTTTTGAATTACATCCAAAGATTTAATTAATTTAAATAGGAGGCGTAATGGGTGTTGACATCTGGTGCAATTCTAAAACCCATTTAGAGATAAGTAATTTATGTGAATTCATACTCTGGGTGATTTGTTACAGTTAGTTATAGATAGACATTTCAATGATTCTTTACAAAAACAAATTATGATAACTTGCTCATTTTTTAATGAATGTTGACATGAGAAACATAATCACTGAAATTCTGACTTATTGAACACTCAGTTTTCAGGTACCTGTAGAAATGAGAAATGTAGAAATTGTACACACCTCCTTAGGGTGTATTTTATTCTGCAATTTTATGGTACACCATCTTCTTGCACAAATCTGGGTGTGTGTGGGGGTGTGTGTATGTGGGGGTGTGTTTGCCGGGGGGATGAGTGTGAGAGGATATGTACATAATTTCCTGTGAAAGTATAATAAACATATTACCAACTTTTTTTTACCCATTGCAGGTATGCTACGATACTGAGTAAATATCCAATCTGGCTGTGTATGCTGATGTTCATTGGTGTCGTTGGCTGTGGTGCCGTAGCATTTTCTCTCTTTGATTATCCAGACTTTGATGATCCCATTGCCGTAAGTCTTACAATGTCCCACTGATAAATATTTCAATAAAGACCCTGTTTGCGCTATGAAAAAGTTGCAATTCATTTTGACCTTGAATCTGATTTTGACAGAGGATTACCATTTTCTTACTTGCTCTAGGGGCTGTCTGCACCATCAGTAAATTGAACTTGAGTTGTTTTCGGGGAAATTTGATAACAACTTTAATATTTATTCAGCAGGCAGGCACAAAAACATGAATTAATTTGGCTGTTTACTGGCGAAAAATGCAATTCAATAGCGATGGAGTCGAAATGAATTCAACTAAATAATGCTTCTAAACAAGTTTTGATTGTGACCGAATAGTGACTGCGCCTGCTTACATTGCACTTGGTGCTCAATTTGATAGCGAATACAGTAAATTAAAAATTTAGGATAATAGTGTTAATGTGGTCTTAGATTCAGTTTAGGTGATATTCTATATTCAAGCAAAAGCAAAAATATCCCAGGACAAATTGATGATTCCACCATCTTGTAGAGTGTTTCCTGTAAAACTGAGTCATTATCAAGTCACTGGCAATGAGCTTATTGCAATTTGATCAGTGAAATGGATTGTTATTTAGAGGTTAATAACTGCGCATCGGTTATTTGGAAGGCATTGAGAAAAATCTAAACATTTTGCCTTTGGAACCGAGGGATATTCCGAGGTCCAAAGCAAAATGTTTAGATTTTTTCACAATGCCCAACATATTACTGATGCAAAGTTTTTAACCTCATTCATAACCGTCATTCATCTCTTCACTTTACAAAATAACACACGGTTTTCATAAAAATAAACAATTTTTACGTTTTGCTTTTCCAAAAATCTAAAAAAGCTAAAACAGGACGACCAATAACAGAGGTGCGAATCACAATCGGAACAAATATGGTAGTGCGCAATCCAAATACGGCGGCCAGCACATGAGCAGTTTGTTTGACGCACAAACAGCGCGCGCGGAGGTTACTAATATTTACGCTGATGGCGCAAAGGTCCACTTAGTCAGGGAGAGAGAGCTCTGGGAAGGCTGTCTGCTGGAATTAATTCCTCAATCGACATTTTTTGTACTGGTAGACGGGGCTGCAATTATTCTATCACATATCCAAAATCGACCAAAATCCACCCTGGGCAAAAAAAAATCTACAGGCATTTGAAAATCACTATTTTACAGCAAAAATACACAAATCACGAACGTTTCCGACTTTTGAGCCGCATTTACGCAAACATGGTTAACGCGTCTACGCTTACTGTTTTGTAATTGCGTTCAGCATAACAAGTGAGCGTGTTGGCTTGTATACTGCGTAAACCAGAGCGTCACGAACACATCACACAAAGTCGGTGTCTAATTGATCGCTACCTTGTGCAATAATCTGTCGCTCGGATGAAACAGTGGCGTATCACAAAATGGCCATTTTGAGATAGGCCCTAATCGCGTTGAAGTTCTTGCAACTTTACCTGTTCGTCATCATGGTCATAGGCCTACATGAATTAAGATGTCCCCATTTGTTGAATAGATATTAAAAAATAAATATTTAGGCCCTAAGTAATACATTTGATGTATAAAATACATTGATGTCGTTCACCAATTAATTATAGTCATTAAACCTAGGCCTAATTGGTATATATAGGCCCCTATAGGCCAGACTATATCAGACATTGCAAGAAGCCTACAACGGAAATTAATAGTTATCTACACCTGTACAATAATTATGAGCCCTGGAGGACGGTGAAATTGGGGGGGACAAGAGCATATAAGGTTTGCAAATTGGGATCCCACAAATTTGGCATGTGCAAGGGGCGGGGGCAAAGGTTTTTGGCGGGCCGAGAGGGAGGCAAGCAATTTTTGACAGGCCGAGAGGGGGAGAGTGGCGATTTTTGGCGGCCGTTCGGAAATTGTACCACCGGGGGCTCATTCAATTGGTCTAATAACCCATAACCCGTTTGGTCTACAAACCATTTGGTCTACAAACAGTGGCGTAGCCAGGAGTTTGAACACGGGGGGCACAACTTGTAAAATGTACCGACGGAAATATTTTTTGCCGACGGAAGTTGTTATTTGTTGACCCAAAAATTTGTGCATGGTTTGAAAAAGTGAAGAGCAAAAAAAAAAAAATGAATAAAAGGATAATAAAAAGGATAATAGGCGGTATTCTCCCCTTTTTTCTGTCACTCTGGGTAAAAAATAATCTATTGTTAACCCTGTTTTTTTCACCAACGCCTTCCGTCTACCGACGGCCTTACATCATGAACCGACGGCCATGACGAACGGGGGCAGGGGGCACACTACAACGCCACTGTCTACAAACCATTTGGTCCGATGATTTAGTCTGCTAACAGAGTGGTTTAGGCCTACTATACTTTGATCAACTCGTAATCGGCGGGAATTGTTAGGCTTTTGCCACTACGCCGAAAAAGTAGATCCACGTTAAGAGTTATATTTGTTCATCTGGAAGATCTAAAATGTGCATGTTAATGAAAGTAGACAAGTATAGGACTTGAATTAATAATTTATGATTTTTCTGGCGAGGTGTCACAAGACAATTCTCAAAATAAAATATATTGATATTAATCCGCGATGTTAAAATTCCCGCCGATTACGAGCTGATCAAAGTATAATGAGTTATAACTGGTTGGTATAAAAGCATATTATGCAATTATTTTGCTAATGCAGTATAGATTTATCGTGTTTTTATTTTCCTAATGTATAATGTAACTGACGGCCTAATAATATAGGACTATAGGCCTACGTCATTGCATACCTGCTGGCCCACACTTTTACACATGTGATATCGCGGGAGCCTATTAGGCCCTATTATATAGATTTGATTGAAATGTTATCGCTCCATGAAATTGAGTCACTGACAACCCAGCAAACACAAAAACGTTTTTAAAACGTTTTAAATAAGTTAAATTTTGGGTTTTGGTTTAGGTAAAAACGTTTTAATAACATTAAAATGTCGGGTTATATAAAGATCATGAAATCGTTTTAAAACGTTTTGTATGAAAACACACTACAACAATATTTTTCAAATGTTTTCGAAATGTCATTGTAAACTATTTTTGCAAACATTTTTGGCCAAATATTTTGTCAACACTTAAATAACATTATGTTAAAATATTTGCACCCAGTAAACACAGAAATGTTCTTAAAATGTTTTTTACAAAACGTTTTAATAACATTTAAATGTCGGGTTATATAAAGGTCGTGGAAACATTTTAAAAACGTTATTGTAAATATTTTGGGCAAACATTTTTTGCAAAATATTTTTTCAACCCCCAAATAACATTCCGTTTAGAATGATTTGTACCAAGTTTTCAAAAATGTTTTTGGAATGTTATTAAAACGTTTTTATACCCTTTATATAACCCGACATTTAAATGTTTTCTGTAAAACATTTGTGTTTGCTGTTCAGTAAATTACCAAAAAATGTTATGAAAACGTTTTATACCATTAATGTACCCTTTATATAACCCGACATTTAAACGTTTTCTGACAACTTTTTATAACCTTTTGCGAATGATGTCGAAAACGTTTTGTGTTTGCTGGGAAGCGATGGCGGATTATCATTAAAACAACCTTGCTCAAACATTATTTTATATAGATTTCTAAGCGAAAGTTGACGGAACTTAGTTTAACCTAGGCTATAATAGCTTTAATAGATTATTTCTACAATATTTAAGTAAAAAACGTTTAGATTCTTATGATTGACAAATCCATTTTCTACTCTACTTCTCCTAGACTTTCACCATCTTGGCACTTCATGCTTCACGAGGGAAAATGTGGTCAATCGGGACACACCGTACTACACGCTACCCTGGACCACGTAGGCCTATGTAGAGCCTATAGGTATAGGCCTACGCCCACGCCCGGGGGCCTACGATCCACTTAAAAGAACCAAACATCATGGGAGGTTTTATGATCACATAGGCCTAGCCTAACTTAAAAGGGCCCTACTCCCGGGGGCCTACCTCTCAGAACAACAAAAATAACTAAGCCCTTGTCTTTTTTCCCAGACATTATAGATTATTATACGCTAAAACAGCCTTAAGTTTATTTGTATCTGCACCAATTTTACGATCCGGACCCGGACTATAGGCCTAGAGCCGAGGACGAGAGACATGTTTTTTTTTTGTTGTTTTTTTTGTTGTTTTGGTTTTTGGCTCTTAGCGTAGCTAGGTGAGCCTGAGTCATTGCAGTCAGTGAGGACTGTATTTTTGCTACATATTTTGGCCACTTGCGTTCTTGCTTTTTATGCTAAGGTTTCTTTTGTTTATGATATTTGGCTTTGAAATTACGTTCCAAGGTTTGCTTAGTTATTTAGCAATCGATTGCACTCCTTTAGAAGTGAATTTGGGGTGGGGAAAGTACTTATTTTGAAGTGAGAAAAGTCAAAAGTCGTCATGAGAAACAAGTCATTTCTATCGTTTTGCTTGGTTCCCTGTATGCGCTAGAGATTATTTTGGTCTGAGTAATTTAAGTTGTGAGATCATGGCGGAATTGACGGATTGCACTATTTTTCTTTGGGAAAGTGACCTTTTATCATGAATTTTTGCGGTGATCTCACATGGACAGAAACGTGATTGGATGATTCCTTTGTCCAGATTGTTTATTGAGTTCTCGGGAGTTTTGTTACCATGGGACAACACTTCAAAATATTTAGAGACCAGCGGCGTAGTAATTTAGTTAAATTAACGCTAAATAACCAGGGTTGAAACAAAAATTCAGCCAGAATCGCAGGTCAAATAATCGAAAAGTCGCCCAATTTTTTTTTTTTACCCTTTGCATTCTATGGGGCAGGAAATTGTCCCGGGGAAAATCTTCAAAAGTCACCTAATTGGGTTACCAAATCGCGGGTTTGACAACCCTGAAAACAACGTCTCGACAGCGAAGGTCACATCTGGCTATTCATTATCATTGTTTGTCTGGCACCGCTTTCTACAGCGTGGGTTGGGAATTCTGAAAATCTGTAAAAATTACAATTTTTGCGAAATAAAGGGTGGGTTTCTAAAAAGCGCAATATATAATTATAAAGCGTGTGGGTAACGCTACCAATTGAAAAAAAATATAATAAAGTAATTTGATGATCTGTTGAAAAACATTCATATTTTCTTCATAAATCTGGAAAGAAAATGTCAAAAATTAATTTGCTGATGTTTTCAATTCATACGACGTCACCCGTAGAAGAATCGACGCTACCGTGAGTTTTATGAATGAATATAATTTTCAGTCTCTACATCAGCCGCTTTTGGCCGCTCGCTCACACTAGAAGTGGAGCGATCCGAACCACAGCGGCCGTGTAGAGAGTATAGACTGACGTTTTCATGAATTCAGGATCTCACAGGTATCTCAGCCCTTTACAATTTGCCCATGTGTTTATGATAAACAATCTAAAGTCGTATCTTTTCGATGCAGTTGCAGTGATGCAGTTTTGCCAACATTTAATATGTCGCAAATGTTTCAGATGAATAAGAAAATCACGAGTGTTTGATAGATGAGGATAAATTCTGCATCAATTCGGATTCTGAAATGGATTGATGGCGCAGATAATGATAAAATGGACCCGGAAGTGACTGTATGAAGCGGCGCACCGATGTTCAGTCTTCGAATTTGATAAAGTAATGCTGTATAGTCGTATCTTTTCGAAAGATGATCAGATGAATAAGAAAATCATGAGTGTTTGATAGATGAGGATAAATTCTGCATCAAATTCTGAAATGGATTGATGGCGCAGATAATGATAAAATGGACCCGGAAGTGGCTGTATGAAGCGGCGCGCCGATGTTCAGTCTTCGAATTTGATAAAGTAATGCTGTAAACAATCTAAAGTCGTATCTTTTGAAAGATGTTTCAGATGAATAAGAAAATCATGAGTGTTTGATAGATGAGGATAAATTCTGCATCAATTCGGATTCTGAAATGGATTGATGGCGCAGATAGTGCTAAAATGGACCCGAAGTGACTGTATGAAACGGCGATAAGCGCCCGACGATGTTCAGTCTTCCGAATTTGATAAGTAATGCTGTAAGCTTTGGTCACAAACACTGCATAAGGGTGGGGATCAATTTTGATAAAAAAGTGTGGGGAAATATAAATGGTGGGGTTTGACCCCTGACAAACGTTCGAAATTTGTAGTTGCTACAACTGAACTGATCATCACTATTTAATTCACTATCTGTTTGTTTGTCTGTGTCTGCCTCTTTTCTCAGAGACTATTGTAGTAGTAGCTCGTTCACGTAGTGATTCCGTTGTCCCACTGGCCTACAAAACTTAGATTGCATGGCGATCGGAGTGTTTTCGTCAGAGCACCTCAGACTAGCAATAGTAGCATAATATAGTAGGGGAAGCATGTTCCTCAAACTTGGTGGGTGGATGCATCTTTAGTACACCATGTCACATACAATATTTTCTCAATTCGAATTTTATCCTTTCTGGGTAGGCCTATGACTGATTTTGTTACCGTAAAATTTGTGGCAATTCCCGATATCACATGTTAGTACCGTACACTATAAATGCACCAGATTTTGTAGGCTCCAATTGCTGATTACATAAATGAGAACAACTGGTAACCAGCGGCACTGTGCAGTACCGGTCTGTTATTCAATTGCGTTGTGTGTGGGTTACGTGTATTTTATGTGTAAAATGCGGTGATCCACCCAAAAAACAAAATCATCGTATAGACGGGCGTATAGATCCCTGGTACTAGGTGCATCTTGACCCCAGCATAAGTTTGTATTGGTTAGCTGGTCAAGGTCACCTGAGGTCATCCAGGGGTCATCTGAGGTCAAATTTGCAAAAACTGTTGTAGGGGCATGAAACTGGTTACAGTCAACATTTGGAGTCAAATTTTGGGAAGGTCATCCGGGGTCACCCAGGGGTCATCTGAGGTCAAATTACTAAAAACTTGTATGGGCATGAAACTTGGTGGGTACAGTCAACATTTAAAGTCAAATTTTGGGAAGATACTAAAATTGTCGTATGGGCATGAAACTAGGTGGGTACAGTCAACCTTTGGAGTCAAATTTTGGGAAGGTCATTTTGAGGTCATCCGGGGTCACCTAGGGGTCATCTGAGGTCAAATTACTAAACACTGTCGTATGGGCATGAAACTTGGTGGGTACAGTCAACATTTGGAGTCAAATTTTGGGAAGGTCATTTTGGGGTCATCAGGGGTCATCTGAGGTCAAATTACTAAAAACTGTCGTATGGACATCAAACTTGGTGGGTACAGTCAACATTTGGAATCAAAATTTTGGGAAGGTCATTTTGGGGTCACCCAGGGGTCATCTGAGGTCATATTACTAAAAACTGTTGTATGAACATGAAACTGGATACAGTCAACATTTGGAGCCAAATTTTGTGGGGTCGCATGTTCCTCGAACTTGATGGGTGCATCTTGACCCCAGGCAGAACAAGTTTGTATTGGTTAGTGGGTCAAGGACACCTGAGGTCATCCAGGGTCATCTGAGGTAAAATTAGCAAAAACTGTCATATGGGCATGAAACTTGGTGGGTACAGTCAACATTTGGAGTCAAATTTTTGGAAGGTCATTTCAGGATCAACGGTGTCACCCAGGGGTCATCTGAGGTAAAATTGCTAAAAAATGTCATTATGGGCATTGGTGGGTACGGCCAACATTTGGAGCCTAATTTTGTGGGGTCGTACAGAACAAGTTTGTATTGGTTAGTGGGTCACGGTCACCAGAGGTCATCCAGGGGTCATCTGAAGTCAAATTAGCAAAAACTGTCGTATGGGCATGAAACTTGGTGGGTACACTACAGTCAACATCCAGGGGTCATCTGAGGTCAAATTACTAAAAACTGTTGTATGTGCATGAAACTTGGTGCGTACAGTCAATATTTAGAGTCAAATTTTTGGAAGCTCATTTCGGAGTCAGCCAGGGGTCACCTGAGGTCAAATTACTAAAAACTGTCGTATGGGCATGAAACTTGGTGGGTACAGTCAACATTTGAAGTCAAATTTTGGAAGGTCATTTCGGGGTCATCTGAGGTCACCATTTTGAGCGAAAATTTTGGGAGGTCATTTTGGGGTCGTCTGAGGTCAATTTAGATGAATTCTAATAGTTGCCAAGGCTTTCTATAGTTGTTGAAAACTAAAAATACTAAAAAAGGGATTTTAAAATTTTGCAGAACAAATTATTCTTGCTGGTTCAGTAGTAATTTGCACAATAATGAATTATTTTCAGATTTTGCAACTAATAGTAATGCTGCAAAAAATACTAATGCGGCGGAGGAAGATTGACCCCCGCATCGAGTTTCAAGGACCGTATTGAATATTTGTGGGGAATTTTTTCAAACTGAAGGTTTAAAAAAATTGGCCGACCTACCCAACCTTTCCATACAGCTACCAACCTGTTGCGCATTCGACTCCAAGAACAATTGCTTTCCCACAAAAAAAGCGTAGAGCCACAGCGCCATTGGTGCTCTTGTTTTTTTAAATAATAGGCCTAGACCTAGTGGGCTATTTAATAGCAGGCAGCGAGGTGCATAATATAATTATTTAGACTAATACTAAATCGACACCTTCAAGTATCTTGAAAGCAGTTATGCTGAAGATCCCAATTAATAATCCGCATTTCATTGGCAAACAGACATGAACAGTCCGCCGCAAAATATGCAATCAATGATGCGAACCGTAAAAGCGGAAGGATAATTATAATAAAATGTGAGTTAGCTGAACACGGTGTATGCGCAATATACATAATTTGACGCTCATGTATCAGCAGCGTAATGCCGTCGCGATAGCCGATGCGACCACGCTTCGCAAAAGTATTTTCTATTTACCTCTTGAATTAAACTTGCTCAAAGTTTGAATAAGTGCAATTTTCTAAGGCTTGTAATTTTTTTTTTGCCCAAAGTAGATTTCAGTCGATTTTTGTTATACAATACTACAATATATTCTACACCCGCTGGTACAAAAATCGTCGATTGAGGAATTAATTCTACCTAAACTGCTTTCACTCCCTGACTAACTGTTGAATATTAGTAACTGTGTTTAGTGTTTGCGTTTTGGCAAATAAATAATGATTGAATCGCATGTCTCGCATTTATTAATGAAGTTATGAATGTTGATCAAGGTACTATCATTTTAGTTACATGAATCCTGACTAGCAACTAGAATATGAGCCCCTTCATCTAACTCGGAAAATTTTGTAGCAGCTTTGTTGATTGCAAAGAATAAGCCGCTCATGAAAAGAAGTTTCTGTTTATCACAGACACAAAACAGGATGTTTTTCCTCTTGGGAAATATAGACATTCATATACAAGTAACTTGCACATGATCCAGCTTTGTGACATCCACCAGAGGATTGATTATAAGATTTTATCTTTCATTTAACTTAATTCTGAGGGAAACACACAAAATTAACAGATTTCATGCCAACATGGGATCAGGCAAACTGATTCTCTTCTTTAGTAAAATCAGTTTTTATTTTGTTAGGAGTAGTCATACAATTGATGTTGGCAGCAGCCTTATTGTGTGATATATCCTGTTGGCAGTGAAATAAATATAATGCGCTTTCAACTAATTGAGAAGGCGCTATAAAAATATCACTATTTTATTTTTGCTAAGTTGCATCATATTTGTTACTACTACACTATGCAGGAAGGATTCATCATCAATCCTGAGATGACAAATTTGTGTGTTTTGAAATTGCTTGCTCAGGATAATTAGTTTTTGTTATTTACATAATAGAAAACCCTTTTCATTTAACCTTGATTCATATAGAATGACGCCAGATAGTAATTTTGCAAAACAATATTGATTGTTGTAATTGTCATTTTGTTAAAAATCAAGTGTTTACAAGCCCTGTATATTTGAGTCACCACAAAGCTTGTATAAGCATTTACAAATGAAATTTTTTTAACCCAACATGAAAGAAAACAATCTTTTTATAGCTTTTTTGTGTACATCAAATGTTTACAAGCCCTCTATATTTGAGACAACACAAGCCTGTACAAATGAAAAGACAATTTTAGCTTAACATGAAAGAATACATATCTTTTTAAATCAAATGTGCGCAAGCCCTATATACTGCGAGTTTACACAAAGTTTGTTTAGATGTGAATGACAAAAGACCACTGTTATTCCACCATGTGGATATTACATTGCTGTTTGTCCAGCATCAAATAAATGCATTTATTCATTTTGTATATACAGTAAATAACCTTGGATTCTGATCAAACCCAGTGCAGCAGCATTAATTTGATTCTCCATCAATTTCTTGTTCAATATTAAGCAAGTTACAAACCGGAAAATTTATGTTACTGCGTGAGTATTACCGTCGTTAGGCACGTTTAAATAACAAAGGCAAATGGTGTGTGAAAATAAATCCTCTCAAATCTCAGTCTCTCATTAATTAGCTCCCAGCTAAGTTTTAAATGTATAACATAATCCTGAATACAGCAAAACAAGATGAACTTTCATGAAGAATAAACTACATGATCGTACCCATGTTGTAAATATGTTGTGAAATGTGAAGAATTGAATATGATGCAATTTGGTAATTCATACTCTGAGAGAACAACACAGTGAGTAAAAGGAATAAACCAGAGGACTTTCAAAAGTAAATCTGGCAACATTGAAATGAAATTATAAATATATATTTCCTTATAAATCACATCAAAAGGGGGTTCAGGTTCCTCTTCGTTTATATGCCTGTATTTTAATGATTTGAAATGTATCACAAATAACTAGTGTGATGTATACAATGTAAATGTTTACTGTGGATGATGTATACAATGTAAATGTTTACTGTGGATGTCTTCGTTAACAATGACAGAATTGCTAATTGGTTCTTTTTTTATATTAGTTCTGCAAGCAAAAACTGTAGACTTAATTTTATATTTGATTTATTTTTTTTATTTCTGCTGTGTCCATCCAGGTTGCTATGGTTACTTGTAATAATCATTCTTACCTATATAAATGTTCAAGTTAGAGAGTAACAAAAGACATGACAAAAATATCAAAAGAAAGTGAGATAATGGTATATTTGTACTCTGCAATTAGCCAAGCAAGATGAACAGACCAATAATATCTTCAGATTTGTCCAATTACTGTACATCAAACTGTTCTATTATATATATCGTCATCAAGGCCAAGGTCCAATGTAATTGTCCTTTTATAAGTATATACAATGTCGATAAAGTAGGTTCTCATCAATTCTTGCAGTTGATGCAGCCAGCCTCTTACAATTAGCCATTATATTTCTTATGTGGAGCCATTTTTTGCATGGCAATACTATAGTATACTATAGTATCCATGTTGTTTTTATTATTATATGGTAAACCTCAGCTGTAATGAGTTTGTTACCTTTGTTATTAATGTAATAGAAATGTCTCGCCCAATAAATTTGAATGTCGTACCCCATAATTATTACTGTTAAAATAACAACAAAGCTTGCCAGAGAATGTCTTTACATTAAGCATTACTACATGTATAATCAATATAATTTGATCATGAGAGGATATACCTACTGCATACTCTGTATCAAGCGCACTTTTTGTGGAGTAACATGATCGCGACCTGCCCTTGAAGGCTTGACGTAGCCTAGTGGCCACCATACTTGAAGCCTGTGATCGGTCAAATATCTGTGCACACCGAGTGGGCTCAGATGATCAAGAATTAGATACTTTGATTATAGTTGTGATACGGTCTCGGGTTCAGTGATGGGAGACTAGGTTGGACAAGCGGACCATGAGAATACTATATCCTTTGGCAGGGATATTAAGATATTAGTCCCAGTGAGTAGTGTATTATATTGCTTTATGGTATTGTGTAGGGATGGATGACGTTCTATTTGCCCTAGATCTTGTTATCAAGATAATGTAAAAAGCCATATAATCATAGTTAATCAAGACCGTCTGGGCCATTAGGATTCATTTAATTTAGTTTTCAATAAAAACTGCTAGTCAAGCCATCTTTGTGCTAACTCGAATTTGATATGAATCTATGTGAGTATCATAATATTGGGTGGAGAAATTTAGACTTAATTTGAATTTTGGTCAATCAGACATGCCAATAATATTGTTTGATGGACAAACCGACGTTGCTACAGAAACCTTTAGTCCTTAGGTAGGTTGTGATGCAAATGACCTTGAGCGGACTCAACCATGAGGGAGGAGTGCATTCCAAATTTTCTCATGGCTGGGACAGAATCATATTAAAAGGATATTCCTTGTCGATTGTCATCTACACTGGAAGTTACCAGAACTCAAGGTCATTTGCATCATAACCTGTGAAATACTGAAGGTTTGAGTCGCACTGCCGGTTCTTCCACCAAAAATGTTAGCTAACTATTATTTTAAG
This sequence comes from Amphiura filiformis, assembly GCF_039555335.1. NCBI lineage: Eukaryota > Metazoa > Echinodermata > Ophiuroidea > Amphilepidida > Amphiuridae > Amphiura > Amphiura filiformis. Next base: position 34,190,933 of record NC_092632.1, read on the forward strand.
TTAAAAAATTAAGTTACAGTCATGAAAACTCCCCTTTTCTAAAATGAAGTTGCGCGTACTGCGATCTCATTAGCGTATTATTATAGAACGCACTACATTACGCACTACAATATGTATACAATGCGGTGGCCAGAGCTTTTAAGCTATTCTCCAAGATTTTGTGTACTTCTTCCTGACTGTGGCACTGCACTCTATGCCTTATTGATCATATGGTTTATTCACCTTGAAATTATATACACTACTCAAACCAAATTAAAGAATCGGACTTATTTTATTAGTATTTTTTCAAAAACACAATAATATTGTAAATCAGATGGTAATGGTTTGGGCAACATAACACTTGCACTACCATGCTGAAGTCCTATGGCACTGAAAAACACTGTGGTCGGCATCACCATGAGAAAGGAAAAGATAAAATACAAATCAGGATTGTTAGTTCTTGATTAGTTAAATAATTTTGAATTGTCTCGAGACATCAGGAAAACACAACACCAAAGCAATGATTAGACTCCGCATTGCCCTCCCGATCATGAGGACCATTTATTAAGCTATTTATGACCATTCAACAATTTTATATTCATATACATAAATATAATTGAGATAAATAATGATAAATAATGATAGATTTCATAATATAATAATAATATAATAATCATAGCACTTTCATAGCAGTTAAGACATAATATAAATAGTTATTTATCTTCCAATAAATATTATTAATAACACAATACAAGAATTATTGGAAAATGTGTACAACAAGCCAACCATATAGGCTGGACATGCAAGAATTGACTTCTGTATCACATTTAACCAAATTTCATCTTAAGCAAATACAGATACCTCTTTGGATCAAACAGAGGATTGAATTGGAAAACAATATTTATAACGCAATTATTAAATAAACAGAAATCTCCAAAAGAAGAAACAATGCCAACTCTATCAATGAATTAAATCTTTAAATCCCTATATAAGCTGGTAATTATTGAAAAGTCAGCCAAAATTTACTATAAAAAATATATTAATAAATGAAATAATCCACTGACAAAAACAATCAAGCCAAAAAGATACTTCAAATAAGCATAAATTACTCTACATAAAGCGTAGTAGAAAGTGGAGACAATCTACAGACAAGTTTCATCAGGTATTGACGAGACTCCATACAAAGCGTAGTAGAAAGTGGAGACAATCTACAGACAAGTTTCATCAGGTATTGACGAGACTCCATACAAAGCGCAGTAGAAAGTGGAGACAATCTACAGACGAGATTCTTCAGGATTTGAAGAAAATCCATAAAAAGCATACATTTTCCTTTAAAAGCGTAGTAGAAAGTGGAGACAATCTACAGACAAGTTTCATCAGGTATTGACGAGACTCCATACAAAGCGTAGTAGAAAGTGGAGACAATCTACAGACGAGTCTCATCAGGTATTGACGAGACTCCATACAAAGCGTAGTAGAAAGTGGAGACAATCTACAGACAAGTTTCATCAGGTATTGACGAGACTCCATACAAAGCGTAGTAGAAAGTGGAGACAATCTACAGACGAGTCTCATCAGGTATTGACGAGATTCCATACAAAGCGCAGTAGAAAGTGGAGACAATCTACAGACGAGATTCTTCAGGATTTGAAGAAAATCCATAAAAGCATACATTTCCCATTAAAAGCGTAGTAGAAAGTGGAGACAATCTACAGACAAGTTTCATCAGGTATTGACGAGACTCCATACAAAGCGTAGTAGAAAGTGGAGACAATCTACAGACGAGTCTCATCAGGTATTGACGAGACTCCATACAAAGCGTAGTAGAAAGTGGAGACAATCTACAGACAAGTTTCATCAGGTATTGACGAGACTCCATACAAAGCGTAGTAGAAAGTGGAGACAATCTACAGACGAGTCTCATCAGGTATTGACGAGACTCCATACAAAGCGTAGTAGAAAGTGGAGACAATCTACAGACAAGTTTCATCAGGTATTGACGAGACTCCATACAAAGTGTAGTAGAAAGTGGAGACAATCTACTGACGAGATTCTTCAGGATTTGAAGAAACTCCATACAAAGCATTTATTAAGCCAACACAAAGCGTAGTAGAAAGTGGAGACAATCTACAGACGAGATTCTTCAGGATTTGAAGAACTCCATAAAAAGCATTCATAAAGCCATCACAAAGCGTAGTAGAAAGTGGAGACAACCTACTGACGAGATTCTTCAGGATTTGAAGAAAACTCCAGACAAAGCAGAGAGTAGCATAATTTGACATACTTTTATTGAAGCATCTTGGACAAATGAGATAACTGAATTACCCTTCCAGCTACTGGGAGGGTGGGTGGGATTTTTTGGTCCAGCATGATCGGAGGAGCAAATGCAAGTGGCTTACTAAGAAAGGTGTGAACACAACAAAAGAAATGGAATTAAAGCAGAGACCTGATTGGCTGCACCCCACTAAAGTGCCATCTGAATGGCCAAGAATCTGGGATTGTTGCTATAACAACACAACAACTCCTACATCATTCCAATACCATGACCCAAATCAATAGCATAAACTTTCAAGAGGACTTGATATGGCTCAAGTGGAACTGATAGGATAATTGTCCAGACTTGGCTGCACATGAATGCCTAAGTTTCCCGATGCTGAGACAATCTGGTTTTTAAAAGATTTTCAACTTTGAAAACGTCATTGTCTCGAGACATCAGGAAAACACAACACCAAAGCAATGATTAGACTCCGCATTGCCCTCCCGATCATGAGGACCATTTATTAAGCTATTTATGACCATTCAACAATTTTATATTCATATACATAAATATAATTGAGATAAATAATGATAAATAATGATAGATTTCATAATATAATAATAATATAATAATCATAGCACTTTCATAGCAGTTAAGACATAATATAAATAGTTATTTATCTTCCAATAAATATTATTAATAACACAATACAAGAATTATTGGAAAATGTGTACAACAAGCCAACCATATAGGCTGGACATGCAAGAATTGACTTCTGTATCACATTTAACCAAATTTCATCTTAAGCAAATACAGATACCTCTTTGGATCAAACAGAGGATTGAATTGGAAAACAATATTTATAACGCAATTATTAAATAAACAGAAATCTCCAAAAGAAGAAACAATGCCATACAAGTTTCTCAATGGAGAAACTTGCATAATACCCCCCCCGCCCCCCAAAAAGCAAATTAACAAAGGTGGAAAACAAAAGATCGGGATGCACCAAAATGCATCAAAAAACCCTGAACCAATTCAATCCCTCTGATGACAACGGAAGGCTATCAACTCTTAATTTACTGTTAGTGTCCACCAATAATTGTAGTGAACAATCACCTAGGCATTGGGGTAGGCCCCAAGACCAGACAAATATTGGTTTACTCATTCTGCGGTTTTCTTAACAAAAATCTATTGAACACCAGTGCGAAACAATATAATAGATATAGACCAAAGTATGAACAATGGTTTATTTAAAATAAAATAATTAAGACATGCATGTAAGCTATTGGCAAACATGAATATATATAGACTTATTAACGATTATTATCTCAAAAAGCCAGGCAAAACAAGAAAACACAGAAAATTCACTGGTGCACCTAATAATATAGACACAAAGATTATTGAATCAAAAGACAATAATTTTCGGATGCTTATCATCAAACTCTATGTTCTGAAACAAATAATCGGGAGCCCATGCATAGCATAAAGGCATATACATGTATCGGTTTAACATTACTTGTTCTTTAAATATTTTGCCTCTATCAATATGTCTATTATACACAAAATATGTATAAAATTAGAACGCAATGTTGTTTAAGCTATAATTACAATACAATACAATCACGCATGTTTCAAGCGTGTATAGCACAACTTATCAAATACAATGTACATGTATATTTTTAAAGATAGATCAACAATTCCATATATAATCAAGTGTAATGTACTATCTAAGTAACATACATTATTTTTTGAACAATGCACAGTTCGACAAAATTATCTTATTGGAATTTCTTCAACCGACCTTGAAATATATAAACAAGGGAATTCCATTTGTAAATTCATGCCTAATTGTGCTAGTGTGCGATGCGTAATTCTTCTTTCCCCTGTAACTTGAAATATATGTTTATCAAGAGATATTTTGGTCTTTATCTGACTTGAGAATAAAACCTGAAATGGGTGCTCATTGTAAGATTTTGAAACCGAATTTGTAAAAATGCCTATCTGACCAAACTCTAACCTTCAAGTAACACAGAACTCTGAGAGTTCCAATTTCAGGACACATTTAATGATAAGATCATGAATAGTGTCCATATGTACCTTATACTACTAGTTGAAACAGATATCACAAGGCAACATACTAACCCAGAAACTATTTATCTTTTCTGCTTATTTAAATTTTGAACAAAATAAAGTTGCCACCGCTAATAATGTCAAAATAATCTAAGTGCATTGCACTGTATAGGCTTGCTCACCCACAATAATCAACAATTATTCTTGTTGAAGCAATTTAAGGGTAGATGCGGTATTGTCGGTCCAAGCAGCCAAATCTTGAATCTTGATTAATCAATATCTTATTTAAAAATAACACTTTGTTTTGCAAAATAACACTTTGTTTTGCAAAAGTTCCTTCTATAAAACTTTAAAAACTTGCTTGAGAAGTTATGAACATTTTACAAAAGTGTTGCTGTTTAAATCCTCTTTACAACACAAGGACAACAGGGCCTACAAAAGTATAACCGTGACATTTGACTTCTACACACTCGCTATCAATATGTTATTGAAAAATAATGCGTTGTTGTTTTGCAAAAGTTCATTCTACAAATCAAATACTCTGTAACTTGCTTGATGAGATATGTACATTTTACAAAAGTGTTGTTGTTTCAGCCCTCTTTACAACATAACTCAAGAACAGTACACGACTTACAAAAGTATCTGTGACATTTACATTGTAACTTATTCACACTCGCTATGAAATGATCAATACAATAAAATACAATACAAGGTGCTGTGAATTACTGAATTACACAGTTTAAAATAGTTGCCAACTTAACCAGCCCCTTTTATACCCAGTAGTACAGCAAAATTGTAGAAATTGAATTGTTTAATATCTACTAATAATATTTTCAGGAACTGAAAAAATATCTGTACTACAAATTAATCAAGCATTTGCTTGAAGTTTCTTTGGTCAAATGGCCTGGGTTCATTGTCAATGTTACTTAAGTAGAAATTGCCCTTTGCTTGTGAGAAAAAGTCTACATTAAGCATATGAAAAGTTTCAGAACTAAATAAATGTTCTATATTTTAAACAGATCAATGTAAACAATAGAGAATATTCAATGAATAATTACCTCTCCTTTAACTTGATAGTTGATACCAATTGCAATCTTATATTCTCCTTTCTTATTTTCATTCACCTTACACATTGTGCCTTCTTGTAGTAAAAGAAAATATAAAATAATACAATGAAGTTTGAATTACTTGAACCACAACATAAAACAAATATTGAATTACCAAGAGGTTATTAAATATGTTCCATATAATGTAAGGATCAATCCATCCATAACAATTATACTTAATGTATATAATTTTATTATAGGTCTATTGATGTTTTAACCTATCTTACATGATATGTGTGCTTATAGTTGTCTCTATGAGCAACCTGGCACTCTAATCTAGACTTTATCAATTTCTTCTTTTTTGTTGCATAAATGACGGAAGATTTATTAATAGTAATATCAAATAGAGCCTACATATTTCATCTTCACATACTTCAGACAATTCTATTTAAGTTGAAACAAAGTGAGACATAAGACATATTTTTACCTCATTAATTAATACCGTCATTATGAAGTCAATTTCCAACTTGTAAATAATGAAAATTGTCTCTTGCATTAATATTGACCTAGTCTTTTGAGCAGATTTGCAATTCTTACCACATATTAGGATCTGTAAAAAGAGCTATCTTTACATGTACATATAGAAGGCAGGTTAACTTTCAAACTTAATAAGGATGTCATATCAGGTCAATAAATTTTTGATGCATAAACAAAATACCTTATAATTAAAATAGCACATTCCTTGTTGATATTTCATACTCATAGAAGCCAATAGTTCATCGGAAGCAAACCTATGCAGTATAAGATATCTTGTATAACATTTAGATACAATGCACATTGTCTATATATTTAGAAAATGTGTGCCGATGAACATTAAGATTTGTCTTTTTGCCTTATAAAAGAACAATTTATTTGCACATAACCACACAGTTACCATTTTCTATTAATTACTGAATGTTTTACCTAGACATACATACATAAACAGATTTAGCTGCTTTAAATATAATGTAAAGTCAAATTTCAGAGTCTTAGGAATTGCGAGTCTAGTTGAGTCACTGGATTGATGCCAAGGTAGAACAAGAAATTAGCGAGGTTTTGTAGAAAGAAAACCTTGGTATCCGATTAAAATTGTTCATCTAGAATGAAGTCTTATTCTTCTTGATTGTGGAAATAATGAGAATCTAAGTCTGCTTGATTCATTGTATCAAATGTTCTACCGGTCTTGCGAATTTATTGTTCTCAGTCTTCTTCTTTTCTTCTTATCTTTTGTGGCGCATTATATGTAGATGATGCACAGCTGCCATGACTGAAGAATGCAAGAAATCAGCTTGCACAACTTGTAGTATTCACATAGCCAACCAAACTCTAGTTCGGATAACTCAGACCCACAACAAAATATTTGCTTACTGATATGATCGTGTCCTGGGTCTTAACTAGTTTTCTAAATGTTGATGGCAAACTGGACAAAAGAAGCACATGGAAACTCTTCACAGCCTTTTAATCGCCTATTGATGCGTTGAGAGTCCTTCTATTGTTTGGATAACCCGAACAGCTTAGACAGGTCTTTTGTCTTTTGAAGCAAACCTCACTGCAATTGATGTGCAAGATCAGCGGGGGGCATCATTACTCCTGAAATATAACCACAAAGAAACAAACAGCAAAAAGAAACTACATGTGCCTTCCCCGTTGTTTGAAACCTTTGCGCCTGATTATATCACATGATTGGTAAGCCTGATGTTCCAACATTCGCAACTCCTAGAATTTATCTAGTAATAGACACTTGAAGATTAAAGTATACTACCATGATTACTATTCTTAACTTAAAGGCTTATATTCAGTAATAATATAAATTTGTATCTCCAGTAATAGAACCAGCCTGCATACTACAGGTTGACCTTTTCGAGCACCATGCAATCCATGTAAATCATTCCCAATAATTTGCATATGTGATCTAATAATGCCAAAAAGAAAATGGTATATATTGTATATATAATACTTGTCAATTACAGCCAACACTAAATATTTTGGAGACTTGGATTTTAATTAATAACATCCAACTAAAATACTTGACTGTAACTAGGGTTCATTATCTCATGCAAAGTATTACCGATAAATTTGTTGATTACTTGCCTGCTTGTAAATAAATTGAAGCCGTTGGCTGATTCTAACATGAAGCCGGTGGCCAATGCCAATGTGACCATGATGAAACCAGTTGCTGCTCTGTGGATGTTGATTTGCGCTTCTATACACTTAAATATTAATAAAATAATCACATCCACTGCTTAAGTAACATATCATTTATCAATCCTATACTTTATAAAATACTACCACATCAGACAAACAGTATTATTTTTCACCACCAAGAGCACAACAATTTTTTGGTCCAGCATGATCGGAGGAGCAAATGCAAGTGGCTTACTAAGAAAGGTGTGAACACAACAAAAGAAATGGAATTAAAGCAGAGACCTGATTGGCTGCACCCCACTAAAGTGCCATCTGAATGGCCAAGAATCTGGGATTGTTGCTATAACAACACAACAACTCCTACATCATTCCAATACCATGACCCAAATCAATAGCATAAACTTTCAAGAGGACTTGATATGGCTCAAGTGGAACTGATAGGATAATTGTCCAGACTTGGCTGCACATGAATGCCCAAGTTTCCCCGATGCTGAGACAATCTGGTTTTTAAAAGATTTTCAACTTTGAAAAACGTCATTGTGCACATCTTGAGCAGATGGTCCTATCTCCTATCTAAAAGGAGTTGGCACACACCTTGACAGTATATTTGATCTCTCCATTGCAGCTCTGCTTATTCAGTGAAATAAGTACAATGTAGAACTATGTTTGATGAGAAGTCACCTTCCCTTTTCCCTCCCCATTCCCGTCACTCAATGTTAGGGAGACCGGAGCCCAATGTCAAAAATGCGTTCATCAACATTGAATCTTCCTTGATTGTAACTGTTTTCATTTTTTTGTTACTATTAACTGCTTCCTCGTTGTAGGTCATTTATATACGGAAGGTACCCCCAACTGAATTTGATCAATGAAAAACCTCAAATTGGATAGCACTAGATATCGACTGACATATATTCAGTTATTATTAGATCTCTTCAATGGATGTGTACAGTTATAATTTAAGCTGCAATATTTTGTGTGGCTTTATTTGCAAGTTACATGTTAAAATGTTATTTTTGAAAGGAAACCTATCTGAATTTGATAATAGAAATCGAACAGAAGATATTGACTGACAAATATTAAGTATAGATCTCTTCAATAGATGTGAAGATGCAATATTTGGTTTATATTTAAAAAAATTTTTTAAATTTTTATATTTGATTTTTCTATACCCAAGTTCTGAACTGCATTTCATCTACCTTTAAGTTGTTCTCCTAATAACATGATTATACAAGAAAATTCCTCACCATCTCAAATAGTAGCCATAGGTCCAATTAAAAAATAATAATCATCATAAATTTGATATCAATAAAATGTAATCTTCAATTAATATTATTGGATTGTTCCTCTGGGTCAAATGTCATGTCCCAGGTGTACAACTGCAATAGTAGGGGTTTGAATGTTAAAAACAGGAATCGCTCCAAGGCAAACAACGCAGACAACCGGACTTGCCTATTTGTCCTACTTCTCAAAGTTCATGGGATTTTTTTTTTTCATGTTTCATATTTTTGAGATGTTTTGATCTATGATTTGACAGAAAATACACTGTTTATAAAACCAAGTGATCTGTATGAAAAACTGTTTAATATAAGTTGTATAGCAGGTCACACAAACAACTCAATTTTAAACAGCATTAAGAGTGATGTGATGACATGTGGGCCTAATTTTATTTTGAAAGGTGTTAAGAAAACAGAAAATATTTGTGTGCATTCATCATACTGATTAAGATTGATACATTTTAGTCCTATAAACTTTTATACAAATGCAGAAAGATGTGGAACTTAGCTATACATGTAGTCACTGATGATGTAATGATCTTATTTCTAAACTTAACTTTGACTTTTTAACAAGAAGACATTTCCCTGTACAACATCAGTAATGTAAAACATGAGCAATTGATATAGCAACTGGCAAAATTGAGTTTCCTTTAACAATATGCTCCAGGGGCTTTACAGAATGAATTCCATGAATATACCACTTTGAGGTTAGCAAACAGACTATGCTCCTGAAGCACTGTGTGTTGAAGATATCTCAAATAATTTAGCAACTGAGCAATTGAAGATATTTTAAATAATTAGCAACTGAGCTACTATTAAACTTGACAGTGTATGATGCAATCTGTCATTGCCAGTCATTTCTGAAGCAAAAATCAATTGCATGAGTTTTGTGCTCAACATTCCATTGATTGTTCTCATGAAAGGATATTCATACACAAAATTGCTAGGATAGATTTGAACATGCTTAAAATTGCATTTGTTACACTAATGTTAGTGGATTTATTTTTATGATCTACGAGTTTTGTGCATCACTTGGAACTACGCTTTTTGTTAGGCTAATAGCCAACCAAATGTTGCATGCTCAAGGCCAAGCATGTCTTACGAGCGAACATCAAAAGAAAATAACACAGCAAAATTCTCAGAACACCTGACACTATTTATACTAAAAATACTACTACGTGACAGTGGATAAATGTTTCCAGAGAGATGATGGAGGCATTCAAAAGTAACAGACATTGAACACATCAGATATGTTTTGATTATTTTATCATCTTTTTTGGAAACATTTATTCCAAAACATCTGTAGTATTTTCTAGTACTCAACCCATTAAGACTTGGACAAAGTCAAATAACTTCATATGATTCCTGGGTTTAATCATTAAATGGCAATCAGAAGATTTGCATCTTGAGTATTCTACAACCCTGGATGAAATTGTTGGAATGAAATTAGTACGGTATTGCAAATGAGCCCCTGTTCCTCCTGATCAATGTTGAATCCTGACATTTTGCTCATGTGCGCTCAGTAGTACCCAACATTGATTGGTGGAGCAGGGGGAGGTATTGGGGGTGAGGGTAATGTTTAGACTTGGCACTAAAGAAAGTGCCATTTAATCAAAAATAATGAAAATATAGCTGTTACAAGGTTCACATTCTATTTATTATTCCAACCTATTTTGTCTAGCATTGTAGATGCACCCAGAACAGTTCTCCAGTTCTCAGAATTTGCTTGCAGTGAAAGAGACTTTTGCTCACAGTTTTGTGAGAATACAACAGCGCAACAGTGTTACATGTGTTACATTGGTCTCCTAATAGGAGAGATGCCTATGTCCTTGAAGAAAAACTGTGATGTATGAGTTGAAATGCATCAGTCTGTACCCTGGAATTTCTTTGAAAACTATTGATTCTATCTAGCAGTACATTTGTGAGTTGATGCATATTCAGATAAATGACATCTCCAACATGGAGTTGTGATGTTGGATCGTGTAATGGATTGCACTGAAAGATAACAATATTAATGGTAAAAACTGCCTTTTTGAAGTACTAGAGAATATTTATTTTAAAGTTGCAAGCACAGTATTCACCTGCAAGCAATTGCTTCTTTCAATGAATGGTAAGCATAAAATGATAATATCAATGTTTAATTGTTCTTACAAATTAGAAACTTTTAGTTTTAGTTCTTGTCTTATGTATAATTTATTCATGTTACTCCAGTTGCTCTTAGTAGGCTAAGTTTTCAAACAATTGTGTTGACATTCTTATTTTGTATATAGTGTACAATTTATGCATGCCAAAGTAGGCCTACCATCAATGTTCCTTGGACAAACGGTTTGTAGTACTAGCACAGGCTAAGGGCCCTGACGCCCTCACTTGCCCTTTGCACTTCCATCTTTGGGCATTTGGTCATTGGTTCTGTAGCATCTTAAAATCAATGCCATCATTGCCATGTCCCAAGTACGGCTACCAGACCGCTAGCCATGTTTTGTTCTGTCTTTTATGGGACCTTGATGGTTGTCTTACAATAATGCGTGCGTGGGGTGGGTCCAGCTGCAGGTTAGTTGAGAAAGAACTTTCCTGGGATGGTGTGAGGGAAGTATAGTGGAGTGGGGTGGGTGTATAGGGTATGACGTCTTAATTTTCTCAAACTTTGTTTCTATTGTAGCTTATTGTCGTATTATATTTAATTGTAATTTTACCATTTCTTTTGTATTAATGAATGTTCTATGAACGCACCGCTGTTTTACATGCGTGTGCCGCTGTTATGAAAGCGTATGTTCAAATAAATAAATCTAAATCTGTCCGGAAATTGATTATGATATACAGCCAACCAATCTTTGATGATTTGAAATTTCATTCCATAGATGATCAGTATAATAAGCAAAAGGATATCAATGGAAATTGATTATATTATGAAATACAGCCAACTCATCATCATTGATTTGAAATTCATTCTGTTGATATCAGTATATGTTACATGTTTGCTTTAAGAACCAGTCCTGTTATTGTTATGTTGTGGATGGCCATGTGTGACTCCCGGGGTGTGACTTGATATGTGCCATACTTCACACCTGGCGATGGAATGTGCTACTGCACTCTTTAATTCTTGGTAATGCCATTGTTAGAACTGGCTGGTGTCTGGTACAGTCACCTCCGATCATGATACCTTCAAATTGCAAGTGTGAAGTGGGAGTGGGAGTGGCTCCAATTTGAAATGTTGGTGTCAGAGATGATGGTGGCAGAGATGGTGGTGTCAGAGATGGTGGTGTCAGAGATGGTGATGTCAGAGATAGTGGTGGCAGAGATGGTGGTGGCAGAGATGGTGGGGGCAGAGATGGTGGTGGCAGAGATGGTGGTGGCAGAGATGGTGGTGTCAGAGATGGTGGTGTCAGAGATGGTGGTGGCAGAGATGGTGGTGGCAGAGATGGTGGTGGCAGAGATGTTGGTGGCACAGAGATGTTGGTGGCAGAGATGGTGGTGGCAGAGATGGTGGTGGCACAGAGATGTTGGTGGCAGAGATGTTGGTGGTAGAGATGTTGGTGGCACAGAGATGTTGGTGGCAGAGATGGTGGTGGCAGAGATGTTGGTGGCACAGAGATGTTGGTGGCAGAGATGGTGGTGGCAGAGATGGTGGTGGCACAGAGATGTTGGTGGCAGAGATGTTGGTGGTAGAGATGTTGGTGGCAGAGATGGTGGTGTCAGAGATGGTGGTGTCAGAGATGGTGGTGGCAGAGATGGTGGTGGCAGAGATGGTGGTGGCAGAGATGTTGGTGGCAGAGATGTTGGTGGCAGAGATGGTGGTGGCAGAGATGGTGGTATCAGACAGCACTAGGAGCCCAGAGTTGTGCGTAATCAATACTGAATAAAGGGTGACCTTGATGCAGCATTATCCAAGTGGCACAAATCAGGTCCCATTAAAAAGCTTTTTTATATATTTTTTTTTATTTAAAGACATATCAAAGCATTAACTTCTATTATCATTACGGTAAAGATGACAGGTTGGCGTCTAGATAACTGTTAACCTCCTTTTTGAAGCAATGATAAAAATACTCACTTAAATTGCACAAGGAAACATAGTGATGTAAGTGGACTCAATTTACTCATAGTACTCATCTCATGTAAATGCTGGATGAATGTAGTCAACATTTTGCCCTTACAACATTTTATTTGGAGGCAACTGTTCCCAAACTAATTGTCAGCATTTATAGGCTGTTGGTACAATGGCAATTTTGTGCTCCCAACTCCACCTGTCACAAAAACCTGGCTATGCTTCTGATCAACAACCTAACCCTGATGAAAAAGCAAATCTAAGTAATTATGCTATTCAGCAAACCTTGGCAGGATGGAGGGGAGCATGACCTAGTGGTATTTGCACTCAAATATTGAGACAAATAAAGATGACACAAAAGAGGAATGGTATGTGTTCTATAAAGGAGATGCCAAGGCTAGATATAAGGGGATGTCATTTCCACCTCATGTGCATGATTTTTCTCAGTAGAGGGAAAACTCACAAAACTTTTGCTCTGATATATTATTGGCCTTAAATCAAGAACCGCTAGACATATGGAAATATAAATACGATTATTGGCTTCCTTGACTCATTTCTTATTAGACCAGTGTATTAATATAAAGAAGTACACTTCAGTTTTTTATTTAAATGGCTAAAACAAGGAAAGTATGGCTGCTGCCATCCTACTCACCTTAATACATTTGAAATGTATGATGACATATGTTAGGATAAGTGGTAGCAAATAATTGGCAGTGTTCAATTTCCTGCCAATTATTGATGCTCCTATTTGTGATTAGGTATCCTACACAATTGCCTCAATGTTGCCTGCTTGCAGATATGTTAAAAGCAGTAGTGTATACAGCCCTTTCTAATGCGCCCCCCCCGGTATCAAAAAAAAAGAAGAGAAATTGGAGAAAAAGAGAAGAGAAACGCCTCTGTGTATGTGATTTTGACGAAATTAATTTCATATTTGGCCATTTCAGCTTTAAAAAAAGCAAATTTAGGCTCGCTTCGTGCGAATTTGTTCCATTTAAGTTTCAATATGTTATATTTACACATTTCATGATCCTTTTTTAGCTCACGAAGAAATTTGCGCCCCCGGTTGCTGAAATTCTCTATACGCACCTGGTTAAGAGTTAATACAGGCTGTATCAAAATAATTGTTCCCCAGTTGTTTTAAATTTGTGTGAATTTTTTTAATCATGTTGCTGAAATTTGTTGAAATATCCAACACTTCCAGAAAAACCAAAACATCTCGTCAAGGTTCCAGCTCTAAGCAGGTAAATCAATAACATCATCAATGCTTTGAGAAAGCCATAAGGTTTCTGACGAAACTGTCAGCAGAAAAATGCAAGTTTTTCATTTGATCTTCACAAATGAATCTTAAATTGATGATGTGATTTGACAGGAAAAGACAAAATTATGACACAAAGTACAGATATTACAATTTTGTGCTGTGAGTGAAATCTGTATCACCTTCCTTCATCACCTTCCTTCATTTAAAAGACCATATCCCAAAATAAAATCGCAAATTCCATCAAATTCAACTGTGAGTGCAACATTTGTTGTTTTCTTTGAATCGTGAGAGGAGAGATAATCTTTACTTTTGTCCGAATTTGTCAGCAAACATAAAATTTGTAAACAGGAAATGTGACTGTGTCCTGTGCTGAAACTTTGCCTGACTATATAAGTCATTGGTTTATTTGCTGTGGGCAATTGTTTTGTGTTGCATGAATCTGGACATAATGCTATCTCATTTCATATGCACTTCACATTGTACTTTAAGTTGAACATATTCAGTGGGTTTGAGAAATCTATGAATAAAATGCTTGCGGCTATGAGAGAATCTGTGCGTCTCTATAGATTTACTGCTATGTGGGACACTAGGACATGCAATAGTTTCATTCATTCATGTGGGTTTGCTTGCTTGCTTGCTTTCTGAGAGAAATAATGTCAAGATATTTCTCTGACCTGATTATTAGTAAGTTTAAAACCTCTTGGTAGAGTCAATCTTGGAAGTGTTTTCCATCGATATTTTAAAGAAATGATTACATTTGAAATTTCACAATTGTTTTTATTTGAATTTGAATTTTAAAATCACAACCAGTTTAAGTACATCTGGGAATGTTTCCATCTATATATTTAAAGAAACTTTTTTTAAAATTCCATAATATTAAAAAAAGAATATTTAGAATTCCACAACTAGTTTATGGTCAGTGTTAACACAAGTGTAAGGGATACCTATTTAATCTTTTCATAATTATTTGAGTGTAAAATGGATGTGATTTTCATGAAGTATGGTCTAGTGTAGAAAAACAAACAAATGATATGTTGGTAATCTCCATCAGGGAGTGTAACTGTAGCAGTAGTGAATTTTAAAATTTTACAAACTGAAATGTGATATTATGTTGTTATATTACGTATATACTTGCAGGCGGCATTGCAACACACTAGAATAATGCAAGTCAATAACTGCAGGCTTGTATATTAATTGCTAATCTAGAAGGGATTTCTGCACAAGTATTTTATACTCTTTGAAACACGGTGTATGTTGCCTATCATACACAAATTAGTCTGATTTCATACTTGATAACTCTCTGAATATGTTGCCTATCAACATGGGGTTAGGATTTATCAATTTATAATTAAATAAGCTTGGCAAAGCATTATGTAATCTTTTTTATTATAACAAATATATTTCCATGTTATACCAGTTGCTCGCACATATGTGAGGACGAGGCCACAGTGGAATAACAGTAAAATGCTTTAACTTGTTTTATCATGAGGTAGCTTGAGGGTGTGGGTTTGAATCTGCAACGTCAACATGTTGTGCTCTTGAGCAAGACACTTTACCTTGCTTGCCTCACCCTCCTAGGTGTAATGGGAAGCTGTTAGGGAATAGTTACAGTCTGAGTGCTGTGAGGAGCGGCACTATGGTTGCACCCTTGTAGAAGCGAAATGATTCTGATGTATCTCAATGGCAGAGGAATAAATTGTTGAGGTGTGCTGTAACCTACCATGAAGTGCAAGTAAAGTCACCAAAATATTCTATTTGTTTATTTTATGGTTGGTTTGTATGCAGCATTATGAAATGTTCACCTCTTTACTCATGGATGTACCTATACATCGGAATTAGCCCACTCACTCATGGTATATATCAAGTAGATTCTAGGCATCCTCAAGTAGTTCAAGTGAAGTGCCTCTTACAGAAACAAGTGTAAAACAAATATTGTTTTCACTATCTCTGAGAGCATATCAAGC
Organism: Amphiura filiformis; assembly: GCF_039555335.1. Taxonomy (NCBI): domain Eukaryota; kingdom Metazoa; phylum Echinodermata; class Ophiuroidea; order Amphilepidida; family Amphiuridae; genus Amphiura; species Amphiura filiformis. Next base: position 34,207,007 of record NC_092632.1, read on the forward strand.
AAAGCATCTGAATTTTGAATGTATGCATAATACATACTATGCTATGAAAGTCATATATTTAATAGTTAAGGGTCCAGGGGTTCTCAGGTCATTTTTGGTAGGTATGTGCCTGGGTATGTGCCGACCACATTTCAAAAATTTTGGATTTTGAGGATATGAAGCTGGGTCTTGGTTGACGAACATTTCTTAGAAATAAGTGTTTGGAGCTGAAATATGAAGTTAATTAATTTTGAGGACAGTTAGCCAAAATATCTGGAAATTCAAATGAGGATCAAAAGAATGTCTTGAGGATGGCACATACCCATTAATTTATAGTGCAAGGTATACAGAGTAATCCCCCGATGTGTTTCTTGGCATTTTCTTTGCAAGCTGCAAATGCCTGTTCTACATATGTAATGTAATTATCTGAATTTGCCATTTTGTTTTCCCATACAGGGCTTTGAACCAAGAGGAACCTCCATCAGTAAGCGTACCATAAGCTGGAGAAACATGATGAACCAAACGGGAACTGACCTGCCCCTCTCCCCCTTTCCTGTATCTCTCCCTAATTACCGACCAGACACACCCAACAACGTGGTAGTGGATGTGTGGGGAGCAACAGAGGAACCATCATCTGATACCACGGGTACCCAAGTTGGTACAGGTGATGAGGACTTTTCATCCGCTGGTGAACAGATGCCTGAAGGTGATTTTCGTGACTATGGTGGTTCTGTTAATGATGTAATTGAACCATCAACTTTCTTCTGTGGTAATCCAAGTAAGTTTACAATAACTAGACTACATATCCAACCTAGTTAGCTCCCCTTCCCTCAGTTTTGGTCATTAGCACCCTAAGAACTTTTGTGACTTATCACTTAAAATTTTGCATGAAATTGGGTCAAACTGCTATTAAATCACAGAAAAACAAGTTTCATTTTGCTGCAATATTTATTTCTCAGTGCATACTTCTTTATATCGTAATTACAGCAGTAACTTGTATATTAGCCTAATTTCCAGATATCTTACTTAGATGAAAATGGGAATGAAAAATGAGGACATGTTACAAATTGGGCTTTTCCAGTTGAAATCCATCCACCCCCTATGGAATACATGACCTTAATCTCAGGGAATTTAGATTTCAAATGGGATTTAATACCTGAATGGGTGAATCCATTTGAAGTCTATACCCACTGTGTAAAAGATTAAGGTCATGTCTTCCATAGAGGGTGTATGTATGGATTTCAACCGGAATAGCCCATTTGTTCACCTTACTCAGGTGTTAGCAAATCGCTTTGTTTTTGCCTCTGCCAAACGAAAAAGGACTATGAAATGAGCTCTGATGTTTGTGTGATGTCTGCAGAAAATGTTAACCTTTTGCAAAAAATATGTTAAATCTTTGCTTTTGTTGATTTCTCCCACATGCTTTGATGGATTTTAATGGGACTTGAATACATGCAATGACCCTTTGGTACATTGACATATGTGATGCCGACAGGTGTGAGGTCAAAGGTCATCTAGGGGTCACTTGAGGTCATTTTGCAAATATGTTCATTTATTCAAATTATTATCTGGTGGGGACAAATTTTACGCACCACAGAATTAACTAATCTACTAAAAAGTCTTTTAATTAGTAAAGTTATAAAAAAATATTTTGCTTTCCTCTTCCAGGTATTCAAAACTATATTGAACCTCCCTACTTTATAATTAACCCAGTCCACCAATGCGATAATGAATAATCCCTACAAGAAACTATTACATTTAATATAGCCATAATGCTGAGAAATACAAATGCAAGTTACAATTGAGAAATACAATATTGTATCATGGTTGTCATATGAGGATATTATGAATAAACTACAAAATTTTGTAATAACAGCAGAAGAACCAACCCTGATATGATTACCAACCATATGGTATGGTAAATTTGATACGACTGATGGAACCAAAAATGATGACTGTGTTTTACTGTAAGCAAACAATGAGACATCTGTTCTGTTGACGTCATAAAATAAATACCACATCAAATATTCACTGTTGTTTACATCCCATTGTCTGTATATTTTGTTTTTAATTCTTTTTTTATGAATTCAATCAAATTTATATTGTACCTTTTATACTAGTTGGACATATACTATAATTGGCAGTTTAAGTCTGGGTTTCTGATGTAATAATTTATTCAATATGCTAATTTTCTATGAGGTCATAATAGGTTATTTTTGTACATTTATTCCTAATATAGGTCATCTGCATATCAATTACTGCTTCCCATCTGGACTCAATTCTATTTTTAAAGTTGCAAATTAAATGATGAATTTTTACTTTTTTCCTCAGTATGCACACCCTACTACATATCATGCAAGAAAATGTAGCAAAAGAAACAATTATTTTATAAATCAACCTTTCTGATCAAAAGAGGAGTTTAAGTTACCTAATTTGGTGATCATTCAAGTTTCACCTGCAAGGACATTAACTTTGATCTGGGACTGTGATACACACATATCCTCTTCCAAAGTGTATATCATTTATGTGACTAGCTTGATCATTCCAAGAGGGCAAAGCCCATTTAAAGAGAAATTTGTCCCAGGTAGAGGACATGCACCTGTAACGTCTCTTTCTTGGTTGCGCTAGCAAAACCTGGCTGAGTTGCTCCCTTCTAAAGAGCCATGTACACAGGATAGATCTATGGTACATTATCCTATTTTATATGCCACTTTGATTTCCCAAGATTTAGTGAGACATTCAAAAGCCAACCATTGGGCAACCGATGGTACCCAGAACTTGATTAAATCATCGGTTCCCCCGGGTGCTGGCAGCCAACCAATGGTTGGACTGTAAAGCCATCCCTTAATATATGATGTGCACTATTACATTAATAAAATGTGGGTTTTTTACCTTTGTTTTATCAGAATTTTAGAAAATTGTTTATATGCAATTTTTACGTTACAAAGATCAGAGGAGTTTATTTAAGTATGGTGTCAATAAGCCAGCATTATGTTTGTGGCCTTAACTCAGAAAATTTAAAAATAGCATTTCTGTTTTTGCATCTGCATTCTTCATATGTCCTTGGATACCGTCAATGGATGTTATTCTGTTTACAACATTACATTCATATTTCATGCGTTTGATGGTATTGAATTTGTCTTGTTTTTGTCGTATTTTTTATAATGAAAAATCAATTACCTTGGGTTCATTTATGGTCAAATCAATTGAAATAGTAATAATGCAGACCAGATGTTGGATAAAATCACTCATAGGTATGGAGTTGTATTATTGTATTCAATGCAATGATTAATGCCATACATGCCATCATTTTGTTGTGACAACATTCAAAAGATTGTGTTGATTAGTACTAGTGACACAATTTGAAGTTTTTTTGATTTTTCTTCCATAAAACCACAGATGCCACTTGAGTATTTGACAATTACATGCACATGATTAAAAAAGTAATCAAAACATTTGAAATTGTACTTTTCCACAATAATCTGTTTTTAATAAAGAGGTATAAAGAGAAGTTTTTATCAAGCTCTCAGTCATGATCACAGCAATCAGAAATAGGGAAATTGATGTAAATATCATATTGTTATTGATTTATCTTTCTTGGTGTCTTTGTTAGTAGTATAATCCATCCTTTCCTCAAATCGCAGCAAAACATCCCGGTTGACGTCATTGTGCACCCAAGTGCTCCGGATGTATTATTAATGCTATAAAGGCATTCATCTAGAGATTTGGTCCAAACTGACCAAAGAGCAGGTGTTTACTAGTATAATTATACATGAATTGTAAAACTGCTTTAATATTTCAAAAGTACAGTTGAGGTATAGTGATGTCTGGCCAATAGATTGGAATCAAGTGATATATTGTTCAGACATAATATTTACAGAAATGGAGAGGTTTTTATCATTTTGAATAATGTATGTGGGAACCTGGTATGCACAAATTGTAATATTACCAGAAAATAAAAATCAAGTTTTGATAAACTTAATTTCCAGCAATTTTTATGAAATATCAAGATATACATGTAGAGCCATGGAAATGAAAGTCTGAAATTAATTTTACCATCTATAAAACTAAATTTAAGACTTTTTGTCTTTGCAAGGTATTTTTAAAATTGGGTATGAGAACCATGAAAGTGTTCCATCCTTTGGAGGGTCAATTAAGCTATCACTTTCATGTACAGAGAGCCACACCTGCACAGTGTACCTGGCTGTTATCTTCAAGAAGAGTATGCTGCTGTTTGAATATTCACAATTACAAAAATTACAGTCAAGGAGAAGTTAACTTGATCTGATATCCAAATTAGCCGCAGCATTGTGATCTTGACGTAGAGTACTATCAAAATGCCCGCCCAGATTTACTATAATATAATCATCAAATAATCAAAGAGATCTCTCAGTTAGTTAGTGTATGTTTTTGTTTGATTTCAGAGCCTATGTATGCCAGACTTGTTTTTGAGCCCATTGACGGAGACACCTTATTCACCGTAGAAGGTCTGCATTCAATGTGTCAACTGGAAGATAAGCATATAAGAAGACACACTGAGTTTCTCAGGGATTGCTACACCAGTGAAATTACAGGTAAATGTTTGTTTGTTTGCTTGCATATAAGCAGCAGTTGATGTGTCAACTATAATATCAGTGTTTTCAAATAAAAACTGCCATTTTCAGAAGCAGAATTTGACAGAAATATTTAGAGAATAAAGGTATTGTTTTTAGTAACATGGGTGACAATTTTGTAAGTAGAACATTGAGCAAAGCCGAGTTGTTTTATGCCAAAAATAATGATGTCGCATGTTATATGAGATGATTGATGCACTACAGTGGCTAAAAACAATACCTTTATTCTCATTCTTAAACACTTCAATTCAAATAAGTATATTAATCATAGATATGCCAAATTTTTATCAAATTAAATCCTACATTTTACAAGGAATTACCTAGGGCTTAGAATCGATGAGTCCCGTTGTTGCTCTGCACCTCTGTGCCTCTGATTGGTTCAAATAGTGAGTACGAGTACCGCGTTGACGCGCCATTGACACGCTTAGGTGTGTGATATCGTGTTATATCACAAGGGTAAGAACCAATAAGATTGCAATAACGTTCTCAAGTGTTTAAGAATATTTGGTACAGACCACTCGTTAGTATATTAGAGAAAGCATGTAATGATTTAACAAGCATCAGTATGCTGTCTGGGCTTGTTGCTTTATATGATTACGGCAATTCTCTAGTGACTTCTGTCTCAACTATAATATGTCCATTACAAATGCTAAAGGCACAAGGCATGAATGACCAATAGCCTCCATAAACATGATAAACCGATGTTGCTGATTGATTTCATCGATAATCGCGTAAGTGGATGGACGGGGACATATTTTGTATGCTGTTTAAACAAGAATGATGTTGTAAAGGCAGAGAAATTGGATACTTTGGGTTAATAATGTTTTTAAAGCTCACGTAAAGGAGTTTAATGATGGGGATTTAAGTGTTAAAACACTTAAATCCCCATCATGTAACTTCCCATCATGTAACTCCTTAAAAGAAGGCGACAGGTATAAGTGATAAGCAAATAACTGTAGACTTGGAAATAACAGAAGACATGAGTAAGATAAAATATATTGGCAACATTCACAGTCACATTTTATTATTAACAGTTGGGCATCATAACACATTAGGACAGTTTTGAATGTTAAGTAGACTGTTTGGACAACACCAATGAATAGCGGTGTTTGGCCCCATATTGGAGTCATTTATTGGGCTATTCCAGTTGAAATCCTTACACCCTCTATGGAGGACATTACCTTAACCCTAACACCGGACACTGCTTTTTGCTATCGGAAGTTAAAGAAGGAACGAAAAAGAAGATGACAAAGAAGTCACTTGGTACCCCCGAGATTTAAACCTTAGACCCCTCACATGCCAAGCACACAATCACTGGCTGGTAGCCACAGGGGTTGCGCTGGCCCGGCCAGGCTGATTGCATTATCGCATCACCTGGGATTCATACATGTGCCATAGCTATCATCATGGTATTTTATAGTATTTATGGGTGTTAGGGTTAATCTCCCGCACCGGGGATGTAGATTTCAAATAGAGTCCCCAATTCAGGTTACCCCATTTGCAATTCACACTCCCTCTGTGGGGGATTGAGGTCATGTCTTTCATAGGGGTGTATGGATTTCAACTAAAATAGTCAATTTCATGTTGCAGATAACGTGATATTAAAAAGATGATATATTTGAGATCAATGCAATTCTTCAAAAACAATGCTTTTGGAGTGGTAGAAAGTACACTGAACCTTTTGTATCATGCATGTTATATTGATTCTTCATAATCAATTCAAAAGTATAATGACGCATGCTTTACATATATCTTATACAGTATTAAAAACCCATGTCCAATTAAATTGAAATAGCACTAATTAAATATATCTTTGAGTTATACAATATTAAAAACACATGCCCATTTGAATAGAAATAACACTTATAAGGCTATATAAAATGGTTTGTCTCAGGGGACAGTGCACATAGCTTTAAAAATTCAAGATCGCATGCTTTACCTTTTTTATCCAAACTTTTAGATTTGTTTTCATCATTTTTGGATGTAATCAGAAACTTCAGACAAATTTGGCATAAAGTATTTTTTTAAAGACATCCCGTAGCATTTTCTTTTCAATTAAAAACTGCATACCTTGCTCGGACGTGCGTGGGTTCGATTCCTCGTCCCACCACCGTGTTGCGCCCTTGGGCAAGGCGCTTTGCCTCGCTTGCCTCACCCCACCCAGGTGCAATGGGAAGCTGTTAGGGGTAGTCACAGTCGTTGTACTGATGGACCCTGCGCCACTTGTAGGCTGCAAACGTGGTTCCGACATATTCTAATGACGGCGGAATAAATGTAAAGCGCTTTGAGGCTGTTTACTGCATAAAGCGCTATATAAATATCTACATTTATTTTATATTTTATTTATACCTCATAGGGGTTTTGCATGGTCCCTTGAGTACACCTTTTTTAGCCTAATAATAGTCAGTGACAACCTGTAAAGTGTGCTTTGGAAACAAATCATTGAAATCAAGAGTAGCACCTGATGAAAGCTCAACACCCTTTTCACATCCGTTGATTTTGTTTCTTATTATGGATTCCCGCCATGATAGCCTCTTTACATATTTACTCTATGTTCATACATTTATCAAAGAATAATTGCATCACAGTTTACCTTACTCAAAGGATGATAATTAATCATCAATAATTCCTTCATAGGAGGCTACACCTCAACTGCCTTTCAAGGGAATGCACCCACCCCCAGATCTTATCACCTCACAGATTATAATTAAAAGGGACATCTTTGCCCAAGCTTGTTTATCACTTGCTTCATAATTAATCAGATGTCAGGAAAATCAATTACGATTTTCATGTAGACTGTAATTGCTCTAATTTGAGTTTAATTGAATTTTAAATTTTGAATGTCGTTGAGCTCAGTGCAGTGAAGCTTTCTAATGTACTATAAAGGCTGATAAAGTGTATTGTTGTGTCTTGGTGTTACAGTATTTCTTGGTTATCTTCAAACATTTTCAGGTATTTCATATTATAGGCTATATAGGATCGAGCACTCTTTTTAATGAAAGAAGAAACGCAACTTTATGTATAACCACAAGAAATGTATGTTGTTTTTTGTGTGTTTTGGAAAAAATATTAATTAGGGAATATAGTAATATTGACTACAAGAGAAAATCAGTAGCATGGGTATCTATAATTAATATATGCGCCGTTACTTAAGGTTTAATAACTAGGAGGTGAGTGTTTCAATTAAGAGTTCTAATTAAGGGTCTTGTCATAACTGTGTGCCTTTTGAGACCAACTTTCAGGGTCTTGTTGGTTAAAAACCTAAATATAGTAGCAAAAGGGTATCTTTAATATATGTGCTGTTACTGAAGTTTTAATTACTAGGCGGTATTATTTCAACTTAAGGTCTAATCATTGGCTTTGTGGTCTAAGGTCTAATCAATAACTTGGTGCCTGTGGAGACCAATTAGAGGTCATAGTACTCTTTCAGTAGCTTATTATTTTGAACTTAATAGCGGAGCAATAGCTAGATTGTGAGTTTTGCAATACTTTGGAACTTTCTATTTGCTTTTGAAGTTTTTTGTTCAGATTTGATCGTGTAATTACAAATCAATTAGAAATGCTGCTACCTGGTTTATCATTGCGATGAATAGATCAACTGGTTTGCTTCATCCAGTTATTGTTTTCTTCCATTTCTTCTTCTCTCTGTGTCATTTTGAGTAGAAGTAGAACAAGGTTAAATGTGTGCTTGTTGGTGCTGTACTTGAGACAAGTGCCAATGGATTAGCAGCATTTCATGTCTAGTAAGATCAAGTTCACTATGATGATGGGACTTGCATGTGCGTATGCTTTCATTATGATCATGAATGTTTGACAAATGTGACATGTGATGAGAAGTTGGCGGCACTCAAACAGAGCTTCATTACTATATTGCTAATGAGGAATGGATTGTGTTACTGCAAGTTTGGTGGTGTGCTTCCCCACAGCAGAATAGCATGCAATCCCATGATGCATTGCTATTCTTTGCTTTTTAGGGTTGTTATTCACTGTAGAAGTGGCGTAATAATCGGATTAACTCCATACCAATAGATGAATACAATTTTTGACTGTATCGCCCTGCACTACAACGTTCATGCGTTACCTATGCATTGAACTACAACGAATTCTTCTTAGAATATCAAAAAGGGCAGGTACATCTTGAAAGTATTATTGCAAACATGTAAGTCAAAATAATCTAGTCTAGTCTCAATTTGTCAGAATTTCAGATTATGGACTGGTTAATATTAAAACATATATTGAGCTATTCCAGTTGAAATCCATACACCCCCTATGGAAGACATGACCTTAAATTCTCCCACACAGGGGGTGTAGATTGCAATGGAGTCACCATTCAGATAACCCCATTTGAATTCATACTCCCTGTGTGGGAGATTAAGGTCATGTCTTCTACAAGGGGTATATGGATTTGAACATGATTAGCCTAATGCCTGATGGGAAGGCATGGTGATATGGTGCTTGCCAATCATAATGCTCTCATAGAAGGATTAAAATGGTTTTGGTTGACATAATACGTGAAGTTCATTTGAGGAAGTGCTGTCTGTGTTGATATTGGATTTCAATCATGCAGGCACAAGAATTAAAAGCAAATCAAAAAAATGTTTTAACATATGAATTGAAGTCTTAGGGAACAGCCCAAAAGATCATTGAAGTCCTGTAAATGTAACTATAGTCTGTATACCTTCCTCAAGTCAGTAAAGTAAAATCATATCTTAAGATTTTCTCGAAAACTGTTGATTTTTGCAGAAATCAATTATTCTAGTTGGATTCCTTGCATCATTTACTTTCTGAAAATGTATACTTTTATATACCTCTCCTCAATACATTCAGAGATACAATAAAAAACAACATCTAAATTACTGACTCAAGGAAGGTATACAAACTATAGTTCTATTTCAGAGCTGACCCCCTCCCTCCCTGTCTGTAACGTAACCGAAAAGCGGGTCAAAATAATAACATTGATGAGCATAGGAGAAATTTAATCAACATTTTATACCCCCCATCCACCATAACAAAACTAGTTTCATTCGTTGGGCTTCCCTGATCATTTGGTTTGTTCCTTTATTGACTTTCATGTTTTGGATGCTCACATAATTTTATGAACATATGTTTATTTGCTTTTAAAGGGACATATTGTCTTTTAATTTCGCCACCCAAAAATAGTTTGAAAGAATATGTAAACAGTGATTAAAAAAACATGACTCTGTTACTGAAATCGACTTTAAATTGTTTTCTTCTTATATTTTGTAAAGAAAAAATAGAGCACCAATAAATGGCATTTGTGCCATTATTCCATTGTGCTTTTAGTATAGAGCAGCTTTCTTCATGTAAGGTAGACCAGTTGATTCCTTTTAGGATATTGTTCATCTTTTCCCTTGGAATGAATTTGTGAAGCTTTTGGTGTGAAAAGCTCTAATGTTAGTTGTCATTTAAGATTGTCAAAATTGAAATCTTATTTGCTGGCAATGCATAATTCCTTTAAGCTTGTGTGGTTGCTGCTGGTGGTTTAGTTGGTATGTTACCATGTTTTCCTGATTGTGTATATATACTCACCCCCTACAGAATCTGGACGCTGACAAGTCCAAATCTTTTAAAATGTGTGTATTCAAATATTAAAACTAACAGTATGTCTCTTTTTATTTTCAATGTGCAGGAAGATGTTGTTCCAGTTGGTCTCTTGCTAACTACGTAGCTGTTCTCAATAACAAAACCTCATGTTGGGACATCGACCACTCTGACGTCAAGCATACCATTGAACTACTCCAAAAATGCTCTCATTTCTACCGCACCAAAGAGCTACCACCCAACTGCACCATAGACAACTTGGATCCTAACTGTCAACGCCTGCCTAAACCATGCACACAGTACGATGCCATATATTCAATATTACACTACCTTGTGGATGTTAATTTCATGAGTATGGAGAAACCTCTGAATGATAAAGTACAACATGCGGTGACATTTATACCAGTGTACGCAGGAAATGATATGCGCGAAATTTATGACGATAAGTTTGATCATAAGACCATAAAGGACGAGACCACAAAAGTTACTGGATTATATTTTAATTTGAAATATGATATATTTGGGGAGTATCTGACACAAGAGGTGTATCTCCCAGCACTAGGTATTACCCTAGTCATTTTGCTAATGTGGATCTACATTGGTTCTCTATTTATTACCATCATGACAATCATAAGTATGGTTATGTCTCTGATTTTAGCATACTTCGTCTACCGCGTCGTTTTACAAATTCCATTCTTTCCATTTATGAACCTTACAACCATCATTCTTCTCGTTGGCATCGGTGCAGACGACGCATTTGTGTACACCGATCTTTGGAAGCGAACACGTAAGGATCATCCAAACACTCCAGAAATTCTGGTCGTCATGGAAACTTTAAGGCATGCAGCAGTGTCCATGTTTGTGACAAGTTTCACCACATCGTCTGCCTTCTTTGCAAATGCAATAAGTAGTATCACTTCCATCAAATGCTTTGGTATCTTTGCAGGAACAGCCATCCTCCTGAATTTTATGTTCACCATCACATGGCTACCAGCAGTGGTTGTCATCTATGAACAATTATTTTCCAAAGTTTTCAATCTGGGCAAAGAGAAAAGAGAATCAAGAACGTATTTGTACAAAAAGAAAACTTGCTGTGATCTTTTTGTAGACTGTCTCTTTAAAATCCGATATACCACCAGCGAATGGTCAAGAATTTTCTTTGATAAAATTTTGCCTTGCATCGTCGTTAAACTTCGCTTCATCTGGTTACTCACCATGGGTACGCTTATGTTTGGAGGATTCTGCCTAATATTTCTAGATCCAAAAATTCAGCTCCCGACATTACCGGAATTTCAACTTTTTGAATCCATGCACCCATTTGAAAGATATGACTTTGTGTACAAAGACTTGTTTTGGTTTGAAAAGGAGAAATCCGGATCACTCTATGCTCATATGCCTATAACTATAGTTTGGGGCATCAAAGCTGCTGACAATGGTGACTATTTTGATCCGGAAAACAAAGGATCACTTGTGTATGATGACACATTCAATATTGCACACCCAGACTCACAAATGTGGCTGATGCGTTTTTGTTCCGGCTTACGCAACCAATCGTTTTATTTCCCAACACCTGGGCTTCATGTTGAAGCTTGCTTCATCGAATCATTCAAGAAATGGATGGATTCAAGGGATTGCACTGATCCTTACTCAGGGGCAGACTTGGCACCATGTTGTAAAAAAACAACATTTCCATACCCTGCCTCTGTATTTAAAAAGTGCCTCAAAGAGGGAATATCCCACTTGCACAAGGAATTTCCAACTTTTTTCCAAAAGTGGAAACCTGGACCTAGATTTAGCGGGGAAAACAATGATGTCGTTGCAGCCATTGTTGAATTCGATAGTAGCTTTACATTTTCGTACTCATATGATGAAATCTATGAATTTGTAAGTGCAGTGCAAGCGTGGGTGAATAAAGAAATGAGTACAGCGCCTTATGGAATGCAGGGTGGCTGGTTCACCAGCTATCTGGAGTTTTACGATCTTCAGAACAATCTAGCCCGTGGAACGCCGATTGCGTTGGGCTTGGCAATTATTATTGCCACATGTGTTATGTTTCTTACAACTCAAAATCTGTTAATATCTGTCTATGCAATTCTCTCTATCTCGGGAACTATTTGTGTTACCATAGGAGCCTTGGTGTTAATGGGATGGCAACTTAATATTTTGGAATCGGTGATTCTCTCCGTAGCAGTAGGACTCTCAATAGACTTTACGGTGCACTATGGTGTGGCTTACAGGATAGCACCAGACCCAGATCGCGAATCAAGAGTAGTGTTTTCCCTCGCACGTATGGGATCGGCCATTTCGATGGCGGCATTGACGACTTTTGTCGCCGGTGGACTTATGCTTCCGTCTACTATTCTGTCGTACAGACAAATGGGTACATTCCTAATGCTCATAATGGTAATAAGTTGGGTGTATTCAACATTCTTTTTCCAATCTCTGTGTAGAACAATCGGACCTGAGGGAAGAATAGGGCAATTCCCTCTCCCATCATGCAATTGTGAATGTGCAAGAATACATGCAGCTAAGATAGCAGAGGACTCAGATGGGAGTAATTCATTCCACTCATCCACTGTGCCAAGCTCAGGAGAATCACATGAACTTGAACCTCTTAATGCCTATGCCACCTCGGACTACAGCTCATCTGGAATAGGCTCAAGTATTAACGGCAACAATTCAAGAGCGTCACCGGTCAAGGTGAGAACATGCAATCATGTACAAAAGACAATGACGACGACTTCGCTGGATCATTTTCTGGCCGTGCCGGTGACGATCTCCAATAAACCCTCGTCTTCCACTGCATCAAGTATGGAGGTGGTCTTGGAAGGGGATGAATATATTACAAAAGTTTGTCCTCCCAAAGTGCCTGAAGATCTTATCATTAATGTAACTGTTGAACCCGAACCAGTTGTGATGCCAAATAATAACCCTGATGTTCCTGACATTTGGTTTCCGTTAACGCCAGAGATAACGATTCACTAATTTATCAGTGATTTTTTTAAAAAGTTTTATGATTTACTTGAGATGACAGGGTAATATTAAGTACTTCTATTGTTGCTATATTTATGCATTATTATTTTCATCATATATTATGTCGACAATGTACATAAAGAATACTCTACCATTTAGCAGTGGTCTATATGAGAGTGGCACACCCTGCTTTTATATACTGTAAAAACTTGATAGTTAGCATATGTGCTTACTATCGAAGCGCTTTAAAACATGCAAACATGAAGAGCCCGCCCACAAAAGTGTAAAGGGTTTTGAGCAAATCATTGATACACATAGTTATATATGAACAAGTAAACCTGCAAATGTGTGTCTCAACCCCATTAGCTCAGTTGGTAAAGTGCCAGCCTTTGGTACTATTTCATGTTTTCAAAAGCGTTTGATAGTAAGCACATATGCTAACTATCAAGTTTTTACGGTATACCCAGTGTGAATTACAAGTGGAAGAGTATTCTTTATCATAATGAATTCTGTTAACAATACTTATAAAAAGATGACTTTACCATTTCATCAAGGCTTGTGAAACTTATAATTCCTTAAGTTTAGTAGAGTTTCATGGGATTTTTACAGACACACAGTTAAAAAGTTTAAAATCAGCTCCTAAACGCAGGTGGTAAATATCCCACTCATTGGGTTATTCCTGTTGAAATACATACACCCCATGTAGAAGACCTGGCTGTAATATTTCATGTGAATTTCAAACAGGGTTACCTGAATTGGTGGTTCCATTTGAAATCTATGTGTGGGAGATTAAGGTCATTTCTTCCATAGGAGTGATGGATTTCAACTAGAATAGCCCAATCATCCCACTCAGTACAGTAAATTTCCTAATTGTTCAGAGCGTATAGAAAAGGTGAAGTCTCCACCCCTTTTACATACTTGATGATCAACATCAACCAATGGTCAACAGCCCTATTGTCATAATTGTTATCATTTTTGCTTTCACGCTCATATATGCTCGACGGATGGCACAACATAACTTCGAACAATATTAGGAAATTTAATTTAGTATTAAATGGATGTGAACAAGAGTACAGAATTGTGCCAAAACTGTCACTTGTTTTATCTTTGAGCACACCTTTATGACAAGCATGTTTCAGTCGAAAAAACAACATACTTAAGACTGGACTAAAACATCTATATGGTATAATATTTATCAAAAAAATTAAAACAATTAGTCACAATGTAAATTTTGAGCAATCTCATTACAACATGGCAGCTGTTGGCAGAAATCATTAAGGATTGTAAAGGAAAGCAGTGTAAATGTGCATGATTCATATATACCTTTGAAGATGTAATAAAAACAATATATTGCGCTATTCCACAGCTATTCCATTTGAAATCCTTACTACCCCTGTGGAAGATTTTGGAAATATCTTCCACAGGGGGAGTATGGATTTCAAATGGAATGGACACATAAAGGCAGCTTCATTTGAATTTCATACACCCTCTAAAAGATTCAACCTGAATTTTCGACAGAGGAAGGTTGAGTTTCAAAAAGTTAGTTGATATGCTAATTCATTCTCCTCCACAGGGGGAGTGTTGACTTCAAATGGATTGGCCTCTTGCTTGCTTTTCGCATTAAACAACAGTAAGACTGAAGTTTCGAGAAGCCAGTGTCATTTTGAAACTATAGTTTGAATGAGGTTCTGCTATTTAGTGTAAAATTCAAGGAATCACTTTCAAACACACATTGCCATGTTCTATGTAATGGTTCACATTTTACAGAGACCTGGGGAAATATTAGTTTATGTAAAATATCCAACCATTAATAATATTACATTACTTTATGGTATAACTTTTAATTTAAAAAGCAAACAGCTACATGTTTGAGGTTAATGGGCTCTTTTTTAGCATGTAATTCAATTTAAAAAAATCCAGGTGTAATGTATGGTGTACTTTACACATCGGTTACTTGAAGCCAACGACAGACATCATACCATCAACTGTAGAGGGCAGTATTACAAGCTTAACAAAGAACTGACATGCGGTGAAACTAGTGTATTGAGTCCAACAACCCAAAGCAGGCTGTGCTGGTAGTTGTACACCAGCTTGCAGAAGTCATGAAAGGTAGTAAATGCAGTGTTTTGCATTTCGAGAGCCCATCAGTGCAATAATGCATTACCTCTATTAGTTCCGTGGATAATGTTATGTATAAAGGCAATCATGCTTATATTAGTAACATTACACTGAAGGGAGCTAATGGAGATTAAGGCGGTGTTGCACTGGGCTCTCAATTTGTTTATTATACTGCTTTAATTGAAATATTTCACAAAGATATTGGACTAAATAGAGTCCCAACCATGGACGAAAACAGACCGCATACAACCAGTCAAATTCTCAGCATCACCCGATAATGAGGGCCAGTTGTTCCATGAAATGCAACAGGCAAGACCGCTACACATTTACTGTGTATTTTTATGGTCTATTGCAAAATCTCATGAATATGCGAGAACTGACAGCATACAAAGCACTGGGACTTTGACTGGTTGTATGTATGCGGTCTGTTACTCTTTCATCCATGGTCCCAACTCTGAATAGCCAATTGCATAATGCTACAGTAAATCTGCTGTCATGGAGATTCTCGCTCAGCCTAAATAGTTGCAGTTGTGTTAGCATTTATGACCTAGAATTATAAACTGGGTCATCGGAAACAAACAGCAGCTGTCTGCATAAAACATCGATTCGACATGGTCTATAGCAACTGTAGTATAATATAAGGTTTTCAGTCAAATATTGTGATTTGAATTTATCCATTATCCATCACATAGTCATTGGGATTTTGTATTAAAACAGGGTCCACAGTAGTACCCACAGCTTTATGTTGCTTGCACATTTGTCATTTAAAAAATGTAAGTGATAAATCATGACAGAATATTATTGATACTAAAAATATTGAAAAATTTCCTAGAATGTTATACCCTTTCTGAAGACAATACGCATTATCCATCATGCTTATTATCTATTAACTTGATATACCCACCAGTTCCAATTGAGTGAGGGTGTTAGGTTTCAGCCCATACACATTGTTCTTGTGTTGATGCCTCAACACCCCTCTCGCTCAAGTGTGTCTTATTGCTTATGCCTTGTGGAGAGGCATTTATGGGTTTGGGAACAACCTTATGGAGATCATTTTCCTGTAAATTGATTGCTCCAATAAAGTAAAGGTCTCAGAGTGATTGCTCCAATAAAGTAAAGGTCTCAGAGAGGGGGTGGGTACACCTGTGGAGTTGACAGTGTTTTTTTGGTGTGTGGTTCCATTGGGTATGCCCTGTGCCAATTATGGGTTCAGGTACAACCTTATGGAGATCATTTGCTTCATAAGGAAAAAACTTGGTGAATTGGTGGGGTATCAAGTCAGTAGATTATACTTTCGGCAATGGAAATGGATGCGGATCTTTGAATAGAGTAAGTCCTTTTCAGTCATAAATATGCACTTGTGATATTAAAGTTCTATGCCAGGCAAACTAAGTCTATAATTCAATCACATCAGCTTATTTTAATAACTACCTATTTTACTAACATTTACTCATTATTGGGCATTATGTATACCCTGTCACTGTAAGATCAGTTGATATTTTCATGTGAATTTATGTTAACAGGAAATTTAATCAAAATGTTTTTATTATTTTTGTTCAATTTTACACATTCCGCTTGGTGAATATGATCAGGATGTAAACAAACGTATCGAATAACATGAGCCTTAAATGTATGAATAATAATTTGTATATCCGATATGTATTATTTCTTCTGGGTTGAAAAGATTATTTTAATTTTCATCACTCATTTACCCATTCCAATTCTTGCCCAAGCAGTCTTGAATATAGTTATCTAAACTTCTTACTCGTATTATGTATATTTGTACGGAATTGGACAAGAATTGCTTTTGTAAATTAATTTATATGAATTCTCTGCCTTGAAATTAATGGAATAATGATGGCAATAAAATAATGAATAGCAAGATATTTGCTAAATGTTTGTTCTATAGTCATGTAAATATTTCATAAGTTTGAACACAATTTTAGACTATATCTAGGAAAAAAGCTCATCTATATAGCGTCGTCGGGCAGGAAAAACTTATGAGTCACTGGCCCCTGAACATGATTAAAGCAAAGCCTCCTATGTAACCTCTTGGCAGTTTCTTTAAACATGTTCAAGAGCCACAAGTTCATTGGAGGTTCTTCCTGCCCAACGACGATAGTCTTTTGTATCATATGAACTGTGTTTTTGGAAGATGAGCACAGAACAAAAGAAAGTTTCATGTATATTGTTATTTCAGGGTGAGGCATAACAGTATTACATTGCACTTTGTAATATTTTTTATCACACATATATAATTATTTCCATTTATTGTGTTATATTATGAAAATCACTCTGTATAATTTGCTTTAGATTTTCAAAGATGAATGAACTTGTAATATAAATTATTCATAGTCAATATTAAGGTATTTTTTGCGTTGTTTAGTTTCATACATTTTTCAATCCTGTATTCGCTTCATTGGACATCAATTGTTATTTTTTTACAACTCAAAACAAACAAGATATGGTATATTATAGGGTGGTGGGCTTGTATAGATGAAAGAGAAATTGAATATTTATATAGTTTTATTTATGTAAATAAGTATCAGTATGTTATACCAAAGCTAGAGTGTAATAATAATTAGCGCCTGAATATTGTTACCTGATATTGGGATTCCTGTGTAGGTCAAACGCCTCTGTTTTTGCATGGATCCTATAAGAAAGGGATAATCATCTTTGCCCTAATTCCATACAAATATCGATTGAATGGACCTAATGCCATGGTAGTTTCTGCTGTATTAAAAAAAGTGTGACAATTTGTACAGGTACTGTGCAGAATGCTGCACATACTACGCCATATCTGAATTCTCTGAACTACGCCATATCTGAATTCTCAATCAACAAAACAAGCATTATGAAAGTTTGCTAGTAGTGAACAATTACATGATTTGAGGATGAGATGGGAGTTATAACACTACTGCTACCGCTTCACCTACTAATTTCATGGTGTCACTTTGTACAGGCGAAACTAGCATAGCAACAAAGATAATATTGATGTTGGTAATCCCTTTCTTCTAGGATCCTTGTTTTTTTCGTCTAACCATTCCTTTGCTTTTTAAATGCAATATATCCTAAGTTTATATATCACACATTTAAGGATCTACTATGATTATCATACTATGTGAGCAAAACGGGCAATAACACAACATTGACAAGATTTGGAATCAACAAACTGTTAAAACGGTCCAGTTTTGGTGACAAAAGTTTCCAGGAACTGAAATGATTGAATTATGATGACAGTTGGTTTTGAGTTGATTTATATAGACAGGACTTTAAATGGATTTTGCCACTTACAGATTAGAATTAAAGAAGTGTTATTTCATTGTTGTAATCTAAATAAGAGAGGCTTTCCAGACAAAGAGTCCATAACAACCAACAAGGTTTCAAAAGGTACGTGTGCCGTTGGATTCAATAGGTTGTTGAACTTTTGTTAAGTGTGACTCTTGACTTTTTCAGGACTTTCTAAAATGCACCTGACGAATGTTGGACAACCTTTTCAATCCAGTGGCGCACCTTCTGAATCCTAGTTGCTTATAGTAATCTGTATTTCTAGGTCTGGAATAGTATTTGTCATGTGAGACTGAAGTACTCCAACCCCAGATCTCAGTGGTTGGACACATCCTCTGTGGAACTGGAATGGTCAAAGGCTGAATAGTGCCATGCTAAGTTTAAAAGAAAGGGATTTCATTCCTTTGTACTTTTAAAATACTGATTAATTATCTGTATTTATAACATCGTATTCTTCTAATTAGCGTCCCAAGTGCTTTAGGCAGTCACTGGGGTGCTAATTAAAACGATGCTGTTCAAGTCAAAATTGGGAATTTAATCATTCAAAATACAGTGCATCAAATTAGATTATCATCATAATTCTAAGCCAGAAAGGTAAAATATTAATTTCTTTCAGAGATTTGATGGAATCTAGCTGTACAGGTGCATTGAAAAAGGAAAGGGTTTGCTTGGATAGTTGTCACTTGATGAATTCTGCAGTGGGCCATATTGGGAGAGGAAGCTAATTAGGCCAAGTGAGGTACCCATATTTTCCACTCACACAATTAAGTTGTAGCAAACTTGTTCATATTACAACAGGGTATACTCACAAAAGTGTTGATTTTTTTTGTTACATTTTGTTTTTATACAAAGAAGGATCATGGACAACTTTTTGTTTTTGTTTATACTACATATACTTGTATATTACTTTCAATTAAACAGTTGATTCAATTAACAAATAAAATGCTTTGAGAATGAATTGTGAACTTTTGGTTTCATAGACTGAAGTCATATGCATGTACCTTAAAACTGGGTAACTTTGGCATGCAGGGGTAACTTTGGCAGGTAAGTTTTTTCAAGTTCAACTCTATAAATACCTATTTTCTTTCAATCAAAATTGTTTCTTTCAAAGAAAATACATTTTTGATATATATAGAGTTGCACTTTTAAAAAGGAACCTAGCAAGTCATGAATGTTACTCTTGCATGAAAAAGCTATACAATGTTATTCATTATGGAAAAGCGTGTCTTGGTTCTCAGTTTATTTGTACATAGCCCAACCTACTCCACTGTGCTTTATTCCTGTTTAGGTCAAAATGGATTCTAAATATATTCTAGAACCAGGCGGCCAATCAGGTAAGAGGTTACAAGCATGACCAGCAGCAGAATTGAAGCAATAAGTCATTCAAAATTGTAAACATTCTAATTAAATCAGGCTATTCCATTTACAATGTCAGCAGTATATTTATGTCATTCTAGTGGATAACTAGAAAGGGAAGATGCACAACATTGTGATTTTACAAGTCCGAGTCTTTATAAATTTAAGCTTACCATACATACTAGATCTAGATAATCGAACCAAAAGTACACAGTTCACTTCGCACAGTAAATTGAATTCAATTTGATTACATGGAATTTAAGATTATACATGTGATCAATGGTATTACTTTCCTGAGGAATATGATGTTAAAATTGACTATCTATCCTATAGTAGCATATAATTGAAGGTCTCGGATGCATAACGCGATATAATTATTCAAAAGCAGCCTCACGTGTATGTTTTCATCAATACTAGTATTTCATATTTTAGTCTCTCATTTCTGTTTGAATCAAAGAGATTAGACACAAAGAGTACCAACTCAAAATTACCCCATGTGTAATGCTACGGTAAATCCCGGGGGTAAATCTGCCATATTATATTGCTTTGTTATACATGGAGGACAAATAGTGTACATGTACCTCCTGCATTTACAGTAGAGCATGTTTATGGCACAACACCCAAAGCACAAATAACCACACAATAGAAGTTTGCCGAGTGCTTAACAGATTAATCCAGATTTTGCCTTCCATGAGCGAAACACAAACATGGTACGTGAAGTTAGTTCTCTTTGGTTCTTCCTCGTTGGTTTGAATAGACCTGGATCAAGATGTGTAATAATTCTGATCATTCATGTTCTATTTTGCCAAACATATTGAAGAAAAAAAAGATGATTGCACTATAAAATATTATTAATAATGTTGATTAAAGTAACACAAGACTGCCCTTTGAATATGTCATATCAACTGCTTGGAACACAAAACAAGCTAGCATGGGCTGTCTGGAGAACAAAAGAGTAATCTGATTTTGTTTAACATTGGTAGTTAACCCTTTTGAGCACCAACCTTGCAGTTGACCTTTTTTATGTTCCAAGCTACCAATATTTTGCATCTGAACTCGTTTAGTTTCTTATCATCGTGTATCATGTTTTTTGTTTTTTTTTCCTTTCTGTGTAAGAAATATTTTGACACCATAACACAGTTCCATAGATTTATTTTGTTTGTATTACTTCTCACAATTTGACATTGGTATTTTGATGATTTCAAATAAATGTTACAATAATAATTAACTGGTTTACTTTGCATTTATTCTGTTGTGTTGTAGGTTGACTTATAATTATATAAATACCCAGTAACAATTTGATTGGTTCAAGCCCAAAGACTTGTACAAAGACTAATTTCAAGTTAAGCATTCTGATTTTTGGACAACACATTTTCTAATATTTTTCATAACCAATTATCAAAAATAACATAAAATATTAAGATTATGAGCCAACTCTTAGCCTATCCTCAAGATTTTGAATGTTTAGACTTGCACCAAGTCTTAGAATTTTATGCCTACAATTGTAAGACATTTGGCCCATTTTACCTCACATTACCAAAATATTAAAATGTGAGTTTTGTTGACAGTTAGAACCAGCTAAAGGATTAGGATTTAGCTATGTTTCATGTAGCAAACATGATATTTTTTAAAATTCCAACAAGAAATTAGTGCTGTATTTTTCTGGAATAGGGAGTAGGGTTGTATGTTTTCTCTCAGGTAGGGGGTTGATTTGTTTTCAATATTGATCCTCTTTGACCAATGATGAAATAATAGCTGAATGTTAATCCTTTAGTTAGAACTGTAACTGATAAAAGTCAAGTTTTAATATTTAGCATATGTTTGGAAATAAGGGTAAAAAACATGCATATTTAGACATGCTGTGACAATCAAGCCCAAAGACTAATACAAAAACTAATTTCAGGTTACGCTGCATAATTTTGAAAAACACATTTTCTGATCTCTTTTTTACCAATTACTTATACAATATTACAATTGTGAGCGAACTCACGATTTTGAATGCTTAGACGTGTGCCAAGTTTTAGAATTTTTTGAAAAAAAATGCAATTGTGGACAGATGCAGGGGAATTCACACTTGAAGGACATAAAATCATATGCTCTAGAAAATTATACTGTACATAGAGGAAGAGTAGCATTGATTTTGAATAAATCTGCCCAAATGCTCTTCTTGGATATATAAATCCAATCTCCCAGACTTGATCACAGCAAGATTCCAGACCCATAACAGTTAAATGCAAGTTTATGCACCAAATACTGCTGATATACAGAAGGAACTTGTAGATGAGTTCTACAACCAGTTACAAACAGATACGGTTAACACCCCTTAAAAGGACACTCTGATAGTTATAGGGGATCTAAATGCAAAAGACTGCACACATTTTTTTTTTATCTTTCATGCCCCAAAAAAGGGTTTTTATTTTCCTGTGCTCAAAGGAAAAATACAAAACAAAACCATACATCACACAAAATTATTTTACAATCCATTGATCAAACAAGTAATTAATTGGACAGTGTGGATTTGGAGAAGCAAATGCCAGAGGAGAGAAGCTACTCAACTTCTGCTCAGCAAATGATCTTGTTATCACCAATAGTACCATGTCAAACAGGCCAAGAATATAGTCGTCAATGGACGTGGGAATCACCAGACCAGAAAACACACACAACAAAATTGATAATGATCAACAGTCAATGGAAAACCTCCATTGACAACTCGAGAAGTTTAGTTTAATCTATTAGTGAAGATTGGGTCTGACCACCAACTGGTTATAGCCAACCTACGGCTCAGATTCAAGAGAAAAGCAAGACCAAATTACCACATACGATACGATGTACAGAAAGGTTCAGCTTCAAGACCCATGCAGCTAGTGGCGTAGATTTCTTTTTGACATGGGGGGATGGGGTTGGAAAACATTTCTTGAAGTATAGTGAATTCAGCACCTTTTGACGATATAACAAGGTTATGGTATAAATGCGCGCAAAGCGCGCTAACATTTTTGCCATTTTGAAGCTAAATTGTTGAAATATTGTGCAGAAATGGAATATATTCGCGCGAAGCGCGAAATAATTTGTCAGAAACCCACATACAGGCGTCAACATTGGTGGGGGGATGAATTTATGGACCATCCCCTGGCAAAATATTGGGGTGATTTACCCCCCCAGATCTACGCAGGTATGGACCCATGGATTAATGAGGAGGTTCTCCAAGTAGGTGACGAACGAAAGCAGATTAAGATAGAAAAAATGAACGATATAGTTTGCTCAACAGACAAATTAAAAAGAAGACATCTGTGTAAAAACGTGGATAACGCACGCCAAGCTGCAAAATTCAAGAGCTTTCAAGGAGGTCTATGCAACTAACTATTAAGAAGACCACAAGGAGATCACGTATCAAAATGTGAAAAGCAGAGATGGACGTACAAGTCCTAATTTATCAGATATGAAAGATTGATGGAGAGAAAATGACGAGGAACATCATAACAACAAAAACTATGTCAATGAGGATGCAATTAAAATACCTCAGATGCCTAAGCTGGAAAATGAACCAGACTTCCTAAGAGATGAAGTGATTAGTGCTGTTAAAACAGATGGAAAGGCGCCGGGTTATGATAGTATAACAGCGGAAGAACTGAAACCATCAGGAGAAATTGGCAGGATATTCTCTATTGACTCTGTAATAAATTTGGAAGGAGGAAGTCTTCCCAGCCAACTGGGGTAAAGCAGTTATAACCCCATCTTCAAGAAAAAAGATAAGCTTGACTGTGACAACTACAGGGGCATTATCATTGAGCCATGCAGGAAAAGTGTTTGCTTTATTAAATTCTCCAACATAGAATAATATAGAGGACAACAAAAAATTCTGTCAGAGTCCCAGGCTTCAGGCTAGGAAGATAAACAGCATCTCAACTGTTCACCATCAGACAAGTAGTATAGATAAATACCTAGAGAAGAAGAAAGGCCCTATATCTGTTGACTTTGAAAAGGCATTCGATACAATGTGGCAGAAAGGTCTTTGGAAAACGATGCAGTTCTTTGGGTACTCAAACAACTGGCAACAAAAGTTGAATTTTAATATTAATTTGGTCAATTTTTGGAAACTTGTAGGCCAAAAGCATGCATTTTTTTGTATGTTGTGACAATCAAGTTATGCATTCTAATATTTGGAAAACACATTTTCCTAGGCCCCCTATCTTTCTTCAAAACCAAATATCAAAAATAACATAAAATATTAAAATTGTTAACTAACTACAAAGACTAATAGGCCTGGCCTATATAATTGGCAGATAGCTAGCCAGTCTTTTAGTGTGAGGGAGCAAATACAAATTTTCGCCCCTATTAATTTGTCAATTTTTCGTCCCAAGTTTACGGTCATTAACGGGTTAGGCCATTTTAAATCGACTTTCGAAAAGTTTTTTGATACATTCATTGATTTCTCAAAAAGTAAAAATCGCAGTTTAACAAATAACGGTTCAAATGAAAGCCATTATTGGGGGCTAATTGTTGTATCACTATGAAAGGCCTGACACCAATATAAACACTTATTTCGGTGACCCAAGTTCATGGTCATTTCTGCTCACGCACTTTTTACAGATGGCCTAGAATTTCATATTTCGGTTTCAGCGATTGCCCGAAAAAGGTGGTATGTTTTTGAAAAGCGTTTCCGCTTGGAATGTAGATAGTTGTTGTTGCTATTACTGTTCGCGATTTTAATTTATGCACTTTTTAGCCGACAATTTTCAATGCATTTTACATAATAGAAATGTCGCTGGCATAAATACCGATATTTTTAACAGTATCGTTTTTTAAATCAAAATACCATCCAAAAGAGTTCCCAATACTTTTATGAAACCGTAGATACCAAATCGGACTGCAGGTGATGAACAGATTTTGAACTAGAATTAAAAAGAACCAGCGTAGGCCTTCTCAAAATGTACTTTTTAAAATATCGAGTTGTTTAATTTTGGACTGCTTTTTTTTTTTTTTTTATAACAAGAAAATGCTTTACATACCCCAAACTTCTCACATAGTCTTGGCTAAGTGTCCGTTACTGGTTGATATTATTAGAATTAAACGATTTTCATGATTAACTTACTTTTACCGCAATGTTTTCCCTCGCAATGTTCAAATATATCCCCAAAATGGCGTTGCTTTGTGTCTCACATTAATGACAAGGTCAGAGGATGATTTAAGGAAGCCCCATCATGCACTGCAAACGTGTTACCACCAGAGTTTCAACTGCCACTTTACTTCTCAAATCCCATTGAATTATGTGCAAAAGATGTTGTTTAAGAATTGTGCGTGTGTCATTATTACTTGGTCGATTTCAGATCTAAAGTGACGTATGCATGAAGGATAATTCACACCTTCTGTAGGTAACATAAAATGTGAAATCGACCAGCATTGTGAATGCGTTTTTATTGTAAATATATCAGTCCAAATTCAAATTTAACCATGGCCGTCAATGCAGTGTGCCAGCAGTGGTGTCATGTTCACTCACACAGCTGTGCTAACCGCAAGCCAACACAGTGGCGTGGTGGGAAGTGCTTAAATCATCCTCTGTGACAAGGTTATCCCAAGATGTGTGAGAGTTTCTGACACTATATTCACGGGTATTCTATAGCTATTCAAACATATACAAATTTGGCTGGTTTGCGATAAGCTATACCATTTTCACCCTGATGTGGTAGGTTGGATCCTTCAGTTTTTCAACAACTACGCACGGTCATCGGGTTGTGCTGTTGGTGAATAAGGCAAAGTGACGGATTGTGGGTAAATAAAAGACGCCGTCATTAGAGGCCAGAAGGATTCAGGCTACTGATATGGCAGTGACATCAGCACTGTATGAATTTCATAGCCTGAGTCCCTCGGCCCCGATCTCGAAACAATCAACATGGCGGAATAAAAAGCAGTTGAAGGACTGGTGGATCAAGTCTATGAATTTCATTACACTCCCTAGCGTTCGATCAAAGCGCTGGTGTACACTCGCACGCGCTTAAAGACACCGCATAGATGCGAGAGCGAAACAGCTGCTTCAACGCGTTGACGTCACTGCCCCACGGCATCGGGGTGAAAACTGGTATAGGTCAGGCTTCCTCAAATAGGTTTGTTGAAGCGCCACATGAAATAAAGACTGAAAAGCGCCACTCAATGGCTGCAAAGCAGCTTTCGCGGTGCTTTAGCACGGCCGGGGAGTCAGAGGGTGCCCCTGTGAAGTTAACGTGGTTTTTTTTTTAAGTTGAGGTGCAAATGACGCCATTTGGTGCAATATTTTGCACTATTTTAGCCTGTCTTTACACGGAGAACATGGGAATTTATTTATTTATTTATTTATTTATTTTAAATCTAAACGGCGCCTCGCGCCACTCGGGAAGCCACGCTATTTGCGGACCCCTGGTATAGGTAATAGATGACTATGAAAACTTTCCGCATACCGAATATGGGTTTAGCCCATATTTAATTGCCTTTAGGCCCTATGATTTATTTTTAGAAAAGAAAGCCTAAGACTGGAGCCTAATCAATTGAGAAGGGAATGGATTTTGTCACAGTAATATCAAAATTAATATCGTCCATAACAAGAAGGAATGCATCACGATTTTTTGATATCCAGCTATAGTATTTTAATTGATTTACACTGAACATGAAGCTATAATATCTCTACTATATAGCTTCATGCATGGACATTTGCAGACCGACCTTCTCCATGTAGCGAGTACCACATTAGATTGTGTTTACAAGAAATATATAATAAGCGCCACTTCCACGAAATGTCCTATATGCCAGCAACTTTGATGATAATATATTATCTACAACATCACACCTGTTTTTCAAGAACTCTCTTTTATCTATTCACCTCAAAGAAAGGATTAGAATTATTATAATAGAATCCCTGACCTGATGCAACGCATTTTTAATGAGTTGCTGAGGGACTAGAAATCTTTTATGGTCGAATGAACAACGTATGACCACTACACAGGTCAATGGCCTTATTGTGTTCTGGCGGGTTCTTTAAAAGCACGGTCCCTGAATTTTTCCAGACAAGGAACAATAGGAACAAATTGCCTGGCAATGGGGTCACATATAATCCCAGTCTATAGTGTGATCAGAACATTATAGGCAGGTAATCATTATAGTATAATCAGTACGAAAAGTCCAATGCGATTTTTAATGTATTTTAAAAAATTCAAAGAACCACTTTTTAGCGGGAATTTTTGCAAGTTACACAGCTGAAGTTGTAAAATGGTTGAAATACTACAATATTACGGCGTAAACAAGAATATGTTTGTTTGGTCTTTGTTCCTACAGCCACATCCCTTAAAAGACACTTCACTCTTTTGTGAAATTTTTTTAAATTAATTTTTAAAAACTAGATAATTTTGCACCAAAAATGGTCAAAAAATGCTGAATTTTCAAAGAAATCATAAAAAAGCCCGATTTTCGCCCAAATTTCAAATATTTTTGGTGAAGTTGGTCAAAATTTAAAAAAAATAAAAAAAACGGCTCCTAGATATTTGTATCTATAGTTTTTAAAATTAATAAAAAAAAATTTTTGGCCCAAGAATTATTTTGGTAGGATACACGAAAAAGAAGTGGGCTAAAAAACATTTTTTGGGGATTTTGGGCCAAAAATGAGCATTTTGGCCCAAATTTGACCTCACAGATGAACTAATCAAGTCTTTGCCATTCTAAATATGTAGGCCTATTATGTATGTGCATTCTCTAAATTCAGTAAATTTTCATCGTCAACCGTGTAATTGAAAGGGATTATTTTGAAATTTTAAAACGCTTGAAATATCACAAACAAATAGGCATGTGTTAATAAATAATATAAATACAAGCTAAAACCGTTGGGGTTCGATATTAAAATGAACCCCACAAAACTAACCGAGTATATGGAAAATGCCATACGGCCGGGCCCGGTTTCACAAGTTGCCGGCTCGATCATGCCATTGCCCATTCGCCGCCTGCTGGGGTATGAACGTTTGGACAGTATTTATTTTGGGACATCAGAGCACATCAGACATATCGAATTGCATTCTGAATACGAAGAATGTCATTCTGATATCAACTAATTTTGATTTTTTGAAATTCGCAATTTAATACACATTTTATGGCAAATCATTGAAAATTGATATTTTTGATATTTAACAGTACTTGAAGTAAACTTTATAAATCTGATGATTTTCATCCCACCTGGTATGTAGGCCTAGGTGGGATGAAAAGCCGACGGATATGGATTTTTTTTCCCAAAACACCAAAAAAAATTAGGTCTTTTTGGGAAAAAAATCCATATCTTCAATATATCAAAATTTTCAATTGACCGTCGGCTTTTCCTCCCTGCTACATACACTTTAAGAATATATCATTAGATTTATATACTAAGTAATTTACTTCGAGGACTGTTAGGCCTATATATCAAAAATTTGAAAAATATCAAATTTTTATAATTTGTCATAAAATTTGTATTATAGGCCTATTGTGATTTTCAAAAAATGAAAATTATTTGATATCAGAAAGACATGCTTCGTATTCAGAATGCAATTCGATAGGTCCGAGGTGCTCTCGTGTCCCACAAAAAATACTGTCGAAACGCAATAAACGCTCATGATGCAGTCATGTCTACAGTAGAATTCATCTCGACCTTTGCAGGACTTAACCCCATTAAAAGCTATTAAACCAAGATAACACTCATTGAAGCAGCTCAACTGATTAAATCGGATCTTCTCTGGTTGTGCACAAGTGACTGTTTTCATGTGCGATATCGCAATAAAGCTAGTATTCATAGCTTCAGTTGGGTAACCGATTATAAAGGAAACGAAAGGAAACAATGTTATGTGTGGCTTTGTTCACGAAATCAGACAATGTCGTGCTTTTTGTAAACCAGCATTCTTGAAAATGAGCAACATAATGATTTTTGACTTAACACGGTTCGGAAATAATTTCTTCATATTTTTGGTGTTATCTGTCGTTTACATGTCCTTCCTAAAACACAAAAGTACGACCCTCTCCAAACACCTAAATTAGCTAAAAATTTAGGACATGTTACAAAACTATATTGTCTAGAATTTTAGAAGAGTACTTTTAATATTGGCCGGTTATTTTTCACACAGCGACGTTAACTAGGCAATGTACTATTACCTATAACATTAACTAAAACACCAAAGTACGAATATTTAAAAACATCTAAATTAGCTAAAAATTTAGGACATGTTAAAAACTATATTTTCTAGAACTTTAGAAGAGTACTTTTAATATTGGCCGGTTATTTTTCACACAGCGACGTTAACTAGTCATATCCCCATACTGTTAACGTAGGGCTATTTGTAAAGGTCACGCGTCAATGGGAAAGAGCACTGTGTATTGTGTATAGGAAAACGGACAGTAACTGCAGTATGTCATTTTAGATCCCTTAAGACCAACAATAATTTTGCAGTTATGAGGCCCGAAAGTTTCCATAATTCCAGGGTTCAGACCAACCTTAATGATGCTTCAACTTGAACAAAAGTCCAGCACATCTGACACCATCTGTGTGACATGGCCCACAAAGCATAAGAAAGTACCCCCTCTTTCTGCAATCAATTATCTTGGAAATTGGGAAAATTGAAATGACATATTCTAGAAACACTGAATTCTGATACCCGTTTTTAAGCTATCCATAAATTTCGTAACGCCTCTATACAGATTTAAAAGCAATTGACAGTAACGTATTTTAAGCACTCATTTTCTTATTGTTGATGGTGATGAAAATGAGAACGAGAGATATCAAATGTCTACGTCAAGTTTATCATTTTATGAGTCACAAAGTACGTGGATTCAGTAGTCACTCGTACACAGTATGCGTGGACATTATCCTCCACACAAGGACATAATTATCACTGGAAATACATCTTGAACATCTTCTAAATTTAGTGTGCAAAAATGTCGACTTCGAGTGATGGAATTGATTGGCCTAGTGCGGCTAGTGATTCGGAAGAAGGGCCATCGTTAATACCTCCAGTTCCTCCATCTAGTGCGGCTAGCTCACTGGCATCATCGTCGGGTGCGGCTAGCTTGCAATTAAAGCGACGACCAGGATCTAGATCGTCGGGATCAGGTACAGATATGGCTTCGGATGATACAAGTGATGATATAGAATGGAAGGAAAAATATTTGGCTCTAGAAGCGCAGCTTGAAAAATTTCGAATTCAAGCTGCAAAAATCCGAGTTGTTCTTGGAGAAAGGGTAAGTTGTGACCGGGGTTGTGACATAAAAAGAGATATGATGTAGACACCAATCACCATGTCCATCTCGTCCATGCACCACACACACTCTCTTTCCCTCTTGTCTATCTCTTGTCTATGTTGTTTTTAATAAAAAAAACACTAAGAGTGAATAGACTATACTACCCGGTACATGTTAGGTATAATACAAAAAAAATTGAACTTTTTTTGATTCTCATCAAAGTAATCTCATATTAAAGAGGTAAATGAAAGAAAACTGATGAGGCATAAATGAATGTCATACGACATGTGGTTGCGGAGATATGCTAATTTGAATGTCTCAATTTTTCAGCCAATTTCCTGTACAAACTTTTTGTGCATGCACATATTAAAATGCTTATAGGCCTATACTGTGCATTGTGAGTGGGGGGCCTACACAATTTTAAGAAACAAGCACTTGCTATTTACCGGTACTGAACTGTAAATGTAATCATAGATTGATTGAATTTGAATTGATGTGAACATAAGGGCCTATCATTTTCTTTGGAAGGGGGGGGGGGTCCCAAATATACAGGGGGAGTGATAATTTTTTGGAAAGAAAAATAGGGGGACATAAACTTTTTGATGACCAAAATGTAGGAGTCGCAAGATGACCACAGATAGTGTGTTTATCTTATTCAAAAGACTGAATACAATTTTAGCCTCTTCAGGGTACGACTGTACATGACTTGTAAGGTGTATCAGTGGGTGGTGGGGGAGGGGTCATAAAAGTTTGTTGTCGAAATAGGGGGTCGTAATTTTATTGATGCTGACTTTTTGGAAATTTGGGCGCCCACAGAAAATGATAGCCCCTAATATACAAATGAACATGTATGAGTAACATCTTGTTTTATTTCTGTTTTCTGATGCAGATTCCAGCTTTGACAGAGGATGGAAACCAGGGACTGTCTTTTGGAATTTGCAGGAGAGCATTACATAGCTCTTCTAGAGCCTTCAAGAGCTGTTTAGAACATTTACAATAAAATGTAGTGAGAGAATGGTCAACCAAATTAAAAATCACTCTCCGATTTAAGGAGAGCAGAAGAGAGCGATTGCTCTCGCTCTCCTCAAAAGGCAGTCCCTGGGAAACCACAGTGAGGGCCAACAGCATATGCAAAAATAAAGAAAAACTTCTTCAAAAAAATGAAATTTGTGTTGAAGTGTCTTATTATTTTTTTGTCATTGAAAAACTCACGGTTTTGATACTACCCACCCAGTACACCTTTTCACTGATACAAAGGGGGGAGGGGGGTAATTTGTTTGAGGGGCACCCTTTAAAATGTTTAATTATTAAACAGCACTAGCTGATGCATTCACCCCTCCCCAGGAAAATGTTTTTGAGCAGGCACCCTTTGGAGCACTGGCTGGCGATGCTCCCTATTCAAGATCATTGCGGAAACTCGAGGGCCAGTTCACTTGATCATCAGAATGGGGTCACTCCTGCTCAAGTATGAACCCCCCTTCCCACAGCTTAAGTTTTGTGTTTGGGCAGGCACCCTTTGGAGCACTGGCTGGCGATGCTCCCTATTCTGAAGATCATTATGAAACTCGAGGGCCAGTTCACTTGATCAACACCCCAGCTTAAGTTTAAGGGGGGGGGGGGGAATTTGTTTGAGGGCGCACCCTTTAAAATGTTTAATTATTATAAGCACTAGCTGATGCATTCACCCCCTCCCCCAGGAAAATGTTTTTGAGCAGGCACCCTTTGGAGCACTGGCTGGCGATGCTCCCTATTCAAGATCATTGCGGAAACTCGAGGGCCAGTTCACTTGATCATCAGAATGGGGTCACTCCTGCTCAAGTATGAACCCCCTGCCCCCATCCCCCAGCTTAAGTTTTGTCTTTGAGCAGGCACCCTTTGGAGCACTGGCTGGCGATGCTCCCTATTCCAAAGATCATTATGAAACTCGAGGGCCAGTTCACTTGATCATTAGAATGGGGTCCCTCCTGCTCAAGTTCCCCCCCCCCCCATGACGTAGCATCATAGGACTACGTTCCCCCCCCCATCAATTTGAACATTTAGAAAATCAAATAGGAAAATGGCCAAAAAACGGCCTGTATCCCCCCCCGCCATCCTACCCGATGTGCCCACAATCATTCATGCGTCTATAGCAAAAATCTGATAGCGCTATGCATGATGGGATAGGAATAGAAAAGGTCCAAATTTGCTTCTTCCCCCGACTCATAGTCGGCACAAAGTGAGAATCTATCCCAGCATCCACAGCATGAGCCCATTCAATTAGTATACATAAACCATGCCGGGTTAAACATGTTCACTCACTGGCAAAAGTCGTCGAATTCGTACTACACAAAGTCCCCAGTTCACTCACTTTTTGCGCAAGGCATCCATCCAATCTCATCAAAACAAACATTTTTATGTACAAAAAACTACCTTTATTCACCGCGTGCTCCATTTAACTTACCGCTCAACTCGGTTATTTAGATATTTGGAGAGTAATTTCCGAAAAAAATAGATCAAAATCGTCACTTTCAAACCCACTAGGAAGTCGCCAAAATTTGCCGCGACCACGTGCGAATCATCTGACCTCTTCCAGGTTATGATCAAGTTCAACCTTTTGACTTGACCTTGTAAGCTTTGGAACTGTTTTTAACTCGATCTAATTCCCCCCAAAATGTTTTTCAAAAACATCGCCGTAAAATTTACTACCGGTAATGAATTTCCAAAATGGCGCCGGGTGCGCGATTTCCCTATGCTGAGAGAGGCTGAATATTGCGCATGCTCAGGTAAGGAATGCTCACATACCTATACATGTCAGTCATCCTCAGTCATATAAAACATTTGTAAAATTCAGTCTGGGACACCAAGAGAAGCCTCCATGGGGCAATTCGCATGATAGGTATGAATAATGAATGGTTGTGGAATCGAACTAGAGACCTGTCCCTCTGACACCTAGAACTGTCCACCAACATGGCTGCCATTTCAATTGTTAAAAATGTGTTATACCATTCAGGTTGGTTTACAATGTATTTGATAGGATATGGGTCATGTGCCTATTTGCAGTCCCGCTATTTTGAGGGGTCATAACTAAATACGTAACAGGATTTCATTTTTTTTGTTGCAGTTATTGAATATTAAAACATTAAAATATTGGAAGAAGTTCATATTTTTGAGAAAATTACTTGTAAGGTGTCACAAGATCCCATGTCCCGATGGCCGATTGGGGTCATAAAAACTTTTGATGCTGATATCTTTTAGTTTTAGTGGATAATTTCAGCAGCATAAAAAACACTAGGAATTACAAATAATTGTTATCTATCTATTGTGGAAAAAGTTATTATAAAACATCTCTCATAGCAAGTGAGCTAAAATAATTTCACCATTTATGTCTCAAATTTCCTTTCCCCAAATTTGCATCATTAACCGTCACGAAAATTGAAAGTGCTCTGAGAAGAAGGCCAATTTTGTTTTTAAAAGTCATATGACACGGAGCCAATCTGCAGTCAATTTATGTAGACAAAAGCAGCTCCCGTGTTGGTCCAATAAATTCATCAAAACTAACCATTTCTTCACTCATACAGGTGGGTACCTTTATTAATCGTCATCTCCAAATTTATGCTTCCGATCACTAAAATGGTCACATTATTTATTTGACTTTTTTTTCCAACTTTACAACTTTATAAGTTTATTCACCTCCATTATTGACCATACGTTATAGTTTTACTAAGTACTACATGTAGGGATCATAAGTTTGTTTATTTTGTACCATATATGCGGTCATGCGGATATGATGTGCAAAGTACTAGGAGTTATAAGTTCGTTTATTTTGTACCATCACATTTAATATGCGGATATTAGGATATGATGTGCGAAGTACTAGGGGTCATAAGTTTGTTTATTTTGTACCATCACATTATAATATGCGGATATGATGTGCGGAGTACTAAGGGTCATAAGTTCGTTTATTTTGTACCATCACATTATAATATGCGGATATTAGGATATGATGTGCGAAAGTACATTTGTACTAGGGGTCATAAGTTTGTTTATTTTGTACCATCACATTATAATATGCGGAATATTGCGGATATGATGTGCGGAGTACTGGGGTCATAAGTTCTTTATTATAATATGCGGATATGATGTGCGGAGTAC
This sequence comes from Amphiura filiformis, assembly GCF_039555335.1. Taxonomy (NCBI): domain Eukaryota; kingdom Metazoa; phylum Echinodermata; class Ophiuroidea; order Amphilepidida; family Amphiuridae; genus Amphiura; species Amphiura filiformis. The sequence goes on from NC_092632.1 coordinate 34,241,242, forward strand.
TAGGGGTCATAAGTTCGTTTATTTTGTACCATCACATTATAATATGTGGATATGATGTGCGAAGATGATTTTACTAATGAGATAATCATTTCCGTCACGTGAGATGACATTGACACAGCAGCCAGCATCTCCATTCATTGACATCATCTCTGTCACTCTACAGAAAATGCCCTGTTTTGACCTTAAAACAAGTCAAATGGAAATTGTAATTATATGTTGCATAAATGATATTGGTTATACTCCTTTCCTCTGTAAGTAAGAAACATATGTTCAATGTGCGACACATTTTTGCTATCTTCGGTGCAATTGTGACAGAGATGGCTGTGATGGAGATAACATCGGCTGCAAAAAAAATAAATTTGCTAATAAAGAGTGAATCAAACACTTTTTCACTACATTGGAGACATCTCTTTCTTAATCTGTAAAATAATAAATAGAAAAATCATTTTAAAATGTCTATTTTCCAAAGTTCAAATAGGCCCCTTACCGAAGAATGACCCATTTATTACTCCAGCGTTCGAAATTTTGGTTGTCCGTTCGCCAAAAAAAAAAAAAAAAGTCGCCGGACAACCAAAAATATTGATTCGGTTGTCCGCCGGACAACCATAAATCTGTAGCCAAAACTCACCTTTGTATGCCTACAGACAACCAAAAACTTAGACGGACAACCAGAAATTGTAATCTGGTTGTCCGTGGGACAACCATTTATTTTTCCTTAATTCGAACACTGTATTACTCCATTCGTTTATACATGTCAATGATGTCATGTACTTTTATGAGTATCCCAGGTACTGTGCTGTACATATTATACATGTTTATAAAATTTGAACACTTTCTTCACCATATAGCCAGGTTTATTTGAGAACTCTAGCTTCAAATTTGTACAAGATTGTTACACATTCGATGCTAGAGTATGTTGTTATCATTTTTGAGTCATTCAGCATTGGTGTTATTTATTTATTCTAGCTGTTAATGTTGAAATTTGGATGAAAATTATTTTGATGAATCAACTGTATCTTTTAAGTAAAGAAAAGATTGCCTATTTTGAACGGTCCAAAATGTTGTTGCAGTGCAATTTTAGCAACATATTTTATGCAATTGCCTATTGTTTTTAATATTACTTCCTTCTGAACTTCCATTGCTTTACAAATTGTCATGCTTCAGCAAATCCAACTAGATTTTGAATGGTTTGAATTCTGATGGTAGGAAATTTGCTACCCAAAATGGCATTTCTGTTCTGTAAGCATTAAAAACTCTAAATCACATTTAACTATTTGTATGCTCAAAATCCTATCTTTATCTTTTATTCTCTAACTATATAACTAATGTGCAATTGAAATATAACATTTTAAGATAAAGATATTATCTGTTGAGTTTTTTTCTGCTTGTGTTTAAACTAGTGACAGCCAAAGAGATCAACAATAAACTAAAGAGTCTGGACTCAAAATAGCCCTGTCAGTGGGTAATGCTTCACCATATTGAATTGTTATGCATGGAGACAAAAGTACCTCCACACTCCAGCATTTGCAAACCCTGAAATCAAAAGATGGTATACAATAACGTAAACTACATATACTAAGGCTTGAGTTGTCGTCCCAAATATTACTCACAGAAGCATACATTAAATTAAAGTTTGCTGGCCATGTTTGTAATCATGGCAGGACCTAGACTATTCTCTATTTCTGTAGTGTAAAATGATAATGCAAATTCATGTTTTAGACATGTATACGATGTACATGTAGTAGTGCCAGTATGTGCACAGATTCAAGTAAACACATGCTCTGTCACTCGATACAAGCTATGAGGTTACATTCTAGAGTTTAATATTAGAAGATATTTGCTGTCTTAGGTAGATAGTATCACATTATCTACATGTAGTCTAGCACCATGCTAGACTTGAGTAACTACTGTACATCAATTTGTATTTTACAATTGGCACATCATTACTCCAAACTAGGTCACAGAATATTACTAATTATTATTACTGAAGGCATATGACGCCATAAAGTCACTTTCTTGAAGCTACAATTGTGTAAATATTGATCCATTAGCCATGTCTGCAAGGACAAAAGAAACATCAAATGATATTCTCAAATAATATTTCATCAGTCTCTGCGTAATTTGCATGCTGCAAGATCAAAGGAACTGAGGCACTGAAGTTGTGTTTGGGTACGATATATGCAATGTGCTCAATATTGTTGAGGGCTGTGCGTGCATTGTGTCGACTGGCTTCTAGGCCAAGCTATTTTCATCTCAATAACATGGGTTTTTTTGTTCATTGACAAATGCATGATGATTCAGTGCTGCATCAGTTGAATGTTTTATCCATTGTGTATAATGGGCATACTTTTTTGTAGGGCACATGTGCACATTCATTGGTCTCTGTTTTGCCATTGTGAGTTTCTTATAATAAAGTGATCCTGGTGATGTGATCATGTTGATCCATTAAAACAAAGAGGATCATTCTTTCTGAAAACATGCAATTTTATTTCAACATCAATCATTAGGACTTACAAAGCAAATGGTTTTTTTTCACAGGACATATAATGATATTTTTTAGAACCCTGTAGATGGCAGGAAGTATATCAATAAACACTGGTGGGCAAGTAGAAAAAAAATCAAAAGCAAAGGTTCTTGCATAATGCAGTCAAAACAGCTTGCTTACATTTGCAATGTACAGTGAGTGAGCTCATGAGTAACATAATGATGACTGAATTGTGAGCTTGCTTTATAATAAGCAATGAGTAATAAGTAACATTTAGGGCTATATGAGCCAACATCTAAAGCTTTGTGAAATTGTAATACGGGTAGCACATTGTACTTGCAATCACTTGCAATAGGCCTACATCAAATTTTAAAAGTCAAGTTTATTTGATGACAGGGAATTAGGTCAGATTTGTAAGAAGTATCATCATATGGATATTAACCTGACTTGAAAGTTGAAACAGATCCATCTGACAGCGTTCATAAGAGACCATCATTTGCATGACCCTCTTTGTTATGCACAATTTTTGTATTGCTGCCGATCACCATCATGGTAAAAGTACTTAGAAAGTTGGCAGATGCTTAAATTTGATACAAGCTTTCTCACTTCCATATGCAAATTAGTATGTTTCAAAGGGATATATTGAAACCATGCAAAATCCCAATGCGTGTGCTCAATGGCCATCTAAAGAGCTTCAATGCACCTGTGCCTTTTTGGTTTTTGATAGTAAAATTTGTCAAAGCCATGGTCAATATAACATGTAATATTATAAATCAGCAAACTATTAAGTGCTGGTGCTGTTAAAACTGGTGGTGTATTCTGCCAAAAGCTCTCACACCTTTCACGCTGCAAAATAAAAACACTTTGTCACATGTGAAGCACCTGCACAAGAAGGTAGTTGTAAAAGTGGATATTTCATGCAATATATTTTTTAAGCTTAGCTTAATTTTGAACTGTTTTGCTTTTTAATTTCACAATTCTAAGCTTCCATACATTGACTTGTATACAAAAAGAATATATTTGACTTTTTTTTTTGAGCACTTTTATTTTTTATGGTGGCTGCCTGAGACACGCAAATTGTGAAAATAAATTGGCATGAAAATTTCCCTTTTTTGCAGTAAATCTCTGATTGGATGCAAAAATTTCGCATCAAATATAATTTCTTCTTATGCAGCTCTACAGAGATAGCCAAGAGCAGTAGAAAGTAGGGAGTGTCACAGGATTGAAAACACTTCACATTTTGTCCTAACCATCTTCGTATTGTAAGATCTTTTTTTCTTCTTTCAAGTGACGGAACCAGGTGAATGGCAGAGAGGTCATAATATAAATATTTATATCCGTTTGAGTATATTTTTATTGGGTTCAACAAGTAGAAATATGATTACTTGTAGGTTTGTGAATTTGTGATGGCTGTGAATGAAAATAATGCACAGGCTTACTTGCCATGAATTAATAAAGAATATGAACTCATTATAAAGAAATATATTATATCAGTTGAATTGAATAAGGTTTTATTCATGAGAAAAGGATTTTTGCTTGAATTTGAAAGCATGAAAGAAAGGCAATTGAGATGTGTTCAATATTATTTCAAAAATGAAGTCTGCAGAAAAATAATAAATCAGTAGAAACCAAATTATGCACAATTCTAATCAAAAGAGATAACAAACTAAGCAAATATTGTAATAAGAAGTGGCATGGTTTATTGAACTTCTTTATATAAATTCATTAAATTGTCATAAAATGTACTATTTTTGTTAAATAATATTTGTCTTATTACATACAAATTGGGTTATACAAATGGCTTGTGGATGTAATAAGTTGGAAACAATAAATGTGCCCGTAAATTTCTAAATTTATATATAAATACGCGTATTGCTAAATTGCTTCTAAATTTGATCAAATATTAAAACGTCAATTTTACTCACGTCAGGTTATTTACCTGAAGTGTGCAGAAAGTGAGAGTTCATTGTGCTGTTTAACCATCTTCTCACTTTAGCCAGGGAATCCTTTGATTGATTGAAACAAAACTAGTTTTCAATATTTTCAAGTACTGATATTTTTTGCAGAACTTTTTAAGCTTTTACAGCAACATTTTTGCAGGGTGATGATTTTGCTGTTGCAGGCTAAGCTCCATTATCGAACACATTTGCGGGGTGTTGAATTTACTGGCCTATTTAAAACCAGCAAATGTACAAAAATAGATCCACTGCAAAAACCTCAAGTATAATACTGGGATAAGGAAGAAGATGCTAGGTCTCTGTTCTCGTCCTATTCCCTAGATACATGTAGGTAAAGCGGGTAGCTTTCATGCTAATCAGCAACCATCCTCAGGAGCTCACTCACCCAGATGATAATTCATGTGACCAGCATGATTAATTTGTGGTTTTTAGGAAGTAATGCATATCCAATATCTGTGGCATATCAAAATTTCAACATTTCCTCCGGAAAGAAAATCACACAATATCATCATTTTTGTAATTGTGGAAATGTACATGTACAACAATGTTTGATTGTATTAAGATTTTACAGAGGGTGCAAAATTGGGATGTTTAGGACAGGACAGGAGGATATTGTTTAATTGAGCAGGTAGAATTCTTCATAATTTACTAGTGCTCACAATATCAGGGGGGCTGCTGATTCATCAGATCCGACAAATGTCAATCAGCTTGTCAATTTGAATATTGAATTTCTCCAGCATCGGCAACAACCCAGACAATGGAACCGTCTTCCTTTGCCTATGGGCCCCCATATGAATGGGTCTGTATTGTGAAAATGCTGGCTTTTATGTTCATAAAATTTACATAACTTTCCGTTGGTTTTTTAGCCCAAAGGATGAGTGTTTTTGGTGCTGGGTTTGGGTCGTTTGCTTTCTGTAGTCATGAGTTCTATGGTTACAGCTCACGGTGCATATTATAAGCAGTCAGACCGCTTGGTATATTGATTTTAAAATTGCCCTGTCTGAAATATAGTTTTGCTATAAATGGAAAACTACCTGTTCACACAGTTTACTCCCTGAAATTTGGCACAAAGATGTGTCTTTGTGTTCAATTCTATATAGTTTAGATATCAAACTTACTGATCTTTTTATTTATGTTATCGTAATACAAACTTTACACATGGGTCAATTACTTGTGATTTCTGACACATTAAATGTAACACGTTTTATCAATAGTATTATAAAGCAGAAAGTCAATATTTACAATTTGATTTGTGATGATACTTGATAGGTTTGTGTTTACATGGAATACAGATTTGGGCTAAGTACATGTATACTAAAAAGGATTACTGTTTGTTGTAACCAATTATGTATGCATCTCAAAATTGAGGTCTACATTGAGATACCTTTTACTTGTCTCTATTGTCAGCTGTTCACTCATTGGGCTATTCCAATTGAAATCCATGACCCCCTATGGAAGACATGACCTCAATTCAAATGGAGTGTAGATTTCAAATGGAGTCTCCCATTCAGGTAACCTAATTTGAAATTCACACTCCCTATGTGGAAGATTAAGTTTATCTTCCATAGGGGGTGTATGGATTTCAACTGGTAGCCTAAGTTTTGCAAATTTTGAGTACAATGTTTCTGTCAACAAAATTAATTGTGTTAAACATTTCTGATGAAAACTAAGCACTGATCAATGCAATTTCTGCATGTGTGTGTGAACATGGTGAAGAATAAGCCCAATCCCCATTGTAACGTCCGGTCCGGTTTTTAAGAGCAGTTTTAGGACACTTTGACCTCTGACATATCGGAGAAATTGCTGTAATTATTATTAATTTATTTATTATTGTCATAATGTTATCATTAAATATATTTAAATAATTAATTTATTCAATAATAATGTTTTTGGGTGTGTTTTCATTCCTGTAAAACATTTTAGGTTATATTTTGTACGCACAAAAACCATTTTTTCTGAATTTTCCCAATAGGTCAGAGGGCAAAGTGTCCCAAAACTGCAAAAACTGCCCCACAATGCATTACAAACTTCCAATACCCTATTTTGCTTATTATATGGCAAAATGAGAGAGAAGGGATTTGGCCATATTTGTGTGATATCAATACATACAAGCAAGAGTAGATTGCGCATAAAGAATCCGCCAACATGTAGTAAAACGTGTGTCACATGTACCTGCACACCCCTCACACACAAAATTGCAAAACAGACTAACACATCACAGTACTAAACAAATTTATCTACCTGTGCGGTGAACATGTATAACATTTTCTATGAATCGTGGTTAACAGAAAAATAGAAACAGAAAATTGAAACTCGCATTTGACAGTGTGACATTCAACCTACTATTAGCGCACCTCTTTATGTGAGATCAAAGGCCTTGTAGTTATGCATGGTTTTCAATTCGGAAAGCTTTTTACAAAATCACATCAGGTAGATGCCTTTTCTTACCGGTGTGTCTATGAATAAATGAGAGCCATTCTTGTGACATTAGCTAGTCCTAAATTACAAATTCTTTACAACCCGACTTTGATCATTTATTAACTAACTAGGTCTGCGTGAATTGATGTGAAGGTCTTATTCTATTGTCATATACTTTGCACAATAATGAAATCAAGTTGCTCATTTGAGGAAGTTTTCATTGAAAAAATATATATTAAAAAACACAAGAACAAAAGATGATTGTGCTGTCAGCTAGAAACAGTACAAGCTGAACTCCAGTTGTAGAACAGAACAGAATTTATCAAGTCAGTCACAGTATCTTGTTTCACAATCTATAATTCACATTTCACTTGCTACGCCATATTGAAGATCACGCTCATTTTCCATTTTTCATATTTTTTCAATCAATAATTCAATGATGTTGTTGTGCATGCCTGGGATAGGTAATTTAACATGCTCGCAAACTGTTCCAAGAATAAGAGTAATTAATTATTTTTCCCCTGTTACACAGCTGATTTAAGAAGAACATATTTTGTATTACATTTCTTGCTGTAAATGTAAAGTTCTTTTGAAAATATATCTAAAATGAATGCAGCATGTACTAAATCTATTATTTTGTTTTTATTTTAAAATTTATTAGAAATTTGGGAAACGCACAAATATAAATCTTTAACATTATCTGACTACTAACTATTTTAGCCCTAACTTTGTCAGAGTTACGTGATTTCTACTAGTCAGGACCACTAACCAATATATTTGTAATATTTCATCATCTGTCTGGTCTTGCTAAACGCTTAACAAAATTTAATCTTTATTAACGAGACATGATATTGTGGACATAGTCAAGTGCATTTGCTTTCATAGATGCTGTAAAGGTAGTGTACAAATGTAGACATGGCTAAAACCCCTCAAGAGCAAAAATAAAGCTGAGTTCCCAAGGAGGAGATTCTTGCAATAGGTATTATTAGTGTATCATCCTTGATATCCTTGTATTGGCCAGCACTACTCGCCTGATCACATCAGTGAGACATCTTCCTTTCCTAATTATATCAAGACGGTCCAAAGGATATGAAATGGAGCATCTAAACACTTACGTATACAGAGGAGGAGGAGGGGGGGTAGTGGTCCTTACCGTGCTTGACAGAGGTTGTCCCATGTATCATACAGTGGTGGTTAACATCAGGTCCTCTCAGTATTTAGGTAATAGGGACATTACAAGCATAATTGGGTGTACTTCAGACAGTTAGAACCAGACAGGGGAAGCTGTTGTCTTTCTCATGCATGTAGATGTCTCAAGTATTTTGGAGTAATGGGCCCTATGCATGTGTGATATGGAGATAATCAGAGTAGAGTAATTCTCACATCGCAGTGGTTCTCAGAGGCCACGGTAAATCAGTCTTGTGAGATTTTGACACAGGAAAAAAGGTTCTATCTTGCAGGTGTAGACTATAGAACAGAAGCACTCAGGATTAGGCTCTATAGTTTTCTGTACAGGTAGTTCTATGATAGAAATGCAGAATGTAGATGCATGCAGGGGGACAAAATGATATCATGGTCATCCTAGCCAGCCTTACCAGAGCCTCCTAGATTCAATAGTACATGTGATCTGGCAGCTGGAAGAGTTTTTGACTTCAGGGAAATTTGACTTCTTATTACTTGTTCATTTTTTTGGTTTGCCAGTGGATATATGCAGCAGGTGAGGTTAATAAATGTAAGGGGTAACTTTGTCCAACATAAATAATATTCATCAAATCAATGCTATTTGATGTTTGGATTAATAATAAAAACAACACAAAGCTGAGAACACTTGCAAATGAAACCAAATCTGATACTTTTGTGTATTTTGATTTGGATGAACATGACCATGATGATGACAGAGGCCATTTTGATGTATAAAAGTGTTTTTATTCTGCTTCCCAACAGAAACTCTTGTATATGCTACTAGTATGATATCTCAAGTGAACTCGCTTGGTGTTCATGATCATTAACCCAATTTTGCTCCTGTGATAGGAATGGATAACATTTCCAATTATTCTCCATTGTAAAAGGTCGTCTATTGATTGTTGACCTTATATTGTATTAGCCTTAATAATAAGTCCCAGTAGGTTTAATCAAATTAAAAGCTAAGAAGGATCCTGGTGCTTTAGCTAATTCTAATGTCAGACATTTAATTGAATACCAGCCTCTAGTTCTTTGCTGCTGCTGTTTGACCCTCTGTGTGACCTGTGCATCAAAATGTTACTTGTAGTTTCCATGCCATGCTTGCATGCAACAAATAATGGCATGCTTTCATGTACTATGTAAGCTCGCAAGACTGGGAAAGCAATCAAACATACATTTTAAATCTGTTAGGTTTTTAAAACGTACAATAAATCACATGCAAAAAGTAATTCTCACAAATTGAAAAAAAAATGTTCTCTCCCGCAGAAGTTGAAAAGTTTGTTGCAAAAAAATCAATCAATTGTCGAAATAATTTTCTATCAAATTGATTTGTGTTAAGATGATTGGTATTAAACTCATCTTCTCCATTTCGTGGAACAATTGTACAGGATCTTATAAGCGTATAATGTTTGTTTCATGTATGAGTTATAAACACAACATTGCATGATCCTAAAAATAATTTGTATCAATCATCCAAGTTGTTTTCTTGAATAGATGCCTCAAGATATGATTAGAAAATGTCACTTTCAATATGCAGACAGTTACATCTATCATTCCTTTCATTTTGTACATGTAGTTATAGTGGCGGTAACATTGCGACAAATCTGCTGTAACAAATAAAATTTGATATAAATCATACTCAATCTCCAAATAATTTTGCTAGTGATATGAATCATTCTATGATTGGGATGGATTTGGAGAAAAGCTTTCAACATAAACAGATTTTATAATTATGATTCCTCTGATTGTAATCATTTTTGGCCTCAAACTTTCATTTTTCAGTGGCTAATTATGAGTTTTTCGATAATCATTGAGCCTGTTGACTTGTTCAAAAGGATTGTGACATAGTTTTAAGCTGTTATAAAACCATTGACACTGTGGAATTCTAACTGTGCATTCATTAGATTTGATAAAAGAATACACACAACTTCCAAAGTGAACCAAATATGTATATACCTTTTAGGTCATTACAATGTCAGAGAAATATAAGGAGGGTTAAAAATAGAGCACAAAACTACGTAAAATGTAGGAAGATGATCTGAAGGATGGAATCACATTTCTTATTCTATTGTAAAGTAATTTCTACTTCGTATAAAGTATTACTTTACTTTGAAGAATCTCTGCGGAAGAAATTTGTACAACAGCAGGGGATGGCATCATTTACTAGCTTGCAGGCATTTCACTACTGAATGTCTATCTAGTACTTCCATGGTATAACCGAAGTATAACCCATTGAATAGAAACTTGGGCCTCCAACTAATGTATTTAAACCACAAAATTTAGTTTTTATTATTTTCACAAACTTCTGACAAATACATGATATAACATAGTGATCTACATTTTCTTCTCTGTAACGGTATAAATAACAAATTAAAATTGTCCTCTTTACTAAAAAATCTATATACATACAGTCAGAAGAATTTCAAAGAAAATAACATCAAAGAACACTTAGCAAAAATTCTTACCACCAAATTTATACTCATTCAGTATGTATCTGTACCAAAAGGAGTGCTCAAACTAACTACTTTACCCCAGTTGTCAGATTTAATAGTGAAATCACTAAAACAGTTTTAACAGTCTTTATATGGTGCTATCTTCAGAAGATAACAGTGCTGCGTGATAAGTCAATGGGTTCAGAGGATGTAACAACTTAGTTGAGATCCAAGGTTAACAACATACTCACTTGTTACTTGGATCTAGCTGTTAATTTGATAATGGATTATACATGTATCCTACTGTTGTGTCCCATATACATGTAAGAATGTTATTAAGCATATAATACTGGAGGCATAGTTGATAATTACCTTGATATACAGCAGGTATGTATAATACATTTTACCAATAATATATTGTGCTTACTTTCACAATGCAGGTAGTATGATATTAAAAGTTCTCTCTCATAGATTTGCTACTATTTTTTAAACTTCAATGTTGCAATTCATCAGCAGTACTTCCAGCTACCAAATATCAAACCTGATTTAAAGGCCTCTTCCACGAAACAGATTAGATTAGAGCCAGTAATTCGGAGCTGCTATTTTGGAAAAGGTCAGATTGGTAGATTAATTGTTGCATGGTCAATTTGACCAATAAGACTGATGGAAGGATTGTAGTGTGAGAAGCTGACCTGAACCTAGTGGTCAGTAGCACTTGTCATGCTGTGAAATCAGTATGGAGCGGTCTCGCAGTCTGAAAAGGCGTCAACCCAAAACCGATGTGAAATTCGTATTTGGTTTCTATGATTGCTTTATATGCTGGCATTGATATGTTTTGAGAACTAGTATGTATTAAGATTTCATTTGTAAGCTTGGTGCAATTTTATCAGTCGCAAATCAATTATTTTTACATTTTAGCATGCCGTTTCATGGCTTATTTGAAGCAAAACCTTTTATTTTTCAGTTGGAGAGTAAGATATTCTGCAAAAATAGGTAGTTTTATATTCTTCACACTAAAATAGTGTATTTCAATATGTCTGGTTACCTTTGCCCTACATGTAGTTCAATGATAAATGTGCAATTTAGAATATTAGTCATTGTGATCATGGTTGTATCATGTAATAAAAGTCATAATAAATGATCAATTAGTGTTTGAATTAAAGAGCAGCATAATGGCCCCTAAATTATGTCAGTAAAAAACTAATGTCAAAAGTTATTGAATGCAAGATGGCAACTGGAGAAAGAGTAGTGCGTGCTGTACTTCCCATTAATGGGAATTTATCAAGATACATTTTGACAGAGTGTTTCATTATAAATATTGCATATACTGGCATTGTTAACATAGCACTTGATGGTACTAAAATATGTGAATGTCATGTGTACAGGTAGGCTATAATATAAACATGATTTAATTGTATCTTCATTATGTTGGTCTGTCAACAGTTTATAGAGACTATTTATTTGGCTAGTAATATTTGCTCAATGTGAATGCGGACTATGTGGACATTTTTACAGAGAGTAGAATAAATGTCGATGGCGACAGCTGCCTGATATTGATTGGTGAGCTAACTAATGTAATATGGTCACGAGTGTGAGGAAAAATGAAGAATAAGAAGGGCTGAAGTCAGAAACATGTGCCCTGACATTATAAATGTTGGGGATTTCATAGGACTTGAGAATGTGAAAGAAAGATCAAAAGAAAAATTGTGAACAGTTCGTCCAATGTACTCATGCCAGTCACCCTACAGCCCGGATAAAAGAGTCCTCTGGCTCATGATTAAATTTATTTAGCTTGCTGATTGGCAACTTGCATTTTCTTATTTATTTATTTATTTTATTTTATTTTATTTTATTTTATTTTATTTTATTTTATTTTATTTTATCTTATCTTATCTTATCTTATTTTATTTTATTTTATTTTATTTTATTTTATTTTATTTTATTTTATTTTATTTTATTTTATTTTATTTATTTTATTTTATTTTATTTTATTTATTTATTTTTTTTTTTTTTTTATTTATTTATTTATTTATTTATTTGTTTGTTTGTTTGTTTGTTTGTTTGTTTGCTTGCTTGCTTGCTTGCTTGCTTGCTTGCTTGCTTGCTTGCTTGCTTGCTTGCTTTGCTTGCTTGCTTACTTGCTTACTTGCTTACTTATTTACTTACCCAGGCATGACTGTATACAAAAATATTTTTTGACTTTGAATAAAAATATCTACTATGTGTACATGTCAGTGTGAGTGACATTGTTGAAGCTTTTGACCTGACTTGAATGATACTAGTCAAAGTATAATGTAACAACATGTTCCCGCTACTATTAATGCATCAATTCTTGATTGTTACAACTAAAGCTTACCGATATTTTTGACATTTACTTTCAGAAATGTTACTAAAATCCCACAATACCATTCATTGTCATGTTAATTGTAAATCCTTGCTTACGGCTACTATAAGATTTGAAACTTCTTTTTCTAAGCTAGCCACATATTGCACCAAGATATACTTATAAATAAATCAGCAGATCTATTGAATCTTGTGTGTGATGTATTTATATCCTGAAGACATGCAATGACAGAGATAAATCAATTGAAGGAGGTGGAGGAAAGTTCATCTTTTCTCATTGTCATACTTTGGTAACTTATCAACATGAGTAGTGTCAAATAGATTTATGAAGAAAAATAGATGAGATGCTGGCATTCAGGCACTAGATTTCATGTATAGAATTTAAGTTTCTGTTTAGATTTTGTTGCCATGCCACCCCCTCCCCATGATTATACATGTTTTGTTTATTTCAAGTTGTTGTATTACCATGATTGATTACTGGTATTAAAATGCATAATTCAAATGAATTGAAAACAAAATAACAATTTCAGTAGTAACATTGCCATTAGATGTTCTATCATGATCCCCTTGTATGATTTTAGTTAGTCAAGCCATGCACGTAGCTGCTCTCTATGGAATGCATGTCAAGTTAATCATACCCTGTCTTACAATGCATACATAGTGACATTTTAATATTTTATGTAGGGCAAAGTATGAAGGAAACATGAAGTTCATTAAGACTATAAATGTTTAAAACTGAAATCCTAAATTAGTTTCCCATCATGTACTGTTTCCGTAACAAAATTGAAAATGCAACATTTATGCGATAATTTCCTTCTTTATCGGATAAAATGAACTCCCTACTGATGATTCTCCTATAGGTAGTTCCTCTTGCCAAGTGATAAGTTACATACAGTTTTAATAAGTTTGCACCTAAATGCACTACACTACTGTATTGTATACCTGCAGTGACATGCTACTTCTTATCCACTAGAAGCTGTAAATGTTAGATGTGATCAGAAATGTGTTATTCCGCTTGACACATGCATGTAGACTCATTGTAATACTTTTGAGATAATTTGGATTGTAAGAATCTACTTGTAATTCAATGGCAAAGCTTTTGAACCATTTAAGTATGAAAAGAAACACCGTTAAGCTTCTATTTATGTATATTTGCATGCTTCGCAATTTGGCAACACCTAATGTATTCCTACCTCTTTGAGCAAACTTGATCACACCTGATTTAGCCCTAATCTCATTGTACTTTAAATGTTATTGTAGGGATGTACATTAATAGACTAGCATATGAAAGTGTAAGCCAGTTTCCTTAAGCACCGTAACATTGGCTGTGGCTTAGCTGTTGTTTTAGAATCCAATTGCCAGTGTCACTGCTCGTCATATTGTAACATTTAGAGTAAGCGAGTATAGTAAAATTTAGTATAGTATAGTGTCTATACTTTGGACTAGTTACCCAGTTTGGTATACCATTAGCACTAGTAGGAATGTGTGTTATATTAGTGGGTGCGTGTACATGTAGCCTACAGTACATGACCACATATAATGAACGAGTTGGTGTAATTGGAAGTGAACCTGTGGTTTTAGTAACTGATTATTATCAGATGGAAGATGGATGGGTCGGGTAATTTATGCTTGCTAGATTTGCTTCTAGATTAGAGGACAATCTCTGCTACATTCATTAATCACTACACACTCAGGTTGTCGTCATGTTTCTAATTGAAAATGGATGTTTATTGTGTAAGAGATGTTCTATATTGGTTTTGATTAATAAAATAAGTAAAATAACTGGTTGCAGACCAAAAAAAGGTTGTAGCCACATACTACATATAAATATATTACCTGTATTTCACCATTGTCTTCCCTGTTATATTTAAGCAGATAATTGCTATCATCTGCTGATAGCAAGTAGTTGTCTTCTGGAGATAGCAAATTGCTATCTTCAGAAGATAGCAAATTGCTGTCTGCAGAAGATAGCAAATTGATATCTTCAGAAGATAGCAAATTGCTGTCTGCAGAAGATAGCAAATTGTTATCTTCAGAAGATAGCAAATTACTATCCACACGAGATACCAAATTGCTATCTTCAGAAGATAGCAAAATGCTGTCTGCAGAAGATAGGAAGTTGCTATCTTCAGAAGATAGCAAAAAATGTGCACACACATACACTCCCTCACATAGTGCACACACATACATCCACACACATAGTGCACACTTATATACACCCCCACACCTGCACACCATGTACTTGATGTTTGGTTCATTATACCTTTGCTCCTCAACATTTCATTCAGTCATGGAACCTCAGACTGGAATGATAACAATGTGATACTATGCCAAGCCTTAGTGATGTCAATCAGGCAACTCCAGTAGACGTACTTTCATCTACATCTTATAATTTATATTTTCATGTCAGTGGTAATTTTGCATAGTTATAGTCACCACACAGCTTACACTTACAGACAAAAACATGGACTGAACATTGCATTAATATTTTAAGAACAAAGTCTGCAATAAAACTGTTTATAACCTAACAAAAGAATGTAGCAAAAAGAATACTGTGTAAATGTGTTAGCTGTGAATTATTTGACTTGATTATAGCCGCGTTGCCAGAGGGTTTTCATCACCTGTCTCTTGGTTTGTGATATCAACCTTTACATAGAGTTTGTTCTAAGTGGTGAAAGCTTGGCTAATTCTATGACAGTCTATGTTATTGTTATGTTGTAAGCATACCTGGAGGCTTGTTAGGAATGTTGGATGCTATTCTTGAGTATGATCTACGAAGGTGTAAAAAGCGATGACCAGATACCAGTTAGAATATGTGTGACAGGTTTATGAGTCACTTGTTCACACCAAGTATCACAGACAAAGAAAAAGAAATACACATACACAATTAGTGGTGAACAGGTTTTGAGAAAAGCACCTGACTAGAAATGAGTTATTCAGGGTAGAATTCTATGATAGAGAAGTATCAAATTCTGTCCCTGATTCTGTCTGCTGATTTACTGATTGAAAAGCTGATAAATAACCATAAACTTGTCAATTTTAAAATACAATTTTCCAGATGGGCCCAATTGCCCTGTATTTTTATTTTGGTGTAGTCACAAAATTGAGATTTTACAAAAGTAGCAATTTACTATCTTATGAAGATAGCAATATGCTGAATGTTTATAGAGGTGTAATTCATTGGAGAAAATGTCTTGATCTTAAATTAATCCATAAAATTTCCAAAATTTAAAATAGATTTGACATGTAAACAGTTGCAGATTTTTTGTTGGATAGTTTTGTTTCTCAGTTCTAATCCTGTTAACATCATTATTCCAACTCATAGATTATTCTACTAATTTTCTCTTCAAATTACCTAATTAACAATCCTTTACCAACACACTGACGCCATGAAATGGGTATCTGGTGATTAAAATGAACTCCTAAGTGGTTTGTGGCAAAACAACCAATTGAAAGGAATAATAACCAATTATTAAAGATTAAATAGGTAATACCAATATGACAATGTTATGGGTCAATCAAGTTAGTTTTCATATAATTTCTGGTTGATTGCTCAATTAAATAAAGTGACCAGGAATAGAGAAGGTAATCATCTAAATTGTTCATGCCTGTGATCTCTATAAATAGAATTTTATTAAGTGGGTCAAGACTAGTTACTCCTCTTTTCTGCCTTCTTAATGAATAAAATATTAAGGTTATTAACCAGGTGAAAATGCCATAAAAACAAGAAAGAAATTAAACAATACCTCAATTTAGAAAATAACCTGAGTTGATGGCATGTGTGACAGTGTGGTTAAATTAAATGATTAATAAATTAAATGAGGTTGATCAAATAATTTAAGAGCAAACGTTTTGAATAATGTATTATTATTTCTGTTGAATATGTACTATTATTTCTATTTTGTAATTTTGTGTGTACAAAATGTAGTTTAATTACAGAAATGGTTAAATTTGGCAACAGTAATATTTGAGACAATGAGAACAGGAAGGCAAAATAATGTTATCAAGAAAGAAACATGGCTGATTGTACTCCATGTCTGGTAATACTCATTTACAATTACGGTATAAATAACCTTTTTATAAAGCGTAATTGGCACGCGATCTTTACTTGGTGTAAAATTACAATGATTCCACATGGCTTCCGATGATTAAGCTGAGTAAACTATCACCAATAAAAAGAAGACACACTATTTGCTATTTGGGACAGTATGCGACTATTATATTATGTGCGGAATTATTGAACATGTAGCTCCATGAAATTTTGATGCATGTTGTATTGCTTTAGGCCTCCAGTGGCCTGAAGGTGTCATGACTGTATAAATTACATGATTGTATGGAGATTGCACGGTTCTCAAGCCACTACTTCCATGTGTGATATTGAAGTATAGGATTACAAGGTTTGGTGAATCGTGCATGTAGGATGATTTTCCTTGGTTGATTTAAAGTCAAACAGAGTTCAGAATTTATACTGAAACACCAAGGGCTTTTTTCCAAGTCAGAATTACTGTACCAGGTAGAGGCATGTTAGGACTTGAGTATCTTTTATGTTGATTTAAATGTTTTAATACAGTGTTCCGAAATTGTATTTCATATTGTTCTCCCGGATGGAATAATGGGTAAATAGTTAAACAGATGTATTTATTTAAGATATGTAGCATTCAAAGAGAGAGAATAATTTATTATTTTGTTCAAGTTGAGTGATATGCAGGATCACCTTGTCCTATATGTGACTTCAAGGAAGGTTTTATGTTAGCCTTTTGGAGTACTATTTCTGTTCATGTAATAAATATGGATGACCAATGACATAGAGTTACGGCATTGATCTAATGAATTTGGATATACTTTGAAATGAATATGTCACTGTGTGATTCGTATGAATAAATGCTATGTTGGATAACAGGCCTGGGTGACTAGCTTTGAACTTGCAAACAAGCTTCATGTAGAATATGTCGAATGAATTTTGAAATAACCCTACAATACATGCAAAGTAAAGATGACTTCTGTGCAGTATGGGTGGGAAAATAGGTTTGGGGGAAGATTTTTTGTACAATCAGTCTATCAATAGCCAATTGTTTTACACCCATTATCTAAATTAGCATCTCCCATACATCTGCACATTATTTTTAAAGGATGCATGTAACCCTACCTATATACTACATATATGTGTGAATGAATATTGAACATTCTAAATGTTTATGATAATTTATGTCTCGCATCCAAAGATTCAGATAATGTAAAGCATGTAATGTTTCCATGTATGAAAATTTCATGACATAGATTTGCACAATTTTCATGTTCACATTTTCCTGAAGGCTTTTAAGAAAATGTATCATTTTCACAAAAATTACATGCCTCAGACATTATGTTTTTTTTTCTAATTGCCAAAAGTTTATGCTGCAAAAATATTTTGCTTCACAGTAACCTTTAGGATGGAAACAGATGTAAAGGAAAACAAATTATGCATATAAATACATGTATAAAGAAACTCTACTTTTCAGCTATTTTTATCAAAGTAGAGCTTACTCCAAATCTTGAAATCTTACAATATGTCATTGCACATAAACAGGCACAATTAGAAAGCTGTTTTTAGTTTGGTTTTGCCTGATAATACTACACACCAGTAATTACAACCATCATAATTGAAAAGAAACAGCGATAAACTATGAACCTTGTTCTGAATAAAGATCTTATCTGAGTTCAAGTCTGCTGTTTTCACCAATTTTATTTTGAAAAAGTCATGCCTTTATTATCTTCTGTTGTTGAAAATGAGTGAATAAAATCAAATTGTGTTCTGACCCAGTTTCAATAAGACTTATGTTTTATCCTTTTCTTCTTTTTTCATAATAAACACCTTAAATTGGTCTTCAATCTTGATTTCGGAATTTCTTTGATCAGTCATTGACTGTATAAACAATATGCTTGAATAAAATAGCACAATTCATATTTTTGTTCCAAAATTCCTTGAGCAAAAACAATTTTTCCAGTTGATTTGCTATCTTTACAGATATGTAGTGTCATATCTAGAGGGCTCTATTACTCTGACCTATATATTTATTACAATATTAAAGAATTTGTCCATATTTATCTCCTTATCGCTTTAGATCATAGAAGGTTATTCCTTTTAGTGTGGAAATACACAAGGTATTTTTTCTTAATGTCAATACCAATAATGGATGACCAATGTGTATTTGAACAAAAAGGCATTGTCAAATTTAAAACATGAAATAACTAAATGATAAATTAAAGATATTAAAAATGGCCACACCCAAATTGCATTTAACAACTAATTATAGTTGGCTGCTTCAGAAATTTTGCTGGATGAAGTGTTTAAGATGAAGAGATTTTGATCAAGCATATGATCGGCCATCTAATTACATCTAAGCAAATACCGCTACTCAATAAAATTGCTAACAGTGATATTTGATTGAGAAACAGAAAAATGGATGATATTCAGTCAAAAACAGATCAGTAAAACATATCCTAACTAATTATACAAAATTACATTACAGTGTGAAGAAGATGACAACAAATCTTCTTTTAAACACCTGTTCTACTTGTTTGATAAATAGCCAGGCAACAATGTGTTTTTGGCAAGAGCAAGGAGGAAGGAGTCTTTTAGGCACAGTCATGACAGAGTAGGCATGATGTAGGGGAAGAGGGCTCCCCAATTGAAGTGTAAATTTTGAAAATGGCTGAAAAACAGCGGATGCCATCTCAATCAAACTTGGTATACCTTTAAATAACACTGAGTGTAGGTGTGAAAGTAGGACTAGTTCACGAAACTAACAACATAATGGACATGTGCCTGTCTCTGTGAATCATACCTTTAACCCTAACACTGACAGACTTTTATGGTGCTGGAAATGGAAAGAAGGAAGTTTTAAAGGAGGAAAATGAATGAAGAAGTTGTTTGTTTGCCTTGGGATTCTAACCTCAGACCCCTCCGGTTCATCCATGCATGGCAATAAATGGCATTGGAGGCCAGTGACCACAGGTGTTTTGCTGGCCTCGCCAACGAAACAGTGTGTATATATATGATGGTGCTTGCATCATCACATCATATGTGATGTATGCACCCGCAGTAGCTTCGCATTGTAAGATTTATTATTAGCGTTAAGGTTTTGTTGAATATAGTAAGCATTTTCATCATCATCAGCAGCAGTAGACACATTGTCATCATCATCAGCAATCTCCAACACGCTACAATGTAAGAGCAATGTCGTCTCTGCATTATTCTTGTCATCTTGATTTCTTGTCTTTTGGTCACCTATTTGTTTACCAAGGAGACCAAGTTGATCAATGCAACAACTTATTGTGTGCATTTCATATGACATTTATTATATGTGCAAATGTGTTTCTTCCAATGCGATGCCTATACTTTTCCTTCAAGGACTTGAGTAAGATGAAATTCCACCCTGGTGCCTCTGGACTTCCAATATTCACTATACTACTACTGATATGATGCAACATTGCACTTGATTTTATGTGTTGAGGCTTGCATAAATGTTGTATGCTTACATCAAAGGAGTCAATTTTCCTTTATTTTACTAATATCGAGTATTTGCTTTTGTCAAACTTAAGCTCTTGAAATGTATATTCTTCTGATGCCTACGAAAAGAGCTTACTCTGTTTATAACTAAAAAAATAAACCATAAAAAGTGAGAGGTTTGCCACAATTCAAATAAGCTTGTGGATACAAAATAGTTGTTTAAGTGTAGTATAGCAACACTGAGATATATACATGTAGACGCCGCTAGAAATTGAAGATATATACACCAAGGACCTTCTAGAAGTAGCCTCAAAATATAGGGTAGTGTGTAAACTTAGTGATGAATGCAACAAGCATGTACATGTATGTAAGATAGAGCCAGCCTCATTGGGGCATTGGGACATTATGCTTGGAGAACTTCAGGTACCTCAGGTACTTCATTTCTTAGAGCAGACAGTAACAGTTGAATCAATAACAAATGGGGTAGCTTTCATCCCTTGTTGGTGTTTATTACAGACTAGTGGAAATGTAGCATTTTACTCGATTGACAGTACCACATGTATTGCTATGATGTAGTAATGTTGTGTGTATCTTATAAATGCACTTTCTGTAGATTCATGGGAGCTTCGAAGTTTTTGATTTTAAAAAAAGATGCAAGATGCACTACTCTGAATAGGCTAATAACATGTTCTTTTTGATGGCAGTGAAAATGGCAGTGAAAAACTGAAAATAGCTGCAAAGAACTGAAAATGCAACATCTTTATCTGTTGCAACATTAAAAAGTGTTGTAACTATTATTACAAGCTACACAACAACATATGCAATATTTCCAAAATAGTTAAAAGCCTATGATGAAACAGAATTACCAACAAAATCCTATGGATGACTGTCCATTGAATGCTGTATAGTTTCTTCAATTTCACAGATGGATACTTCAACCAGTATTACTTGGTATTCCCCATCAATCATACTCCTACGTTATAGACAACTAAGACAAGAGCTTCATCAAGAAGTATTGACCAGGGATTTGAGGTGGAAGATTCAAGTTAATGTTCTACTTCAATAAAGTTACGATAAGGATAATGAACTGAGTGCAATGCATTCGTCAAGATAATTGCACTTGCCATGGAGTTATTGCATTTAGCTTGAGAGCCGATAGGCTCGAAAGCTAAATGCAATAACTCCATGGCAAGTGCAATTATCTTGACGAATGCATTTGCAATACATTATCCGTCATACACTTTGAGTGTAGGCCTATTAAAACAATAGGCAATATTAATTGCTGCATTCATTATATTAGTTTTAATATTAGGAAAATATCTTACATTTTAAAAACACCGTCAGGACATTGACCAGCTACGTAGCATTTAACTGGTAAAGAAAATCAATCCCTGTAATCAATGGTATCGATTAAGCCATACGTCATACTTAGGTAACTTATTCACGCATTGACTTGACTTTATGTTGTGATCATTTAATATCGTGGTTTCGAACACAGAGAGCACTGAACCAGTTGGAAACGATCGATTTAGATGTCAGACTAGTACTACGGTGAATATCAACTGGACTTTATAGCTCTATAATTTGAACTACTTATATTAAAACACACGACATTGGGATTTAACAATTTGTTCAGTATTATCATAGGCCTTCAAACACATGTGTTTGAAGGCCTATGGTATTATAAAGCATGATCATGATATTATGCGCTAGTGTGTGTTTCCCGGGCCCGGCTATGTTATTCTAGATATAGGCCTACATGTATTTCATTTGTAAAATGCTGAATATTTTGCAATGGTGTCATCTTGTATAATTATGATCCACCTGTTTTTGGCCCTTTTAATTAATAGAAGCTCGATTATTCTCATTTGATGTTTGATTTATTTGAGGTCATTAATCATAATTTATGACAATGATATTTGCAAGGGTGCAACTCTACTAGTCTTATTACAAGACTGCCCTATCCCAACCCTAAACCCTAATCCTAAACTCCGTGGCGAGGACTGGACTCAAGTCTAGCGAGTTGCACCTTATTCGTAATTGTACACTATTATAGAACACCGTTTGTAACTATACCATTTTAACACCACAGAATGTATATTCGTACTTTTTTTGTTGGTATATATATCGAACAGACAATTATATAGTTATGTGATCTCTGTGTCTAAAGCGCCACCTAACTCTACTTTATGGTTATGTGAAAGTAGTATTTCTAGTATTTGAGCGTGCACGTATTATCTAGAATCTATTGTTTAGCGTGCAGGTTTTAGATAATGCATTGTTTAGCGTGCAGGTTTATATAATTTGGGCTGTGAAGGGTAGTTCGCGAAAATAATGCACGGGAGAAGAATACATAACGATGAATAGAAACGGGCACTAGAAGTGTATATCAGGATAATGATACTTGGTTTCAAACCAGAGATCGGATTCAATATAATCTTGCAGCATTAATTATAAACAATTGAGCTCCTCCATTGCACTATTAACACGCATGGAGAGGTTGGATGCCCAATGCATGAATGCCCAATTTGGAATAGCTGCCAGGTGTCATATGGTATAATTGACCTTTTCATAAGATCCCATAAGCCTTTGCGGGTATACCTGAGATGTTATCATTTGGCATCACGCAGATGTGCATGCACATCGTTTAGCGAACATCATTACTGCACATTTCAAAGCTGTGAAGTGCGAAGTAAGGATGTGCACATTGGTGTGATGACATCACAGGTCTACCTGCAAAGGCTTATGGGATTTACCAAAAAGGTCAATTATAAAATGCAGGAAATTGTCAAATGTCTACAGGGCAGCTATTGCAGATAGGGCCTTCTAATCGTAACTCTTTACCATGTACTCCCATTGCATGTTTGCATTTTTAATATTTATTTCTTGGAATAAGCCCATTAGCCCAAATTATGCCATATGGTTGGCTGGTTGAAATGGAAAATAATTAAAAGGAAAAATATCATAAATGTACCTTAAAACATCAGCACAAAGCTATTTCATATAGATGATGAATATTGCTGGTAGTTTGGAACCATCTAAAATTACCACTTGACTGCTTGTGTGAAATAATTATTCATTTCTTTTTATTTATTTCATGTACTATTTATCGTCACTGCATTAAAATAAAAAAATAACATTAGAATAAATATATTACATAACTTCAATAATGATGTAACTATAATTAAAAACAATTTGTAAAATGAAAAATAGTGAAATATCTGAATGCAAATTCTGTTTAACAGAAATGTCATTGTATTTATACTACCACATATTAACATACAGCTAGATGATATAACCAGTATTTGGAATAGTTAAAATACCTGAATCCATTTTTAGCAATGATTTCTCACGTTAAGACCTCTCCACATGAAATCAGATCAGTTTCTCTATTTGTGGTCCGTATTCTAGACAAGAACAATTCGGCAAAGAACAAAGCCATTATGCAAGGTGTAGGTTTCCAATTTGGTATCCTCTAAATGACTGGTAATTTTCGCTCTTGTAATTATTCACACTTAGACAGAACCACTTCGCTTTCTTTAAATTCACAATTTTTAGTTTTCTTACATAGAACTTTAATCATAAAAGAAGATATATGGGCATTTTTATTTTCATGGTACTTGCATTAACAACGAAAAGCATGAATCTTAGTGTTCCGTGAAAATTTCCACTTCTACAGTACAGGGTGTGTCAGCCAGAATAAAATACCATCCATTTCTGTATTTTCAGGTTCACCTAAGATATGCGATATGCTAGGATCTATGAAAAAAAGTGGGAATGATCACTTGCAGTTGAATTGAAAATTTCAAGTCCATGTTTAAAATTTGTTGTCATCTCCATTGTCTGTTGCCTCCTCCTCCCCTTTGTCACCATGGCCACCATCCACATTGTCACCATTTTGTAATCCTTGTAACATCACCCTCTTTCAAACACCTCTTTCCATCATCCTCTCTCTCGCTTTAATATCTTAACCATCTCAGATTTCTCCATAATAAAATATTGCCCGAGACCACAATGTCACAAATAGAGTAAATATTAAATGAGCAAATAGCAAAAAAAGGCCAAATATGCAGACAGATGCAAGTTACACAAAGTACAAAGACATTTAATTTTGAACATGATTTGAAAAATTTGTCATCGACTTTTTGAAAGAACTAATCGTCGCATTCATCAACCCTGAGGAGATATATCTGCACCTCGCACAAAGAGTCTCAAGTCTTTTTAGGTATCATGGTAGGCTCTTGCCGGGCTCTTGCAAACCAAGTGTGTGCTAGACGACTCATTACCGGTACAAGAAATCTAAAACTGCTAAAGAATTTGTCGGTTTGAGAGAGAGGCATCTAACATAGCATGAAATGGGTCAAGATATATGACTGGAGGGATGTATGAGAGCAAAGTTATGACTGTGAACCATTAACACATCGCTATATCAATATCATTATATGATAAAGTTACCCTCAAATATTAATGCATCTATTATATTGTACTCCATCATAGTTTGAACTACAAGTTATAATTAAGATGCGTGATATGAAGTCTTGTTCAGAACATGAGGGGAACATGTAAAGTTTGGATGTGGGTGGTGGAGGACAAGTGGTTGTTTGAGTGGCTGTTGGAGAGTGAATGGTGTGTGTTAATTTGTGTTAATTTCCTTCAAGTCAAGATTGATTTCCTTTAGGTGTGCATTTATAGAACAGGTATTATGATGTGAGATTTTGTGTGGTATTTTGTTATATTTCCTGTTTTTAGTTGTTTTGGGCTGCTTCATCATGGAAGTGACCAAGTTCAACCTTGCCATTCTACTGTAACAGAGTATTCTATACTCATAAAGGAAAGAAGAAAGTTAAGTACCATGCAACGCTCACTCATAAACGCATTCATAAATTTGAACACACAATTTTTACACCTGCTTGAATACCTAGACTGTATCGTCACTGAATATGATTCCAAAATATATCAATACAGGAAGTCTGTAAGCTTTTTAATATGGTAATAACAGTGGTTTGCATGAAAATCAACAGACATACGGTAAAATATGACAATTTTGTGTAATTGCATATTTCCTCAAATTCAAACATAGCTGGGAACAACAAAGGTAATTTATTGTCCAAAACGTTTTCTTAGGAGAGGGGAAAAAATTAAAAGAAATATGTTTAGTTGCCTTCGTTGCACTCAATACCTTGGTTACAAAAATGGGGGAAAATTGTGAAGAATTACAAATCAAAATTGGAAGTCTGGCTAATTTTATAGCTGAAAATTACAGTGGACAGGAAATGTGGCTAATTTGAAAGATTTAGAATTTCTTGGCTAGTGGAAAAGTGTGTCTCCTATGATGAACTGATTGCAGCAATACCAAAATGGCAGGTGTTTTTTTTTTAACTTACGAAATATTTTTGCTTTTACTGACTTTTGTTGTTGGCGATCATATGTGTTGTGCACACGCAGTCTGGCAGCCGGCAGGTTGTGTTACCGACATCTAAGAAGATTCACTTGTGTAACAAAGGCACTTAGAGAGCTCACAAAAGACATTCAATAGAAAAAAAGTGTTGAGTGCTTGGCTTGAAAAAGAAATCTGAACTGTTAACCCATTGTGTGACTTAGCCTGTTTTGAGGGACTTGCCGGCTATAGTGAAAGTGTCAAGTGTGATAGTTTCATGCAAAATATCATAATTTGCATTAAGTATCAGTTCAAGTTTGATGGGAACCTTACTAATTGCTGAAAGTTTGCATGAGAAAAACAAGATTGTTATTGTTGCAATTATAGACCATGATGAACGTTGTTTGTATGAGATGGTCTTCGGAGCGTTAAACTATTAGGTCACAGTTGGCCAAGTAAACTAGACTGCGACATTACAGGCTTGAATACACAGCCTCTAGAGGTAGCCAGTTTGCTTGCATTGATACTGTACACTGTGAACAAACTTGAATTTGAAAAGTAAAATTGCCGCTATTACAGAGTGTTATTTGAACAGAAGCGTTTAAAGACAAGTGCATTAAAGGAAATTACCATAATTGAGCATAGGGCCTGGGTTTTAGGTGATTACACTTCAGGGTCTGCCTTGTCATCAGAAAAATGTACCACCATATGGAAAGTTGATTATTTTAAGAAAGAAATCAAGGTAAACAAATCATTGTGTGGATCAAAGATATGGTGTTAACTGTTAGTTTTCAATGATAAAGCATAAAATTATCAATACAAATCCATATCTATTAATATTTAATATTTGAGAGCGTTTTATAATCCCTTTATGGTGTCATATGTAGGGCGAAAGGATCTGGGGCAGGGCTTTCAGGCTTTGTTCTGTGTGTAGCATTAGGAGCAGTACAAGTTGAATGCTGCCTTAACAGATGCTGAACGTGCAATAATAAAATTATGTGCAAGGAAAGCATGTCTGCATAAACAAAGCAATATGGGACAATAGAACATGAATGTTATTGTTTGATGTACTCCGTTCTATGTTTGTGTAATAAACATTCCCTCCCGCTCTCCACCCACCCACTTAAAGCACTTTAAAACTCAATCATCAAGCAGACTGGTTTTGTCTTGTTTTCCCCCTTCTACCCTTTCTCTCTGGCTTCATAGTGTATCATGTTACATGGAAAGGGGTGAAACAATTCAAAAAGCCAGTGTCAAGGACACTAAGGTTTCACCCCAATTTTACTCCACCCCTCCCTCGCCGCACTTATTGTCACTTTTTGTCTTTTTAGTCGATGATTGACTTGGGTCCACAAACATTTCAGTTCATGGCAGTGTTTATGTTAGCTTTAATATAGGCACATTAATATTCACACTTTTTGTGCTCAACCCAGCTACAACGAAAAAAGAAATGTTTGAATAATAGGTCTATTCATAGGTCTATGTAAAAAATGCAAAATCACTAATTTAAGACAAGCTTAGTAGTTCAAAATCGGCAAGTTGAAAAAAATTATACATGCAAAAATGAGCACTTTTACAGTAGCATCTTAATGGAAGCTGTGTATTTTGTATGTGCAACACTTTTGTTGTTTTGTAATTCAATATTTCAATGTCTGGTCATTGAAACAAAAAGAGATTTGGGAAAGCGCTCTCCTTGAGAGATCTCAAATCTAAGATCTCTCTAATGATTTTAGTGCATTTTAGGCAATCACAAATCACAACAAAATCCTATTTTAGCTGTTATTAAAGTTCCTTTAGGATGAAGTTGTTATAGCATCTAATTATAGAACTTTGGTCTTAATCTTGTAGGTCCTTTACTCTCTACAATTTTCAAAATCTCATATCATCCTCCTCACTGATTTTTCAACTTTCACTGTGACCTTATTTCTCACTCTTTAGCAGAATTATTTAACAGCAACAGCAAATTTTGTAATTAATTATAAAATGTTAAATGTGTCTTGTTTAATGATCAATGAACCTTTTTTACCAAATCAAGGGAGTCCCTCATATTTGTGCCCTGCTCATGATGACTTGATAATGGCATTTCTTTGGGACAGTTTCAGCAAACACCTTTATATTAAGCATTCAGGTCACACTAGAAGCAACACTTCTGCAGTGAACTAAAGTACCACTTATTGTGAAGCTTAGTCAATTCTTGCCATCTGTTGTATGCACCTAATGGGATGTAGATTTTGTACCTCATGAAAAATAAATGTGCTTGCATATGGAGACGTCATGATTACTCCAATTTCCATTTATTTTATCTAGATATTCATATATAATTTCTATAAATCGGATTTCTTGTCATCAGCTTATACTGAGTGACCCTTAAGCAATCATGCAAGTCATTATTTTATACCCTTAAGATATTAAATCTTGATGAGACAAATACCGTAATCTTTCCTTTTTCCCTAAATCTGAACTCAGCCATTATCAATTGAACCTCTATTTTGTTGTTGCTTGCGAATCTGATTGAGCTATGAATAATTAAATGTGCGTGGTGGGTTGCTGATCAAATTGATGTATGTATGAATTAGTTTTTTGACATAAAGAGGATTATCTGGTTCTTGACCAGTTTCCCATTCACTTTTACGTGTTTTATGCAGATTTTTCCTCAAGAATATGTGTGTGTGTGATTTTAGATGCATCCAATCTAAAATATAGCCTGTATAATAGTGTATAAGCTGCACAAATTATGCTAATTTTGCAACATAGTATTTCGGACTCAAGTGGAAAATATATGATAAGCTTTTAAACTACATAATGAACATTTAAATTTGGACTAATTCTAATTGGACAATAAAATAATTTCCTAGGACTTTAAGTAAACTCTGAAACATTTAACTGGTGAGATAATAATTAATAATATGTCATACATGTAATTAACTAAGTGTTAACAATGTTAATTATGTTCAAATTTGCATATATTAATCGCAGCAGAAACCAGTACAATTGATATGTTTTGATCATGCCCACCACATAGGCCTATATACATTGCATATTGATTCAATAAAGCGTGTGCACTCATGAGTTGCACAGCTAATGATACAGAGTGTTCGGAATAAAATATTCATAATTACGTATTTGACCTGGTGGAAAATATATTTTGCTGGGTGTTGACTCGTTCCATTATAGGATTAGTGACAAGTCTAATCATCATGCTTACATAAGGCTATAAATCCAAACAAGATTACAACACTGATATAAATATCTTGCGGTTTGGATGGACCCCTATTTATACGTGGATATTTTTCGGGACCGTAGAAGACATGTTTAATTAGCCATATGCCACATGTTATTTGCTTCATAACCTTGATGTTCAGATCCCATTACCTATCCTAATATTTTGAATCACATCTCCAAGAAGGAAATTACAGTGTAAAGTGCTTTGGCCATATGTCATGAATGAAAACGATAGTAGCATGATGGCCATAGACTGTATATTTATGGTAGAACCTGTGTCATTCACAAAAATCTTACCTCTGATACTGTAAAGCCCAATATTTTCACAGCACAAAACTTTCACAATTTGGAAAGGACCACAATTTTTGCCTTGATTGTTGCAAAATTGATAGTTTCTTCCAAAGATGCCTGTTGGAAAAAGACTTATTTTCATTTGCGAGCGTGAAAATTTTGTGAATCTGTGTCGCTTGTAAAATTCACGAAATGTTAATACACACAAACATTTCCTACTTAACTCTATTTAGTAGATGTACGATGCAATAGTTGTTTAAAATAGAATGGATCTATCCTGTGTCCCCATTGTCCAGAGGTTCCTAGGACAGTGCTTGTTTTGCTGTAATTTACAGGTACCAACCAACCTGAAGATATATTTTAGCATCTTCTATAACTTGATTAAAATTGTGGTATCATATCGAGTGTTGAGAACCAGAAAGCCTTAACTCACAAATGATTCCTTTATGAGTTACGGCTTTCTGGTTCTTAACCCTCGACATTGGTCTTTATATATTATTATGAACAAGGAATAACATGCTATTAGTATAGCATAAAAGTAAATATAAGGCCAAAAAAAAAAGGTTTGTCTCAAAGCTCACGAGAAATTTAAAAACAAATGCGAAATGCGATTTAAAAAAAAAAAATTTTATTCCTGACTTTTTTCATGGTATTTTGAGAAAAAAGTCTGATTTTCGCTAATTTTTTCTGGAAAAACTAAAAAAAATTTTTTTTGAAATAAAAAAAATTTCCGCATTTCTTTTTTGTCAAATCGTGCGATTTTACAAACGCGCGCGCAAGCTTTGAGACAAACCTTTTTTTTTTTTTTTGCCTAACAAGATTGCTAGTCATTCATGTATCCCGGTCATGTATCCAATCATTGATAAAAAGAAATTGTAACACAATTCCGCCACATGGTATAAATGTATAGTGATTCAGCTGTGCTAGAACTACACAGCGTTAAATTGGGCACAGATGTTAACTCCCAAAGGTGAGCAGCATTGGATGATGGGGATGAGTAAGAGTATCTTTATATATGTATCACTATTTGTGTCTCATGAGTATATGCCTGTCCTTTTCCATTGGTTCATCATCCCTCCTCCTTCAACTGGTATGATGTATACCGTGAGAAGTGTGAAGTTGATGAGGGGTAATAACGAATCCTCACGATGTGGCTTAATATTTTGCACATGGACAAAATGCTTTGCCGGAGTCTATACAAGATGGAGACATGGGTGGAAATAGATTAGAAATATTATCATATTGCATCTAAGATCAGATCAAGAAATACTACATAATTGTAGACCAATTATACTGGGCATGTTCATAAATTTGATATACATGACATTTTACACATCTAGGCTATGATCAGTCTCTGGCAGTATGAGTAGGGTTAAGCTTTGTCACGTCCAAATATTGGCTTTCTAGTTGACCTGGTCGTAGGACGTCAATGTAGTGTGAATCATGTGAAGTGTAGGGTATAAATACGATATGATGCGTGAATTAGGCGGATACTTTACTTACATTGTCACCTGTGTTGAGATGACATGGTAACTGATACCCTAGCCAGATGCTTACATCTGAGCTGTGTGTTCTCCTCCTGGTACTAGATGCTTTTCACTTCCTTAACTTCTCCCCTTCTCTTCTTCATTGCATTCTTCTTCTTTTTATCTCCTCTCTGCCTTGCCAGCATTTCCCTTTATAATTTGTATTGCATTCAGTAAGACATGCATCGGTTTAACAATCTGATTTGAAATGAAAAATTCAACAAAAAAGTACATTAGTTAAGTCTAAAATAATTCGACATTTTATTGTGATGAAATTGTAAACAGGTATTTGTGGCACCTCTTTTTGCCAAGGCAATTTCATTTATAAATTCAATTGAAGTCATATTAATCATGAAAAGGACTTTTTTAGGGAAAGATTAAATCTTACTCGTATTAATTATGGTGTTTGAAAATTGTAATTTATAACGAACGGAAAAAGGCATTCATAGCACAGTGATGTTCATATCCTGTTATCGAACATTAAAAACCCATTTTGCTCTAATTCTCATATTTAAACCTGCACTTTCATTCATCTAGAATTGGTCATGTGTATTAAGAAAACAGCTCTCCGTGCGCTGAAACCACATGAAATGCGTTTAGAGCTAATGCCATTAGCTCGCGTGGCTAGCTCATGACTTGTGGATCAATATTAGTTATTGCAAGCCAGCCTACAATTGGTTTACCATGGCGTCATTTAGATATATGCCTTGAGTAAGGACACTATTCCCTCTGAGACTATCTTCATGTTTATATATTTCAACAACTCCTCATCGATCTAAATGTATGAACAAATAATGTAAGATGTATTTTGGGTTAATGAAAGATGCGGTCCTGATCCTGCAGATGGAAATACTGTGTGTGTGCATAGGATATATGCAGATTTGGGCATATGGTGCTCTCTTGCAACGATAGAATATTTTTACCATTATCATGCTTACAATGAATAATTTTAATGAATAATAAATTATTTAACAAATTTTATCTTCAATTTTGTCCTTTTGATGCTTCAAAACCCATTTCCTCTCATTATTATGTTTGCATTTCTTTCTTGTTTAAAATTAATTGTATTGTTCATATTTTTAAACTGATTTGGATAAAAACATGTTTTTTATAACCAGATGTTGATAAAATTTTAATTCATATTTGTCTCTCTGTAAACTTATCATCATTTCAAATCTGTCAAAGGAAATGTTTTGATGTAATGTGATGTAACATAGAGGTGTGTCATAAAATAATACCTCTTGTTAAGATTAATTATTGAGCGAGGAATACCTGTATCGGTGACAATTTCTAGCGTAGAATGTCAAGTAATCACTATCTAGAAAATTGAAGGGGAAAACTCTCTCAAACTCCCACATTTGATTGCGGCAATATGTCAAATGAATAACCAGGTGTACGTACTGAGTACTCTTGTTTGCACAAAAATGTGATTCACACCACTAATATCTTGGAACTGTCCACAGTCCATACACAGATTGATGCACCACTCTAGCTGCATGATTGATTGATTGATTGAAAGGTAGAAAATATATAATTTCATAAAGTCCCATACCTATACATCACAGGAGTAATTTCCTATCTCTTAATATAGGTTACTTACATTGGATTTCAGGATGACTAAATATTACATCTGTAGCATCCTCACATGACTAATTGGAATGAACCAATCAAAACCACTCAAACATATACACTGCAAAAACAGATTTCCTCAAATTGGTATTCAAATTATTTGCTTCAATAAAATCATTTTTTGTTAACATTTACCCAATATTGGTTTGATATTCAAATTATTTGCTTCAATAAAATCATTTTTTGTTAACATTTACCCAATATTGGTTTAACGTAAACCAGTTCATAATGATATGTTAATGTTTTGCCTGTAGATTTTAGTATGTTGTTATTTGACCCAAAGTTGGTAATTTTTGCCATACATGTACTAGTATGTTTTTGCAACGTAAAATAAGTCGGTTCTCACATTATATGGTGCCATTTATGCACAATGAGTCTTGTATAGACATTTTCCATTAAAATATATTATTTCATGCAAGCTATAATACTGAAAGCGCAATGCAGCCCTTAAGATAAGATGCTTGATGTAATTTACTTGAAATATGAAAATATCTCTTTTGCATTTCTTTTGGTCATATCTCAAAATCAATTTAGGTATCTGACTCATTACCCTCAGACCGAGAAAGCCAAAAAGGACAAGGACACAAAGATTTTGCTAATCATGGATGGCACTCCATCAAGTTGCCTTTTATTGAGCGTTTGAATTTGTTTCAGAATTCACACCAATTACCTTTGATCTCAGCCGAAATAAAATTAACAAAATATATAATATTCTCATAGAGAAAACGTTATTGGACACATTTGGAACACGACAGCCGCCATCGAATTCCCCTTACCCCAGTGACCGCGACTGGAGTAAAGTGTTACACTTTGTACTATTGAAATCAGATCAAAACCTATCCTAGGGTAGACCTACCCCCTAGAATTAAATTCGAGTGTACAACTCTGAAACCGTTGATTAACATAACATATAATGGCTGAGACCCACACAAGGTATATATACTACTGGTGCATACAATACAAGATCTCCGAGGGTGGCTGTTCCTGGGATTCCACCAACAGGTGTGTAATTGACCTGAAGGTTACAATGGATAAAAGGATTATTGTGACTTACTCGTCTACCTGTGCATGTGTATCATTATAATTTACAAAAGAATATCTAAAATCCCAATCTTCAACAATTACTAATGTACTATACTCGAGCAACAACCAAATTTTTGCACATATAACTCTTTTAACATGTACTGATTAATGACAGCTCTCCATTTTCTAGAACTGATATATATATATAATTTATAGAAGGGGGAACAATATTATATTGTGACCCTTATCTTTGAATATCTTGTGCTTATTTGAAGATCTCTGAAAGCCTTTCTCTCTGTTACCTATGACATCTGTGATAAACACATTTGGAACTTACAGGCTGGTTAATTTAAAATAACATTCTGAAAATTTGTACCATTTTGCTTGTACTCCTGATCTATTGAGACTTTCTGCTTATCCAGTATTTCTCTATATTGCAATAACATAATTTATATAACATTTAACGATAATGTCCTCACTACTTTACTTGCAGCTATTTCTGTAAAGGATTCCCTCTTAGCATGTGCTGATTTAAGCCCTTATATCACCTAAGGACAATTATAAATAATCATGCTAATGCAACATAATTGACATATCATAATACATTTCCTTTGTTTGTTATTGAGCTGTTAACTTCTCTCTATTCCTTTACTTCATGAGAGTGAATTATCACTCTTAATTATGTGTTCACTAATATATACTTTTCATTGCCCCCATACCCTTATTGGGAGTGGTGGGTGGGGAAATTTCTTTCCGATGTTTACTTGATGGAGAGACATTCATAAATGACTCACAAACTCGATCGCGCACTACATGTAGATGTTTACAAAATCGATGTCACCTATTGATCCCCATGCCAACACCACAACACACAGCATGGAGCTAGCATGACCATCCCCGGATCGACAAACACAATAGGGATCGTCCATTTCTCGCCATGGGTAAATTTGTTTTCCTTTCGCTTTGCTCGTAAAACATTATTACCCTCAGACGAGAAAGCCAAAAGGACAAGGACACAAAGATTTTGCTAATCATGGATGGCACTCCATCAAGTTGCCTTTTATTGAGCGTTTGAATTTGTTTCAGAATTCACACCAATTACCTTTGATCTCAGCCGAAATAAAATTAACAAAATATATAATATTCTCATAGAGAAAACGTTATTGGACACATTTGGAACACGACAGCCGCCATCGAATTCCCCTTACCCCAGTGACCGCGACTGGAGTAAAGTGTTACACTTTGTACTATTGAAATCAGATCAAAACCTATCCTAGGGTAGACCTACCCCCCTAGAATTAAATTCCCGAGTGTACAACTCTGAAACCGTTGATTAACATAACATATCATGGCTGAGACCCACACAAGGTATATATACTACTGGTGCATACAATACAAGATCTCCGAGGGTGGCTGTTCCTGGGATTCCACCAACAGGTGTGTAATTGACCTGAAGGTTACAATGGATAAAAGGATTATTGTGACTTACTCGTCTACCTGTGCATGTGTATCATTATAATTTACAAAAGAATATCTAAAATCCCACACAAGTTTCTATCTGGATTAGAAACTTGCGAACCACCCCCCTCCCTTTTTTTTGTTGTAATTTTGAGTAAAAGTTTTTTATACAAAAGGAAAAAGGGGTTAATTGACCATAAGTAATTGCACGTAAACATATCTTCATGTTTGATAACGCTACTGATATCTAAATGGGGGCTCATGAAGGATATTGTCTAAATGTTATTGTTGACCCATTGAAATATATGACAGTTTGCCCATAATTGGCTCAGTGCCACTAATCGCTCATTAGCATAAAATAACACTAACATTCTTACTGGATTTTGACTGAAATACATGTAATTCTCTACAATAACAATACTAATTGTGCTGGCCCTATATGTTACGGGATACATTGATCTCTATATTGTATATTCACAATTGGACATTGGCGAAATCAACGCGATAACTAGCCGGCTGCATAACCTCACAAAAATCTTGAAAAATTGAGGGCATAGTACTTGGCCCCAAAGTCTAGCTATCCCATGCCAACCTGGAGTTGATTCCTACTTCCCGTTAAAACAGACTTAATCGCCCCAATACCAGCACAATTGACTATTTGTTATTAATGCCTCTGACATATTCATTCTTCTGAACACTCTTTAATAATAATAATAATAATAATATTTATTTCTCATATAGCGCAATTACATCAAAAGAACTCAAGGCGCTTTACAAAACATGACATTAAAAGCACATACATATGTAAAATATGAGAACAATCTTTGAATTTACAATTTTAAAACATACAAATAGTTTGAGGAAACCAAATATTAAAAACCAGTTTGAAAAAGACAAGTAAGATATTGCACAGCATGAGCTTAAAAAGGCAAGATCGAACAAAATGCAATTGACTGTGAAATATACATTATAAAACGACAAATAGCAAACAATGCACACAATACATACTGCACAACATAAATGCAACAGCAATTTTAACATGAGAATACACTCGCCACCGAATAACGTGTTGCTGAGATAGAACCCGCACGTGATGTGATCTACTCAAATACCTCCACCCCCGAATAGTCATACTATTACGTAACGCAAAGCACGTCAATATATCTAACTCAGGGTGCTCACCACCGTATAGATTATTACATCTTGTAACATTTTACTCAGCACGCATATATGCAATTCAATTTTTTTAGAAACATAGGTATTAATGATATTCCGAGTCCCATATTCATTAGTCCAATGAAACTTTCCCATGTGGTCCCCTAAAGTTTTCAGTCAACTCTTATCAAATTTTTATACCTGATGTCTTTTCACTCCACTTCAAAAGTCCATTATCCATGCAAAGTTGGATGCTCTCTAAGTTATTCTTCTTTCTTCAGTTATCCGAAGAAGTTGATTTGTGCTTAAGCTATTTCATAATCAACATCGCACTGGTTACTTGCTTTAGTACTTTTCGTCAACAATTGGAAAATCGCAATCATAAGAAAACTTTTCGCATATACAGGCAGATAATCAGGTTATTCTGAAGTTGATTTGTGCTTAAGCTATTTCATGATCAACATCGCACTGGTTACTTGCTTTAGTACTTTTAGTCAACAATTGGAGAATCGCAATCATCAGAAAACTTTTCAGGCAGATAATCAGGTTATTCGTGCGAGTAGTGGATAGAGACCGTGTAATCTGAGTAGGTACACACATTGCACTGGACAGTACACTGAAGCACAACCGCACATACGGAACCCAGTGATTGGGTTAATTCCATTTGCGTCGGAAACATTGGACAAATGTGGATAACAGCATTCTGCCTGATGTCTTGCTTTATTTTCAGCATTCTCGAAGTTTATTTTCAGCATTATTTTCAGCTTTCAGCATTCGCGAAGTTCATGCGACCTTTAGTTCATATGTTGTGCCTTACAACAGGGCCGGTCATTGCAAAATCATGCCCAACACATCTTGCACTGGACAGTACACTGTAGCACAACCGCTTTATACGGAACAGTGATTGGGTTATTTAATTCCATTTGCCTCGGAGACATTGGACAAATGTGGATAACGGCATTCTACCTGATGTCTTGATTTATTTTCAGCATTCTCGAAGTTTATTTTTAGCATTAATTTTCAGCTTTATTTTCAGCACTCTCGAAGTTCATGCGACCTTTAGTTCATATGTAGTGCCTTACAAAAGCACCGGTCTTGGTAAAATCATTCCCAACACATCTTTCCAATTTCCAATACTTGAAGGAATGCACAAATTAATATTTTCCGTGCCATGTTCAACTGTGGTTGATCAATTGATGCGATTTTATACAACAAGAGAAGCCCTAAAGTATAATTTCCATTGGCTGGACTCCGACTTCGTAACTTATCTGACTTCTGACAGTCTCTTTGTGAAATGCATGCTCTCCCATGTATAAGTGCTCGTGCGTAAGTTCAGTTTCGCAGATAACACCAATTTTCAATATGCTTCGCTTTGCATCTGACAGTCTACTTCCGGCTCACACAAAGTCTAGTAGTCACTAGCAATTATGGGTGTCCAGGTGTACATGTACATAAAGGTCAGGCTTCCTTATTGCCACCAGCATCAAAGTGTCATTGGTATTGTCTGCAATAAATAAAAGACAGAAAAATGGGAAACAACCTGCCAGCACATCTAATTACCATGTGTAACTTGAGATTATATTTGCGATCCCAACCAAGTACTTGGTCTCATATCAATCAAGACATGTGATTTTTGATTTTTTATCAATTTCTTTCCCTGATTCGCCAACACTTTCCTGAAATTTCTTTCCGATGTTTACTTGATGGAGAGACATTCATAAATGACTCACAAACTCGATCGCGCACTACATGTAGATGTTTACAAAATCGATGTCACCTATTGATCCCCATGCCAACACCACAACACACAGCATGGAGCTAGCATGACCATACCCGGATCGACAAACACAATAGGGATCGTCCATTTCTCGCCATGGGTAAATTTGTTTTCCTTTCGCTTTGCTCGTAAAACATTATTTTATTTGATCACACCATGATATTATAATGATGTGAATTTCTAAAGTCGGTTTTCATATTTAAATTATTGCATTTGGCATTAAAAATTGGTCTCTCTGGTGGAAAGCTTTATATTTGTAACAAATTCATTCCTCTATATAGTGGAAATTTTATCACTTGATCAATTAATATTGAAACAAAATCAGGATATTGGGAATATAGTATTATTGCCAAGGGAATGATGAAATATAAATGATTTATTCAGACATTATTGCTTCCACATAGCCATGGATTCTCAGCAGACAATTTTGCATAATTTGGCATGGCAATGTTATTGAATTGGGTGATAAAACAAAATGGCCGCCTGTTGCAATTTGATGTATAGCATCAGTTTATCCACATAATAACAAATTGATAAATGAGTGCATTAAGTTGCACCATTATGTAAATGCGGCATCACTTGATTTATTATTACCGTACCTGGAATTTATTAATTTGGACAATCACTGTTAGCATGAGTTAAATCGTATAATTATGAATGCATATCTATATAAATAAAAGGAAGTCGCTAAATCTTGTTCGCGAATAGACTCAGAGATGATTTCACTTTCAGCTCTGATTTATTTGTACATTGATCGGGTACATATTGCCATTAAACCATCTGAGGTTCATTTTTGCATTCTATTCAATCACTATGGAACTAACAAAAAAAATGATCGGTTGCTAGGCCGTTGAGGTCAATAACCTTACGGCTCAGGTCATGACCAAACTGCGCGTCAAATGCACGCAGCGATTAGTGGCGAGTCACGCACCCTGACACGCATACTGCGTCTGGGTTTATAGGTCGCAAGCGCCGCAGAGGGCTGTCTGATGGTCTGAGGAGGGGGGGGGGGTGGTGTCCACTCAGAATTGAACACTTTTGATCAAAATAAAGATCTAGGCCTAATTGGAGCCATTTCAGGGACCATTTCTGTTTTGTCATTGCTTTAAAGTGTACAGGTGTCCAAAACAGAAGCCAAAACGGACACTTCTTTATACGCAGGGGGTATCAAGGGGGGGGGTTGAGTATTTGAAAAAAATCAAAATAAAGGCTCAATTGAAGCACCATTTTGACACTAATGTTGTTATCATCGTTTAAAACGTAAGTGTACAGCTGTCCGAAGCAGAAGCAAAAACGGGCACTTCTTAATACCTAGGGGGATGTGGCCCCCTGAGTAGGCCCTATTTGAAAAAAAATTCAAAATAAAGACCGAATTGAAGCTATTTCGCGACCACTTTGACACTATAATAGTTGTTATCGGATGTCCAAAACAAGCTTCTTATCAATACGCGGAGGGAGGGTGTCTGATGGAGGGTGCGCCGGGAGGGGAGGGGGCACTCGAATATGAAAGTAACGTACCTGTCCCTACCAGAGTATGACACTAGGGGTCTATCGAAGGCGATTATGGTAAAAAAGGGGGTTATTCAGTGGGGGCCTCCAAGAAAATGTGTGAGAACGCTAAAATTCAGTGCCATTAACCGTTAAATATAACTTTCTGGGCAACGTTTTGTGAAAATTTGCCTTTTGAAACTGAAATTGCTACAAAATGTTAAATTTGTTCACAATGCGCGCGAAGCGCCTAAAATATTTGCAGATTTGGTGTAAATTTCTTTTAAAAAAAAAGGGGGTCACTGGGTGTAAGCTGGTGTTAAATATAACTTTCTGGGCAACGTTTGTGAAAATTTGCCTTTTTGAAACTGAAATTGCTACAAAAATGTTAAATTTGTTCACAATGCGCGCGAAGCAACTAAAATATTTGCAGATTTGGTGTAAATTTCTTTAAAAAAAAGGGGTCATTGGGTGTAAGCTGGTGAAAAAACGGGTCATTGGGTGACAGATTTGCAAAATAAATCTGAGGGATTGAGTGAGTATAACAACATTATCACAGATCTGGATATTCACTTAAATAAAAGTTTAGCTTCTTACATGACAGGAGCTAACATGATTATCAACATCTGATTATTACTGGATGAATAATCTACACCAAGACAGCATGATTATCATCACCGTTTACTCCCGTTTACTAAACACTCCCGTTTACTAACCGCTCCCGTTTACTCAACTAGCGGGGACCCGCGCGAAGCGCGGGTCTCCCGCTAGTTATAATTATTGCCAAAAGATGCAAAATGTTCAAAGTAAAATGCACGGCATGATCTTCAAGCAGTGACCACAAAACACTTAGTAAATTAGCTTCATAATACATTATATCTTCTGATGATAAAAATAATGTTGAGTACCAGCAAAGTGTTTGATGTAGCGGAAACATTATAATTATGGCATGAAATAAATTGGCATTGCCTGTAACAAAATGGCAGTATATATCTCCAAGGAGGAAGATCTCCAAGGAGGAATGTACAATCCAATCTGAAAAATTAAATCTGTAAAATCCCACAAGATTTTATCCCTGTTCTGATTATGTATGTATGAAAATATTTATCTGGTACTGTAAAGTAACACTTGCAGTTTTGCTGTCTGCGTGCGCTATATTTAGTCAAATGTAATTTGAAATCGGGTGCAAACATGAATATTAGGTAAACATTGCGATCAATTCATTTTAATGAAGTTATTTACTTAAGTCCAGGTGTAATTAAAAAACTAGTTCAGATTCAAAGGAAATATTATGGCGATTTATTAATCATGAGATCGAGTAAACGTTGTAAGTCCAGATGTAATTATAGTCCATTTGGGTTCCACAAGACAGTGACAGTAGTGTGTGCTCCAGTGGTTTTAGTATTGGATTGCTTCTGTTGACCAAAAACTGGCGCATTTACACACACAATCAAAGACGGTGCACCCCCGGGGGTGCACCCCTACACACACGGACCCACACCGACATCACAATCTTGAGGAAGCCAAGTGGAATCTACTTCCGATTCAATCTTGCTTTGAAGATAGTGTGGCAATTATGGAGTCAGAAGCTTTAAACAAATCTATTATACAACTGAAACACTTTTTTAATCTTATAAGATTTGCGTAAAACATACATTTGATATGCGGAAACAATATAACATTGTCAATGTTATTAATGTAATGAATCTGTAATCTCTGTGTGCATCTTTGAAACATACATTTATCAAAGTAGGTCATTTATACAATTTTGCATCTAGGGTCCAGTTATCCATTTTGCAGAACAAAGTAAAAGGTTTTACATTAAATACCCACTTGAGCATCATCATAGTTTCAAGCTGAATTTAATCATTCCACACAATGCTCAAGAAGTTTAACCCATCCTCAGGTATAAAAGGGCAAAACTCTTCTGGGTATCTTCTGGGCCTCTGAGTTACAGAAACATTAAATTACCTTCAAATGGCAAAACAACCTGCAAGCAAATGAGAGTGAGATAAAAAGTCAAGACTTGCGCCAGTTTTATCTCCAGGTGTAATCAGAATTGGTGGAAACTATAGTCATAGGGCACTAGCTGGCTAGTTTAGTAATTGCCTCCTTTAGTGTAATCAGGGTGGTTTCAATTTCAGTGATTTCTTGCCTTAAGTCATCAAAATATATCGGCTGTTTCAACTTTTTTTTAACAAGTCATATAGCTTAAGGTGAATGGATTATCATGATAGCCCTATTCCTAAACTGTGTGTTCTTTTGTTTCTATGTTTGTGTTTATTTGTCTGTGTGTTATTATCTATTGAATGTATATTCTCAGTAAAAAGAGCTTTTGTTTTTTTTACAAAAATAAGAAGTAATAGATTAGAGCCAGATGATTATTTGCATATTGTATAACTAGTAAAACATATTGAAGAAAATGGCAATAAGCCTAAATCAGTAAACTATATGTAATACTGTACTCAAATTAAACATAATTTTTTTATGCTTTGTTTGTTATTTTACAGATGCAAGAACTAGAGCACAGAGTACAGGAATCAACTGAAAGAGCTGAGAAAGCAGAAAAACAAGTAAGTTACCTTGATAATAAATAAAAAATAATACATGCAGGGATGGACTTGCATATATGTATCCGTCAAGTAGATCTCAAGTGTGCTGTTGTGAAGTGCAATTTAATGCACCTATATAACACAATGAGGTAAACCGGATAAGACAGGACAGGAACATGGGAAAAGGTAGGTCTGATTTTAGAAAGCAGGAGGAAAATTAGAGTACCTAGGGAAAAATAATGGAGAACCTGTAATAGACCAATTTGGAAATAGTATTGAGATCACAGTAATGTTTGCAGTATACATACACTGTATGGAATATTGGAAAAAAAAGCAAAAAAAAATTGCATTCAACAGCAACAAAAATTGTGCAAATAGGGCACATTTATTAAGGGACTGGAGGAAAATTAATAATAGTCAATATGTTGATATTGCGTTCCTCCCTCATAAAAAATTGCATATAATGCATACATGCCTAAATAATTTACTTTACATAATGCAGCTTGTTGGATATCAAATTCAATGTTTGATTGTGATTTATATCGGTTTGCACTTTGCTGTACATTTCTCTTCATAAAAAAGACAATAGCCCAAAACATCTGCTGTATTGTCTGTCTCATGTTGACTAATATTTTTGTCATTTTCAAACACAATTTCAAACCGATTATTACACACATGATCGCACAGGTGGACATGTTGTTTAGTATAGGTTTCTATAGATTTTGGCAATAGATAGATCCTATCTATATACGATTTCAGTAAGTATGATCATTGTTTTAGCTTCTCAATCGTTAGTGGTTCTGTGAGGACCAGGTAGGAAAGAGAAATTTGTAATTAAGTGAGGTGCTGAAAAAATCAGTGCACGAGAGATAGGCAAAACTCTGTTCAAATGTCAAACCATTAGAGAAATATCTGCTAGTCAATTTACCAAATGACCTTTGTTGAATCAATTTCTGCTCATCAATTTATTATTTTGATTCCCAATCAAACTTGTAGTCAAATTATTTTTAAATCTTAAATGTCAATGCACTAGTACCCATGGATTTCATCCATGATTAGAAATAAAAAGCTTCCAACCACATTGTACAAAAGTGCAGAGACTTATGATCCAAATATAAAACAAAATATTTCTCCCACTCAATTGACAGTAATCTTTCAATATCATCCACGCATCTTCATCATCATCACGTGAAAGAGTTTGTTGCAATGGGCTAACCCATTTAGAGTCCATACTCCCTCTGTAGAAGATTTCAGAAATATTTTTCACAGGGGGAGTATGAATTTCAAATTGAATTAGCACATTAGACAACTCTATTTGAAACTCATCCATCCTCTTTGGAGGATTAGGGCTGCTGTTGAAACTTTCTCAGAGGGTGTATGAAATTCAATAGAGCTGTCTAATAGGTTCATTCCATTTGAAATTTACACTCGCCAGTGGAAGATATTTTTAACAGCTTACACAAGAGTAGTGCGGATTTTAAATGGAATAGCCCAATGTGCGTGATCTGCGGTAGCATCAAATACTAGTATTCAACAGCTGACCCTTACTTAATAGGCCTAATCTATCTTAACACCTCTTGTGCTAGGTTGTGCCGGTATCCAGTTGCAAGTGATGCGCAATTCTATGCTAGATTCTTTAATATTTTATATTTTGACAGCATTTGTTGAATCAGTATGATTATTTTATTCGAGTATATATTTTCCTAACAGTAGTTCTTGAGCTAAACCGGATTCTCAAAAGTTATTACGCTATAATCTTATTTTCTAATATTAAATTTTTCAACGTCATTC
This sequence comes from Amphiura filiformis, assembly GCF_039555335.1. Lineage (NCBI taxonomy): Eukaryota > Metazoa > Echinodermata > Ophiuroidea > Amphilepidida > Amphiuridae > Amphiura > Amphiura filiformis. The sequence goes on from NC_092632.1 coordinate 34,284,838, forward strand.
ACAAGTACGGTAACCTTGGCATCTATTGCTTACTACCGGGTGGTATCTCACTCATTGCGCATTGGCTTAAAGGTGCTCTGTCACATCTAAAGTATCATCCTCTTAACTACACTATTGCACAATCTAGCAGCATGAGATTCCAGTCGTCAGGAAGAGAACCTTGATAATGAAATGAAATCTTCAATTTTTAGCAAATAAGTAAATTTATGCCAAATATATCTAAAATGTAAGCATGAAAAAATAGTGAAATCCTTATCAATGTGTGACATTTGTGAAAGATTTAATTTACTTTCCATACACCAAACTTAATAATAATACACCAATATATTGCATTACAATTTACATACATGACGATAATCGTGCTGACGTCACAAAGGGGAAAAACGCACTGAAAACCCCAGGTACACAGGTGCAGAATATGGTTGCTGCTATATGCGGCAGATTTTGTGTGCACCTTTTCACATGTATTAATTGCAAAGGGGAAAAAGAGGAAATAAGCCTGGATGTCCGACCTGCAGAATGGACATTTAAAATGCAGCAAGTAGTAATACATAACTTCAGGTCATCATACAGAATATATTGGTCAATTTGCATTTTCTTTATGTCTTCAACTGAAAAGATGTTGAAAACTACACCCACTTAAATCATGATGAAATCACAAAATGCTCCTTTAATCTCTTCCAATAATATGGAAGCACAACGTTGTCAGACTATCCAAGTGTGAGGAACAGGCATAACCAGCATTATTCCTGGGTATCTTAAAGGCTTATGCTGGTATTTGTAGCGGGTGTTGTAGTCGGAAATTAGATTTGTATGCTGAGGGATGGCGGGATTGCATGCGTACAATGAGGTTAATAGGCTAGCATGTAGGTTGTTGAGTGATCTATTGTTTGCTCGTTAAGATCATGTTGCACGTATAATATGATGATCTATGCTGGAAAGATGATGTTCATTTCATATTACCTGGTTCACATTATCTTAGCAAACAATCAAATCAATGTGATGTTTGTTTGCATGGCCTATATGCAGATATGCAGACAAGTAAGGCAATCATCATTGTTTGAGTAGTGCCTAAAGAAATAGACAGGAAAAGTAAAGGAAGGAAAGAAGAGGATGTTGTAAGAGAAATAAAAAGGTGAAATTTCTTATTTCGGGATTCATTTGTTCAAATCATGCATACCGCACTGTCTATATAATCCCTATAGCTGTTACTTACAAATTTACAAATTCTTTTTAGTTTTTGGCAAGGTCCTTCAGCAGTCTATGGATTGGTGCAGCATAAAAATGGAAGGGGGGGGTTCGTTCTTCTTGATTGCATTTGTTTTGAACAGTTTTGCATTTCTTGTATTGGCTGCTTCAAACAGCTACACATCAAAGTGTATTAGCCAAAAATATTTTCACAGGCTATTAAAGTCCCGGTTCTAAAATTGACCTTGAAAAGTGCAAAAATAAAAACCTTGTGAAAAATTCGCACTATACAGTCATCAGTGCATCTTTGTACATACCAGTACAGAGTTGGGTTGCAAATTAAAAACCTCTATGAGCAGGGATGTCCATAATGATTCCCTGGACATCATATCAGAATTCCCAGTCAGTTGAAAATGAGTACACTAGAGCCTGATTGCCTACATGCACACATTCAGTTAACTCATCATATAAATAGTTGCATATATTTCATTAATTTCTAATCACAGTATAGGCCCTGATGATTCTGCTACTACTATTTATGTCATTCGAGTGTTCTCTGTTTTAATGAAATGGTCTGGTATAATACATTTGTAAATTGTAATGTTATTTGATTTTAAGTGAGCCTTTTGAAAAAGAGTAATATCGTGACCTGTACTCATGTGAAGATGATTGAATGATCTGATGCAATAAATTCATAATTTTGACCAAATAAATTAAAGCAATCCAGATTCTTTTATTAGAATATTCAATAAACATAACTTAAATGAGAAAGCGTGAGTTTTGAAATTAAAACATTGGTCTAACTACATGTAAGAGGTCATTTAATGAATGTTATTAGTGTGTACATCAATAGGGTATATAGAACTGTGCCTACTGGAATTTGTGATATGTATGCAAAGTAATTCTGATTAAAATACAGAAACATTTTGGGTGACAGAGTGTTTTAAATAAGCATGTTGTGATTTTTTTGATGTTCGAAACATATAGTGAATCAAAATAATGAATGTTATTTTAGATGATGAAAAAATGTGAAAAATATATGATTTTAAAAACTAGAATAATTAACTTTGCATAGGCCTATAGATATTGAATACAGATAGAGAGCAACATGAGAAGGAAATGTTTGTATAATGTTGTTTTGTTAACACAGCTGTATCAATAAATGCCATTATGTCGCATTTATGATAAATGGAGAAATTTAGTCTGATATTTTATGTACTCTGCTAGCTGCATATTCTGCTGCATATTTCAGTGATGTTTTTATGAAATAGTAAGTTGGAGCCTTTAGGCAGAGCGGGAAAAGGGAAAAAGATGTTTCCTTAACCATTTCCATTTCAACATTACATTACCTGAAATATAATGTAACCTTTAAGCAATGTAACCTATCAAAGTGTATCTTTGTGCCTTAAGTTTGTGTTCTTCTTTTAAGTTGTATGTAGTGTCAGATTCACCACAGCCAAGCCACAGTTAAGCTACAGGGCAATGCTTACACTACATTGTACATGAAGAAGGACCTCTAATTGAATTATGTGGTATAGCCAGGGTTTTGCAGGAGGTTTAAGATGTCAGTACATTTTATATGGTCTGGGTTCCAGGATGTATGGAATGAGCCTTTTTCATGTGGAAGCCATGTTTGAGTTTCTCATAGTAAAACCTTTCTATTTTTAAACTTGATGCTTGTCAATTGTTTCAGGATTTGTAGGTTTTTGTTTATGTATGCCCTGACCATCTTGACAATGTATTTCTAGCATATGTAACAGCTTGGGCAATGTCCATCATATACTCAATTCATATTTCATTGGTCTTTGTCAAAGGCCTTTAGTGATGTCACCCATACACACATTTATATAGCAGAACATTTGGAACGTTTTAGACCAAGTAATGTAGGTTAGATGCAAGGTGCATGAAAAGTCTTGGCAAAAAGTTATATGTGCAATTTTAAATATTGCTTTAAACTTATAAAGAACCAAACTTGAGACATATAGCTTTATTACAGATTCCCATGCAAAGGCTGCCTTGTGACAGGAATAAATTGTGACTTTCCTGACCAGGGCTGCATGCTATCGATCTATTCAACAGTTCTTGCAGAGAGGAACTTAATGTAGGAAAAGGGTATGAATGTTTTTATAAGAAAGTTCAGGTTCAGGCCAGTAGTAGCCTGGATGTTTGCTCTTATGAACATAACAAGATGACATCCAAGATATGACAATTTTGTATTCACCTCAACATAATATGAGTTGGGTGTAAGCCAAGACATGGATAGCTTATGGTATGTTAGTTGAAAAGAATGAATTAGCAATTCAAAAGTAGCACAATTTCATTCTCATTTAGAATATTTTAAATTTGGCTGAAGAACATGAAGTGTGACTTGATCCATTAGAGTTTGCAGGAACTGTAATGTACAGTCTAGACTTCCGTAACAGACTTGGAGATAGGAAGATATATATGCAATGTAGTGTTAAGGAGAATATTGTCTGAAGAAATTTAATGGGATTCCATTAGGATGATTGTGTACTTTTGAACTTTTGGTCATGTGCTTTGAATTTTGAAATATCTTTCGGGTATTTCATTTCCAACAATGAGGAGATAAGCTATATTATGCCTCTCTATTTTAAAGCTAGATGTGAATAAAAATTCCTTTAAAAAGGAATGGGGCGCCCAAATTATGTGAGCTTGGGCGTGATATGGTGAATTCCCTCGCGCGTAGATTTGGTCGGGATTTGGTATCATAATGATTTTTCTAGGGAAGAGTAGAAGATGATCAAATGCAAGACAAATGTGTTTGATTGGGGAAGGTGTATCACAGGACCGTTTTGGATGAAATAAATTGAATTGGAATGAAGCTGTCGTGTCAATTTGCGATTATGTGGGGTGGGGGAGTTCAATTTTGGGGCATCTATTGCTTACTACCGGGTGGTATCTCACTCATTGCGTATTGGCTTAAAGGTGCTCTGTCACATCTAAAGTATCATCCTCTTAACTACACTATTGCACAATCTAGCAGCATGAGATTCCAGTCGTCAGGAAGAGAACCTTGATAATGAAATGAAATCTTCAATTTTAGCAAATAAGTAAATTTATGCCAAATATATCTAAAATGTAAGCATGAAAAAATAGTGAAATCCTTATCAATGTGTGACATTTGTGAAAGATTTAATTTACTTTCCATACACCAAACTTAATAATAATACACCAATATATTGCATTACAATTTACATACATGACGATAATCGTGCTGACGTCACAAAGGGGGAAAACGCACTGAAAACCCCAGGTACACAGGTGCAGAATATGGTTGCTGCTATATGCGGCAGATTTTGTGTGCACCTTTTCACATGTATTAATTGCAAAGGGAAAAAGAGGAAATAAGCCTGGATGTCCGACCTGCAGAATGGACATTTAAAATGCAGCAAGTAGTAATACATAACTTCAGGTCATCATACAGAATATATTGGTCAATTTGCATTTTCTTTATGTCTTCAACTGAAAAGATGTTGAAAACTACACCCACTTAAATCATGATGAAATCACAAAATGCTCCTTTAATCTCTTCCAATAATATGGAAGCACAACGTTGTCAGACTATCCATGTGTGAGGAACAGGCATAACCAGCATTATTCCTGGGTATCTTAAAGGCTTATGCTGGTATTTGTAGCGGGTGTTGTAGTCGGAAATTAGATTTGTATGCTGAGGGATGGCGGGATTGCATGCGTACAATGAGGTTAATAGGCTAGCATGTAGGTTGTTGAGTGATCTATTGTTTGCTCGTTAAGATCATGTTGCACGTATAATATGATGATCTATGCTGGAAAGATGATGTTCATTTCATATTACCTGGTTCACATTATCTTAGCAAACAATCAAATCAATGTGATGTTTGTTTGCATGGCCTATATGCAGATATGCAGACAAGTAAGGCAATCATCATTGTTTGAGTAGTGCCTAAAGAAATAGACAGGAAAAGTAAAGGAAGGAAAGAAGAGGATGTTGTAAGAGAAATAAAAGGTGAAATTTCTTATTTCGGGATTCATTTGTTCAAATCATGCATACCGCACTGTCTATATATAATCCCTATAGCTGTTACTTACAAATTTACAAATTCTTTTTTAGTTTTTGGCAAGGTCCTTCAGCAGTCTATGGATTGGTGCAGCATAAAAATGGAAGGGGGGAGGTCGTTCTTCTTGATTGCATTTGTTTTGAACAGTTTTGCATTTCTTGTATTGGCTGCTTCAAACAGCTACACATCAAAGTGTATTAGCCAAAAATATTTTCACAGGCTATTAAAGTCCCGGTTCTAAAATTGACCTTGAAAAGTGCAAAAATAAAAACCTTGTGAAAAATACGCACTATACAGTCATCAGTGCATCTTTGTACATACCAGTACAGAGTTGGGTTGCAAATTAAAAACCTCTATGAGCAGGGATGTCCATAATGATTCCCTGGACATCATATCAGAATTCCCAGTCAGTTGAAAATGATTACACTAGAGCCTGATTGCCTACATGCACACATTCAGTTAACTCATCATATAAATAGTTGCATATATTTCATTTGACTCAGTACACCGGTCGATCTTACCTTTCCGATGTTGATTAAGATACTTCTTGCATCGATCCCGAGATGCGGAAAAAACCAATAGTCATTTTGTCCCACATAAATGAATAAATAACAAAAACCCCCCGATCCCCCGAGTGGACTCACCCATATCGGTGACGTCACACACGCTAATCATCCCTTATCCTCCTTGGTTTCTAGATGAGATAGGCGTGTGGATTTTTCTTTACCAACGCTAAGTATCATTACGAACCAAAGTACGAGATATACAGTTTGTTTGTTACACCTGAGGTAAAAACCAACCAGTACGCTAGGGAGATAGTTTTGGCGACATTTTTCGACTAGAAAAGTGACAAAAACGATCCAAAAACTTAGCTTGTATGAGTGTTTCCGTCAGTATCACGGAACACTGCGTTTTCAAAATGGCCGCCTTAGGACGCCATTTTATTTTTTGTTCTCACGTAAAACAACTATAGCAGACTAGTAAGTTACAATAGATGTTTGTACAGTACTGTGTATACATGTATGGTGAGTGATTATCGCTATGTTTATGGTGTGCTCTATCGTTATATCTTTCAGTACGCGTCTGATGACGAGTTACTGCTAAGAGTTCGTGGGTTTCGAAGGACCAGCCTGACAAATCTATACCAAAAGGTTTTCAGTTTTCATCCCTTTGTACATATATTTTTATATCATACCACTACATCAGCGACAGCCACTGTGCGTGTGGGTCTGTTTATTGGGCTTGAGCTTGTGTTCGGGGGGGGAGTGCTATAGGCTCCCCGATTACTACAATGTCCAGGCCTTGTCAATCATGCCCTTCCCTTGTGGCAGAGTGGGACCCGCATCCACTCTGCTACACCCACAGGGATTGCTCTAAATCAAATAAGTGTGCTTCCTTTTGCATAGGCTTATCGGACATCCACTTCGAGGATTTAGAAAGAAGCGCTCGTTGAGGTCTTCGACACAGACAGAAGACGCAGACTAAGAAACAGAAGCCTACAGGTAAGATTGATATGGTAGGTACTAGCGCGGACGGCAAGGGCCACGCTAAGGTAACCTCTGGGGCTCGGTCCCGGGCAAGCAGGCGGACCCTCCGGGACTGCTAGCGAGCCCGAAGGCCTAGCAGCCAGCGAAAGCACTGACTTAACGTCTAAGCTAGTAGCAGGCAGCAGGGCGGTACTTGCCCTAACAGGCGAGTACCAGTCTACCAGTGAGATCTCTAGCGAGTTTCTTGCAGGTGGACACCCGCTCTATTGCTGGCTTAACAGCGGGTCTAGCACCATGAAGTAGCCGGCGACGGACAGTATGCCAAGGGTACCCGGGCTTGCCTGGGTTGAATCTAGCATACAGCGTGCAAAGCGGACCTCCGGGCTTGCCTCGGCGGTCTGTAGGGCACGCAGCGTGCCAGTGGAACCCGGGCTTGCCTGGGTTGATCCACGCACGCAGCACGCCTTTCGTTCCCCGCAAGGGTCGAATGAAAACGTGCATGGGTTTAGCAGAGACGATACCGGGGCTAACGCTCGGGTGTAGTCTTAGCAGAACCAACTGGGGTTGTCACACGGCAGCGTTCCATGGCGGGACCGCCGAGTGATGCCCTGGGCCTTGGAATGGCTGCCGGCTGTCCTCCTGGACTGGCTAGCGGCTATACCGGGGGTGGGCTCGCAGTCTCTCACGGGACAGCGACCCAAGTGCAAACGGTGGCAGCTACCGAGGCGAGCTACGGCTCGACTTCAGTGGTAGCCACTATGCACGCGCCCATAGCTGCCGTGAGTGGTCCGCCACACACAGCGACCTTGGGCGAGGCTCAAGAGGTTAGGGTAGGTAGTTTGAACAGCCTGGCTGATCAACAACCCACTTATGTCCTCGAGAGCCAGCAGAGCGTGGGTGATCCATTACAGTCAATGGGTCAATTACCCTCTTATGATCGATCACTATCTATTCAGCGGAGCATGGCTCCATTGATTGATACTGCCTATTCAGGTAGCGAGGTGACTGATCGAGGGTATACACGCTCAGCTACCCGTGATACTAGGCAAGCTCCTTTTAGCCAAGGGACAGCCAGTATAGCGGGTACCCATACACACGGCTTGATCCTCTAGCGGGGAACGCTGTGAGGCATGGGTACAGTGGTGCGCAGCGGAGCCCTACCGGGCACCTACGCTACAACCACGCAGGTACCGCAGTACTGCGTCCTGGTTACCACAGTCTCTGTGGCAACAGGGGGAGGCGGTACTGGTACTGATGTTCCATGGGGTTTCCCTGGTGGCGGATCCTTTCAGGGTCAGCTACCGACAGGGTATGCCCGTGGTATCCGCCGCAGGGTGGTTTCTTCCACGGTCTAGCACCGTGGCAAGTGCCGCCTAGCGTTGGGCAAGCAGTACCACCAGTTGTTACCCAGCCTGGGCGGCGGTGGCTAACCCTGATACAGCTCAGGGTAGGCCGCACGCTGCTATGGCTAAAGGCGACAACAGCGAGAGCGTGCGGATCCCGGGGTGCTATAGCTAGCATCTCGGGGTCTAGCGGGAGTACTCCCTCTTCTGCTGGTGTTCAGTTGGCTAGCCACACGGTGGCGACACCTCCCTGTCCACCTTCAGATGCCCGTCGTCAGATCTCTTCCTCATCAGAGAGTGAGTCAGAGTCTGAAGGCGAGGGAAAGGAGTCGGAAGATGAAACCAGTAGCGACTCACAGTCTGATGAGGCTGTGCAGCTAGCTTCAGGTATCCTTCCCCGCTTCCCGTGAGGAACTCGCTAGCAATGGTCTGCCTGCGGACACCGCTGAGGTGATGAGCCGTGTGGCCCAAGGTTTGGGCCTGGCTTTCTCTCAGGAGGAGTCCGTTCAGGAGGACCAGGGCATCTTTTCAGTAGGATGCCCAGCTAAGCGGCGTCCACACAAGGGTCGCCCGCACTTGCATTCCCCGGCGGACCTCAAGGGTAGGTTTAAGTAGGGCTGTCAGGCTCGCTGGAGCTTGACGCCCGCGTGCTTGCACGCTTCCACTGCGTGTTTCGCAGGAGGACTACTGAAACCTACCTCAGGGTCCCTGACATGGATCCAGACGCGTTTGCAAGCGCCTGCCGCTAGCGGCCAAGGCGACGGGTCGTTCTCCCCCAGTGGGAGGAGGAGCTAAAGCTCATCGATAAGCGCAGCACGCCGCTTATCAGAGTCTCTAAGCGTCGCTACCACGCTTGCCGAGCACCTCGGCAGGAAGGTAGCGACGACCACGGGCAACGCGTCGGAACTCTTCCGTGAGGTTAATCTGTTAGCGGTGCTAACAGCTAACCTCAACGAGAGTTCTATGGGCCTAGCCCATAGGATGTCATCTCGCCGCCGGGAGAATGCCTGTCTGTCCCTCCAGTCAACTTACGGCTCCGACTTTGCTGAAGCAATGAAGAAGTCAGACTCGGTGGGACAGGGGCTACTCTTTGGACAGGCCCTTTGCGCTACGGTGGAGGACCGGGCAAAGAAGGCCACCAATGAGAGCACTCTGAAGAAGTCAGAGGCTGCCCTGACCAAGGGAAGGGCAGTAAAAAGAAGAAGCACAAGAAGAAGAAGTCTTCTAAGCGTTCTTCAGCGCCAGCTCCGGCTTCAGCAGGACGCGCACCACAGACTACACCGAGCCGAGGCTACTCCAGCACCTCCCAAAAATCTGGGAAGCGCAAGAGTAGTGCTGGATCAGTATGGCAAGCCCCCTAAGAAGAGCCGTTCTTCTAAGGGTGGCAAACCAGATCGGTCCTGAGGGCACGGGCGGTCGACAGTCCATGCCGGCAGGTTTGGACTTCCACAGGGATTCCCCTGTGGGCGGCCGCTATTGCATTACGCCCAGAGATGGCATGCCATCTCACCGGCGCCTGGGTATTGTCAGTGGTCAGTGGGGGTTACAGGCTGGAATTTACCAGCCACCCCTTGTGCGCCTGCACGATTCAGAGGTCCACGGTAGTGCCGCCAGACGGCCCCCAGCGTCGGGCACTACTGTCAGAGGTCACTCAGCTTCTCACAAAGCAAGCGATTGTCCCGGTCTACCCCCCTTTCACCAAGGGGTTTTGGAGCACTTTTTTTCTGGCTCCAAAGAAGACCGGCGACTGAGGCCCATTCTGAACCTCAAGCCGTTGAACGAGTTCATCAGGCCCAAGAGGTTCAGAATGGAGACTCTCGCCGGTGCTAGCCTGCCCCATCAAGGGTATGTGGGCGGCATCGCTAGATCTCTCGGACGCATATCTGCATGTTCGATCGCACCTCAAGATCAGAGGTTTCTACGCTTCAAGGTACAGGGTCAAACTTACCAGTTTCGATGCCTGCCATTCGCTTGTCCACCTCCCCAGAGTGTTTACACTCCTGGTCAGGGCGGTGGCAGCGTACCTGAAGCGCAGGGGAGTCAACATGTGTTGCTACCTGGACGATTGGTTCATTTACGGACGCACCCCACTGGAGACACAGTGTCTCGTGGAGTTAGTAGTCCGTCCGGTGCGGGACCTGGGATTTCTGATCAACGTCAAGAAATCCAATTTGGTCCCGACGAGACACCACTATTCTTAGGGGCCCAGATCAACCTCAAGGAGGGATCGTGGCGCCCTCACCCGAGAGGGTGGCGAACATGGCGAGGTGTGCCCGACTCTTGGCCGAGTCAGAGGGGGCACCCGCTGTGGCATGGATGAAGGTTTTGGGCCTTATGGCCAGTATGGTAGACCTCGTGCACCGCACTGCCGCTTTCACATGAGGCCTATACAACTACACCTTCTAGCCTTTTACAGGCCCAGTCGTCACCCAATATCCCTCGCGGTTCCGATGTCGGAGATCGCGCGAGAGGAACTCTGGTGGTGGACCCATCAGCCCAATTTGACTCAAGGTGTCAGGTTTCCTGCACCAGCGGTGCGGCCACGTAGTGACGACCGGCAGCGTCAAAAGCTGGGCTGGGGGCCACATCCACGGGACTCAGTCTCGGGCCTATGGTCGGCCCGCGGAGACGGAGTTCCATATCAACCTTCTCGAACTTTGGGCAGTGGCGAGAACTCTCCAGCACTTCGAGAAGGTGATCGTGGATCTCATATCGTTGTCCAACGGACAACACAACCGTGGTGGCCTACCTCAACAGACAAGGGGCACCAGGTCACCACGGTTGTGCCTGCACGCACTACGCCTGATAGGGTGGTGCAAGGCCAGGCAGATTACGTTGAGAGCGATGCACATAGCGGAGTCACCAACATCCTCGCGGACGATCTGTCACGAGGAAAGGTGTCGGGACCTACAGAATGGTCCCTTGCTCCGCAGGTCGCACACACGATATTCGAGGTGATGTACCACCCCTCGATAGATTTGTTCGCATCTCATCGAAATCATCAGCTGCCGGTGTACTGCTCGAGGGTCGCAGACCCACAGGCATTCGCCGTGGGACGCTCTGTCCGTGAGACTGGGGAGGAATGACTGCTTACGCTTTCCCCGATCTCACTGCTCGCAAGGGTGGTGACCAAGATCGGGAGGGAGGATTGCAACGTCATTCTGATAGCACCGTTCTGGCGAAACACCTGTGGTTTCGACCGATGGTGGATCTACTAGCGGCACAGCCGCGAGTACTCCCCGAAGTTACCAGATCTACTCCGGATGCCGGAGGAGAGGTACCAAGTCTACCACTAGAGCACCTGCAGTTAGCTGCATGGCCCTTATCAGGAACGTGCGGCGGAGGGAGGCTTTTCATCAGAAGCTGCTTCTCTCATCGCCAGGGGTAGACGAGTCTACCCTCCGTCACGTATAGTCAGCGTTTGGCTCCCTACTACGCATGGTGCGATGAGAGAAATACATCTCCCACTAGAGCCCCTGTGCCTCTAGTGGCAGATTTTCTGACAGAAAAGTTCAGGTCAGGACTTCAGCAGGCAACGATAGCCAACTACAAGTCAGCCATTCTCTCGATTCATCGGGGATTTGAAGACGGTCGACTATCAATTCAGATGGGTCCCTAAGTCTTCTTCTCGACGGTATGTTCAACGGGCGCCCGCCGGAAAGGAAGGTGGTCCCTCCATGGGACCTCAACACAGTCTTGAGTATATTAAGGGTCCCCTTTTGAGCCCCTGTCAAAAGCGACCCTTAAATACGTCACTCTTAAGCGGCCTTTCTTCTGGCGTTGGCCGGGACGGCGCTGCTCAGAGTTGCACGCAGTCTCGAAGTCAGCCTCCGTTTGTACAAACAACAGAGCGACGCTTTTTCTTCGCCCGCATATACTAGCAAAAAATGAGCGAAGTACATTCCGACACTCGCCCCTCTTCCTACCCAGTATTGGGCAGGGTTCGTCAATAGCCGAAGACAGGTTGTGGTGCCTGGTGAGGGCGCTACAGCACTACCTTGGCCGAACACAAACCTTAAGAGGGGCTCATGACCGCTTATTTATCACCCACGCAGAACCGCACGGTCCAGCCGCTAAACAGACTCTGGCACGGTGGCTGGTCCAGGTGTTAGTGGACTCGGGCGGCAAAAGACGCCGCCCCAAGGCCCACTCAACCAGATCTATCTCATCTTCGTGGGCCTACCATAGGGGGGTCCCCATTGAAGAGATTTGTCAGGCTGTGTCCTGGAAGAACCCGTCGTCCTTTTCCACGGTTTACTACAAAAGCGTAAACCAACGACCAGGCGATAAGTTCACCAGGGCTGTTCTGGGGAGATAACATGGTGGTTGGGTATCAGGTGTTTTGCGGACAATCAGAATTCCAACATGGTAAGAACCAGTGTTTCTATTCTTAACCACTGCACTTTCAGTTCAGGGTTTTTTGTCTGTTCACGTAGTCTTTCTGTTTCCCGGCCGTGAGGGGGGGAAATAGTTTGACCTCGCGATTACCATGCTACCCACTCTCCCGATCCTTATCAGATGCTGGCCAATCTTGTACCTCCATCCGTCGGTTACTTGCTAGATCGATCTTTCAGATGTTGATGCAAGAAGTATCTTAATCAACATCGGAAACGGTAAGATCGACCGGTGTACTGAGTCTAGTCCCAAACAAAAATGTTTGGTAGACTCATAACCGGTGCGATCTTACCTTTCGATGTTGATTATCCCGACCCCGCCGCCCCTACAAGTTTGGCGAGTAGGGGCTGCCCAAGTCGGATAAGGGATGATTATCGTGTGTGACGTCACCGAATGGGTGAGTCAACTCGGGGGATCGGGGGGTTTTTTGTTATTTATTCATGTATGTGGGGCAAAATGACTATTGGTTTTTTCCGCATCTCGGGATCGATGCAAGAAGTATCTTAATCAACATCGGAAAGGTAAGATCGCACCGGTTATGAGTCTACCAAACATTTTTGTTTGGGACTAATTTCTAATCACAGTATAGGCCCTGATGATTCTGCTACTACTATTTATGTCATTCGAGTGTTCTCTGTTTTAATGAAATGGTCTGGTATAATACATTTGTAAATTGTAATGTTATTTGATTTTAAGTGAGCCTTTTGAAAAAGATTAATATCGTGACCTGTACTCATGTGAAGATGATTGAATGATCTGATGCAATAAATTCATAATTTTGACCAAATAAATTAAAGCAATCCAGATTCTTTTATTAGAATATTCAATAAACATAACTTAAATGAGAAACGTGAGTTTTGAAATTAAAACATTGGTCTAACTACATGTAAGAGGTCATTTAATGAATGTTATTAGTGTGTACATCAATAGGGTATATAGAACTGTGCCTACTGGAATTTGTGATATGTATGCAAAGTAATTCTGATTAAAATACAGAAACATTTTGGGTGACAGAATGTTTTAAATAAGCATGTTGTGATTTTTTTGATGTTCGAAACATATAGTGAATCAAAATAATGAATGTTATTTTAGATGATGAAAAAATGTGAAAAATATATGATTTTAAAAACTAGAATAATTAACTTTGCATAGGCCTATAGATATTGAATACAGATAGAGAGCAACATGAGAAGGAAATGTTTGTATAATGTTGTTTTGTTAACACAGCTGTATCAATAAATGCCATTATGTCGCATTTATGATAAATGGAGAAATTTAGTCTGATATTTTTATGTACTCTGCTAGCTGCATATTCTGCTGCATATTTCAGTGATGTTTTTATGAAATAGTAAGTTGGAGCCTTTCGGCAGAGCGGGAAAAGGGAAAAAGATGTTTCCTTAACCATTTCCATTTCAACATTACATTACCTGAAATATAATGTAACCTTTAAGCAATGTAACCTATCAAAGTGTATCTTTGTGCCTTAAGTTTGTGTTCTTCTTTTAAGTTGTATGTAGTGTCAGATTCACCACAGCCAAGCCACAGTTAAGCTACAGGGCAATGCTTACACTACATTGTACATGAAGAAGGACCTCTAATTGAATTATGTGGTATAGCCAGGGTTTTGCAGGAGGTTTAAGATGTCAGTACATTTTATATGGTCTGGGTTCCAGGATGTATGGAATGAGCCTTTTTCATGTGGAAGCCATGTTTGAGTTTCTCATAGTAAAACCTTTCTATTTTTAAACTTGATGCTTGTCAATTGTTTCAGGATTTGTAGGTTTTTGTTTATGTATGCCCTGACCATCTTGACAATGTATTTCTAGCATATGTAACAGCTTGGGCAATGTCCATCATATACTCAATTCATATTTCATTGGTCTTTGTCAAAGGCCTTTAGTGATGTCACCCATACACACATTTATATAGCAGAACATTTGGAACGTTTTAGACCAAGTAATGTAGGCTAGATGCAAGGTGCATGAAAAGTCTTGGCAAAAAGTTATATGTGCAATTTTAAATATTGCTTTAAACTTATAAAGAACCAAACTTGAGACATATAGCTTTATTACAGATTCCCATGCAAAGGCTGCCTTGTGACAGGAATAAATTGTGACTTTCCTGACCAGGGCTGCATGCTATCGATCTATTCAACAGTTCTTGCCGCAGAGGAACTTAATGTAGGAAAAGGGTATGAATGTTTTTATAAGAAAGTTCAGGTTCAGGCCAGTAGTAGCCTGGATGTTTGCTCTTATGAACATAACAAGATGACATCCAAGATATGACAATTTTGTATTCACCTCAACATAATATGAGTTGGGTGTAAGCCAAGACATGGATAGCTTATGGTATGTTAGTTGAAAAGAATGAATTAGCAATTCAAAAGTAGCACAATTTCATTCTCATTTAGAATATTTTAAATTTGGCTGAAGAACATGAAGTGTGACTTGATCCATTAGAGTTTGCAGGAACTGTAATGTACAGTCTAGACTTCCGTAACAGACTTGGAGATAGGAAGATATATATGCAATGTAGTGTTAAGGAGAATATTGTCTGAAGAAATTTAATGGGATTCCATTAGGATGATTGTGTACTTTTGAACTTTTGGTCATGTGCTTTGAATGTTGAAATATCTTTCGGGTATTTCATTTCCAACAATGAGGAGATAAGCTATATTATGCCTCTCTATTTTAAAGCTAGATGTGAATAAAAATTCCTTTAAAAAAGGAATGGGGCGCCCAAATTATGTGAGCTTGGACGTGATATGGTGAATTCCATGGCATGGTGTTTAGATTTGGTCCCGGGGATTTGGTATCATAATGATTTTTTCTAGGGAAGAGTAGAAGATGATCAAATGCAAGACAAATGTGTTTGATTGGGGAAGGTGTATCACAGGACCGTTTTGGATGAAATAAATTGAATTGGAATGAAGCTGTCGTGTCAATTTGCGATTATGTGGGGTGGGGGAGTTCAATTTTGGGGCATATTGTAGTGATGATATTGCTTTGGATATTGAATATTGTTGAATTTCGTTATGCAGGGGGGTATATGATGGATAGTATAGAAGAGGATCTACCCTATGTTGACCAAAAGAAAAGTTTTTATGAATGTATAACGTCTGTGATACATAT
This sequence comes from Amphiura filiformis, assembly GCF_039555335.1. NCBI lineage: Eukaryota > Metazoa > Echinodermata > Ophiuroidea > Amphilepidida > Amphiuridae > Amphiura > Amphiura filiformis. The sequence continues at coordinate 34,300,440 of NC_092632.1, forward strand.
ACATCATAACGTCTGTGATACATATACATCATCTACTTGCTAATACACTGAAAATCTAATAGAGATGAAGGATAAAAGACAATTACAGAACATTCATTCTTCAAAAGTAGCTATATGGGTATACAATGTTTACAAGATAAGAACGTTAATGTTTTGTACATGAACGTAACATCTTTGATACATAGTTGTTAACACACTGAAAATCTGACTAGAGATTTACAATTTGATGATATCCAAAAGAATACTTACTAACTTAGCATTGAAGAATTAAAATAATTACAGAACTTTCATTTGTTAACATACACGTAGCAATGATTAACAATGTTGAAAATACAAACGTAACGTTTTGTTCATAAACATAACATCCTCGACACATCTAGGATCCGCATAATTTGTTGATTAATGTCATAAACAGTCACAAAAGATTTATGGTCTGATCATTTTATCATTTTAAGGGGGACCCGATATTGCATTTGGAAGAACCAGGCTTTTCAATTACTATCAAAACTGCTGGGTACCAAACTTTTGATACAGCTTGTATAGTAATTTGTTCTAATTTCCATGCAAAAGGAGCCAGTTGTTTCATCCTTAAAACAAATAGGCTACACCATAATAATATTTCCAATTACCATGCAGATAGATAAGACCTTGGTAAGATAAGCGTGTTAATTGTTATGTCACTATCACTATCTTGATCTTGATAAGATGCCTGACTTTGAAACTTTGGGTACAAAAACTCATACTCTGCAAGTTAGGTCAAATTTTGCACTATGATTGTTTATTTGAGCTTATTGGACTATGCCATTCAGATTAGGCTATTGTAATCCATAGTGTTGGTCACCGTCTCATCGGGTTCTAAGAGGCGGTAAACTGGTTACAAAGGTCAAAGTGGTTACAAAGGTCAAAGGTCTCGATTTATTTGGTGTTTTTACAAATCCATTAATTTTGTCTTTTAAACAAAGAATATACGCACACCATTTTATCCTGTGCATAACAGAAAACAATAATAAAATCAAATCCAAGCATATTGTGGATTTATTTCTGAGCAAGGGCATAATTTTAGCAAAATAGCACAACAATTGCGGAGTAAATCTAGTAAGACTGAAATTAGAAGCTACTCACAAGTACATGCCTATATTGTGGGACGCCTCCGTAGAGGGCGCCCCAAAAAGGACATTTGGATTTAGAGATTTTGCATGGATTTACATTTTAAAGATTGTTCCTTTAGAGATTATTTTGTAAAAGAAAAATAATCTATATATTTCTGTTCTTCTATTGTCTATGGGGTTCATTTGAGCTGAATTTCCTTGATTATCTTTATCTGATGTACTTGCCTCATTCATGAAATACTAATATATATTAAACAGATTATTGGGGCACAGGTTTATATCAAAATATGTTGATTGAAAGTGAGAAAAACTTCAAAGTGGACACTGCAACCTGTATTTTGAACTTTTTTTTATCATACATGTAGGTGTCACCCTGTATGTGTCCTATATTGTCTATTCCCTTTTGTCTGCATAAGTGTCACCCTATAGCCAGCAGCATGCACCAGGTGTGGTGTGTAGTCTGGCAGGGTAATATTACAACAGACCAGAGCTAACATGGCCAGCCACTTTTTGCAGCTTCATCAAGCAGAGCTCCACAACCCAAACAAGAACCGACATCGTGTATTGAATGGAATAAATGCAAAATAATAAAAGCCAACAGCGTATCCAACCACGATGCACACACTGTATCTATAGGCCATGTAACAGGTGACAGCTATGCAGGTATGATGCCATGATATTGGGAAGCTATCCATATGATGCACTCTCAATCTAGATTGTCTTGGTATAAAAGTACTCAATCCTGCTAAAACCTGAAACTGGTTCCATGAAAAATTATGAACCAGGCGAGGGGCAACTTGCCCTATGAAACTTGCCCTATCTAATGTGACTCCTTTACATAAAATCTTTAGCCATCTACCAAATCCGCATGCTATTTGTGCTATGCTGTTAGTGACGACTGAAAAACATAGCTTTCAAGAAGTGCCGGGGTTGACAAAATATTTGCGTGTGACATTTGTCACAAACCATAGCTTGACTTCCAATGTGTGGTGTCTTCACTCGCCACGGTGAATGTTTTAAAAATGTGTGTCAAATAACAAACACAGGTCAAAAGGTTAACCTTTACAACAACTGCGCA